>NW_028322268.1:1399207-2098811 GCF_059928025.1 Delphinapterus leucas
CATTGCTCACCGAACCTCAATAATGCTATCAGCCCGAAGTGGTCCAGCCTTATGTCTCACCCAGCTCTGGGTGTAGATGTGGTAAATCCAGGTTGCATCACAAGCCCTGAATGAATTATTTAAGAATTGCTCTCTATTTCGCTGTCACTGTGTTTTGTTTTTGTAATTTATTTTGATAATGGGATTTATCGGATTTTCACTGCTGCCTTTAGGCTGCTGTCCACAGGCTTGATTTCGTTATGGAGACATATAAATCCATGGGTTTTAAGATTCTTACTTGTCAGGTATATTCCCAGGCGTTGAATATGGGGTGTTGATTCCATTTCGTTGAGCAAGGAGTAGGTCTTGACTATTACATATTTGGCTTATGGAATGGTATTTGTGCTGATTTCAATCTCCGGTTTTATGCAGCACCCCAACTCACCTTTCCCCATAAACAAGCATAAGTTGGTTTTCTAAATTTGAGACCCTGTTCTGTTTTGTAATTCAGTTCATGTGTAGCCAAGTTTACATTCCTTGTATTAGTGATATCTTATTATGTTTCTTTTTCTGTGTGACTTATTTCACTTAGAATCATCGTACCTGAATCCCCTCATTATGGCGCGACGGGCCTGATGACATAGATTTCATTGCTGAGTGATATTCCATTGTACGTACGTACCACAACTTCCTTATCCATTTTTCGCTTTCTGGGATATTTAATTTGTACTGTAGATGAGGTTCTTGTAAACAGAGACGTCCGAAACATTGGGGTGGCTGTGTCTTTTTTATTTTAATTTCCGTAAGCTATAGGGCTGTAAGTGGAAGTTCCATAGGATCCGTTGCTCTGTTTTTTACGTCTCTCAGGAAACACCATACACTTCTCCAGAATGGCTGTTGGCAATTTACATCCCGCCCATCAGCATAACAAGTCTCCCGCTTTTCCATGGCCTTTTCTGCCTTTCTGGATTTTACACTTTTTTCAGATGGCCCTTTTGAGCTGGGGGCAATGAGACTTCATTTTAGTGCAGATTTCCTTTACACGCTTTCTGGGTTGGCCAAAAAGAGCGTATGCATATTTTCCTGAATATATTACAATATAATATTATATTTAGATATATATATATATTTACATTATATATTATATTTAGTTTGAGTGTATGTGTTAGGGTATGGGTTAGTGTTAGCGTACGGGTTAGGATTAGGGGACAGGTTAGGGTAAGGCTTCGGGTAAGGGTTTGGGTTAGGGTTAGGGTTAGGGGACGGGAACTGTTTAGGGTACAGGTTAGGGTACGACAACGGTTTAGGGTGAGCGTACATGTTAGGGTATGGGTTAGTGTTAGCATACGGGTTAGGATTAGGGGATGAGTTAGGGTAAGGCTTCGGGTAAGGGATATGGTTAGGGTTAGGGTTAGGGTTTTCGGACGAGGATGGTTTAGGGTACAAGTTAGGTTACGACAACGGTTTAGGGTGAGGGTACGTGTTAGCGTACGGGTTAATGTTAGCGTACGGGTTAGGATTAGTGTAAGGCTTAGGGTGAGGCTTCGGGTAAGGGTTAGGGTTAGGGGACTGGGACGGTTTAGGTTACAGGTTAGTGTACGACAAAGGTTTAGGGTGAGCATAAGTGTTAGCGTACAGGTTAGTGTTAGCGTATGAGTTAGTGTTAGCGGACGGGTTAGTATTAGGGGAAGGGTTAGGGTAAGGCTTCTAGTAAGGTTTAGGGTTAGGGTTAGGGTACGGGGATGGTTTAGGGTACAGGTTAGTGTACGACAACGGTTTAGGGTGAGCGTACGTGTTAGGATTAGGGGACGTGTTAGGGTAAGTCTTCGAGTAAGGTTTATGGTTAGGGTTAGGGTTAGGGTTAGGGGATGGGGACGGTATAGGGTACATGTTAGCGTACGACAACGGTTTAGGGTGAGCGTACGTGTTAGGGTATGGATTAGTGTTAGCGTACGAGTTAGGGTTAGTGGATGCATTAGGGTAAGGCTTCGGGTAAGGGTTAGGTTTAGGGTTCATGTTAGGGGACGGAGACGGTTTAGGGTACAGGTTAGGGTACGACAATGGTTTAGGGTGAACGTACGTGTTAGGGTACGGGTTACTGTTAGCGTACAGGTTAGGATTAGGGGACGGATTAGGGTACGGCTTCCGGTGAGTCTTAGGGTTAGGGTTAGGGGATGGGGACGGTTTAGGGTACAGGTTATTGTATGTCAACGATTTAGGGTGAGCGTACATGTTAAGGTACGGGTTAGTGTTAGCATACGGGTTAGGATTAGGGGACGGGTTAGGGTAAGGCTTCGGGTAAAGATTAGGGTTAGGGTTAGCGTTAGGGAATGGGGACAGGGACGGGGACACTTTAGTGTACAGGTTAGTGTACGACAACAGTTTATGGTGACCGTATGTGTTAGGGTACGGGTTAGTGTTAGCGTTTGCCTTAGGATTAGCGGACGGTTTAGGGTAAGGCTTCGGGTAAGTGTTAGTGTTTGGGTTAAGGTTAGGGAATGGGGACGGTTTAGGGTACAGGTTAGCGTATGACAACGGTTTAGGGTGAGCGTACGTGTTATGGTAAGGGTTAGTGTTAGCGTACGGTTTAGGATTAGGGGACGGGTTAGGGTAAGGTTTCGGGTAAGTGTTAGGGTTAAGGTTAGGGGACGGGAACGGCATAGGGTACAGGTTAGGGTATGACAAAGGTGTAGGATGAGCATACGTTTTAGGGTATGTGTTAGTGTTAGCGTACGTGTTAGGATTAGGGGACAGTTTGGGGTAAGGCTTCGGGTAAGGGTTGGGGTTAGGTTTAGGGTTATGTGACGGGGATGGGGACGGTTTAGGGTTCAGGTTAGTGTACAACAATGGTTTAGAGTGAGCGTATGTGTTAAGGTACGATTTAGTGTTAGCGTATGGGCTAGGATTAGGGGACAGGTTAGGGTAAGGCTTCGGGTAAGGTTTATTGTTAGGTTTAGGGTTAGGGTTAGTGTTAGGCGAAGGGGACAGTTTAGGGTACAGCTTAGGGTACGACAATGGTTTAGGGTGAGTGTACGTGTTACGTTACGGATTAGTGTTAGCGTACAGGTTAGGATTATGGGAGGGGTTACGGTAAGGCTTCGGGTAAGGGTTAGGGTCAGTGTTAGGGTTAGAGTTAGGGGAAGGGGACGGTTTAGGGTACAGGTTAGGGTACGACAACGGTTTAGGGTGAGCATACGTGTTAGGGTACGGGTTAGTGTTAGCGTACGTGTTAGGATTAGGTGACGGGTTAGGGTAAGGCTTCGGGTAAGGGTTAGGGTCAGGGTTAGGGTTAGGGTTAGGGTTAGGGGACGGTTTAGGGTACAGGTTAGGGTAGAACAAAGGTTTAGTTTGAGCGTACGTATTAGGGTACGGGTTAGTGTTAGCGTACGGGTTAGGATTAGGGGACGGGTTAGGGTAAGGCTTCTGGTAACGGTTAGGGTTAGGGTTAGGGGACAGGGACGGTTTAGGGTACAGGTTAGGGTACGACCACGGTTTAGGGTGAGTGTACGTGTTAGGGTACAGGTTAGTGTTAGCGTACGGGTTAGGATTAGGGGACGGATTAGGGTAAGGCTTTAGGTAAGGGTTAGGGTTAGGGTTAGGGTTAGGGGACGGGGACGGTTTAGGGTACAGGTTAGGGTACGACAATGGTTTAGAGTGAGCGTACGTGTTAGGCTACGGGTTAGTGTTAGCGTACGGGTTAGGATTAGGGGACGGGTTAGGGTAAGGCTTCGGGTAAGGGTTAGGGTTAGGTTTAGGGGACTGGGACGGTTTGGGGTACAGCTTAGTGTACGACAACAGTTTAGGGTGAGTGTACGTTTTAGGGTATGGGTTAGTGTTTGCGTACGGGTTAGGATTAGGGGACGGGTTAGGGTAAGGCTTCGGGTAAGGGTTAGGGTTACGGTTAGGTTATGGGACGGTGACAGTTTAGGGTACAGTTTAGGGTATGACAACGGATTAGGATGAGCGTACGTGTTAGGGTATGGGTTAGTGTTAGAGTACGGGTTAGGATTAGGGGACGGGTTATGGTAAGGCTTCGAGTAAGTGTTACTGTTAGAGTTAGGGTTAGGGTTAGGGGAGGGGGACGGTTTAGGGTAAGGGTTAGGGTACGACAACGGTTTAGTGTGAGCTTACCTGTTAGGGTACGGGTTAGTGTTAGCGTACGGGTTAGGATTAGGGGACAGTTTAGGGTAAGGCTTCGAGTAAGTGTTAGGGTTAGGGTTAGTTTTAGGGTTAGGTTTAGGGGATGGGGACCGTTTAGGGTACAGTTTAGGGTACGACAACGGTTTAGGGTGAGAGTACGTGTTAGGGTACGGGTTAGTGTTAGCGTACGGTTTAGGATTAGGGGACGGGTTAGGGTAAGGCTTCAGGTAAGTGTTAGTATTAGGGTTAGGGTTAGGGGACGGGGACGGGGACGGGGACTGTTTAGGGTACAGTTTAGGGAACGAAAACGGTTTAGGGTGAGTGTACGTGTTAGGGTATGGTTTAGTGTTAGCGTACAAGTTAAGATTAGCGGACTGGTTAGGGTAAGGTTCGGGTAAGGGTTAGGGTTAGGTTTATGGGACTGGGACGGTTTGGGGTACAGCTTAGGGTACGACAAAGGTTTAGGGTGAGCGTACGTTTTAGGGTATGGGTTAGTGTTAGCGTACGGGTTAGGATTAGGGGACGGGTTAGGGTAAGGTTTCGGTTAAGGGTTAGGGTTACCGTTAGGTTAGGGGACGGTGACGGTTTAGGGTACAGGTTAGGGTACGACAACGGATTAGGATGAGCGTACGTGTTAGGGTATGGGTTAGTGTTAGAGTACGGGTTAGGATTAGGGGACGGGTTAGGGTAAGGCTTCGAGTAAGTGTTAGTGTTAGGGTTAGGGTTAGGGTTAGGGTTAGGGGATGGGGACGGTTTAGGGTTCAGGTTAGGGTACGACAACGGTTTAGGGAGAGTGTACGTGTTAGGGTACGGTTTAGTGTTAGCGTATGGGTTAGGATTTGGGGACGAGTTAGGGTAAGGCTTCGGGTAAGGGTTAGGATTAGGTTTAGGGTTAGGGTTAGGGGTCGGGCACGGGGACAGTTTAGGGTACAGGTTAGGGTACGACAACGGTTTACGGTGAGCATACGTGTTAGGGTACGGGTTAGTGTTAGCGTACGGTTTAGGATTAGGAATCGGGTTAGGGTAAGGCTTCGGGTAAGTGTTAGTGTTAGGGTTAGAGTTAGGGTTAGGGGACGGGGACGGGGACAATTTAAGGTACAGGTTAGGGTACTACCATGGTTTAGGGTGAGCATATGTGTTAGGGTATGGGTTCGTGTTAGTGTACGGTTTAGGATTAGGGGACGGGTTAGGGTAAAGCCTCAGGTAAGGTTTAGGGTTAGGTTTAGGTTTAGGGTTAGGGGTCGGGGACGGGGACGGTTTACGGTACAGGTTAGGGTATGACAACGGTTTAGGGTGAGCGTACATGTTAGGGTACGTGTCAGTGTTAGTGTATGGGTTAGGATTAGGGGACGGGTTAGGGTAAGGCTTTGGGTAAGGTTTAGGGTTAGGGTTAGGGTTATGGGACGGTGTCGGGGATGGTTTAGGGTACAGGATAGTGTACGACAACGGTTTAGGGTGAGCGTACGAGTTATTGTACAGTTTAGTGTTAGCGTACGGGTTAGGATTAGGGGACAGGCTAGGGTATGGCTTCGGGTAAGGGTTAGGGTTAGGGGTAGTGTTAGGGTTAGGGTTAGGGGACAGGGACGGTTTAGGGTACAGGTTAGGGTACGACAAAGATTTAGGGAGAGCGTACATGTTGGGTACGGGTTACTGTCAGCCTACGGGTTAGGATTAGGGGACGGGATAGGGTAAGGCTTCGGGTAAGGCTTCGGGTAAGGGTTAGGGTTAGGGTTAGGGGACGGGGATGCTTTAGGGTACAGGTTACGGTAAGACATCAGTTTAGTGTGAGCGTACGTGTTAGGGTACGTTTTAGTGTTAGCGTACGGGTTAGGATTAGGAGACGGGTTAGTGTAAGGCTTCGGGTAAGTGTTAGGGTTAGGATTAGGGTTAGGGTTAGGGCACGGGGACGATTTAGGGTACAGGTTAGTGTACGACAACGGTTTAGTGTGAGCGTTTGTGTTAGGGTACAGGTTAGTGTTAGCATACGTGTTAGGATTAGGGGACGGGTTACCGTAAGGCTTCGGGTAAGGGTTAGCATTAGGGTTAGGGTTAGAGGACGGGGACAGTTTAGGGTACAGGTTAGGGTACGACAACGGTTTAGGGTGAATATATGTGTTAGGGTATGTGTTAGTGTTAGCGTACGGTTTAGGATTAGGGGACGTGTTAGGGTAAGGCTTCGGGTAAGGGTTAGGGTTAGGTTTAGGGTTAGGGTTAGTGTTAGGGGACGGGGACGGTTTAAGGTACAGGTTAGCGTACGACAACAGTTTAGAGTGAGCGTACGTGTTAGGGTACGTGTTAGTGTTAGCTTACGTGTTAGGATTAGGGGACGGGTTAGGGTAAGGCTTCGGGTAAGGGTTAGGGTTAGGGTTAGGGGACGGGGACAGGGACGGGGACGGTTTAGGGTACAGGTTAGGGTACGACAACGGTTTAGGGTGAGCGTACGAGTTAGGGTACGTGTTAGTGTTAGCGTACGGGTTAGGATTAGGAGACGGGTTAGGGTAAGGCTTCGGGTAAGGGTTAGGGTTAGGGTTAGGTTTAGGGTTAGGGTTAGGGCACGGGGATGGTTTAGGGTACAGGTTAGTGTATGACAACGGTTTAGGGTGAGTGTTTGTGTTAGGGTACAGGTTAGAGTTAGCATACGGGTTAGGATTAGGGGACGGGTTAGGGTAAGGCTACAGGTAAGTGTTAGGCTTAGGGTTAGTGTTAGGGTTAGGGTTAGGGGACGGGGACGTTTTAAGGTACAGGTTAGGGTACGACAATGGTTTAGGGAGAGCGTACGTGTTAGGCTACTGGTTAGTGTTAGCGTACGGGTTAGGATTAGGGGACGAGTTAGGGTAAGGCTTCGGGAAAGGGTTAGGATTAGGTTTAGGGTTAGGGTTAGGGGACGGGGACGGGGACGGTTTAGGGTACAGGTTAGGGTACGACAACTGTTTAAGGAGAGCGTACGTGTTAGGGTATGGGTTAGTGTTAGCGTACAGGTTAGGATTAGGGGACAGGTTAGGGTAAGGCTTTGGGTAAGGGTTAGGGTTAGGGTTAGAGGATGGGGACGGTATAGGGTAGAGGTTAGGCTATGACTATGTTTTAGGGTGAGCGTACGTGTTAGATTACGGGTTAGTGTTAGCGTACGGTTTAGGATTAGGGGACGGGTTAGGGTAAGGCTTCGGGTAAGTGTTAGGGTTAGGGTTAGGGTTAGGGTTAGGTTTAGGGGGCGGGGATGGTTTAGGGTACAGGTTAAGGTATGACAACGGTTTAGGGTGAGCGTACGTTTTAGGGTACGTGTTAGTGTTAGCGTATGGGTTAGGATTAAGGGACGGGTTAGTGAAAGGCTTCGGGTAAGGGTTAGGGTTAGGGTTAGGGGACGGGCACGGGGACAGGGACAGTTTAGGGTACAGGTTAAGGTACGACAACTGTTTAGGGTGAGCATACGTGTTAGGGTATGTGTTAGTGTTATCATACGATTTAGGATTAGGGGACGTGTTAGGGTAACGCTTCGGGTAAGGGTTAGCGTTAGGTTTAGGGTTAGGGTTAGGGGACGGGGACGGGGATGGTTTAAGGTACAGGTTAGGGTACGACAACGGTTTAGGGTGAGCGTACGTTTTAGGGTATGTGTTAGTGTTAGCGTACGGGTTAGGATTAGGGGACGGGTTATTGTAAGGCTTCGCGTAAGGGTTAGGGTTAGGGTTAGGGTTAGGGTTAGGGAATGGGGACGGTTTAGTGTACAGGTTAAAGTACGACAACGGTTTAGGGAGAGCATACGTGTTAGGGTACGTGTTAGTGTTAGCGTACGGGTTAGGATTAGGGGATGGGTTAGGATAAGGCTTCGGGTAAGGGTTAGGGTTAGGGTTAGGGTTAGGGTTAGAGGACGGATACGGGGACATTTGTGGGTACAGGTTAGGGTACGACAACGGTTTAGGATGAGCGTACATGTTAGGGTACGGATTCGTGTTAGCGTTCGGTTTAGGATTAGGGGAAGGGTTAGGGTAAGGTTTCGGGTAAGGGTTAGGGTTAGGGTTAGGGTTAGAGGACGGGGAGGGTTTAGGGTACATGATAGGCTATGACAACGGTTTAGGGTGAGCGTACGTGTTAGGGTACGGGTTAGTGTTAGCGTACGGGTTAGCATTAGGGGACGGGTTAGGGTAAGGCTTTGGGTAATGGTTAGGGTTAGGGTTAGGGTTAGGGGACGGGGACGGTTTAGGGTACAGGTTAGTGTACGGCAACGGTTTAGGGTGAGCGTACGTGTTAGGGTACGTGTTAGTGTTAGCGTACGTGTTAGGGTTAAGTGACGGGTTAGTGTAAGGCTTAGGGTAAGTGTAAGGGTTAGGGTTAGGGGTAGGGTTAGGGGACGGGGACGGTTTAGGGTACAGGTTAGTGTACGACAACTGTTTAGGGTGAGCATACGTATTAGGGTACAGGTTAGTGTTAGCATACGGGTTAGTATTAGGGGACGGGTTAGGGTAAGGCTTCGGGTAAAGGTTAGGGTTAGGGTTAGGGTTAGGTTTAGGGTTATGGGACGGGGATGGTTGAGGGTACAGGTTAGGGTACGACAACGGTTTAGGGAGAGCATACGTGTTAGGGTACGGGTTAGTGTTAGCGAACGGGTTAGGATTAGGGGACGGGTTAGGGTAAGGCTTCGGGTAAGGGTTAGTGTTAGGGTTAGGCTTAGGGTTAGGGGACGGGGACGGGGACAGTTCAGGGTACAGGTTAGGGTACGACAGCTGTTTAGGGTGAACATATGTGTTAGTGTATGTGTTAGTGTTAGCGTACGGTTTAGGATTAGGGGACGTGTTAGGGTAAGGCTTCGGGTAAAGTTTAGGGTTAGGTTTATGGTTAGGGTTAGGGTTATGGGACGGGGACGGTTTAAGGTACAGGTTAGGTTTCGACAACGGTTTAGGGTGAGCGTACGTGTTAGGGTAAGTGTTAGTGTTAGCGTAAGTGTTAGGAATAGGGGACGGGTTAGGGTAAGGCTTCGGGTAAGTGTTAGGTTTAGGGTTAGGGTTGGTTTAGGGGACGGGCACGGGGACAGGGACGGTTTAGGTTACAGGTTAGGGTACGACAACCGTTTAGGGTGAGCGTACGTGTTAGGGTACGGGTTAGTTTTAGCGTACGGCTTAGGATTAGGGGACGGTTTAGGGTAAGGCTTCGGGTAAGGGTTAGGGATAGGGTTAGTGTTAGGGTTAGTTGACGTCGACGGTTTAGGGTACAGGTTAGGGTACGACAACGGTTTAGGGAGAGCATACGTGTTAGGGTACGGGTTAATGTTAGCGTACGGGTTAGGATTAGGGGACGGGTTAGGGTAAGGCTTCGGGTAAGAGTTAGGTTTAGGGTTAGGGTTAGGGGACTGGGACGGGGACGGGGACGGTTTAGGGTACAGGTGAGTGTATGACAACGGTTTAGGGTGAGCGTACGTGTTAGGGTACAGGTTAGAGTTAGTGTACGGGTTAGGATTAGGGGACGGGTTAGGGTAAGGCTTCGGGTAAGTAATAGGGTTAGGGTTATGGTTAGGGGACGTGGACGGTTTAAGGTACAGGTTAGTGTACGACAACAGTTTAGGGTGAGCGTACGTGTTAGGGTACATGTTAGTGTTAGCGTACGGGTTAGGATTAGGGGACGTGTTAGGGTAAGGCTTCGGGTAAGTGTTAGGGTTAGGGTTAGTGTTAGGGTTAGGTTTAGGGGACGGGGACGGTTTTGGGTACAGTTTAGGGTACAACAACGGTTTAGGGATAGCGTACGTGTTAGGGTACGGGTTAGAGTTAGGGTACGGGTTAGGATTAGTGGACGGGTTAGGGTAAGGCTTCGGATAAGTGTTAGGGTTAGGGTTAGGGTTAGGGTTAGGGTTAGAGGACGGGGACGGTTTGGCGTACAGGTTAGGCTATGGCAACGGATTAGGGTGAGCGTATGTTTTATGGTACGTGTTAGTGTTAGCGTACGGGTTAGGATTAAGGGACGGGTTAGTGAAAGGCTTTGGGTAAGGGTTAGGTTTAGGGTTAGGGTTAGGGGACGGGCACGGGGACGGGGACATTTTAGGGTACAGGTTAGTGTATGACAACTGTTTAGGGTGAGCATACGTGTTAGGGTACGTGTTAGTGTTAGCATACGTGTTAGGATTAGGGGACGGGTTAGGGTAAGGCTTCGGGTAAGGGTTAGGGTTAGGCTTAGGGTTAGGGGACGGGGACGGGGACAGTTAAGGGTACAGGTTAGGGTACGACAAACGTTTAGGGTAAGCATATGTGTTAGGGTTCGTGTTAATGTTAGCGTCCGGTTTAGGATTAGGGGACGTGTTAGTGTAAGGCTTCGGGTAAGGGTTAAAGTTAGGTTTAGGCTTAGGGTTAGGGTTAGGGGACGGGGACGGTTTAAGGTACAGGTTTGGGTATGACAACGGTTTAGGGTGAGCGTACGTTTTAGGGTACGTTTTAGTTTTAGCGTACGGGTTTGGATTAGGGCACGGTTTATTGTAAGGCTTCGCGTAAGGTTTAGGGTTAGGGTTAGGGGACGGATACGGGGACATTTGAGGGTACAGGTTAGGGTACGACAACGGTTTAGGGTGTGGGTACGTGTTAGAGTACGGATTCGTGTTAGCGTTCGGTTTAGGATTAGGGGCCGGGTTAGGGTAAGGCTTCGGGTAGGGGTTAGGGTTACGGTTAGGGTTAGGGGACGGGGACGGTTTAGGGTACATGTTAGTGTTCGACAAACGTTTAGGGTGAGCGTACGTGATAGAGTACGTGTTAGTGTTAGCGTACGGGTTAGGATTAGGGGACGGGTTAGGGCAAGGCTTCGGGTAAGGGTTAGGTTTAAGGTTAGGGTCAGGTTAACGGGACGGGGTCGGTTTAGTGTACAGGTTAGTGTACGACAACGGTTTAGGGTGAGCATACGTGTTCGGGTACGGGTTAGTGGTAGCATACGTGTTAGGATTATAGGATGGATTAGTGTAAGGCTTCGGGTAACGGTTAGGGTTAGGGTTAGGGTTAGGGGACAGGGATGGTTTAGGGTACAGGTTAGGGTACGACAACGGTTTAGGGTGAGCGTACGTGTTAGTGTTAGCGTACGGGTTAGGATTAAGTGACGGGTTAGTGTAAGGCTTCGGGTAAGGGTTAGGGTTAGGGTTAGGGGACGGGGACGGTTTAGGGTACAGATTAGTGTACGACAACGTTTTAGGGTGAGTGTATGTGTTAGGGTACAGGTTAGTGTTAGCGTACGGGTTAGGATTAGGGGACGGATTAGGGTAAGGCTTCGGCTAAGGGTTACGGTTAAGGTTAGGGTTAGGGTTAGGGTTAGGGTTAGTTGACGGCGACGGTTTAGGGTACAGGTTAGGGTACGACAACGGTTTAGGGAGAGCGTACGTGTTAGGGTAAGGGTTACTGTTAGCGTTCGGGTTAGGATTAGGGGACGGGTTAGGGTAAGGCTTCGGGTAAGGGTTAGGGTTAGGGTTAGGGTTAGGGTTATGGTTAGAGGATGGGGATGGTTTGGGGTACAGGTTAGGCTATGACAACGGTTTAGGGTGAGTGTACGTTTTAGGGTACATGTTAGTGTTAACGTACGGGTTAGGATTAAGGGACGGGTTAGTGAAAGGCTTCGGGTAAGGGTTAGGGTTAGGGTTAGGGGACTGTCAGGGGGACGGGGTCAGTTTAGGGTACAGGTTAGGGTACGACAACTGTTTAGGGTGAGCATACGTGTTAGGGTATGGGTTAGTGTTAGCATACGTGTTAGGATTAGGGGACGGGTTAGGGTAAGGCTTCGGGTAAGGGTTAGGGTTAGGTTTAGGGTTAGGTTAAGGGGACGGGGACGGTTTAGTGTACAGGTTAGTGTACGACAATGGTTTAGGGTGAGCGTACGTGTTAGGGTACAGGTTAGTGTTAGGGTACGGGTTAGGATTAGGGGATGGTTTAGGGTAAGGCTTCAGGTAAGGTTTAGGGTTAGGGTTACTGTTAGGGTTAGGGTTTGGGGAAGGGGACGGTTTAGGGTACAGATTAGGTTACGACAACAGTTTAAGGAGAGCGTACGTGTTAGGGTACTGGTTAGTGTTAGCGTACGGGTTAGGATTAGGGGACGGCTTAGGGTAACGCTTCGCGTAAGTGTTAGGGTCAGGGTTAGTGTTACGGTTAGGGTTAGAGGATGGGCACGGTTTAGGGTACAATTTAGGCTATGACAATGGTTAAGGTGAGCGTACGTGTTAGGACACAGGTTAGTGTTATTGTACGGGTTAGGATTAGGTGACGGGTTAGGGTAAGGCTTCGGGTAAGGGTTAGGGTTAGGGTTAGGGGATGGGGACGGGGACAGTTTAGGGTGCAGGTTAGGGTACGACAACGGTTTAGGGTGAGCATACGTGTTAGCGTACGGGTTAGTGTTAGCGTACGGTTTAGGATTAGAGATCGGGTTAGGGTAAGGCTTCGGGTAAGTTTTAGGGTTAGGGTTAGGGTTAGGGTTAGGGAACAGGGACGGGGACATTTTAAGGTACAGGTTAGGGTACGACAATGGTTTAGGGTGAGCATATGTGTTAGGGTACTGGTTCGTGTTAGCGTACGGTTTAGGATTAGGGGACGGGTTAGTGTAAGGCTTCGGGTAAGATTTAGGGTTAGGTTTAGGGTTAGGGTTAGGGGACGGGGACCGGGACGGTTTAGGGTACAGGTTAGTGTACGAAAAGATTTAGGGTGAGCGTACATGTTAGGGTACCTGTCAGTGTTAGCGTACGGGTTAGGATTAGGGGACGGGCTAGGGTAAGGCTTTGGGTAAGCTTTAGGGTTAGGGGACAGGGTCGGGGATGGTTTAGGGTACAGGATAGTGTATGATAACGGTTTAGGGTGAGCGTACGAGTTAGGGTACAGTTTAGTGTTAGCGTACAGGTTAGGATTAGGGGACGGGTTAGGGTAAGGCTTCGGGTAAGGGTTTGGGTTAGGTTTAGTGTTAGGGTTAGGGTTAGGGGACGGAGACGGTTTAGGTTACAGGTTACGGTACGACAAAGTTTTAGGGAGAGCGTACGTGTTAGGGTACGGTTTAGTGTTAGCGTACGGGTGAGGAATAGGGGACCGGTTAGGGTAAGGCCTCGGGTAAGGGTTAGGGTTAGGTTTAGGGTTAGGGTTAGAGGACTAGGACGGTTTAGGGTACAGGTTAGGATATGACAACGGTTTAGGGTGAGCGTACGTGTTTGGGTACGGGTTAGTGTTAGCGTACGGTTTAGGATTAGGGGATGGGTTAGGGTAAGGTTTCGGGTAATGGTTAGGGTTAGGGTTAAGGTTAGGGTTAGGGGACGGGGACGGTTTAGGGTACAGGTTAGGGTACGACAACGGTTTAGGGTGAGCGTACATATTAGGGTAGAGTTTAGTGTTAGCGTACGGGTTAGGATTTGGGGGCGGGTTAGGGTAAGGCTTTGGGTAAGGGTTAGGGTTAGGGTTAGTGTTAGGGTTAGGGGACGGGGATGGTTTAGGGTACAGGTTAGTGTACGACAACAGTTTAGGGAGAGCATACGTGTTACGGTACGGGTTAGTGTTAGCGAACGGGATAGGATTAGGGGATGTGTTAGGGTAAGGCTTCGGCTAAGGGTTAGGGTTAGGGTTAGGGTTAGGGGAAGGGGGCGGGGACGGGGACGGTTTAGGGTACAGGTTAGGGTACGACAACGATTTAGGGACAGCGTACGTGTTAGGGTAGGTGTTACTGTTAGCGTACGTGTTAGGATTAGGGGACGGGATACGGTAAGGCTTCGGGTAAGGGTTAGTGTTAGGGTTAGGGTTAGGGTTAGAGGACGGGGACGGTTTAGGGTGCAGGTTAGGCTATGTCTACGGTTTAGGGTGAGCGTACGTGTTAGGGTACGGGTTAGTGTTAGCGTACGGGTTAGAATTAGGGGACTGGTTAGGGTAAGGCTTCGGGTAAGTGTTAGAGTTATGGTTAGGGGACGGTGACGGGAACAATTTAAGGTACAAGTTAGGGTACTAAAATGGTTTAGGGTGAGCATATGTGTTAGGGTACGGGTTCGTGTTAGTGTACGGTTTAGGATTAGGGGACGGGTTAGGGTAAGGCTTCGGGTAAGGTTTAGGGTTAGGGTTAGGATTAGGGTTAGGGGACGGGGTAGGGGACGGTTTAGGGTACAGGTTAGGGTACGACAACGGTTTAGGGTGAGCGTAAGAGTTATTGTACAGTTTAGTGTTAGCGTACGGGTTAGGATTAGGGGAGGGGCTAGGGTAAGGATTCGGGTAAGGGTTAGGGTTAGGGTTAGGGGATGGGGACGGGGACGGTTTAGGGTATAGTTTAGATTACGACAACGGTTTAGGGTGAGCGTACGTGTTAGGGTACGTGTTAGTGTTAGCGTACGGGTTAGGATTAGGGGATGGGTTAGTGTAAGGCTTTGGGTAAGGGTTAGGGTTGGAGTTAAGGTTAGGGGATGGGGATGGTTTAGGGTACAGTTTAGGGTACGAAATCGGTTTAGGGTGAGCTTACGTGTTAGGGTACGTGTTAGTGTTAGCGTACATGTTAGGATTAAGTGACGGGTTCGTGTAAGGCTTAGGGTAAGTGTTAGGGTTAGGGTTAGGGTTAGGGTTAGGGGACGGGTTAGGATTAGGGGACGGGTTAGGGTAAGGCTTCGGGTAAGGGTTAGGTTTAGGGTTAGTGTTAGGGTTAGGGTTAGGGGCGGGGATGGTTTAGGGTACAGGTTAGGGTACGATAACGGTTTAGGGAGAGCATACGTGTTAGGGTACGGGTTAGTGTTAGCGAACGGGTTAGGATTAGGGGACGGGTTAGGGTAAGGCTTCGGGTAAGTGTTAGGGTTAGGGTTAGGGTTAGGGTTGGAGGATGAGGACGGTTTAGGGTACAGGTTAGGCTATGTCAACAGTTTAGGGTTAGCGTATATGTTAGGGTACGGGTATGTGTTAGCTTACGGTTTAGGATTAGGGGACGGATTAGGGAAAGGCTTCGGCTAAGGGTTAAGGTTAGGGGACGGGGACGGGGACGGGAACGGTTTAGGGTACAGGTTAGGATACGACAACGGTTTAGGGTGAGCGGACGTGTTAGGGTATGGGTTAGTGTTAGCATACGTGTTAGGATTAGGGGACGGGATAGGGTAAGGCTTCGGGTAAGGGTTAGTGGTAGGGTTAGGGTTAGGGTTAGGGTTAGGGGACGGGGACAGTTTAGGGTACAGGTTAGTGTACAACAACGGTTTAGGGTGAGGGTACGTGTTAGGGTACAGGTTAGTGTTAGCGTACGGGTTAGGTTTATGGGACGGATTAGGGTAAGGCTTCGGGTAAGGGTTAGCGTTAGGGTTAGGGGACGGGGACGGGGACGGTTTAGGGTACAGGTTAGGGTACGACAACAGTTTAGGGTGAGCGTACGTGTTAGGGTATGTGTTAGTGTTAGCGTCCGGGTTAGGATTAAGGGACGGGTTAGTGTAAGTCTTTGGGTAAGGGTTAGGGTTAGAGTTAGGGGACGGGGACGGTTTAGGGTACAGGTTAGTGTACGACAATGGTTTAGGGGGATCGTACGTGTTAGGGTACTGGTTACTGTTAGCGTACGGGTTAGGATTAGGGGACGGGTTACGGTAAGGCTTCGGGTAAGGGTTAGGGTTAGGGTTAGTGTTAGGGTTAGGGTTAGGTGACGGCGACGGTTAGGGTACAGGTTAGGGTACGACAACGTTTTAGGGAGAGCGTACGTGTTAGGATACGGGTTAGTGTTAGCGTACGGGTTAGGATTAGGGGACGGGTTAGGGTAAGGCTTCGGGTAAGGGTTAGGGTTAGGTTTAGGGTTAGGGTTAGGGGACGGGGATTGTTTAGGGTACAGGTTAGTGTACGACAACGGTTTCGGGTGAGCGTACATGTTAGGGTACAGGTTAGTGTTAGCGTACGGGTTACAGTGAGGTAACGGGTTAGGGTAAGGCTTCAGGGTAAGTGTTAGGGTTAGGGAAAAGGTTAGGGTTAGGGTTAAGGACGGGGACTGTTTAGGGTACAGGTTCGTGTACGGCAACGTTTTAGGGGGAGCGTACGTGTTAGGGTACAGGTTAGTGTTACCGTACGGGTTAGGATTAGGGGACGGGTTAGGGTAAGGCTTCGGGTAAGGGTTAGGGTTAGGGTTAGGGTTAGGTAAAGGGGACGGGGATGGTTTAGTGTACAGGTTAGTGTACGACAACGGTTTAGGGTGAGCGTACGTGTTAGGTTACAGGTTAGTGTTAGGGTACGGGTTAGGATTAGGGGACGGTTTAGGGTAAGGCTTCAGGTAAGGTTTAGTGTTAGGGTTAGTGTTATGGTTAGGGTTAGGTGACGGGGACGTTTTAGGGTACAGGGTAGGGTACGACAACGGTTTAGGGTGAGCGTACGTGTTAGGGTACGTGTTAGTGTTAGCGTACGGGTTAGGATTAGGGGACGGGTTAGGGTAAGGCTTCGGGTAAGTGTTAGTGGTAGGGTTAGGGTTAGGGTTAGGGTTAGGGGACGGGGACAGTTTAGGGTACAGGTTAGTGTACAACAACGTTTTAGGGTGAGGGTACGTGTTAGGGTACAGGTTAGTGTCAGCATACGGGTTAGGTTTCGGGGACGGGTTAGGGGAAGGCTTCGGGTAAGGATTAGCGTTAGGGTTAGGGTTAGGGGACGGGGACGGGGACGGTTTAGGGTACAGGTTAGTGTACGACAACAGTTTAGGGTGAGCGTACCTTTTAGGGTTCGTGTTAGTGTTAGCGTCCGGGTTAGGATTAAGGGACGGGTTAGTGTCAGGCTTCGGGTAAGGGTTAGGGTTAGGGTTAGGGTGAGGGTTAGGGGACGGGGACGGTTTAGGGTACAGGTTAGTGTACGACAACGGTTTAGGGCGAGCATACGTGTTAGCTTACAGTTTAGTGTTAGCGTATGGGTTAGGATTAGGGGACGGGTTAGGTAAGGCTTCGGGTAAGGGTTAGGGTTAGGGTTAGTGTTAGGGTTAGTGTTAGGTGACAGCGACGGTTTAGGGTACAGGTTAGGGTACGACAACGGTTTAGGGGGAGCATACGTGTTAGGATACGGGTTAGTGTTAGCGTACGGGTTAGGATTAGGGAACGGGTTAGGGTAAGGCTTCAGGTAAGTGTTAGGGTTAGGGTTAGGGTTAGGGGATGCGGACGGGGACGGGGACGGGGACGGTTTAGGGTACATGTTAGGGTACGACAACGGTTTAGTGTGAGCGTACGTGTTAGGGTACGGGTTAGTGTTAGCGTACGAGTTAGGATTAGGGGACGGGTTAGGGTGAGGCTTCGGGTAAGGGTTAGGGTTAGGGTTAGGTTTAGGGTTTGGGGACGGGGACAGTTTAAGGTACAGGTTAGTGTAGGACAACGGTTTAGGGTGAGCGTACGTGTTAGGGTAGAGGTTACTGTTAGCGTACGGGTTAGGATTAGGGGACGGGTTAGGGTAAGGCTTCGGGGAAGTGTTAGGGTTAAGGTTAGTGTTAGGGTTAGGGTTAGGGGAAGGGGACGGTTTAGGGTACAGGTTAGGGTACGACAACTCTTTAGGGTGAGCATACGTGTTAGGGTATGGGTTAGTGTTAGCGTACGGGTTAGGATTAGGGGACGGTTTAGGGTAAGGCTTCGGTTAAGGGCTATGGTTAGGGTTAGGTTTAGGGTTAGGGTTAGGGGACGGGGACGGTTTAGGGTACAGTTTAGGGTACGACAACGGTTTAGGGTGAGGGTACGTGTTAGGATACGTGTTAGTGTTAGACTATGGGTTAGGATTGGGGGACGGTTTAGGGTAAGGCTTCGGGTAAGGGTTAGTGTTAGGGTTAGGGTTAGGGTTAGGGTTAGTGGACGGGGACGGTTTAGGGTACAGGTTAGTGTACGACAACGGTTTAGGGTGAGCGTACGTGTTAGGGTACAGGTTAGGGTTAGCATACGTGTTAGGATTAGGGGAAGGGATAGGGTAAGGCTTCGGGTAAGGGTTAGGGTTAGGGTTAGGGTTAGGGGACGGGGACGGGGACGGGGACAGTTTAGGGTACAGGTTACGGTACGACAACGGTTTAGGATGAGTGTACGTGTTAGGGTACGTGTTAATTTTAGCGTATGGGTTAGGATTAAGGGAAGGGTTAGTGTAAGGCTTCGGGTAAGGGTTAGAGTTAGGGTTAGGGGATTGGGACGGGGACGGTTTAGGGTACAGGTTAGTGTACGACAACGGTTTAGAGTGAGGGTACGTGTTACGGTACAGGTTAGTGTTAGCGTACGGGTTAGGTTTAGGGGACGGGTTAGGGTAAGGCTTCGGGTAAGGGTTAGGGTTAGGGTTATGGGATTGGGACGGGGACGGTTTAGGGTACAGGTTAGTGTACGACAATGATTGAGGGTGAGCGTACGTGTTAGGGTACGTGTTAGTGTTAGCGTCCGGGTTAGGATTAAGGAACGGGTTAGGGTAAGGCTTCGGGTAAGGGTTAGGGTTAGGGTTATGGTTAGGGGATGCAGACGGGGACGGGGACGGGGACGGTTTAGGGTACAGGTTAGTGTACGACAACGGTTTAGGGTGAGCGTACGTGTTATGGTACGGGTTAGTGTTAGCGTACGAGTTAGGATTAGGGGACGGGTTAGAGTAAGGCTTCGGGTAAGGGTTAGGTTTAGGTTTAGGGTTAGGGTTAGGGGAGCGGAAGGTTTAGGGTACAGGTTAGGGTAGGACAACAGTTTAGGTTGAGCCTACGTGTTAGGGTGCGTTTTAGCGTTAGCTTACGGGTTACGATTAGAGTACGGGTTAGGGTAAGGTTTCGGGTAAGGGTTAGGTTTAGGGTTAGGGTTAGGGTTAGGGTTAGGTATGGCTTAGGGTTAGGTTTTGGGGACGGGGACGGTTTAGAGTACAGGTTAGGGTAGGACAACGGTTTAGGGTGAACGTACGTGTTATGTCATGGGTTAGAGTTAGAGTACGGGTTAGGATTAGGGGACGTGTTAGGTTAAGGCTTCGGGTAAGTGTTAGGGTTAGGGTTAGGGTTAGTGGACGGGGACGGTTTAGGGTACAGGTTAGGGTATGACAACGGTTTAGGGTGAGGGTACGTGTTAGGGTAGAGGTTACTGTTAGCGTACGGGTTAGGATTAGGGTACGGGTTAGGGTAAGACTTCGGGGAAGTGTTAGGGTTAAGGTTAGTGTTAGGGTTAGGGTTAGGGGAAGGGGACGGTTTAGGGTACAGGTTAGGGTACGACAACTCTTTAGGGTGAGCATACGTGTTAGGGTACGGGTTAGTGTTAGCGTACAGGTTAGGATTAGGGGACGGGTTAGGGTAAGGCTTCGGGTAAGGGTTACAGTTAGGGTTAGGGTAAGGGTTAGGGAACGGGGACGGTTTAGGGTACAGGTTAGGGTACGACAACGGTTTAGGGTGAGGGTACGTGTTAGGGTAGAGGTTACTGTTAGCGTACGGGTTAGGATTAGGGTACGGGTTAGGGTAAGACTTCGGGGAAGTGTTAGGGTTAAGGTTAGTGTTAGGGTTAGGGTTAGGGGAAGGGGACGGTTTAGGGTACAGGTTAGGGTATGACAACTCTTTAGGGTGAGCATACGTGTTAGGGTACGGGTTAGTGTTAGCGTACAGGTTAGGATTAGGGGACGGGTTAGGGTAAGGCTTCGGGTAAGGGTTAGGGTTAGGTTTAGGGGACTGGGACGGTTTGGGGTACAGCTTAGTGTACGACAACAGTTTAGGGTGAGTGTACGTTTTAGGGTATGGGTTAGTGTTTGCGTACGGGTTAGGATTAGGGGACGGGTTAGGGTAAGGCTTCGGGTAAGGGTTAGGGTTACGGTTAGGTTATGGGACGGTGACAGTTTAGGGTACAGTTTAGGGTATGACAACGGATTAGGATGAGCGTACGTGTTAGGGTATGGGTTAGTGTTAGAGTACGGGTTAGGATTAGGGGACGGGTTATGGTAAGGCTTCGAGTAAGTGTTACTGTTAGAGTTAGGGTTAGGGTTAGGGGAGGGGGACGGTTTAGGGTAAGGGTTAGGGTACGACAACGGTTTAGTGTGAGCTTACCTGTTAGGGTACGGGTTAGTGTTAGCGTACGGGTTAGGATTAGGGGACAGTTTAGGGTAAGGCTTCGAGTAAGTGTTAGGGTTAGGGTTAGTTTTAGGGTTAGGTTTAGGGGATGGGGACCGTTTAGGGTACAGTTTAGGGTACGACAACGGTTTAGGGTGAGAGTACGTGTTAGGGTACGGGTTAGTGTTAGCGTACGGTTTAGGATTAGGGGACGGGTTAGGGTAAGGCTTCAGGTAAGTGTTAGTATTAGGGTTAGGGTTAGGGGACGGGGACGGGGACGGGGACTGTTTAGGGTACAGTTTAGGGAACGAAAACGGTTTAGGGTGAGTGTACGTGTTAGGGTATGGTTTAGTGTTAGCGTACAAGTTAAGATTAGCGGACTGGTTAGGGTAAGGTTCGGGTAAGGGTTAGGGTTAGGTTTATGGGACTGGGACGGTTTGGGGTACAGCTTAGGGTACGACAAAGGTTTAGGGTGAGCGTACGTTTTAGGGTATGGGTTAGTGTTAGCGTACGGGTTAGGATTAGGGGACGGGTTAGGGTAAGGTTTCGGTTAAGGGTTAGGGTTACCGTTAGGTTAGGGGACGGTGACGGTTTAGGGTACAGGTTAGGGTACGACAACGGATTAGGATGAGCGTACGTGTTAGGGTATGGGTTAGTGTTAGAGTACGGGTTAGGATTAGGGGACGGGTTAGGGTAAGGCTTCGAGTAAGTGTTAGTGTTAGGGTTAGGGTTAGGGTTAGGGTTAGGGGATGGGGACGGTTTAGGGTTCAGGTTAGGGTACGACAACGGTTTAGGGAGAGTGTACGTGTTAGGGTACGGTTTAGTGTTAGCGTATGGGTTAGGATTTGGGGACGAGTTAGGGTAAGGCTTCGGGTAAGGGTTAGGATTAGGTTTAGGGTTAGGGTTAGGGGTCGGGCACGGGGACAGTTTAGGGTACAGGTTAGGGTACGACAACGGTTTACGGTGAGCATACGTGTTAGGGTACGGGTTAGTGTTAGCGTACGGTTTAGGATTAGGAATCGGGTTAGGGTAAGGCTTCGGGTAAGTGTTAGTGTTAGGGTTAGAGTTAGGGTTAGGGGACGGGGACGGGGACAATTTAAGGTACAGGTTAGGGTACTACCATGGTTTAGGGTGAGCATATGTGTTAGGGTATGGGTTCGTGTTAGTGTACGGTTTAGGATTAGGGGACGGGTTAGGGTAAAGCCTCAGGTAAGGTTTAGGGTTAGGTTTAGGTTTAGGGTTAGGGGTCGGGGACGGGGACGGTTTACGGTACAGGTTAGGGTATGACAACGGTTTAGGGTGAGCGTACATGTTAGGGTACGTGTCAGTGTTAGTGTATGGGTTAGGATTAGGGGACGGGTTAGGGTAAGGCTTTGGGTAAGGTTTAGGGTTAGGGTTAGGGTTATGGGACGGTGTCGGGGATGGTTTAGGGTACAGGATAGTGTACGACAACGGTTTAGGGTGAGCGTACGAGTTATTGTACAGTTTAGTGTTAGCGTACGGGTTAGGATTAGGGGACAGGCTAGGGTATGGCTTCGGGTAAGGGTTAGGGTTAGGGGTAGTGTTAGGGTTAGGGTTAGGGGACAGGGACGGTTTAGGGTACAGGTTAGGGTACGACAAAGATTTAGGGAGAGCGTACATGTTGGGTACGGGTTACTGTCAGCCTACGGGTTAGGATTAGGGGACGGGATAGGGTAAGGCTTCGGGTAAGGCTTCGGGTAAGGGTTAGGGTTAGGGTTAGGGGACGGGGATGCTTTAGGGTACAGGTTACGGTAAGACATCAGTTTAGTGTGAGCGTACGTGTTAGGGTACGTTTTAGTGTTAGCGTACGGGTTAGGATTAGGAGACGGGTTAGTGTAAGGCTTCGGGTAAGTGTTAGGGTTAGGATTAGGGTTAGGGTTAGGGCACGGGGACGATTTAGGGTACAGGTTAGTGTACGACAACGGTTTAGTGTGAGCGTTTGTGTTAGGGTACAGGTTAGTGTTAGCATACGTGTTAGGATTAGGGGACGGGTTACCGTAAGGCTTCGGGTAAGGGTTAGCATTAGGGTTAGGGTTAGAGGACGGGGACAGTTTAGGGTACAGGTTAGGGTACGACAACGGTTTAGGGTGAATATATGTGTTAGGGTATGTGTTAGTGTTAGCGTACGGTTTAGGATTAGGGGACGTGTTAGGGTAAGGCTTCGGGTAAGGGTTAGGGTTAGGTTTAGGGTTAGGGTTAGTGTTAGGGGACGGGGACGGTTTAAGGTACAGGTTAGCGTACGACAACAGTTTAGAGTGAGCGTACGTGTTAGGGTACGTGTTAGTGTTAGCTTACGTGTTAGGATTAGGGGACGGGTTAGGGTAAGGCTTCGGGTAAGGGTTAGGGTTAGGGTTAGGGGACGGGGACAGGGACGGGGACGGTTTAGGGTACAGGTTAGGGTACGACAACGGTTTAGGGTGAGCGTACGAGTTAGGGTACGTGTTAGTGTTAGCGTACGGGTTAGGATTAGGAGACGGGTTAGGGTAAGGCTTCGGGTAAGGGTTAGGGTTAGGGTTAGGTTTAGGGTTAGGGTTAGGGCACGGGGATGGTTTAGGGTACAGGTTAGTGTATGACAACGGTTTAGGGTGAGTGTTTGTGTTAGGGTACAGGTTAGAGTTAGCATACGGGTTAGGATTAGGGGACGGGTTAGGGTAAGGCTACAGGTAAGTGTTAGGCTTAGGGTTAGTGTTAGGGTTAGGGTTAGGGGACGGGGACGTTTTAAGGTACAGGTTAGGGTACGACAATGGTTTAGGGAGAGCGTACGTGTTAGGCTACTGGTTAGTGTTAGCGTACGGGTTAGGATTAGGGGACGAGTTAGGGTAAGGCTTCGGGAAAGGGTTAGGATTAGGTTTAGGGTTAGGGTTAGGGGACGGGGACGGGGACGGTTTAGGGTACAGGTTAGGGTACGACAACTGTTTAAGGAGAGCGTACGTGTTAGGGTATGGGTTAGTGTTAGCGTACAGGTTAGGATTAGGGGACAGGTTAGGGTAAGGCTTTGGGTAAGGGTTAGGGTTAGGGTTAGAGGATGGGGACGGTATAGGGTAGAGGTTAGGCTATGACTATGTTTTAGGGTGAGCGTACGTGTTAGATTACGGGTTAGTGTTAGCGTACGGTTTAGGATTAGGGGACGGGTTAGGGTAAGGCTTCGGGTAAGTGTTAGGGTTAGGGTTAGGGTTAGGGTTAGGTTTAGGGGGCGGGGATGGTTTAGGGTACAGGTTAAGGTATGACAACGGTTTAGGGTGAGCGTACGTTTTAGGGTACGTGTTAGTGTTAGCGTATGGGTTAGGATTAAGGGACGGGTTAGTGAAAGGCTTCGGGTAAGGGTTAGGGTTAGGGTTAGGGGACGGGCACGGGGACAGGGACAGTTTAGGGTACAGGTTAAGGTACGACAACTGTTTAGGGTGAGCATACGTGTTAGGGTATGTGTTAGTGTTATCATACGATTTAGGATTAGGGGACGTGTTAGGGTAACGCTTCGGGTAAGGGTTAGCGTTAGGTTTAGGGTTAGGGTTAGGGGACGGGGACGGGGATGGTTTAAGGTACAGGTTAGGGTACGACAACGGTTTAGGGTGAGCGTACGTTTTAGGGTATGTGTTAGTGTTAGCGTACGGGTTAGGATTAGGGGACGGGTTATTGTAAGGCTTCGCGTAAGGGTTAGGGTTAGGGTTAGGGTTAGGGTTAGGGAATGGGGACGGTTTAGTGTACAGGTTAAAGTACGACAACGGTTTAGGGAGAGCATACGTGTTAGGGTACGTGTTAGTGTTAGCGTACGGGTTAGGATTAGGGGATGGGTTAGGATAAGGCTTCGGGTAAGGGTTAGGGTTAGGGTTAGGGTTAGGGTTAGAGGACGGATACGGGGACATTTGTGGGTACAGGTTAGGGTACGACAACGGTTTAGGATGAGCGTACATGTTAGGGTACGGATTCGTGTTAGCGTTCGGTTTAGGATTAGGGGAAGGGTTAGGGTAAGGTTTCGGGTAAGGGTTAGGGTTAGGGTTAGGGTTAGAGGACGGGGAGGGTTTAGGGTACATGATAGGCTATGACAACGGTTTAGGGTGAGCGTACGTGTTAGGGTACGGGTTAGTGTTAGCGTACGGGTTAGCATTAGGGGACGGGTTAGGGTAAGGCTTTGGGTAATGGTTAGGGTTAGGGTTAGGGTTAGGGGACGGGGACGGTTTAGGGTACAGGTTAGTGTACGGCAACGGTTTAGGGTGAGCGTACGTGTTAGGGTACGTGTTAGTGTTAGCGTACGTGTTAGGGTTAAGTGACGGGTTAGTGTAAGGCTTAGGGTAAGTGTAAGGGTTAGGGTTAGGGGTAGGGTTAGGGGACGGGGACGGTTTAGGGTACAGGTTAGTGTACGACAACTGTTTAGGGTGAGCATACGTATTAGGGTACAGGTTAGTGTTAGCATACGGGTTAGTATTAGGGGACGGGTTAGGGTAAGGCTTCGGGTAAAGGTTAGGGTTAGGGTTAGGGTTAGGTTTAGGGTTATGGGACGGGGATGGTTGAGGGTACAGGTTAGGGTACGACAACGGTTTAGGGAGAGCATACGTGTTAGGGTACGGGTTAGTGTTAGCGAACGGGTTAGGATTAGGGGACGGGTTAGGGTAAGGCTTCGGGTAAGGGTTAGTGTTAGGGTTAGGCTTAGGGTTAGGGGACGGGGACGGGGACAGTTCAGGGTACAGGTTAGGGTACGACAGCTGTTTAGGGTGAACATATGTGTTAGTGTATGTGTTAGTGTTAGCGTACGGTTTAGGATTAGGGGACGTGTTAGGGTAAGGCTTCGGGTAAAGTTTAGGGTTAGGTTTATGGTTAGGGTTAGGGTTATGGGACGGGGACGGTTTAAGGTACAGGTTAGGTTTCGACAACGGTTTAGGGTGAGCGTACGTGTTAGGGTAAGTGTTAGTGTTAGCGTAAGTGTTAGGAATAGGGGACGGGTTAGGGTAAGGCTTCGGGTAAGTGTTAGGTTTAGGGTTAGGGTTGGTTTAGGGGACGGGCACGGGGACAGGGACGGTTTAGGTTACAGGTTAGGGTACGACAACCGTTTAGGGTGAGCGTACGTGTTAGGGTACGGGTTAGTTTTAGCGTACGGCTTAGGATTAGGGGACGGTTTAGGGTAAGGCTTCGGGTAAGGGTTAGGGATAGGGTTAGTGTTAGGGTTAGTTGACGTCGACGGTTTAGGGTACAGGTTAGGGTACGACAACGGTTTAGGGAGAGCATACGTGTTAGGGTACGGGTTAATGTTAGCGTACGGGTTAGGATTAGGGGACGGGTTAGGGTAAGGCTTCGGGTAAGAGTTAGGTTTAGGGTTAGGGTTAGGGGACTGGGACGGGGACGGGGACGGTTTAGGGTACAGGTGAGTGTATGACAACGGTTTAGGGTGAGCGTACGTGTTAGGGTACAGGTTAGAGTTAGTGTACGGGTTAGGATTAGGGGACGGGTTAGGGTAAGGCTTCGGGTAAGTAATAGGGTTAGGGTTATGGTTAGGGGACGTGGACGGTTTAAGGTACAGGTTAGTGTACGACAACAGTTTAGGGTGAGCGTACGTGTTAGGGTACATGTTAGTGTTAGCGTACGGGTTAGGATTAGGGGACGTGTTAGGGTAAGGCTTCGGGTAAGTGTTAGGGTTAGGGTTAGTGTTAGGGTTAGGTTTAGGGGACGGGGACGGTTTTGGGTACAGTTTAGGGTACAACAACGGTTTAGGGATAGCGTACGTGTTAGGGTACGGGTTAGAGTTAGGGTACGGGTTAGGATTAGTGGACGGGTTAGGGTAAGGCTTCGGATAAGTGTTAGGGTTAGGGTTAGGGTTAGGGTTAGGGTTAGAGGACGGGGACGGTTTGGCGTACAGGTTAGGCTATGGCAACGGATTAGGGTGAGCGTATGTTTTATGGTACGTGTTAGTGTTAGCGTACGGGTTAGGATTAAGGGACGGGTTAGTGAAAGGCTTTGGGTAAGGGTTAGGTTTAGGGTTAGGGTTAGGGGACGGGCACGGGGACGGGGACATTTTAGGGTACAGGTTAGTGTATGACAACTGTTTAGGGTGAGCATACGTGTTAGGGTACGTGTTAGTGTTAGCATACGTGTTAGGATTAGGGGACGGGTTAGGGTAAGGCTTCGGGTAAGGGTTAGGGTTAGGCTTAGGGTTAGGGGACGGGGACGGGGACAGTTAAGGGTACAGGTTAGGGTACGACAAACGTTTAGGGTAAGCATATGTGTTAGGGTTCGTGTTAATGTTAGCGTCCGGTTTAGGATTAGGGGACGTGTTAGTGTAAGGCTTCGGGTAAGGGTTAAAGTTAGGTTTAGGCTTAGGGTTAGGGTTAGGGGACGGGGACGGTTTAAGGTACAGGTTTGGGTATGACAACGGTTTAGGGTGAGCGTACGTTTTAGGGTACGTTTTAGTTTTAGCGTACGGGTTTGGATTAGGGCACGGTTTATTGTAAGGCTTCGCGTAAGGTTTAGGGTTAGGGTTAGGGGACGGATACGGGGACATTTGAGGGTACAGGTTAGGGTACGACAACGGTTTAGGGTGTGGGTACGTGTTAGAGTACGGATTCGTGTTAGCGTTCGGTTTAGGATTAGGGGCCGGGTTAGGGTAAGGCTTCGGGTAGGGGTTAGGGTTACGGTTAGGGTTAGGGGACGGGGACGGTTTAGGGTACATGTTAGTGTTCGACAAACGTTTAGGGTGAGCGTACGTGATAGAGTACGTGTTAGTGTTAGCGTACGGGTTAGGATTAGGGGACGGGTTAGGGCAAGGCTTCGGGTAAGGGTTAGGTTTAAGGTTAGGGTCAGGTTAACGGGACGGGGTCGGTTTAGTGTACAGGTTAGTGTACGACAACGGTTTAGGGTGAGCATACGTGTTCGGGTACGGGTTAGTGGTAGCATACGTGTTAGGATTATAGGATGGATTAGTGTAAGGCTTCGGGTAACGGTTAGGGTTAGGGTTAGGGTTAGGGGACAGGGATGGTTTAGGGTACAGGTTAGGGTACGACAACGGTTTAGGGTGAGCGTACGTGTTAGTGTTAGCGTACGGGTTAGGATTAAGTGACGGGTTAGTGTAAGGCTTCGGGTAAGGGTTAGGGTTAGGGTTAGGGGACGGGGACGGTTTAGGGTACAGATTAGTGTACGACAACGTTTTAGGGTGAGTGTATGTGTTAGGGTACAGGTTAGTGTTAGCGTACGGGTTAGGATTAGGGGACGGATTAGGGTAAGGCTTCGGCTAAGGGTTACGGTTAAGGTTAGGGTTAGGGTTAGGGTTAGGGTTAGTTGACGGCGACGGTTTAGGGTACAGGTTAGGGTACGACAACGGTTTAGGGAGAGCGTACGTGTTAGGGTAAGGGTTACTGTTAGCGTTCGGGTTAGGATTAGGGGACGGGTTAGGGTAAGGCTTCGGGTAAGGGTTAGGGTTAGGGTTAGGGTTAGGGTTATGGTTAGAGGATGGGGATGGTTTGGGGTACAGGTTAGGCTATGACAACGGTTTAGGGTGAGTGTACGTTTTAGGGTACATGTTAGTGTTAACGTACGGGTTAGGATTAAGGGACGGGTTAGTGAAAGGCTTCGGGTAAGGGTTAGGGTTAGGGTTAGGGGACTGTCAGGGGGACGGGGTCAGTTTAGGGTACAGGTTAGGGTACGACAACTGTTTAGGGTGAGCATACGTGTTAGGGTATGGGTTAGTGTTAGCATACGTGTTAGGATTAGGGGACGGGTTAGGGTAAGGCTTCGGGTAAGGGTTAGGGTTAGGTTTAGGGTTAGGTTAAGGGGACGGGGACGGTTTAGTGTACAGGTTAGTGTACGACAATGGTTTAGGGTGAGCGTACGTGTTAGGGTACAGGTTAGTGTTAGGGTACGGGTTAGGATTAGGGGATGGTTTAGGGTAAGGCTTCAGGTAAGGTTTAGGGTTAGGGTTACTGTTAGGGTTAGGGTTTGGGGAAGGGGACGGTTTAGGGTACAGATTAGGTTACGACAACAGTTTAAGGAGAGCGTACGTGTTAGGGTACTGGTTAGTGTTAGCGTACGGGTTAGGATTAGGGGACGGCTTAGGGTAACGCTTCGCGTAAGTGTTAGGGTCAGGGTTAGTGTTACGGTTAGGGTTAGAGGATGGGCACGGTTTAGGGTACAATTTAGGCTATGACAATGGTTAAGGTGAGCGTACGTGTTAGGACACAGGTTAGTGTTATTGTACGGGTTAGGATTAGGTGACGGGTTAGGGTAAGGCTTCGGGTAAGGGTTAGGGTTAGGGTTAGGGGATGGGGACGGGGACAGTTTAGGGTGCAGGTTAGGGTACGACAACGGTTTAGGGTGAGCATACGTGTTAGCGTACGGGTTAGTGTTAGCGTACGGTTTAGGATTAGAGATCGGGTTAGGGTAAGGCTTCGGGTAAGTTTTAGGGTTAGGGTTAGGGTTAGGGTTAGGGAACAGGGACGGGGACATTTTAAGGTACAGGTTAGGGTACGACAATGGTTTAGGGTGAGCATATGTGTTAGGGTACTGGTTCGTGTTAGCGTACGGTTTAGGATTAGGGGACGGGTTAGTGTAAGGCTTCGGGTAAGGTTTAGGGTTAGGTTTAGGGTTAGGGTTAGGGGACGGGGACCGGGACGGTTTAGGGTACAGGTTAGTGTACGAAAAGATTTAGGGTGAGCGTACATGTTAGGGTACCTGTCAGTGTTAGCGTACGGGTTAGGATTAGGGGACGGGCTAGGGTAAGGCTTTGGGTAAGCTTTAGGGTTAGGGGACAGGGTCGGGGATGGTTTAGGGTACAGGATAGTGTATGATAACGGTTTAGGGTGAGCGTACGAGTTAGGGTACAGTTTAGTGTTAGCGTACAGGTTAGGATTAGGGGACGGGTTAGGGTAAGGCTTCGGGTAAGGGTTTGGGTTAGGTTTAGTGTTAGGGTTAGGGTTAGGGGACGGAGACGGTTTAGGTTACAGGTTACGGTACGACAAAGTTTTAGGGAGAGCGTACGTGTTAGGGTACGGTTTAGTGTTAGCGTACGGGTGAGGAATAGGGGACCGGTTAGGGTAAGGCCTCGGGTAAGGGTTAGGGTTAGGTTTAGGGTTAGGGTTAGAGGACTAGGACGGTTTAGGGTACAGGTTAGGATATGACAACGGTTTAGGGTGAGCGTACGTGTTTGGGTACGGGTTAGTGTTAGCGTACGGTTTAGGATTAGGGGATGGGTTAGGGTAAGGTTTCGGGTAATGGTTAGGGTTAGGGTTAAGGTTAGGGTTAGGGGACGGGGACGGTTTAGGGTACAGGTTAGGGTACGACAACGGTTTAGGGTGAGCGTACATATTAGGGTAGAGTTTAGTGTTAGCGTACGGGTTAGGATTTGGGGGCGGGTTAGGGTAAGGCTTTGGGTAAGGGTTAGGGTTAGGGTTAGTGTTAGGGTTAGGGGACGGGGATGGTTTAGGGTACAGGTTAGTGTACGACAACAGTTTAGGGAGAGCATACGTGTTACGGTACGGGTTAGTGTTAGCGAACGGGATAGGATTAGGGGATGTGTTAGGGTAAGGCTTCGGCTAAGGGTTAGGGTTAGGGTTAGGGTTAGGGGAAGGGGGCGGGGACGGGGACGGTTTAGGGTACAGGTTAGGGTACGACAACGATTTAGGGACAGCGTACGTGTTAGGGTAGGTGTTACTGTTAGCGTACGTGTTAGGATTAGGGGACGGGATACGGTAAGGCTTCGGGTAAGGGTTAGTGTTAGGGTTAGGGTTAGGGTTAGAGGACGGGGACGGTTTAGGGTGCAGGTTAGGCTATGTCTACGGTTTAGGGTGAGCGTACGTGTTAGGGTACGGGTTAGTGTTAGCGTACGGGTTAGAATTAGGGGACTGGTTAGGGTAAGGCTTCGGGTAAGTGTTAGAGTTATGGTTAGGGGACGGTGACGGGAACAATTTAAGGTACAAGTTAGGGTACTAAAATGGTTTAGGGTGAGCATATGTGTTAGGGTACGGGTTCGTGTTAGTGTACGGTTTAGGATTAGGGGACGGGTTAGGGTAAGGCTTCGGGTAAGGTTTAGGGTTAGGGTTAGGATTAGGGTTAGGGGACGGGGTAGGGGACGGTTTAGGGTACAGGTTAGGGTACGACAACGGTTTAGGGTGAGCGTAAGAGTTATTGTACAGTTTAGTGTTAGCGTACGGGTTAGGATTAGGGGAGGGGCTAGGGTAAGGATTCGGGTAAGGGTTAGGGTTAGGGTTAGGGGATGGGGACGGGGACGGTTTAGGGTATAGTTTAGATTACGACAACGGTTTAGGGTGAGCGTACGTGTTAGGGTACGTGTTAGTGTTAGCGTACGGGTTAGGATTAGGGGATGGGTTAGTGTAAGGCTTTGGGTAAGGGTTAGGGTTGGAGTTAAGGTTAGGGGATGGGGATGGTTTAGGGTACAGTTTAGGGTACGAAATCGGTTTAGGGTGAGCTTACGTGTTAGGGTACGTGTTAGTGTTAGCGTACATGTTAGGATTAAGTGACGGGTTCGTGTAAGGCTTAGGGTAAGTGTTAGGGTTAGGGTTAGGGTTAGGGTTAGGGGACGGGTTAGGATTAGGGGACGGGTTAGGGTAAGGCTTCGGGTAAGGGTTAGGTTTAGGGTTAGTGTTAGGGTTAGGGTTAGGGGCGGGGATGGTTTAGGGTACAGGTTAGGGTACGATAACGGTTTAGGGAGAGCATACGTGTTAGGGTACGGGTTAGTGTTAGCGAACGGGTTAGGATTAGGGGACGGGTTAGGGTAAGGCTTCGGGTAAGTGTTAGGGTTAGGGTTAGGGTTAGGGTTGGAGGATGAGGACGGTTTAGGGTACAGGTTAGGCTATGTCAACAGTTTAGGGTTAGCGTATATGTTAGGGTACGGGTATGTGTTAGCTTACGGTTTAGGATTAGGGGACGGATTAGGGAAAGGCTTCGGCTAAGGGTTAAGGTTAGGGGACGGGGACGGGGACGGGAACGGTTTAGGGTACAGGTTAGGATACGACAACGGTTTAGGGTGAGCGGACGTGTTAGGGTATGGGTTAGTGTTAGCATACGTGTTAGGATTAGGGGACGGGATAGGGTAAGGCTTCGGGTAAGGGTTAGTGGTAGGGTTAGGGTTAGGGTTAGGGTTAGGGGACGGGGACAGTTTAGGGTACAGGTTAGTGTACAACAACGGTTTAGGGTGAGGGTACGTGTTAGGGTACAGGTTAGTGTTAGCGTACGGGTTAGGTTTATGGGACGGATTAGGGTAAGGCTTCGGGTAAGGGTTAGCGTTAGGGTTAGGGGACGGGGACGGGGACGGTTTAGGGTACAGGTTAGGGTACGACAACAGTTTAGGGTGAGCGTACGTGTTAGGGTATGTGTTAGTGTTAGCGTCCGGGTTAGGATTAAGGGACGGGTTAGTGTAAGTCTTTGGGTAAGGGTTAGGGTTAGAGTTAGGGGACGGGGACGGTTTAGGGTACAGGTTAGTGTACGACAATGGTTTAGGGGGATCGTACGTGTTAGGGTACTGGTTACTGTTAGCGTACGGGTTAGGATTAGGGGACGGGTTACGGTAAGGCTTCGGGTAAGGGTTAGGGTTAGGGTTAGTGTTAGGGTTAGGGTTAGGTGACGGCGACGGTTAGGGTACAGGTTAGGGTACGACAACGTTTTAGGGAGAGCGTACGTGTTAGGATACGGGTTAGTGTTAGCGTACGGGTTAGGATTAGGGGACGGGTTAGGGTAAGGCTTCGGGTAAGGGTTAGGGTTAGGTTTAGGGTTAGGGTTAGGGGACGGGGATTGTTTAGGGTACAGGTTAGTGTACGACAACGGTTTCGGGTGAGCGTACATGTTAGGGTACAGGTTAGTGTTAGCGTACGGGTTACAGTGAGGTAACGGGTTAGGGTAAGGCTTCAGGGTAAGTGTTAGGGTTAGGGAAAAGGTTAGGGTTAGGGTTAAGGACGGGGACTGTTTAGGGTACAGGTTCGTGTACGGCAACGTTTTAGGGGGAGCGTACGTGTTAGGGTACAGGTTAGTGTTACCGTACGGGTTAGGATTAGGGGACGGGTTAGGGTAAGGCTTCGGGTAAGGGTTAGGGTTAGGGTTAGGGTTAGGTAAAGGGGACGGGGATGGTTTAGTGTACAGGTTAGTGTACGACAACGGTTTAGGGTGAGCGTACGTGTTAGGTTACAGGTTAGTGTTAGGGTACGGGTTAGGATTAGGGGACGGTTTAGGGTAAGGCTTCAGGTAAGGTTTAGTGTTAGGGTTAGTGTTATGGTTAGGGTTAGGTGACGGGGACGTTTTAGGGTACAGGGTAGGGTACGACAACGGTTTAGGGTGAGCGTACGTGTTAGGGTACGTGTTAGTGTTAGCGTACGGGTTAGGATTAGGGGACGGGTTAGGGTAAGGCTTCGGGTAAGTGTTAGTGGTAGGGTTAGGGTTAGGGTTAGGGTTAGGGGACGGGGACAGTTTAGGGTACAGGTTAGTGTACAACAACGTTTTAGGGTGAGGGTACGTGTTAGGGTACAGGTTAGTGTCAGCATACGGGTTAGGTTTCGGGGACGGGTTAGGGGAAGGCTTCGGGTAAGGATTAGCGTTAGGGTTAGGGTTAGGGGACGGGGACGGGGACGGTTTAGGGTACAGGTTAGTGTACGACAACAGTTTAGGGTGAGCGTACCTTTTAGGGTTCGTGTTAGTGTTAGCGTCCGGGTTAGGATTAAGGGACGGGTTAGTGTCAGGCTTCGGGTAAGGGTTAGGGTTAGGGTTAGGGTGAGGGTTAGGGGACGGGGACGGTTTAGGGTACAGGTTAGTGTACGACAACGGTTTAGGGCGAGCATACGTGTTAGCTTACAGTTTAGTGTTAGCGTATGGGTTAGGATTAGGGGACGGGTTAGGTAAGGCTTCGGGTAAGGGTTAGGGTTAGGGTTAGTGTTAGGGTTAGTGTTAGGTGACAGCGACGGTTTAGGGTACAGGTTAGGGTACGACAACGGTTTAGGGGGAGCATACGTGTTAGGATACGGGTTAGTGTTAGCGTACGGGTTAGGATTAGGGAACGGGTTAGGGTAAGGCTTCAGGTAAGTGTTAGGGTTAGGGTTAGGGTTAGGGGATGCGGACGGGGACGGGGACGGGGACGGTTTAGGGTACATGTTAGGGTACGACAACGGTTTAGTGTGAGCGTACGTGTTAGGGTACGGGTTAGTGTTAGCGTACGAGTTAGGATTAGGGGACGGGTTAGGGTGAGGCTTCGGGTAAGGGTTAGGGTTAGGGTTAGGTTTAGGGTTTGGGGACGGGGACAGTTTAAGGTACAGGTTAGTGTAGGACAACGGTTTAGGGTGAGCGTACGTGTTAGGGTAGAGGTTACTGTTAGCGTACGGGTTAGGATTAGGGGACGGGTTAGGGTAAGGCTTCGGGGAAGTGTTAGGGTTAAGGTTAGTGTTAGGGTTAGGGTTAGGGGAAGGGGACGGTTTAGGGTACAGGTTAGGGTACGACAACTCTTTAGGGTGAGCATACGTGTTAGGGTATGGGTTAGTGTTAGCGTACGGGTTAGGATTAGGGGACGGTTTAGGGTAAGGCTTCGGTTAAGGGCTATGGTTAGGGTTAGGTTTAGGGTTAGGGTTAGGGGACGGGGACGGTTTAGGGTACAGTTTAGGGTACGACAACGGTTTAGGGTGAGGGTACGTGTTAGGATACGTGTTAGTGTTAGACTATGGGTTAGGATTGGGGGACGGTTTAGGGTAAGGCCTCGGGTAAGGGTTAGTGTTAGGGTTAGGGTTAGGGTTAGTGGACGGGGACGGTTTAGGGTACAGGTTAGTGTACGACAACGGTTTAGGGTGAGCGTACGTGTTAGGGTACAGGTTAGGGTTAGCATACGTGTTAGGATTAGGGGACGGGATAGGGTAAGGCTTCGGGTAAGGGTTAGGGTTAGGGTTAGGGTTAGGGGACGGGGACGGGGACGGGGACAGTTTAGGGTACAGGTTACGGTACGACAACGGTTTAGGATGAGTGTACGTGTTAGGGTACGTGTTAATTTTAGCGTATTGGTTAGGATTAAGGGAAGGGTTAGTGTAAGGCTTCGGGTAAGGGTTAGAGTTAGGGTTAGGGGATTGGGACGGGGACGGTTTAGGGTACAGGTTAGTGTACGACAACGGTTTAGAGTGAGGGTACGTGTTACGGTACAGGTTAGTGTTAGCGTACGGGTTAGGTTTAGGGGACGGGTTAGGGTAAGGCTTCGGGTAAGGGTTAGGGTTAGGGTTATGGGATTGGGACGGGGACGGTTTAGGGTACAGGTTAGTGTACGACAATGATTGAGGGTGAGCGTACGTGTTAGGGTACGTGTTAGTGTTAGCGTCCGGGTTAGGATTAAGGAACGGGTTAGGGTAAGGCTTCGGGTAAGGGTTAGGGTTAGGGTTATGGTTAGGGGATGCAGACGGGGACGGGGACGGGGACGGTTTAGGGTACAGGTTAGTGTACGACAACGGTTTAGGGTGAGCGTACGTGTTATGGTACGGGTTAGTGTTAGCGTACGAGTTAGGATTAGGGGACGGGTTAGAGTAAGGCTTCGGGTAAGGGTTAGGTTTAGGTTTAGGGTTAGGGTTAGGGGAGCGGAAGGTTTAGGGTACAGGTTAGGGTAGGACAACAGTTTAGGTTGAGCCTACGTGTTAGGGTGCGTTTTAGCGTTAGCTTACGGGTTACGATTAGAGTACGGGTTAGGGTAAGGTTTCGGGTAAGGGTTAGGTTTAGGGTTAGGGTTAGGGTTAGGGTTAGGTATGGCTTAGGGTTAGGTTTTGGGGACGGGGACGGTTTAGAGTACAGGTTAGGGTAGGACAACGGTTTAGGGTGAACGTACGTGTTATGTCATGGGTTAGAGTTAGAGTACGGGTTAGGATTAGGGGACGTGTTAGGTTAAGGCTTCGGGTAAGTGTTAGGGTTAGGGTTAGGGTTAGTGGACGGGGACGGTTTAGGGTACAGGTTAGGGTATGACAACGGTTTAGGGTGAGGGTACGTGTTAGGGTAGAGGTTACTGTTAGCGTACGGGTTAGGATTAGGGTACGGGTTAGGGTAAGACTTCGGGGAAGTGTTAGGGTTAAGGTTAGTGTTAGGGTTAGGGTTAGGGGAAGGGGACGGTTTAGGGTACAGGTTAGGGTACGACAACTCTTTAGGGTGAGCATACGTGTTAGGGTACGGGTTAGTGTTAGCGTACAGGTTAGGATTAGGGGACGGGTTAGGGTAAGGCTTCGGGTAAGGGTTACAGTTAGGGTTAGGGTAAGGGTTAGGGAACGGGGACGGTTTAGGGTACAGGTTAGGGTACGACAACGGTTTAGGGTGAGGGTACGTGTTAGGGTAGAGGTTACTGTTAGCGTACGGGTTAGGATTAGGGTACGGGTTAGGGTAAGACTTCGGGGAAGTGTTAGGGTTAAGGTTAGTGTTAGGGTTAGGGTTAGGGGAAGGGGACGGTTTAGGGTACAGGTTAGGGTATGACAACTCTTTAGGGTGAGCATACGTGTTAGGGTACGGGTTAGTGTTAGCGTACAGGTTAGGATTAGGGGACGGGTTAGGGTAAGGCTTCGGGTAAGGGTTACAGTTAGGGTTAGGGTAAGGGTTAGGGAACGGGGACGGTTTAGGGTACAGGTTAGGGTTCGACAACGGTTTAGGGTGAGCATACGTGTTAGGGTATGTGTTAGTGTTAGCATACGGGTTAGGAGTAGAGGACGGGTTAGGGTAAGGCTTTGGGTAAGGATTAGAGTTAGGGTTAGGGTTAGTGGACGGGGAAGGGGAAGGTTTAGGGTACAGGTTAGGGTACGACAACAGTTTAGGGTGAGTGTACGTGTTAGGGTACGGGTTAGTGTTAGCGTACGGGTTATCATTAGGGGACCGGTTAGTGTAAGGCTTCGGGTAAGGGTTAGTGTTAGAGTTAGGGTTAGGGTTAGGGGACAGGGATGGTTTAGCTTCAGGTTAGGGTACGGCAACGGTTTAGGGTGAGCGTACGTGTTAGGGTACGGGTTAGAGTTAGAGTACGGGTTAGGATTAGGGGACGTGTTAGGGTAAGGCTCCGGGTAAGGGTTAGGTTTAGGGTTAGTGTTAGGGTTAGGGGACAGGGAAGGGGACGGTTTGGGGTACAGGTTAGGGTACGTCAACAGTTTAGGGTGAGTGTACGTGTTAGGGTACGGGTTAGTGTTAGCGTACGGGTTATCATTAAGGGACCGGTTAGTGTAAGGCTTCGGGTAAGTGTTAGTGTTAGGGTTAGGGTTAGGGTTAGGGGACAGGGATGGTTTAGCTTACAGGTTATGGTACGGCAACGGTTTAGGGTGAGCCTACGTGTTAGGGTACGGGTTAGTGTTAGAGTACGGGTTAGGAATAGGGGACATGTTAGGGTAAGGCTCCGGGTAAGGGTTAGGTTTAGGGTTTGGGTTAGGGGACGGAGACGGGGCCGGGAACGGTTTAGGGTACAGGTTAGGGTACGACAACGGTTTAGGGTGAGCATACGTGTTAGGGTACGGGTTAGTGTTAGCGTACGGTTTAGCATTGGGGACGGTTTAGGGTAAGGCTTCGGGTAAAGGTTAGGGTTAGGGTTAGGATTAGGGATAGGGAACGGGGACGGTTTAGGGTACAGGTTAGGGTACGACAACGGTTTTTGGTGAGCGTACGTGTTAGGGTACGGGTTAGTGTTAGCGTACGGGTTAGGATTAGGGAATGGGTTAGGGTAAGGCTTCGGGTTAGGGTTAGGTTTAGATTTAGGGTTAGGGTTAGGGTACGGCGACGGTTTAGGGTACAGGTAAGGGTACGACAACGGTTTAGAGTGAGCGTACACTTAGGGTACGGTTTAGTTTTAGCGTACGGGTTAGGATTCAGGGACGGGTTAGGGTAAGGCTTTGGGTAAGGGTTAGGGTTAGGGTTAGGGTACGGGGACGGGGACAGGGACGGTTTAGGGTAGAGGTTAAGGTACGACAACTGTTTAGGGTGAGCGTAAGTGTTAGGGTATGGGTTAGTGTTAGCGTACGGGTTAGGATTAGGGGACGGGTTAGGGTAACGCTTCGGGTAAGTGTTAGGGTTAGGGTTAGGGGACGGGTACGGTTTAGGGTACAGGTTAAGGTGCGACAATGGTTTAGGGTGAGCGTACCTGTTAGGGTACGGGTTAGTGTTAGCATACGGGTTAGGATTAGGGCACGGTTTAGGGTAAGGTTTCGGGTAAGGGTTAGGGTTAGGGTTAGTGTTAGGGGACGGGGATGGTTTAGGGTACAGGTTAGGGTACGAAAACAGTTTATGGTGAGCGTACGTGTTAGGTTACGGGTTAGTGTTAGCGTACGGGTTAGGATTTGGGAACGTATTAGGGTATGGCTTCGGGTACGGGTTAGGTTTAGAGTTAGGGTTAGGGTTAGGGGACGGGGACGGGTTAGGGTACAGCTTAGGGTATGACAACGGTATAGGGTGAGCGTACATGTTAGCGTACGGTTTATTGTTAGCGTACGGGTTAGGATTAGGGGACGGGTTAGGGTAAGGGTTCGGGTAAGGTTTAGGGTTAGGGTTAGTGTTAGTGGATGGGGACGGGTACGGGGACGGTTTAGTGTACAGGTTAGGGTACCACAAATGTTTAGGGTGAGCGTACGTGTTAGGGTACAGCTTAGTGTTAGCGTATGGGTTAGGATTAGGGGACGGGTTAGGGTAAGACTTCGGGTAAGGGTTAGGGTTAGGGTTAGGAGATGGGGACGGTTTAGGGTACAGGTTAGGGTACGACAACGGTTTATGGTGAGCGTACGTGTTAGCGTACAGGTTAGTGTTAGCGTACGGGTTAGGATTAGGGAACGGGTTAGATTAAGGCTTCGGGTAAGGGTTAGTGTTAGGGTTAGGGGACGGGGACGGGGACGGTTTAGGGTACATGTTAGTGTACGACAGCGGTTTAGGGTGAGCGTACGTGTTAGGGCATGCGTTAGTGTTAGTGTACGTGTTAGATTTAGGGGACGGGTTAGGGTAAGGCTTCGGGTAAGGGTTAGGGCTAGGGTTAGGGTTAGGGTTAGTGTTACGGGATGGGGACAGTTTAGGGTACAGGTTAAGGTACGACAACGGTTTAGGGTGAGTGTAAGTGTTAGGGTACGGGTTAGTGTTAGCGGACGTGTGCGGATTATGCGACGGGTTAGGGTAATGCTTCGGGTAAGGGTTAGGGTTTGTGTTAGGGTTCGGGTTAGGGGACGGGGACGGTTTAGTGTACCAGTTAGGGTACGACAACGGTTTAGGGTGAGCGTACGAGTTAGGGCATGGGTTATTGTTAGCGTAGAGTTTCAGATTAGGGGATGGGTTAGGGTAAGGCTTCGGGTAAGGATGAGGGTTAGTGTTAGGGTTAGGGTGAGGGTTAGGGGGCGGGGACGGTTTAGGGAACAGGATAGTGTACGACAATGGTTTAGGGTGAGCGTACATCTTAGGGTACGGCTTAGTGTTAGCGTACGGTTTAGGATTAGGGGACGGGTTAGTGTAAGGCTTCGGGTAAGAGTTAGGGTTAGGGTTAGGGTTAGGGGACGTGGACGGTTTAGGGTACAGGTTAAGGTATGACCACGGTTTATGGTGAGCGTACGTGTTAGCGTATGGGTTAGTGTTAGCGTATGGTTTAGGATTAGGGAACGGGTTAGGGTAAGGCTTCGGGAAAGGGTTAGGGTTAGGGGACGGGGACGGGGATGGGGACGGGGACGGTTTAGGGTACAGGTTAGGGTGCGACAACGGATTAGGGTGAGCGCAGGTTTTAGGGCATGGTTTAGTGTTAGTATACGGGTTAGGATTAGGGGACGGGTTAGTGTAAGGCTTTGGGTAAGGTTTAGGGTTAGGGTCAGGGTTAGGATTAGGGGACGGGGACGGGGGCAGTTTAGGGTACAGGTTAGGGTACGACAATGGTTTAGGTTGAGCGCACGTGTTAGGGTATGGGTTAGTGTTAGCGTACGGGTTAGGATTAGGGGACGTGTTAGGGTAAGGCTTCGGGTAAGGGTTAGGTTTAGGGTTAGGGTTAGGGTTAGGGAACGGGGACGGTGACGGTTTAGGGTACAGGTTAGGGTACGACAACGGTTTAGGGTGAGCGTACGTGTTAGGGTACGGGTTAGTGTTAGCGTACGTTTTAGGATTAGGGGACGGTTTAGGGTAAGGCTTCGGGTAAGGTTTAGAGTTATGGTTAGGGTGTGGGTTAGGGTTAGGGGACGGGGATGGTTTAGGGTACAGGTTAGGGTACGACAATGGTTTAGGGTGAGCGTACGTGTGAGGGTACGGGTTAGTGATAGCGTACGCTTAAGGATTAAGGAACGGGTTAGGGTAAGGCTTCGGGTAAGGGTTAGGGTTAGGGGACGGGGACGGGGACGGTTTAGGGTACAGGTTAGGGTACGACAACGGTTTAGGATGAGTGTACGTGTTAGGGTACGGGTAAGAGTTAGCGTACGGGTTAGGATTAAGGGACGTGTTAGGGTAAGGCTTCGGGTAAGGGTTAGGTTTAGGTTTAGGGTTAGGGTTAGGGGACGGGGACGGGGACGGTTTAGGGTACAGGTTAGGGTACGACAACGGTTTAGCGTGAGAGTACGTGTTAGGGTACGTGTTAGTGTTAGCGTACATGATAGGATTAGGGGACGGGTTAGGGTATGGCTTCCGTAAGGGTTAGGGTTAGGGTTAGGGTTAGTGTTACGGGATGGGGACAGTTTAGGGTACAGGTTAGGGTAGGACAACGGTTTATGGTGAGCGTACGTGTTAGGGTACGGGTTAGTGTTAGCGTACGGATTAGGATTAGGGAATGGATTAGGGTAAGGCTTCGGGTAAGGGTTAGGTTTAGAGTTAGGGTTAAGGTTAGGGTTAGGGGATGGGGACGGTTTAAGTTACAGGTTAGGGTACGACAACAGTTTAGGGAGAGCGTACGTGTTAGGGTATGTATTAGTTTTAGCGTACGGTTTAGGATTAGGTTACGGGTTAAGGTAAGGCTTCGTGTAAGGACTAGGGTTAGGGTTAGGGTTAGGGTTAGGGGACGGGGATGGTTTAGGGTACAGGTTAGGGTATGACAACGGTTTAGGGTGAGCGCACGTGTTAGTGTACGGGTTAGTGTTAGCCTACGGTTTAGGATTAGGGGACGGGTTAGGTTAAGGCTTCGGTTAAGGGTTAGGTTTAGGTTTAGGGTTAGGGTTAGGGTTAGGGGACGGGGATGGTTTAGGGTATATGTTAGGGTATGACAACGATTTAAGGTGAGCGTATGTGTTAGGGTATGGTTTATTGTTAGCGTACGGGTTAGGATTATGGGACGGGTTAGGGTAAGGCTACGGGTAAGGGTTAGGATTAGGGTTAGTGTTAGGGGACAGGGACGGGAACGGGAACGGTTTAATGTACAGGTTAGGGTACAACAACGGTTTAGGGTGAGCGTACGTGTTAGGGCACGGTTTAGTGTTAGCATACGGGTTAGGATTAGGGGACGTGTTAGTGTAAGGATTTGGGTAAGGTTTAGGCTTAGGGTAAGGGTTAGGGATAGGGGACGGGTACGGGGGCAGTTTAGGGTACAGGTTAGGGTACGACAACAGTTTAGGTTGAGCGTACATGTTAGGGTACGGGTTAATGTTAGCGTAAGGGTTAGGATTAGGGGACGTGGTAGGGTAAGGCTTCGTGTAAGGGTTAGGGTTTGGGTTAGGGTTAGGGTTAGGGGATGGGGACGGTTTAGGGTACAGGTTAGGGTACAACAACGGTTTAGGTTGAGCGTACATGTTAGGGTACGAGTTAGTGTTAGCGTACGGGTTAGGATTACGGGACGGTTTAGGGTAAGGCTTCGGCTAAGTGTTAGGGTAAGGGTTAGGGGACGGGGACTGTTTACGGTACAGGTTAGTGTACGACAACAGATTAGGGTGAGCGTACGTGTTAGGGTATGGCTTAGTGTTAGGGTACGGGTTAGGATTTGGGGACGGGTTAGGGTAAGGTTTCGGGTAAGTGTTAGGGTTAGGGTTAGGGTTAGGTTAAGGGGACGGGGACGGTTTAGTGTACAGGTTAGTGTACGACAACGGTTTAGGCTGAGCGTACGTGTTAGGTTACAGGTTAGTGTTAGGGTACGGGTTAGGATTAGGGGACGGTTTAGGGTAAGGCTTCAGGTAAGGTTTAGTGTTAGGGTTAGTGTTATGGTTAGGGTTAGGTGACGGGGACGGTTTAGGGTACAGGGTAGGGTACGACAACGGTTTAGGGTGAGCGTACGTGTTAGGGTACGTGTTAGTGTTAGCGTACGGGTTAGGATTAGGGGACGGGTTAGTGTAAGGCTTCGGGTAAGTGTTAGTGGTAGGGTTAGGTTTAGGGTTAGGGTTAGGGGGACGGGGACAGTTTAGGGTACAGGTTAGTGTACAACAACGGTTTAGGGTGAGGGTACGTGTTAGGGTACAGGTTAGTGTCAGCGTACGGGTTAGGTTTCGGGGACGGGTTAGGGTAAGGCTTCGGGTAAGGATTAGCGTTAGGGTTAGGGTTAGGGGATGGGGACGGGGACGGTTTAGGTTACAGGTTAGTGTACGACAATGATTGAGGGTGAGCGTACGTGTTAGGGTACGTGTTAGTGTTAGCGTCCGGGTTAGGATTAAGGAACGGGTTAGGGTAAGGCTTCGGGTAAGGGTTAGGGTTAGGGTTATGGTTAGGGGATGTGGACGGGGACGGGGACGGGGACGGTTTAGGGTACAGGTTAGGGTACGACAACGGTTTAGGGTGAGCGTACGTGTAAGGGTACGGGTTAGTGTTAGCATACGGGTTTGGATTAGGGGACGTTTTGGGTAAGGCTTCGGGTAAGGGTTAGGGTTAGGGTGAGGCTTAGGGTTAGGGGACGGGGACGGGGACAGTTTAGGGTACAGGTTAGTGTACGACAATGGTTTAGGGTGAGCTTATGTGTTAGGGTACGTGTTAGTGTTAGCGTACGGTTTAGGATTAGGGGACGTTTTAGGGTAAGGCTTCGGGTAAGGGTTAGTGTTAGGTTTAAGTTTAGGGTTAGGGTTAGGGGAAAGGGATGGTTTAGGGTACAGGTTAGGGTACGACAACGGTTTAGGTGAGCGTACGTGTTAGGGTACGTGTTAGTGTTAGCATACGGGTTAGGATTACGGGACGGGTTATGGTAAGGCTTCGGGTAAGGATTAAGGTTAGGGTTAGGTTTAGGGTTAGAGATAGGGGAGGGCGACAGTTTAGGGTACAGGTTAGGGTACGACAACTCTTTAGGGTGAGCATACGTGTTAGGGTACGGGTTAGTGTTAGCGTATGGGTTAGGATTAGGGGACGTGTTAGGGTAAGGCTTCGGGTAATTGCTAGGGTTAGGGTTAGGTTTAGGGTTAGGGTTAGGGGACGGGGACGGTTTAGGGTAGAGTTTAGGGTACGACAACGGTTTAGGCTGAGCGTACGTGTTAGGGTACATGTTAGTGTTAGCGTACACGTTAGGATTGGGGGACGGTTTAGGGTAAGGCTTCGGGTAAGTGTTAGTGTTAGTGTTAGGGTTAGGGTTAGGGGACGGGGACGGTTTAGGGTACAGGTTAGTGTACGACAATGGTTTAGGGTGAGCGTACGTGTTAGGGTACGGGTTAGTGTTAGCGTACGAGTTAGGATTAGGGGACGGGTTAGAGTAAGGCTTCGGGTAAGGGTTAGGTTTAGGGTTAGGGTTAGGGCATGGGGATGGTTTAGGGTACAGGTTAGGGTACGAAAACGGTTTTATGGTGAGCGTACGTGTTAGGGTACAAGTTAGTGTTAGCGTACGAGTTAGGATTAGGGGACGGGGTAGGGTAAGACTTCGGGTAAGGGTTAGGGATAGGGTTAGGGTTAGGGTTAGGGGACGGGGACGGTTTAGGATAGAGGTTAGGGTACGAGAACGGTTTAGGGTGAGCATACGAGTTAGGGTATGGGTTAGTGTTAGCCTACGGGTTAGGATTAGGGCACGGGTTAGGTTAAGGCTTCGGGTAAGGCTTAGGGTTAGGGTTAGGGTTAGGGTTAGGGGACGGGGACGGTTTAGGGTACAGGTTAGGGTACGACAACGGTTTATGCTGAGCGTACGTGTTACGGCATGGTTTAGTGTTAGCGTACGGGTTAGGATTGGGGGACGGGTTAGTGTAAGACTTCGGGTAAGGGTTAGGGTTAGGGTTAGGTTTAGGGTTAGGGGACGGGGACGGTTTAGGGTACAGGTTAGTGTACGACAATGTTTTAGGGTGAGCATACGTGTTAGGGTACGGGTTAGTGTTAGCGTACGGGTTAGGATTAGGGGACGGGTTAGGGGAAGGCTTTGGGTAAGGTTTAGGGTTAGGGTTAGGTATAAGGTAAGTGGACGGGGACGGTTTAGGGTACAGGTTAGGGTACGACAACAGTTTAGGGTGAGCGTACGTGTTAGGTAAGTGTTAGTGTTAGCGTACGGGTTAGGATTAGGGAACGGGTTAGTGTAAGGCTTTGGGTAAGGCTTAGGGTTAGGGTTAATGTTAGGGTTAGGGCATGGGTACGGTTTAGTGTACAGGTTAGGGTACGACAATGGTTTAGGTTGAACGTACGTGTTCGGGGACGGGTTAGTGTCAGCGTACAGGTTAGGATTAAGGGACGGGTTAGTGTAAGGCTTTGGGTAAGGGTTAGGGTTAGGGTTAGGGTTAGAGGGCAGGGACGGGGATGGTTAAGTGTACAGGTTAGGGTACGACAACGGTTTAGGGTGAGCGTACATGTTAGGGTACAAGTTAGTGTTAGCGTACAGGTTTGGATTATGGGACGGGTTAGGTTAAGGCTTCGGGTAAGGGTTAGGGTTAGGGTTAGGTTTAGGGTTAGGGGAGCGGAAGGTTTAGGGTACAGGTTAGGGTAGGACAACAGTTTAGGTTAAGCCTACGTGTTAGGGTGCGTTTTAGCGTTAGCTTACGGGTTACGATTAGAGTACGGGTTAGGGTAAGGTTTCGGGTAAGGGTTAGGTTTAGGGTTAGGGTTAGGGTTAGGGTTAGGGTTAGGTATGGCTTAGGGTTAGGTTTTGGGGACGGGGACGGTTTAGAGTACAGGTTAGGGTAGGACAACGGTTGAGGGTGAACGTACGTGTTATGTCATGGGTTAGAGTTAGCGTACGGGTTAGGATTAGGGGACGTGTTAGGTTAAGGCTTCGGGTAAGTGTTAGGGTTAGGGTTAGGGTTAGTGGACGGGGACAGTTTAGGGTACAGGTTAGGGTACGACAACGGTTTAGGGTGAGGGTACGTGTTAGGGTAGAGGTTACTGTTAGCGTACGGGTTAGGATTAGGGTACGGGTTAGGGTAAGGCTTCGGGGAAGTGTTAGGGTTAAGGTTAGTGTTAGGGTTAGGGTTAGGGTTAGGGGACAGGGATGGTTTAGCTTACAGGTTATGGTACGGCAACGGTTTAGGGTGAGCGTACGTGTTAGGGTACGGGTTAGTGTTAGAGTACAGGTTAGGAATAGGGGACGTGTTAGGGTAAGGCTCCAGGTAAGGGTTAGGTTTAGGGTTTGGGTTAGGGGACGGAGACGGGGCCGGGAACGGTTTAGGGTACAGGTTAGGGTACGACAACGGTTTAGGGTGAGCATACGTGTTAGGGTACGGGTTAGTGTTAGCGTACGGTTTAGCATTGGGGACGGTTTAGGGTAAGGCTTCGGGTAAAGGTTAGGGTTAGGGTTAGGATTAGGGATAGGGAACGGGGACGGTTTAGGGTACAGGTTAGGGTACGACAACGGTTTTTGGTGAGCGTACGTGTTAGGGTACGGGTTAGTGTTAGCGTACGGGTTAGGATTAGGGAATGGGTTAGGGTAAGGCTTCGGGTAAGGGTTAGGTTTAGATTTAGGGTTAGGGTTAGGGTACGGCGACGGTTTAGGGTACAGGTAAGGGTACGACAACGGTTTAGAGTGAGCGTACACTTAGGGTACGGTTTAGTTTTAGCGTACGGGTTAGGATTAAGGGACGGGTTAGGGTAAGGCTTTGGGTAAGGGTTAGGGTTAGGGTTAGGGGATGGGGATGGTTTAGGGTACAGGTTCGCATACGACCAAGGTTTAGGGTGAGTGTACGTGTTAGCATACGGGTTAGTGTTAGCGTACGGGTTAGGATTAGGGAACGGGTTAGAGTAAGGCTTCGGGTAAGGGTTAGTGTTAGGGTTAGGGTTAGGGGACGGGGACGGTTTAGGGTATATGTTAGTGTACGACAACAGTTTAGGGTGAGCGTACGTGTTAGGGCACGGGTTAGTGTTAGTGTACGTGTTAGATTTAGGGGACGGGTTAGGGTAAGGCTTCGGGTAAGGGTTAGGGCTAGGGTTAGGGTTAGGGTTAGTGTTACGGGATGGGGATGGTTTAGGGTACAGGTTAAGGTACGACAACGGTTTAGGGTGAGTGTACGTGTTAGGGTACGGGTTAGTGTTAGCGGACGTGTGCGGATTATGCGACGGGTTAGGGTAATGCTTCGGGTAAGGGTTAGGGTTTGTGTTAGGGTTAGGGTAAGGGGACGGGGACGGTTTAGTGTACCAGTTAGGGTACGACAACGGTTTAGGGTGAGCGTACGAGTTAGGGCATGGGTTATTTTTAGCGTAGAGTTTCAGATTAGGGGACGGGTTAGGGTAAGGCTTTGGGTAAGGATGAGGGTTAGTGTTAGGGTTAGGGTGAGGGTTAGGGGGCGGGGACGGTTTAGGGAACAGGATAGTGTACGACAATGGTTTAGGGTGAGTGTACATCTTAGGGTACGGCTTAGTGTTAGCGTACGGTTTAGGATTAGGGGACGGGTTAGTGTAAGGCTTCGGGTAAGAGTTAGGGTTAGGGTTAGGGTTAGGGGACATGGACGATTTAGGGTACACGTTAGGTTACAACATCGGTTTAGGGTGAGCGTACGTGTTAGGGTATGGGGTAGTTTTAGAGTACGGGTTAGGATTAGGGGATGTGTTAGGGTAAGGCTTCGGGTAAGGGTTAGGGTTAATGTTAGTGTTAGGGGACGGGGACGGTTTAGGGTACAGGTTAAGGTATGAACACGGTTTATGGTGAGCGTACGTGTTAGCGTATGGGTTAGTGTTAGCGTATGGTTTAGGATTAGGGAACGGGTTAGGGTAAGGCTTCGGGAAAGGTTTAGGGTTAGGGTTAGGGGACGGGGACGGGGACGGGGACGGTTTAGGGTACAGGTTAGGGTACGACAACGGATTAGGGTGAGCGTAGATTTTAGGGCACGGTTTAGTGTTAGTATACGGGTTAGATTTAGGGGACGGGTTAGTGTAAGGCTTTGGGTAAGTTTTAGGGTTAGGGTCAGGGTTAGGATTAGGGGACGGGGATGGGGGCAGTTTACGGTACAGGTTAGGGTACGACAATGGTTTAGGTTGAGCGCACGTGTTAGGGTATGGGTTAGTGTTAGCGTACGGGTTAGGATTAGGGGACGTGTTAGGGTAAGGCTTCGGGTAAGGGTTAGGTTTAGGATTAGGGTTAGTGTTAGGGGACGGGGACGGGGACGGTTTAGGGTACAGGTTAGGGTACGACAACGGTTTAGGGTGAGCGTACGTGTTAGGGTACGGGTTAGTGTTAGCGTACGGGTTAGGATTAGGGGACGGGTTAGGGTAAGGCTTTGGGCAAGGTTTAGGGTTAGGGTTAGGGTTAGGGTTAGGGGATGGGAATGGGGATATTTTAGGGTACAGTTTACGGTACGACAATGGTTTAGGGTGAGCGTATGTGTTAGGGTACACGTTAGTGTTAGCGTACGGGTTAGGATTAGGGACGGGTTAGGGTAAGGCTTCGGGTAAGTGTTAGGGTTAGGGTTAGGCTTAGGGTTAGGGGACGGGGACGGTTTAGGGTACAGGTTAGGGTAGGACAACGGTTTATGGTGAGCGTACGTTTTAGGGTACGGGTTAGTGTTAGCGTACAGGTTAGGATTAGGGGACGGTTTAGGGTAAGGCTTCGGGTAAGGTTTAGAGTTATGGTTAGGGGGAGGGTTAGGGTTAGGGGACGGGGATGGTTTAGGGTACGGGTTAGGGTTTGGGGACGGGGATGGTTTAGGGTACAGGTTAGGGTACGACAACGGTTTAGGGTGAGCGTACGTTTTAGGGTACGGGTTAGTGATAGCGTACGCTTAAGGATTAGGGAACGGCTTAGGGTAAGGCTTCGGGTAAGGGTTAGGGTTAGGGTTAGGGTTAGGGGATGGGGACGGGGATGGGGACGGTTTAGGGTACAGGTTAGGTTACGACAACGGTTTAGGGTGAGCGTACGTGTTAGGGTACGTATTAATTTTAGCGTACGGTTTAGGATTAGTGGACGGGTTAAGGTAAGGCTGTGTGTAAGGGCTAGGGTTAGGGTTAGGGTTAGGGGACGGGGATGGTTTAGGGTACAGGTTAGGGTACGTCAACGTTTTAGGTTGAGAGCACGTGTTAGTGTACGGGTTAGTGTTAGCCTACGGTTTAGGATTAGGGGACGGGTTAGGTTAAGGCTTCGGTTAAGGGTTAGGTTTAGGGTTAGGGTTAGGGTTAGTGGACGGGGATGGTTTAGGGTACATGTTAGGGTATGACAACGATTTAAGGTGAGCGTATGTGTTAGGGTATGGTTTATTGTTAGCATACGGGTTAGAATTATGGGACGGGTTAGGGTAAGGCTACGGGTAAGGGTTAGGGTTAGGGTTAGTGTTAGGGGACAGGGACGGGAACGGGGACGGTTTAATGTACAGGTTAGGGTACAACAACGGTTTAGGGTGAGCGTATGTGTTAGGGCACGGTTTAGTGTTAGCATACGGGTTAGGGTTAGGGGACGTGTTAGTGTAAGGCTTTGGGTAAGGTTTAGGCTTAGGGTTAGGGTTAGGGATAGGGGACGGGTACGGGGGCAGTTTAGGGTACAGGTTAGGGTACGACAACGGTTTAGGTTGAGCGTAAGTGTTAGGGTACGGGTTAGTGTTAGCCTACGGGTTAGGATTAGGGGACGTGTTAGGGTAAAGCTTCGTGTAAGGGTTAGGGTTTGGGTTAGGGTTAGGGTTAGGGGATGGGGACGCTTTAGGGTACAGGTTATGGTACAACAACGGTTTAGGATGAGCGTATGTGTTAGGGTACGAGTTAGTGTTAGCGTACGGGTTAGGATTAGGGGACGGTTTAGGGTAAGGCTTCGGGTAAATGTTAGGGTAAGGGTTAGGGGACGGGGAAGGTTTACGGTACAGGTTAGTGTACGACAACAGATTAGGGTGAGCGTACGTGTTAGGGTATGGCTTAGTGTTAGGGTACGGGTTAGGATTTGGTGACGTGTTAGGGTAAGGTTTCGGGTAAGGGTTAGGCTTAGGGTTAGGGTTAGGGTTAGGGTTAGGGGACGGGGACCGTTTAGGGTACAGGTTAGGGTACGAAAACGGTTTAGGGTGAGCGTACGTTTTAGGGTATGTGTTAGTGTTAGAGTACGGGTTAGGATTAGGGGGCGGGTTAGGGTAAGGCTTCGGGTAAGTGTTAGGTTAAGGATTAGGGTTAGGGGATGGTGACGGTTTAGGGTACAGGTTAGGGTACGACAACGGTTTAGGGTGAGCGTACGTGTTAGGGTATGGGTTAGGGTTAGCGTACCGTTTAGGATTATGAGACGGGTTAAGGGAAGGCTTCGGGTAAGGGTTAGGGTTAGGGTTAGGGTTAGGTTTAGGGGACGGAGACGGTTTAAGTTACAGGTTCGGGTACGACCACGGTTTAGGGTGAGCGTACGTGTTAGGGTACGGGTTAGTGTTAGCGTACTGGTTAGGATTAGGGGACGGGTTGGGGTAAGGGTTCGGGTAAGTGTTAGGCTTAGTGTTAGGGTTAGGGTTAGGGTTAGGGTCCGGGGACGGTTTAGGATACAGGTTAGTGTACGACAACTGTTTAGGGTGAGTGTACGTGTTAGGGCACGGGTTAGTGTTAGCGTACGGATTAGGATTAGGGGACGGGTTAGGGTAAGGCTTCGGGTACGGGTTAGTGTTAGGTTTAGGGTTAGGAGACGGGGACGGGCACGGTTTAGGGTACAGGTTAGGGTACGACAACGGTTTAGGGTGAGCGTACGTGTTAGGGTACGGGTTAGTGTTTGCGTACGGGTTAGGATTAGGGGACGGGTTAGGGTACGGTTTCGGGTAAGGGTTAGGGTTTGGGTTATGGTACGGGGACGGTTTAGGGTACAGGTTAGCGTACGCCAACGGTTTAGGGTGAGCATACGTTTTAGGGCAATGGTTAGTGTTAGCGTACGGTTTCAGATTAGGGGGCGGGTTAGGTTAAGGCTTCGGATACGGGTTAGATTTAGGGTTAGGTTTAGGGTTAGGGTTAGGGGATGGGGATGGTTTAGGGTACAGGTTCGCATACGACCAAGGTTTAGGGTGAGCGTACATGTTAGGGTACGGGTTAGTGTTAGCGTACGTTTTAGGATTAGGGGACGGGTTAGGGTAAGGCTTCGGGTAAGGGTTAGGCTTAGGGTTAAGGTTAGGGTTAGGGTTAGGGGACGGGGACGGTTTAGGATACAGGTTAGAGTATGACAACGGTTTAGGATGAGCATACGTGTTAGGGCACGGGTTAGTGTTAGCGTACGGGTTAGGATTAGGGGACGGATTAGGGTAAGGCTTCGGGTAAGGGTTAGGGTTAGGGTTAGGGTTTGGATTAGTGTTAGGGTTAGGGGATGGGTATGGTTTAGGGTACATATTAGGGTACGACAATGGTTTAGGGTGAGCGTACGTGTTAGGGTACAGATTAGTGTTAGGGTACGGGTTAGGATTAGGGGACGGGTTAGAGTAAGGCTTCCGGTAAGGCTTAGGGTAAAGGGACGGGGACAGTTTACGGTACAGGTTAGTGTACGACAACAGTTTAGGGTGAGCGTACGTGATAGCGTACGGGTTAGGATTCGTGACGGGTTAGGGTAAGGCTTCGGATAAGGGTTAGGTTTAGGGTTAGGGTTAGGGTTAGAGGACGGGGACGGTTTAGGGTACAGATTAGGGTGCGAAAACGGTTTAGGGTAATCGTACGTGTTAGGGTATGGGTTAGTGTTAGCCTACGGGTTAGGATTAGGGGACGTGTTAGGGTAAGGCTTCGGTAAAGGGTTAGGGTTAGGGTTAGTTTTAGGGAGTAGGGGACGGGGACGGGAACGGTTTAGGGTACAGATTAGGGTACGACTACGGTTTAGGGTAAGCGTATGTGTTAGGGTACGGATTAGTGTTAGCGTACGGGTTAGGATTAGGGGACGGGTTAGCGTAAGGCTTCGGGTAAGGTTTAGGGTTAGGGATTGGGTTAGGGTTAGCGTTAGGAGACGGGGACGGTTTAGGGTACAGCTTAGGTTACGACAACGGTTTAGGGTGAGCATAGGTTTTAGGGTACGGTTTAGTATTAACGTACGGGTTAGGATTAGGGGACGGGTTAGGGTAAGGCTTCAGGTAAGGGTTAGGGTAGGGTTAGGGTTAGGGTTAGCGGACGGGGATGGTTTAGGGTACAGGTTAGGGTACGACAACGGTTTAGGGTGAGCGTACGTGTAAGGGTATGGGTCAGTGTTAGCGTACAGGTTAGGATTAGGGGACGAGTTAGGGTAACGCTTCCGGTAAGGTTTAGGGTTAGGGTTACGGTTAGGGTTAGGGTTAGGGGACATGGACGGTTTAGGGTAGAGGTTAGGGTACGACAAAGGTTTAGGGTGAGCGTACGTGTTAGGGTACGGGTTAGTGTTAGCGTATGGGTTAGGATGAGGGAACGGGTTAGGGTAAGGCTTCGGGTAAGGGTTAGGGTTACGGTTAGGGTTAGGGGACGGGGACGGTTTAGGGTACAGGTTAGGGTACGACAACGTTTTAGGGTGAGTATACGTGTTAGGGTATGGGTTAGTGTTAGCGTACGGGTTAGGATTATGGTACGGGTTAGGGTAAGGCTTCGGGTTAGGGTTAGGTTTAGGGTTAGGGTTAGGGGACGGGGACGGGGATGGGGACGGTTTAGGGTACAGGTTAGGGTACGAGAAAAGTTTAGGGTGAGCGTACGTGTTAGGGTATGGGTTAGTGTTAGCGTACAGGTTAGGATTAGGGGACGGTTACGGCAAGGCTTCGGGTACGGCTTAGGGTTAGGGTTAGGGGACGGGTACGGTTTAGGATACAGGTTAGGGTACGACAGTGGTTTAGGGTGAGAATACGTGTTAGGGTACGGGTTAGTGTTAGCGTACGGTTTAGGATTAGGAGACGGGTTAGGGTAAGGCTTTGGTTAAGTGTTAGGGTTAGGGTTAGGGTTAGGGTTAGGGGACGGGGACGGTTTAGGGTACAGGTTAGGGCACGACAACGATTTAGGGTGAGCGTAGGTGTTAGGGCACGGGTTAGTGTTACCGTACGAGTTAGGATTAGGGGATGGGTTAGGTTTAGACTTCGGGTAAGGGTTAGGGTTTTGGTTAGGGTTACGTTTAGGGTTAGGTGACGGGGATGGTTTAGGGTACAGGTTAGGGTACGACAAGGTTTTAGGGTGAGAGTACGTGTTAGGCTACGGATTACTGTTAGCGTACGGGTTAAGATTAGGGGACGGGTTAGGGTAAGGCTTCTGGTAAGGGTTAGGGTTAAGGTTTGCATTAGGGTTAGGGGATGGGGACGGTTTAGGGTACAGGTTAGGGTACGACAACGGTTTAGTGTGAGCGTACGTGTTAGGGTATGAGTTAGTGTTAGCGTACGGTACAGGATTAGGGGACGGGTTACCATAAGGCTTCTGGTAAGGGTTAGGTTTAGGGTAAGGGTTAGGGTTAGGGTTAGGCTTAGGGGACGGGGAAGGTTTAGGGTACAGGTTAGGGTATGACAACGGTTTAGGGTAACCGTACGTGTTAGGGTATGGGTTTGTGTTAGCGTACGGGTTAGGATTGGGGAAAGGTTAGGGTAAGGCTTCGGGTAAGGGTTAGGGTTAGGGTTAGGGTACGGGGACCGTGTAGGGTACAGGTTTGGGTACGACAACGGTATAGGGTGAGTGTATGTGTTAGGGTACGTGTTAGTGTTAGTGTACGGGTTAGGATTAGGGGACGGGTTAGGGTAAGGCTTCGGGTAAGGGTTAGGGTTAGGGTTAGGGTTAGGGTTAGGGGACGGGGACGGTTTAGGGTAAGGTTAGGGTATGACAACGGTTTAGGGTGAGACTAAGTGTTAGGGTATGGGTTAGTGTTAGCCTACGGGTTAGGATTAGGGGACGGGTTAGGTTAAGACTTAGGGTAAGGTTTAGGGTTAGGGTTAGGGTTAGGGGACGGGGACGGTTTAGGGTACAGTTTAGGGTAGGACAACGGTTTAGGGTGAGCGTACGTGTTAGTGTATGTGTTAGTGTTAGCGTAAGGGTTAGGATTAGGGGACGGGTTAGTGTAAGGTTTCGGGTAAGTTTTAGTGTTAGGGTTAGGGTTAGGGGAAGGGGACAGTTAAGGGTACAGGTTAGGGTACGACAATGGTTTAGGGTGGGCGTACGTGTTAGGGTACGGGTTAGTGTAAGCGTACGGATTAGGATTAGGGGACGATTTAGGGTAAGGCTTCGGGTAAGGGATAGGTTTAGGGTTAGGGTTAGGGTTAGGGGACGGGGAAGGGGACGGTTTAAGGTACATGTTAGGGTACGGCAACGTTTTAGGTTGAGCGTACATGTTAGGGCACGGGTTAGTGTAAGCGTACGGCTAAGGATTAGGGGACGGGTTAGGGTAAGGCTTCGGGTAAAGGTTAGGTTTAGGGTTAGAGATAGGGTTACAGTTAGGGGACTGGGACGTTTTAGGGTACAGGTTAGGGTATGACAACGGTTTAGGTTGAGCGTACGTGTTAGGGTACAGGTTAGTGTTAGCGTACGGGTTAGGATTAGGGGACGGTTTAGGGTAAAGCTTCGGGTAAGGGTTAAGGATAGGGTAAGGGTTAGGTTTAGGGTTAGGGGACGGGGCGATTTAGGGTACAGGTTAGTGTACGACAACAATTTAGGGTGAGCGTACGTGATAGCGTACGGGTTAGGATTGGTGACGGGTTAGGGTAAGGCTTCGGGTAAGGGTTAGGGTTAAGGTTAGGGTTAGGGTTAGGGTTAGCGGACGGTAACGGTTTTGGGTACAGATTAGGGTACAACGGTTTAGGTTCAGCGTACGTGTTAGGGTACGGTTTAGTGTTAGCGTACGGGTTATGATTAGGGGACGTGTTAGGGTAAGGCTTCGGGAAAGGGTTAGGGTTAGGGTTAGGTTTAGGGAGTAGGGGACGGGGACGGGGACGGTTTAGGGTACAGATTAGGGTACGACAACGGTTTAGGGTGAGCGTACGTGTTAGTGTATGGGTTAGTGTTAGCGTACTGGTTAGGAATAGGGGACGGTTTAGGGTAAGGCTTCGGGTAAGGTTTAGGGTTAGGGTTTGTGTTAGGGTTAGGGTTAGGGGATGGGGACGGTTTAGGGTACAGGTTAGGGTATGACAGTGGTTTAGGTTGAGTGTACATGTTAGGGTACGGGTTAGTGTTAGCGTACGGATTAGTATTAGGGGACGGGTTAGTGTAAGGCTTCGGGTAAGGGTTAGGGTTAGGGTTAGGGTTAGGGGACTGGGACGGTTTAGGGTAGAGTTTAGGGTACGACAACGGTTTAGGGTGAGCGTAAGTGTTAGGGTACGGGTTAGTGTTAGCGTACGGGTTAGGATTAGGGAACGGGTTAGGGTAAGGTTTCGGGTAAGGGTTAGGGTTACGGTTAAGTTTAGGGTTAGTGTTAGGGGACGGGTACGGTTTAGGGTACAGTTTAGTGTACGACAACGGTTTAGGGTGAGCATACGTGTTAGGGTATGGGTTAGTGTTAGCGTACGGGTTCGGATTAGGGGACGGGTTAGGTAAGGCTTCGGGTAAGGGTTAGGGATAGGGTTAGGGTTAGGGTTAGGGGACGGGGATGGTTTAGGGTACAGGTTAGTGTACGACAACTGTTTAGGGTGAGCGTACGTGTTAGGGCACGGGTTAGTGTTAGCGTATGGATTAGGATTATGGGACTGGTTAGGGTAAGGCTTCGGGTAAGGGTTAGGTTTAGGGTTAGGGTTAAGGTTAGGGTTAGTGTTAGGGGACGGGGACGGTTTAGTGTACAGGTTAGTGTACGAAAACGGTTTAGGGTGAGCATACGTGTTAGGGTATGGTTTAGTGTTAGCGTACGGGTTAGGATTAGGAGACGGGTTAGTGTAAGGCATTGGGTAAGGGTTAGGGTTAGGGTTAGGTTTAGGGTTAATGTTAGGTGACGGGGATGGTTTAGGGTACAGGTGAAGGTACGACAACGGTTTAGGGTGAGCGTACGTGTTAGGGTAACGGTTAGTGATAGCGTACGGGTTAGGATTAGGCGACGGATTAGTGTAAGGCTTCGGGTAAGGGTTAGGGTTAGCGTTAGGATTAGAGTTAGGAGACGGGGACGCTTTAGGGTACAGGTTAGGGCACGACAACGGTTTAGGGTGAGCGTACGTGTTAGGGTACGGGTTAGTGTTAGCGTACGGTTTAGGATTAGGGGACGGTTTAGGGTAAGGCTTCGGGTAAGGGTTAGGGATAGGGTTAGGGTTAGGGTTAGGGTTAGGTGACGGGGACGGTTTAGGGTACAGGTTAGTGTACGACAACAGTTTAGGGTGAGCGTACGTGATCGCGTATGGGTTAGGATTGTTGACGGGTTAGGGTAAGGTTGCCGGTGAGGGTTAGGTTTAGAGTTAGGGTTTGGGTTAGGGTTAGGGGATGGGGACGATTTAGGGAACAGGTTAGGGTACGATAGCGGTTTAGGGTGAGCGTACGTGTTAGGGCATGGGTTAGTGTTAGCGTACGGGTTAGGATTAGGGGACGGTTTAGGGTAAGGCTTCGTGTAAGGGTTAGGGTTAGGGTTAGGGTTAGGGGACGGGGACGGGGACGGTTTAGTGTACAGGTTAGCGTACGACAACGGTTTAGGGTGAGTGTACGTGTTAGGGCAGGGATTAGTGTTAGCGTACGGATTAGGTTTAGTAGACGAGTTAGTGTAAGGCTTCGGGTATGGGTTAGGGTTAGGGTTAGGGTTAGGGTTAGGGTTAGGGGACGGGGACGGTTTAGGGTACAGGTTAGGGTACGACAACGGTTTAGGGTGAGCGTACGTGTTAGGGTACGGGTTAGTGTTAGCGTACGGGTTAGGATTAGGGGACGAGTTAGGGTAAGGCTTTGGGTAAGGGTTAGGGTTAGGGTTAGGGTTAGGGGACGGGGACGGGGACGGTTTACCGTACAGTTTAGGGCATGACAACGTTTTAGGGTTAGTGTACGTGTTAGGGTATTGTTTAGTGTTAGCGTACGGTTTAGGATTAGGGTACGGTTTAGGGTAAGGCTTCGGGTTAGGGTTAGGTTTACGGTTAGGGTTAGGGTTAGGGGACGAGGACGGTTTAGGGTACAGATTAGGGTAAGACAGCGGTTTAGTGTGAGCGTACGTGTTATGGTACGGGTTAGAGTTAGCGTACGGGTTGGGATTAGGGGATGGGTAAGGGTAAGGCTTCGGGTAAGGTTTAGGGTTAGGGTTAGGGTTAGAGTTAGGTTTAGGGATGGGGACGGTTTAGGGTACAGGTTAGAGTATGACAACGGTTTAGGGTGAGCGTACGTGTTAGGGTACGTGTTAGTGTTAGCATACGGATTAGGATTAGGGGACGGGTTAGGGTAAAGCTTCGGGTAAGGGTTAGGGTTAGGGGACGGGGACGGGGATGGTTTAGGGTACAGTTTAGGGTACGACAACGATTTAGGGTGAGCGTACGTGTTAGGGTACGTGTTAGTGTACGGGTTAGAATTAGGGGATGGGTTAGGGTAAGACTTTGGGTAAGGGTTAGGTTTTGGGTTAGGTTTAGGGTTAGGGTTAGGGGACGGGGACGGTATAGGGTACAGGTTAGTGTACGACAACAGTTTAGTGTGAGCGTATGTGTTAGGGTACGGGTTAGTGTTAGCGTACGGGTTAGGATTAGCGGACGGGTTAGGGTAAGGCTTCGGGTTATGGGTAGAGTTAGGGTTAGGGTTAGGGTTAAGGGACGAGGACGTTTTAGGGTACAGGTTAGGGTACGTCAATGGTTTAGGGTTAGCGTACGTGTTAGGGTCCGTGTTAGTTTTAGCGTACGGGTTAGGATTAGGGGACGGGTTAGGGTAAGGTTTCGCGCAATGTTTAGTGTTAGGGTTACGGTTAGGGTTAGGGTTAGGGGACGAGGACGGTTTAGGGTACAGGTTAGGGTACGACATTGGTTTAGCGTGATCGTACGTGTTAGGGTATGGATTAGTGTTATCGTACGGGTTAGGATTAGCGGACGGTTTCGGGTAAGGCTTAAGGTAACGGTTAGGGTTAGGGGACGGGGACGGGGACGGTCTAGGGTACAGGTTAGGGTACAACAACGGTATAGGGTGAGCGTACGTGTTAGGGTACGGGTTAGTGTTAGCATACGGGTTAGGATTATGGGACGTGTTAGGGTGAGGCTTCGGGTAAGGGTTAGATTTAGGGTTAGGGTTAGGGTTAGGGGACGGGGAAGGTTTAGGGTACAGGTTAGGGTACGACAATGCTTTAGGTTGAGCGTACGTGTTAGGGTATGGGTTTGTGTTAGCCTACGGGTTAGGGTTAGGGGACGGGTTAGTGTAAGGCTTCGGGTAAGGGTTAGGGTTAGTGTTAGGGTTAGGGTTAGGGGACGGTGATGGTTTAGGGTACAGGTTAGTGTAGAACAATGGTTTAGTGTGAGCGTACGTGTTAGGGTACGGGTTAGTGTTATCGTACGGGTTAGGATTAGGGGACCAGTTAGGGTAAGGCTTTGGGTAAGGTTTAGGGTTAGGGTTAGGGTTAGGGTTAGGGGACCGGGACAGGGACGGTTTAAGGTACAGGTTAGGCGATGACAGCGGTTTAGGGTGATCGTACGTGTTAGGTAAAGGGTTAGTGTTAGCGTACGGGTTAGGATTATTGGACGGGTTAGGGAAAGGCTTCAGGTAAGTGTTAGGGTTAGGTTTAGGCTTAGCGTTAGGGTTAGGGTTAGGGTTAGGGGACGGGGACGGTTTAGGGTACAGGTTAGGGTACGACATCGGTTTAGGGTGAGCGTACGTGTTAGGGCACGGGTTTGTGTTATCGTACGGGTTAGGATTGGGGACGGGTTAGGTTAAGGCTTCGGGTAAGGGTTAGGGTTAGGGTTAGGTTTAGGGTTAGGGGACGGTTTAGTGTACAGGTTAGGGTACGACACCGGTTTAGGATGAGCATACGTGTTAGGGTAACGTTTAGTGTTAGCGTACGGGTTAGGATTAGGGGACGGGTTAGGGTAAGGCTTCGGGTAAGGGTTAGGGTTAGGGTTAGGGTTAGGATTAGGGGACGGGGATGGTTTAGGGTACAGGTGAGGGTACGACAACGGTTTAGTGTGAGCATACGTGTTAGGGTACGGGTTAGTGTTAGCGTATGGGTTAGTGTAAGGCTTTGGGTAAGTGTTAGGTTTAGGGTTAGGGGACGGGGACGGGGACGGTTTAGGGTACAGTTTAGGGTATGACAATGTTTTAGGGTGAGTGTACGTGTTAGGGTACGGGTTAGTTTTAGCGTACTTGTTATTATTAGTGGACGGGTTAGGGTAAGGCTTCGAGTAAGGGTTAGGGATAGGGTTAGGGTTAGGGTTAGGGTTAGGGGACGGGGAGGGTTTAGGGTACAGGTTAGTGTACAACAACAGTTTAGGGTGAGCGTACATGATAGCGTACGGGTTAGAATTGGTGACGGTTTAGGGTAAGGCTTCGGGTGAGGGTTAGGGTAAGGTTTAGGGTTAGGGTTATGGGACGGGGAAGGTTTAGGGTACATGTTAGCGTACAACAACGTTTTAGGGTGAGCGTACGTGTTAGGGCAGGGATTAGTGTTAGCGTACGGATTAGGATTAGTGAACGGGTTAGGGTAAGGCTTCAGGTAAGGGTTAGGGTTAGGGTTAGGGTTAGGGTTAGGGTTATGTTTAGGGTTAGGGGACGGGGACGGTTTAGGGTACATGTTAGGGTACGACAACGGTTTAGGGTGAGCGTATGTGTTAGGGTACGGTTAGTGTTAGTGTACGGGTTAGGATTAGGGGACGAGTTAGGGTAAGGCTTTGGGTAAGGGTTAGGGTTAGGGTTAGGGTTACGGTTAGGGGACGGGGACGGTTTACGGTACAGTTTAGGGTATGACAACGTTTTAGGGTGAGTGTACGTGTTAGGGTACGGTTTAGTGTTAGCGTACGGGTTAGGATTAGGGGACGGTTTAGGGTAAAGCTTCGGGTAAGGGTTAGGGTTAGGTTTAAGGTTAGGGTTAGGGTTAGGAGACGGGGACGGTTTAGGGTCCAGGTTAGTGTGCGACAACGGTTTAGTGTGAGCGTACGTGATAGCGTACGGGTTAGGATTGGTGACGGGTTAGGGTAAGGCTTCGGGTAAGGATTAGGGTTAAAGTTAGGGTTATGGTTAGAGTTAGGGGACGAGGACGGTTTAGGGTACAGGTTAGGGTACGAAAACGGTTTAGGGTGAGCGTACGTGTTAGGGTATGGGATAGCGTTAGCGTAGGGGTTAGGATTAGGGGATGGGTTAGGGTAAGTGTTCGGGTAAGTGTTAAGGTTAGGGTTAGGGTTAGGGGACGGGTACAGTTTAGGGTAGAGGTTTGGGTACGACAACGGTTCAGGGTGAGCTTACGTGTTAGTGTATGGGTTAGTGTTAGCGTACCGGTTAGGATTAGGGGACGAGTTAGGGTAAGGCAAGGCTTCGTGTAAGGGTTAGGGTTAGGGTTAGGGTTAGGGTTAGGAGACGGGGACGATTTAGGGTAGAGGTTAGGGTACGACAACTGTTTAGAGTGAGCGAACGTGATAGGGTACATGTTAGTGTTAGCGTACGGGTTAGGATTAGGGGACGGTTTAGTGTAAGGCTTCGGGTAAGGGTTAGGGTTAGGGTTAGGGTTAGGGGACGGGGATGGTTTAGGGTACAAGTTAGGGTACGACAATGGTTTAGGGTGAGCGTACGTGTTAGGGTACTGGTTAGTGTTAGCGTACGGGTTAGGATTAGGGGAGAGGTTAGGGTAAGGCTTCGGGTAAGGGTTAGGGTTAGGGTTAGGGTATGGGGATGGTTTAGGGTACAGGTTAGTGTACGACAACGTTTTAGTGTTAGCGTACGTGTTAGGCTATGTGTTAGTGTTAGCGTAGGGGTCACGGTAAGGCTTCGGGTAAGGGTTAGGGTTAGGGGAAGGGGATGGTTTAGGGTACAGGTTAGTGTACGACAACGGTTTAGGGTGGGCATAAGTTTTAGGGTACGTTTTAGTGTTAACGTACAGGTTAGGAGTAGGGGACGGGTTAGTGTAAGGCTTCGGGTAAGGGTTAGGTTTAGGGTTAGGGTTAGGGTTAGGGTTAGTGGATGGGGACGGTTTCGTGTACAGGATACTGTACGACAACGGTTTAGGGTGAGCGTACGTGTTAGGGTACAGGTTAGTGTTAGCATACGTGTTAGGATTAGGGGACCGGTTAGGGTAAGGCTTCGGGTAAGGTTTAGGGTTAGGGTTAGGGTTACTGTTAGGGTTAGGGGACGGGGACGGTTTAGTGTACAGGTTAGGGTATGACAATGGTTTAGGGTGAGCGTACGTGTTAGGGTACGGGTTAGTGTTAGCGTACGGGTTAGGATTAGGGGACAGATTAGGGTAAGACTTCGGGTAAGTGTTAGGATTAGGGTTAGGGTTAGTGTTAGGGTTAGGATAGGGGACAGGAATGGTTTAGGGTAGAGGGTAGGGTACGACAATAGTTTAGGGTGAGCGTACGTGTTAGGGTAGGTGTTAGTGTTAGCGTACCGCTTAGGATTAGGCGACGGATTAGTGTAAGGCTTTGGGTAAGGGTTAGGGTTAGGGTACGGGGACGGTTTAGGGTACAGGTTAGGGTACGACAACGGTTTAGTGTGAACGTACATGTTAGGGTACGGGTTAGTGTTAGCGTACGGGTTAGGATTAGTGGATGTGTTAGTGTAAGGCTTCAGGTAATGGTTAGGTTTAGGGTTAGGGTTAGGGTTAGGGATAGGGGACGGGGACGGTGTAGGTTACAGGATACGGTACGACAACGGTTTAGGGTGAGCGTACGTGTTAGGGTACAGGTTAGTGTTAGCGTACGTGTTAGGATTAGGGGACCGGTTAGGGTAAGGCTTCGGGTAAGGGTTAGGGTTAGGGTTAGGGTTACTGTTAGGGTTAGGGGACGGGGACGGTTTAGTGTACAGGTTAGGGTATGACAACGGTTTAGGGTGATCGTACGTGTTAGGGTATGGGTTAGTGTTAGCATACGGGTTAGGATAAGGGGACGGGTTAGGGTAAGGCTTCGGGTAAGGGTTAGGTTTAGGGTTAGTGTTAGGGTTAGTGTTAGGGGACAGGAACGGTTTAGGGTACAGGTTAGGGTACCACAAAGATTTAGGGTGAGCGTACATGTTAGGGTACGGGTTAGTGTTAGCGTACGGGTTAGGATTAGGGGATGGTTTAGGGTAAGGCTTCGGCTAAGGGTTAGGTTTAGGGTTAGAGTTAGGGTTAGGAGACGGGGACAGTTTAGGTTACAGGTTAGTGTACGACAATGTTTTAGGTTGAGCGTACGTGTTAGGGTATGGTTAGGTTTAGCGTACGGTTTAGGATTATGGGACAGGTTAGAGTTAGGCTTCGGGTAAGGGTTAGGGTTAGGGTTAGGGTTAGGGGACGGGGACGGTTTAGGGTACATGTTAGGTTATGACAACGGTTTAGGGTGAGCGTACATGTTAGGGTACGGGTTAGTGTTAGCATACGGGTTACGATTAGGCGATGGGTTAGGGTAAGGCTTCGGGTAAGGGTTAGGGTTATGGTTAGGGTTAGGGTTAGGGGACAGTAACGGTTTAGGGTAGAGGTTAGGGTACGACAACGGTTTAGGGTGAACGTACGAGTTAGGGTACGGGTTAGTGTTAGCGTACGGTTTAGGTTTAGGGGACAGGTTAGGGTAAGACTTCGGGTAAGGGTTAGGGTTAGGGTTAGGGTTAGGGTTAGGGTTAGGGCACAGCCACGGTTTAGAGTACACATTAGGGTACTACAACCATTTAGGGTGAGCGTACGTGTTAGGGTACGGGTTAGTGTTAGCGTACGGTTTAGGATTAGGGGACGGGTTAGCGTAAGGCTTCAGGTAAGGGTTAGGGTTAAGGTTAGGGTTAGGGTTAGGGGACAGTGACGGGGACGGTTTAGGGTACAGGTTAGGGTACGACAACGGTTTAGGGTGAGCGTACGTGTTAAGGTATGGGTTAGTGTTAGCGTACGGGTTAGGGTTAGGGGACGGGTTAGGGTAAGGCTTCGGGTAAGGCTTAGGGTTAGGGTTAGGGTTAGGGTTAGGTTTAGGGGACGGTTTAGGTTACAGTTTACGGTACGACAACGGTTTAGGGTGAGCTTAGGTTTTAGCGTATGGGTTAGTGTTAGCGTACGGTTTAGGATTAAGCGAAGGGTTAGAGTAAGGCTTCGGATAAGGGTTAGGGTTAGGGTTAGGGTTAGGGGCCGGGAACGGTATAGGATACAGGTTAGTGTACGACAACGGTTTAGGGTGAGCGTACGTGTTAGGGTATGGGTTAGTGTTAGCGTACAGTTTAGGATTAGGGGACGGCTTAGGGTAAGGCTTCGGATAAGGGTTTGGGTTAGGGTTAGGGTTAGGGTTAGGAGCCGGGGAAGATTTAGGTTACAGGTTAGGGTACGTCAATGGTTTAGCGTGATCGTACGTGTTAGGGTATGGTTTAGTATTAGCGTACGGGTCAGGATTAGGGGACGGCTTAGGTTAAGGCTTCGGGTAAGGTTTAGTGTTAGGGTTAGGGTTAGGATTAGGGTTAGGGTACAGGGATGGTTTACGGTACAGTTTAGTGTACGACCACGGTTTAGGCTGAACGTACGTGTTAGGGTACGTGTTAGTGTTAGCGTACGGGTTAGGATTAGGGGACGGGTTAGGGTAAGGCTTCCGATAAGGGATAGGGTTAGGGTTAGGGGACGGGGACGGTTTAGGGTACAGTTTAGAGTATGACCACGTTTTAGGGTGAGCGTACGTGTTAGGGTATGGGTTACTGTTAGCGTACGGGTTAGGATTAGGGAACGGGTTAGGGAAAGGCTTCAGGTTAGGGTTAGGGTTAGGGTTAGGGTTTGGGTTAGGTTTAGGGGTCAATTTAGGGTACAGTTTAGGGTACGACAACTGTTTAGTGTGAGCGTACATTTTAGGGTATGTGTTAGTGTTAGCGTCTGGGTTAGGATTAGGGGACGGGTTAGGGTAAGGCTTCGGGTAAGCGTTAGGTTTAGGGTTAGGGTTAGAGTTAGGGGACAGGTACGGTATAGGGTACAGTTTAGGGCACGACAACGGTTTAGGGTGAGTGTACGTGGTAGGGTATGGGTTAGTGTTAGCGTACGGTTTAGGATTAGGGGACATATTAGTGTAAGGCTTCGGGTACGAGTTAGGTTTAGGGTTAGGGGACGGGGACGGTTTAGGGTACAGGTTAGGGTACGACAACGATTTAGGGTGACCGTACATGTTAAGGTATGTGTTAGTGTTAGCGTATGGGTTAGGATTAGGGGACGGATTAGGGTAAGGTTTCGGGTAAGTGTTAGTGTTAGGATTAGGGATAGGTTTAGTGTTAGGGGACGGGGACAGTTTGGGCTACAGGTTAGGGTACGACAATGGTTTAGGGTGAGCGTACATGTTAGGGTATGGGTTAGTGTTAGAGTACGGGTTAGGATTAAGGGACGGTTTAGGAAAAGGCTTCGGGTAAGAGTTAGCGTTAGGGTTAGGGTTAGGGTTAGGTTTAGGGTTAGGGTTAGGGGATGGGGATGGTTTAGGGTACAGGTTAGGGTACGACAACGGTTTAGTGTGAGCGTACGTGTTAGGGTACGGGTTAGTGTTAGCGTACGGGTTAGATTAGGGGACGGGTTAGGGGAAGGCTTCGGGTAAGGGTTAGGGTTAGGGTTAGTGTTAGGGTTAGGGTTAGGGGACGGTTTAGGGTACAGGTTAGGGTATGACAACGGTTTAGTGTGAGCGTACATGTTAGGGCATGGGTTAGTGTTAGCGTACGAGTTAGGATTAGGGGACAGGTTAGGGTAAGGCTTCGGGTAAGGGTTAGGGTTAGGGTTAGGGTTAAGGTTAGGGGTTGGAGACGGTATAGGGTACAGTTTAGGGTACGACAACGGTTTAGGGTGAGCGTACGTGTTAGGGTAGGGGTTAGTGTTAGCGTACGGTTTAGGATTAGGGGACGTGTTAGGGTAAGGCTTCGGGTAAGAATTAGGGTTATGGTTAGGGGACGGGGACGGATTAGGGTACAGGTTAGGGTACGACAACGGTTTAGGGTGAGCGTACATGTTAGGGTACGTGTTAGTGTTAGCGTACGGGTCAGGATTATGGGACGGGTTAGGGTAAGGCTTTGGGTAAGGGTTAGTTTTAGGGTTAGGGTTATGGTTAGTGTTACGGGAGGGGGACGGTTTGGGATACAGGTTAGCGTACGACCACGGTTCAGGGTGAGCGTACATGTTAGGGTACGGGTTAGTGTTAGCGTATGGGTTAGGAATAGGGGACGGGTCATGGTAAGGCTTCGGATAAGGGTTAGGGTTAGGGTTAGGGTTAGGGTTAGGGGACAGGGACTGTTTAGGTTACAGGTTAGGGTACGACAACGGTTTAGCGTGAGCATACATGTTAGGGTATATTTGAGTGTTAGCGTACGGGTCAGGATTAGGGGACGGGTTTGTTTAAGGCTTCAGGTAAGTGTTACGGTTAGGGTTAGGGTTAGAGTTAGGGTTAGGGGACGGGGACGGTTTAGGGTACAGTTTAGGGTACCACAAAGGTTTAGGGTGAGCGTACATGTTAGGGTACGGGTTAGTGTTAGCGTACGGGTTAGTAGTAGGGGACGGGTTAGGGTAAGGCTTCAGGTAACGGTTAGTGTTAGGGTTACGTTTTGGGTTAGGGTTAGGGGACGGGGATGGTTTAGGGTACAGGTTAGTGTATGACAACAGTTTAGGGTGAGCGTACGTGATAGCATATGAGTTAGGATTGGTGACGGGTTAGGGGAAGGCTTCGGGTGAGGGTTAGGGTTAGGGTTAGGGTAAGGGTTAGGGGACGGTTACGGTTTAGGGTACAGGTTAGGGTACGACAACGGTTTAGGGTAAGCGTACGTGTTAGGGCATGGGTTAGTGTTAGCGTACGGGTTAGGATTAGGGGACGGGTTAGGGTAAGGCTTCGGTTAAGGGTTAGGGTTAGGGTTAGGGTTAGGGTTAGGGTTAGGGGATGGGGACTGGGACGGTTTAGGGTACAGGTTAGGGTACGACAACGGTTTAGAGTTAGGGTACGTGTTAGGGCATGGGTTAGTGTTAGCGTACGTGTTAGGATTAGGAGACGGTTTAGGGTAAGGCTTCGGGTAAGGGTTCGGGTTACGGTTAGGGTTAGGGTTAGGGTTAGGGGACGGGGACGGTTTAGGGTACAGGTTAGGGTACGACAATGATTTAGGGTGAGCGTACGTGTTAGGGTACGGGTTAGTGTTAGGGTACGGGTTAGGATTAGGGGCTGGTTTAGGGTAAGGCTTTGGGTAAGGCTTAGGGTTAGGGTTAGGGTTAGGGTTAGGTTTAGGGGACGGTTTAGGTTACAGTTTACGGTACGACAACGGTTTAGGGTGAGCTTAGGTTTTAGCGTATGGGTTAGTGTTAGCGTACGGTTTAGGATTAAGCGAAGGGTTAGAGTAAGGCTTCGGATAAGGGTTAGGGTTAGGGTTAGGGTTAGGGGCCGGGAACGGTATAGGATACAGGTTAGTGTACGACAACGGTTTAGGGTGAGCGTACGTGTTAGGGTATGGGTTAGTGTTAGCGTACAGTTTAGGATTAGGGGACGGCTTAGGGTAAGGCTTCGGATAAGGGTTTGGGTTAGGGTTAGGGTTAGGGTTAGGAGCCGGGGAAGATTTAGGTTACAGGTTAGGGTACGTCAATGGTTTAGCGTGATCGTACGTGTTAGGGTATGGTTTAGTATTAGCGTACGGGTCAGGATTAGGGGACGGCTTAGGTTAAGGCTTCGGGTAAGGTTTAGTGTTAGGGTTAGGGTTAGGATTAGGGTTAGGGTACAGGGATGGTTTACGGTACAGTTTAGTGTACGACCACGGTTTAGGCTGAACGTACGTGTTAGGGTACGTGTTAGTGTTAGCGTACGGGTTAGGATTAGGGGACGGGTTAGGGTAAGGCTTCCGATAAGGATAGGGTTAGGGTTAGGGGACGGGGACGGTTTAGGGTACAGTTTAGAGTATGACCACGTTTTAGGGTGAGCGTACGTGTTAGGGTATGGGTTACTGTTAGCGTACGGGTTAGGATTAGGGAACGGGTTAGGGAAAGGCTTCAGGTTAGGGTTAGGGTTAGGGTTAGGGTTTGGGTTAGGTTTAGGGGTCAATTTAGGGTACAGTTTAGGGTACGACAACTGTTTAGTGTGAGCGTACATTTTAGGGTATGTGTTAGTGTTAGCGTCTGGGTTAGGATTAGGGGACGGGTTAGGGTAAGGCTTCGGGTAAGCGTTAGGTTTAGGGTTAGGGTTAGAGTTAGGGGACAGGTACGGTATAGGGTACAGTTTAGGGCACGACAACGGTTTAGGGTGAGTGTACGTGGTAGGGTATGGGTTAGTGTTAGCGTACGGTTTAGGATTAGGGGACATATTAGTGTAAGGCTTCGGGTACGAGTTAGGTTTAGGGTTAGGGGACGGGGACGGTTTAGGGTACAGGTTAGGGTATGACAACGATTTAGGGTGACCGTACATGTTAAGGTATGTGTTAGTGTTAGCGTATGGGTTAGGATTAGGGGACGGATTAGGGTAAGGTTTCGGGTAAGTGTTAGTGTTAGGATTAGGGATAGGTTTAGTGTTAGGGGACGGGGACAGTTTGGGTTACAGGTTAGGGTACGACAATGGTTTAGGGTGAGCGTACATGTTAGGGTATGGGTTAGTGTTAGAGTACGGGTTAGGATTAAGGGACGGTTTAGGATAAGGCTTCGGGTAAGAGTTAGCGTTAGGGTTAGGGTTAGGGTTAGGTTTAGGGTTAGGGTTAGGGGATGGGGATGGTTTAGGGTACAGGTTAGGGTACGACAACGGTTTAGTGTGAGCGTACGTGTTAGGGTACGGGTTAGTGTTAGCGTACGGGTTAGATTAGGGGACGGGTTAGGGGAAGGCTTCGGGTAAGGGTTAGGGTTAGGGTTAGTGTTAGGGTTAGGGTTAGGGGACGGTTTAGGGTACAGGTTAGGGTATGACAACGGTTTAGTGTGAGCGTACATGTTAGGGCATGGGTTAGTGTTAGCGTACGAGTTAGGATTAGGGGACAGGTTAGGGTAAGGCTTCGGGTAAGGGTTAGGGTTAGGGTTAGGGTTAAGGTTAGGGGTTGGAGACGGTATAGGGTACAGTTTAGGGTACGACAACGGTTTAGGGTGAGCGTACGTGTTAGGGTAGGGGTTAGTGTTAGCGTACGGTTTAGGATTAGGGGACGTGTTAGGGTAAGGCTTCGGGTAAGAATTAGGGTTATGGTTAGGGGACGGGGACGGATTAGGGTACAGGTTAGGGTACGACAACGGTTTAGGGTGAGCGTACATGTTAGGGTACGTGTTAGTGTTAGCGTACGGGTCAGGATTATGGGACGGGTTAGGGTAAGGCTTTGGGTAAGGGTTAGTTTTAGGGTTAGGGTTATGGTTAGTGTTACGGGAGGGGGACGGTTTGGGATACAGGTTAGCGTACGACCACGGTTCAGGGTGAGCGTACATGTTAGGGTACGGGTTAGTGTTAGCGTATGGGTTAGGAATAGGGGACGGGTCATGGTAAGGCTTCGGATAAGGGTTAGGGTTAGGGTTAGGGTTAGGGTTAGGGGACAGGGACTGTTTAGGTTACAGGTTAGGGTACGACAACGGTTTAGCGTGAGCATACATGTTAGGGTATATTTGAGTGTTAGCGTACGGGTCAGGATTAGGGGACGGGTTTGTTTAAGGCTTCAGGTAAGTGTTACGGTTAGGGTTAGGGTTAGAGTTAGGGTTAGGGGACGGGGACGGTTTAGGGTACAGGTTAGTGTACGACAACGGTTTAGGGTGAACGTACGTGTTAGGGTACGGGTTAGGGTTAGTGTATGGGTTAGGATTAGGGGACGGGTTAGGGTAAGCCTTCATTTCAGTGTTAGTATTAGGGTTAGGGTTAGGGTTAGGGTTAGTGTTAGGGTTAGGGTACGGGAATGGTTTAGGGTACAGGTTAGTGTACAACAATGGTTTAGGCTGAGCGTACATATTAGGGTACGGGTTACTTTTAGCGTACGGGTTAGGATTAGGGGACGGGTTAGGGTAAGGATTCGGGTAAGGTTTAGGGTTAGGGTTAGGGTTAGGGTTAGGGTTAGGGGACGGGGTTGGTTTAGGGTACAGGTTAGTGTACGAAAATGGTTTAGGCTGAGCGTACATATTAGGGTACGGGTTAGTGTTAGCGTACGGGTTAGGATTAGGGGACGGGTTAGGGTAAGGCTTCGAGTAAGGGTTAGGGTTAGGGTTAGGGTTAGGGTTAGGGGACGGTTTAGGGTACAGTTTAGGGTACGACAACGGTTTATGGTGAGCGTAGGTTTTAGGGTATGTGTTAGTGTTAACGTACGGGTTAGGATTAAGGAACGGGTTAGGGTAAGGCTTCAGTTAAAGGTTAAGTTTAGGTTTAGGGTTAAGGTTAAGGTTAGGGTACGGGGACGGTTTAGGTGACAGGTTAGGGTACGACAACGGTTTAGCGTGAGCGTACATGTTAGCGTACGGGTCAGGATTAGGGGACCGTTTTGGTTAAGGGTTCGGGTAAGTGTTAGGCTTAGGGTTAGGGGACGGTTAAGGGTACAGGTTAGGGTACGACAAAGGTTTAGGGTAAGCGTATGTTAGGGTACGGGTTATTGTCAGCTTACGGGTCAGGATTAGGGGACGGGTTAGGGTAAGGCTTCGGATAAGGGTAAGGGTTAGGGTTAGGGTTAGGATTAGGGTTAGGGTACGGGGATGGTTTATGGTACAGTTTAGTGTACGACAATGGTTTAGGGTGAACGTACGTGTTAGGGTAGGTGTTAGTGTTAGCGTACGGGTTAGGATTATGTGACAGATTAATGTAAGGTTTCGGGTAAGGGTTAGGGTTAGGGCTAGGGTTAGGGTTAGGGGACGGTGATGGTTTAGCATAAAGGGTAGGGTACGAAAACGGTTTAGGGTGAGCGTACGTGTTAGGGTACAGGTTAGTGTTAGCGTACGGGTTACTATTAGGGGACGGTTTAGGGTAAGGCTTCGGGTAAGGTTTAGGGTTAGGGTTAGGACTAGGGTTTGGGTTAGGTGATGGGGAAGGTTTAGGGTACAGGTTAGGGTACGACAACTGTTTAGGGTGAGCGTACGTGTTAGGGTACGGGTTAGGGTTAGTGTACGGGTTAGGATTAGGGGACGGATTAGGGTAAGCCTTCGTTTAAGGGTTAGGGTTAGGGTTAGGGTTAGGGTTAGGGGACGGGGATGGTTTAGGCTACAGATTAGGGTACGCCAACAGTTTAGGGTGAGCGTACGTGTTAGGGTATGGGTTAGTGTTATCGTACTGGTTAGGATTAGGGGACGGGTTAGGGTAAGCCTTCGTTTAAGGGTTAGGGTTAGGGTTAAGGTTAGGGGATGGGGATGATTTAGGGTACAGGTCTGTGCACAACAATGGTTTAGGATGAGCGTACGCATTAGGGTACAAGTTAGTGTTAGCATACGTGTTAACATTAGGGGACGGTTTATGGTAAGGCTTCGGGTAAGGTTTACGGTTAGGGTTAGGGTTAGGGTTAGGGTACGGGGACGGTTTAGGGTACTGGTTAGGGTACGAAAATTGTTGAGGGTTAGCGTACCTGTTAGGGTATGGGTTAGTGTTAGCGTACAGGTTAGGATTAGGGGACGGGTTAGGGTAAGGCTTCGGGTAAGGGTTAGGGTTAAGGTTGGGTTAGGGTTAGGGTTAGGGGACGGGGACGGTTTAGGGTACAGGTTAGGGTACGACAACGTTTTCAGGTGAGCGTACATGTTAGGGTACGGATTAGTTTTAGCGTACGGGTTAGGATTGGGGACGGGTTAGGGTAAGGTTTCGGGTAAGTGTTAGGGTTAGGGTTAGGGTTCGTGTTAAGTTTAGGGTTAGGGGACGGGGACCGTTTAGGGTACAGCTTAGCGTACGACAACAGTTTAGGGTGAGCGTACGTGTTACGTTACGGGTTAGTGTTAGCGTACGATTTAGGATTAGGGGACGGGTTAGGGTAAGGCTTCGGGTAAGGGTTAGGTTTAGGGTTAGGGTTAGGGGACGGAGACGGTTTAGGGTACAGGTTAGTGTACGACAAGGTTTTAGGGTGAGCTTACGTGTTAGGATACGGGTTAGGGTTAGCGTACGGGTTAGGATTAGGGGACGGCTTAGGGTAGTGCTTCGGGTAAGTGTTAGGGTTAGGGTTAGGGTTAGGGGACGGGGACGGTTTAGGGTACAGGTTAGCGTACGACAACGGTCTAGGGTGAGCGTACGTGTCAGAGTACGGGTTAGTGTTAGAGTAGGGGTTAGGATTAGGGTACGGGCTAGGGTAAGGCTTTGCGTAAGGGTTAGTGTTAGGGTTAGGGTTAGGGTTATGGTTAGGGGACGGGACGGTTTAGGGTACAGGTTAGAGTACGACAGTATTTTAGGGTGAGCTTACGTGTTAGGGTACATGTTAGTGTTAGCGTACGGGTTAGGATTAGGACACGGGTTAGGGTAAGGCTTCGGGTAAGGGTTAGGGTTAGGGTTAGGGTTAGGTTTAGGGGATGGGGACGGTTTAGTGTACAGGTTAGGGTACGACAATGTTTTAGGGTGAGCGTACGTGTTAGTTTACGGGTTAGTGTTAGCGTACGGGTTAGGTTTAGGGGACGGGTTAGGGTAAGGCTTCGGGTAAGTGTTAAGGATAGGGTTAGGATTAGGATTAGGGGAAGGGGACAGTTTAGGGTACAGGTTAGGGTATGACAACGGTTTAGTGTGAGCGTACGTGTTAGGGTACGGGTTAGTGTTAGCGTACGGTTTAGGATTATGTTACGGGTTAGTGTAAGGCTTCGGGTAAGGGTTAGGGTTAGGGTTAGGTTTAGGGTAAGGGTTAGGGGACAGGGACGATTTAGGGTACCAGTTAGGGTACGACAACCTTTTAGGGTGAGCGTACGTGTTAGGTTATGGGTTAGTGTTAGTGTATGGTTTAGGATTAGGGGACGGGTTAGGGTAACGCTTTGGGTAAGGGTTAGGTTTAGTGTTAGGGTTAGGGGACGGGGATGGGGACGGTTTAGGGTACAGGTTAGGGTACGACGACAGTTTAGTGTGAGCGTAAGTGTTAGGGTATAGCTTAGAGTTAGCGTACGGGTTAGCATTAGGGGACGGGTTAGGGTAAGGCTTTGGGTAAGGGTTAGCCTTACGGTTAGGGTTAGGGTTAGGGTTAGGGGATGGGGACTGTTCAGGGTACAGGTTAGAGTACGACAACGGTGTAGGGTGAGCGTACGTGTTAGGGTAGGGGTTAGTGTTAGCGTACGGGTTAGGATTAGGGGACGCGTTAGGGTAAGGCTTCTGGTAATGGTTAGGGTTAGGGTTAGAGTTAGGGGATGGGGACGGGGACGGTTTAGGGTACACGTTAGGGTACGACAACGGTTTAGGGTGAGCGAACGTGTTAGGGTACGGGTTAGTGTTAGCGTACGGGTTAGGATTAGGGGACAGGTTAGGGTAAGACTTCGGGTAAGTGTTAGGATTAGGGTTAGGGTTAGTGTTAGGGTTAGGATAGGGGACAGGAATGGTTTAGGGTAGAGGGTAGGGTACGACAATAATTTAGGGTGAGCGTACGTGTTAGGGTAGGTGTTAGTGTTAGCGTACCGCTTAGGATTAGGCGACGGATTAGTGTAAGGCTTTGGGTAAGGGTTAGGGTTAGGGTACGGGGACGGTTTAGGGTACAGGTTAGGGTATGACAACGGTTTAGTGTGAACGTACATGTTAGGGTACGGGTTAGTGTTAGCGTACGGGTTAGGATTAGTGGATGTGTTAGTGTAAGGCTTCAGGTAATGGTTAGGTTTAGGGTTAGGGTTAGGGTTAGGGATAGGGGACGGGGACGGTGTAGGGTACAGGTTAGGGTACGACAACGGTTTAGGGTGAACGTACGAGTTAGGGTACGGGTTAGTGTTAGCGTACGGGTTAGGTTTAGGGGACAGGTTAGGGTAAGACTTCGGGTAAGGGTTAGGGTTAGGGTTAGGGTTAGGGTTAGGGCATGGCCACGGTTTAGGGTACAGATTAGGGTACTACAACCATTTAGGGTGAGCATACGTGTTAGGGTACGGGTTAGTGTTAGCGTACGGTTTAGGATTAGGGGACGGGTTAGCGTAAGGCTTCAGGTAAGGGTTAGGGTTAAGGTTAGGGTTAGGGTTAGGGGACGGTGACGGGGACGGTTTAGGGTACAGGTTAGGGTACGACAACGGTTTAGGGTGAGCGTACGTGTTAAGGTATGGGTTAGTGTTAGCGTACGGGTTAGGGTTAGGGGACGGGTTAGGGTAAGGCTTCGGGTAAGGGTTAGGGTTAGGGTTAGGATTAGGGTTAGGGGACGGGGACGGGGACGGTTTAGGGTACAGATTAGGGTACGACAAAGGTTTAGTATGAGCGTACGTTTTAGGGTACGGTTTAGCGTTAGCGTACGTGTTAGGATTAGGTGACAGGTTAGTGTAAGGATTCGGGTAAGGGTTTGGGTTAGGTTTAGGGTTAGGGTTAGGGGATGGGGACGGTTTAGGGTACAGGTTAGTGTACGTCAACGGTTTAGGGTGAGCGTACGTGTTAGGGTACGTGTTAGTGTTACCGTTCAGGATAAGATTATGGGACGGGTTAGGGTAAGGCTTCGGGTAAGAGTTAGGGTAGGGTTAGGGTTAGGGTTAGGGTTAGGGGACGGGGACTGTTTAGGGTACAGTTTAGGGTATGACAAAGTTTAGGGTGAGTGTACGTGTTAGGGTACGGGTTAGTGTTAGCGTACGGGTTAGGATTAGGTGATGGGTTAGGGTAAGGGTTAGGTTTAGGGGTAGGGTTACGGTTAGGTGACGGGGACGGTTTAGGTTACAGGTTAGGGTACGGCAACTGTTTAGTATGAGCGTACGTCTTAGGGTATGTGTTAGTGTTAGCGTATGGGTTAGTATTAGGGGACGGGTTAGGGTAAGGCCTCGGGTAAGCGTTAGGGTTAGGGGACGGGGACGGTTTAGGGTATAGGTTATGGTACGACAACGGATTAGGGTGAGCATACGTGTTAGGGTATGGGTTAGTGTTAGTGTTCGGGATAGGATTAGGGGACGGGTTAGGGTAAGGTTTCGGGTAAGGGTTAGGTTTAGGGTTATTGTTATGGTTAGGGTTATGGGATGGGGACGGTTTAGGGTACAGGGTAGAGTAAAACAAGGATTTAGGGTGAGCGTATGTATTAGGGAACGGGTTAGTGTTAGCGTACGGGTTAGGATTAGGGGACGGTTTTGGGTAAGGCTTCGGGTAAGGCTTAGGTTTAGGGTTAGGGTTAGGGATAAGGTTAGGGTTAGGGGACGGGGACCGTTTAGGGTACAGGTTAGGGTACGACAACGGTTTAGGGTGAGCGTATGAGTTAGGGTATGGGTTAGTGTTAGCGTACGGTTTAGGAATTGGGGGAGTTAGGGTAAGGCTTCGGGTAAGGGTTAGGGTTAGGGTTAGGGTTAGGGGACCGGGACGGTTTAGGGTACAGGTTAGGGTTAGGGTTAGGGTTAGGGTTAGGGTTAGGGGACAGGGACGGTTTAGGGTACAGTTTAGGGTACCACAAAGGTTTAGGGTGAGCGTACATGTTAGGGTACGGGTTAGTGTTAGCGTACGGGTTAGTAGTAGGGGACGGGTTAGGGTAAGGCTTCAGGTAACGGTTAGTGTTAGGGTTACGTTTTGGGTTAGGGTTAGGGGACGGGGATGGTTTAGGGTACAGGTTAGTGTATGACAACAGTTTAGGGTGAGCGTACGTGATAGCATATGAGTTAGGATTGGTGACGGGTTAGGGGAAGGCTTCGGGTGAGGGTTAGGGTTAGGGTTAGGGTAAGGGTTAGGGGACGGTTACGGTTTAGGGTACAGGTTAGGGTACGACAACGGTTTAGGGTAAGCGTACGTGTTAGGGCATGGGTTAGTGTTAGCGTACGGGTTAGGATTAGGGGATGGGTTAGGGTAAGGCTTCGGTTAAGGGTTAGGGTTAGGGTTAGGGTTAGGGTTCGGGTTAGGGGACGGGGACTGGGACGGTTTAGGGTACAGGTTAGGGTACGACAACGGTTTAGAGTTAGGGTACGTGTTAGGGCATGGGTTAGTGTTAGCGTACGTGTTAGGATTAGGAGACGGTTTAGGGTAAGGCTTCGGGTAAGGGTTCGGGTTACGGTTAGGGTTAGGGTTAGGGTTAGGGGACGGGGACGGTTTAGGGTACAGGTTAGGGTACGACAATGATTTAGGGTGAGCGTACGTGTTAGGGTACGGGTTAGTGTTAGGGTACGGGTTAGGATTAGGGGCTGGTTTAGGGTAAGGCTTTGGGTAAGGCTTAGGGTTAGGGTTAGGGTTAGGGTTAGGTTTAGGGGACGGTTTAGGTTACAGTTTACGGTACGACAACGGTTTAGGGTGAGCTTAGGTTTTAGTGTATGGGTTAGTGTTAGCGTACGGTTTAGGATTAAGCGAAGGGTTAGAGTAAGGCTTCGGATAAGGGTTAGGGTTAGGGTTAGGGTTAGGGGACGGGGACGGTTAAGGGTACAGGTTAGGGTACGACAAAGTTTTAGGGTGAGCGTACGTGTTAGGGTATGGGATAGTGTTAGCGTACGGGTTAGGATTAAGGGACGGATTAGGCTAAGGCTTCAGGTAAGGGTTAGGATTAGGTTTAGGGTTAGGTTTAGGGTTAGGGGACGGGGACGGTTTAGGTTACAGGTTAGAGTACGACAACGGTTTAGCGTGAGCTAAGGGTTAGGTTTAGGGTTAGTGTTAGGGTTAGGGTTAGGGGACGGTTTAGGGTACAGGTTAGGGTATGACAACGGTTTAGTGTGAGCGTACATGTTAGGGTATGGTTTAGTGTTAGCGTACAGGTCAGGATTAGGGGACGGGTTAGTTTAAGGCTTCGGGTAAGGGTTAGGCTTAGGTTTAGGGTTAGGGTTAGGGGACGGTTTAGGGTAAGGCTTCAGGTAAGGGTTAGGGTTAGGGTTAGGGTTAGGGTTAGGGTTAGGGGCCGGGAACGGTATAGGATACAGGTTAGTGTACGACAACGGTTTAGGGTGAGCGTACGTGTTAGGGTACGGGTTAGTGTTAGCGTACAGTTTAGGATTAGGGGACGGCTTAGGGTAAGGCTTCGGATAAGGGTTTGGGTTAGGGTTAGGGTTAGGGTTAGGAGCCGGGGAAGATTTAGGTTACAGTTTAGGGTACGTCAATGGTTTAGCGTGATCGTACGTGTTAGGGTATGGTTTAGTATTAGCGTACGGGTCAGGATTAGGGGACGGCTTAGGTTAAGGCTTCGGGTAAGGTTTAGTGTTAGGGTTAGGGTTAGGATTAGGGTTAGGGTACAGGGATGGTTTACGGTACAGTTTAGTGTATGACCACGGTTTAGGCTGAACGTACGTGTTAGGGTACGTGTTAGTGTTAGCGTACGGGTTAGGATTAGGGGACGGGTTAGGGTAAGGCTTCCGATAAGGGATAGGGTTAGGGTTAGGGGACGGGGATGGTTTAGGGTACAGTTTAGAGTATGACCACGTTTTAGGGTGAGCGTACGTGTTAGGGTATGGGTTACTGTTAGCGTACGGGTTAGGATTAGGGAACGGGTTAGGGAAAGGCTTCAGGTTAGGGTTAGGGTTAGGGTTAGGGTTTGGGTTAGGTTTAGGGGTCAATTTAGGGTACAGTTTAGGGTACGACAACTGTTTAGTGTGAGCGTACATTTTAGGGTATGTGTTAGTGTTAGCGTCTGGGTTAGGATTAGGGGACGGGTTAGGGTAAGGCTTCGGGTAAGCGTTAGGTTTAGGGTTAGGGTTAGAGTTAGGGGACAGGTACGGTATAGGGTACAGTTTAGGGCACGACAACGGTTTAGGGTGAGTGTACGTGGTAGGGTATGGGTTAGTGTTAGCGTACGGTTTAGGATTAGGGGACATATTAGTGTAAGGCTTCGGGTACGAGTTAGGTTTAGGGTTAGGGGACGGGAACGGTTTAGGGTACAGGTTAGGGTACGACAACGATTTAGCGTGACCGTACATGTTAAGGTATGTGTTAGTGTTAGCGTATGGGTTAGGATTAGGGGACGGATTACGGTAAGGTTTCAGGTTAAGTGTTAGTGTTAGGATTAGGGATAGGTTTAGTGTTAGGGGACGGGGATAGTTTGGGCTACAGGTTAGGGTACGACAATGGTTTAGGGTGAGCGTACATGTTAGGGTATGGGTTAGTGTTAGAGTACGGGTTAGGATTAAGGGACGGTTTAGGATAAGGCTTCGGGTAAGAGTTAGCGTTAGGGTTAGGGTTAGGGTTAGGTTTAGGGTTAGGGTTAGGGGATGGGGATGGTTTAGGGTACAGGTTAGGGTACGACAACGGTTTAGTGTGAGCGTACGTGTTAGGGTACGGGTTAGTGTTAGCGTACGGGTTAGATTAGGGGACGGGTTAGGGGAAGGCTTCGGGTAAGGGTTAGGGTTAGGGTTAGTGTTAGGGTTAGGGTTAGGGGACGGTTTAGGGTACAGGTTAGGGTATGACAACGGTTTAGTGTGAGCGTACATGTTAGGGCATGGGTTAGTGTTAGCGTACGAGTTAGGATTAGGGGACAGGTTAGGGTAAGGCTTCGGGTAAGGGTTAGGGTTAGGGTTAGGGTTAAGGTTAGGGGTTGGAGACGGTATAGGGTACAGTTTAGGGTACGACAACGGTTTAGGGTGAGCGTACGTGTTAGGGTAGGGGTTAGTGTTAGCGTACGGTTTAGGATTAGGGGACGTGTTAGGGTAAGGCTTCGGGTAAGAATTAGGGTTATGGTTAGGGGACGGGGACGGATTAGGGTACAGGTTAGGGTACGACAACGGTTTAGGGTGAGCGTACATGTTAGGGTACGTGTTAGTGTTAGCGTACGGGTCAGGATTATGGGACGGGTTAGGGTAAGGCTTTGGGTAAGGGTTAGTTTTAGGGTTAGGGTTATGGTTAGTGTTACGGGAGGGGGACGGTTTGGGATACAGGTTAGCGTACGACCACGGTTCAGGGTGAGCGTACATGTTAGGGTACGGGTTAGTGTTAGCGTATGGGTTAGGAATAGGGGACGGGTCATGGTAAGGCTTCGGATAAGGGTTAGGGTTAGGGTTAGGGTTAGGGTTAGGGGACAGGGACTGTTTAGGTTACAGGTTAGGGTACGACAACGGTTTAGCGTGAGCATACATGTTAGGGTATATTTGAGTGTTAGCGTACGGGTCAGGATTAGGGGACGGGTTTGTTTAAGGCTTCAGGTAAGTGTTACGGTTAGGGTTAGGGTTAGAGTTAGGGTTAGGGGACGGGGACGGTTTAGGGTACAGGTTAGTGTACGACAACGGTTTAGGGTGAACGTACGTGTTAGGGTACGGGTTAGGGTTAGTGTATGGGTTAGGATTAGGGGACGGGTTAGGGTAAGCCTTCATTTCAGTGTTAGTATTAGGGTTAGGGTTAGGGTTAGGGTTAGTGTTAGGGTTAGGGTACGGGAATGGTTTAGGGTACAGGTTAGTGTACAACAATGGTTTAGGCTGAGCGTACATATTAGGGTACGGGTTACTTTTAGCGTACGGGTTAGGATTAGGGGACGGGTTAGGGTAAGGATTCGGGTAAGGTTTAGGGTTAGGGTTAGGGTTAGGGTTAGGGTTAGGGGACGGGGTTGGTTTAGGGTACAGGTTAGTGTACGAAAATGGTTTAGGCTGAGCGTACATATTAGGGTACGGGTTAGTGTTAGCGTACGGGTTAGGATTAGGGGACGGGTTAGGGTAAGGCTTCGAGTAAGGGTTAGGGTTAGGATTAGGGTTAGGGTACGGGGATGGTTTATGGTACAGTTTAGTGTACGACAATGGTTTAGGGTGAACGTACGTGTTAGGGTAGGTGTTAGTGTTAGCGTACGGGTTAGGATTATGTGACAGATTAATGTAAGGTTTCGGGTAAGGGTTAGGGTTAGGGCTAGGGTTAGGGTTAGGGGACGGTGATGGTTTAGCATAAAGGGTAGGGTACGAAAACGGTTTAGGGTGAGCGTACGTGTTAGGGTACAGGTTAGTGTTAGCGTACGGGTTACTATTAGGGGACGGTTTAGGGTAAGGCTTCGGGTAAGGTTTAGGGTTAGGGTTAGGACTAGGGTTTGGGTTAGGTGATGGGGAAGGTTTAGGGTACAGGTTAGGGTACGACAACTGTTTAGGGTGAGCGTACGTGTTAGGGTACGGGTTAGGGTTAGTGTACGGGTTAGGATTAGGGGACGGATTAGGGTAAGCCTTCGTTTAAGGGTTAGGGTTAGGGTTAGGGTTAGGGTTAGGGGACGGGGATGGTTTAGGCTACAGATTAGGGTACGCCAACAGTTTAGGGTGAGCGTACGTGTTAGGGTATGGGTTAGTGTTATCGTACTGGTTAGGATTAGGGGACGGGTTAGGGTAAGCCTTCGTTTAAGGGTTAGGGTTAGGGTTAAGGTTAGGGGATGGGGATGATTTAGGGTACAGGTCTGTGCACAACAATGGTTTAGGATGAGCGTACGCATTAGGGTACAAGTTAGTGTTAGCATACGTGTTAACATTAGGGGACGGTTTATGGTAAGGCTTCGGGTAAGGTTTACGGTTAGGGTTAGGGTTAGGGTTAGGGTACGGGGACGGTTTAGGGTACTGGTTAGGGTACGAAAATTGTTGAGGGTTAGCGTACCTGTTAGGGTATGGGTTAGTGTTAGCGTACAGGTTAGGATTAGGGGACGGGTTAGGGTAAGGCTTCGGGTAAGGGTTAGGGTTAAGGTTGGGTTAGGGTTAGGGTTAGGGGACGGGGACGGTTTAGGGTACAGGTTAGGGTACGACAACGGTTTAGTGTGAACGTACGTTTTAGGGTATGGGTTAAAGTTAGAGTACGGGTTAGGATTAAGGGAAGGGATAGAGTAAGGCTTCGGGTAAGGATTAGGGTTAGTGTTAGGGTTAGGGGACTGGGACACGGATGTTTTAGGGTACAGGTTAGGGTACAACAACGGTTTAGGTTGAGCGTACGTGTTAGGGTACGGGTTAGTGTTAACGTACGGGTTAGGATTAAGGGACGGGTTAGGGTAAGGTTTCGGGTAAGGGTTAGCGTTAGGGTTAGGGTTAGGGTTAGGGTTACGGGATGGGGACAGTTTAGGGTACAGGTTAGGGTACGACCACGGTTTAGGGTGAGAGTACATGTTAGTGTACAGGTTAGTGTTAGCGTACGGGTTAGGATTAGGGGACGGGTTAGGGTAAGGCTTCTGGTAAGGGTTAGGGTAAGGGTTACGGTTAGGGTTAGGGGACGGGGACGGTTTAGGGTACAGGTTAGGGTACGACAACGGTTTAGGGTGAACGTACGTGTTAGGGTACGGGTTAGTGTTAGCGTACGGGTTAGGATTATGGGTCAGGTTAGGGTAAGGCTTCGGGTAAGGGTTGGGGTTAGGGTTAGGGTTATTGTTAGGGGACCGGGATGGTTTAGGGTAGAGTTTAGGGTACGACAACGGTTTAGGGTGAGCGTACCTGTTAGGTACTGGTTAGTGTTAGCGTAAGTGTTAGGATTACTGGACGGGTTAGGGTAAGGCTTCGGGTAAGGGTTAGGTTTAGGGTTAGGGTTAGGGTTATGGGACTGGGACAGGGATGGTTTAGGGTAAAGTTTACGGTACGACAATGGATTAGGGTGAGCCTACGTGTTAGGGTACGGGTTAGTGTTAGGGTACGGGTTAGGATTAGGGGACGGGTTAGGGTAAAGCTTCGGGTAAGGGTTAGGATTACAATTAAGGGACGGGGAGGGTTTAGGGTACAGGTTAGGGTATAACAACGTTTTAGTGTCAGCGTATGTGTTAGGGTACGTGTTAGTGTTAGCGTACGGGTTAGGATTAGGGGACGGGTTAGCGTAACGTTTCGGGTAAGTGTTAGGGTTAGGGGACGGGGACAGGGACGGTTTAGGGTACAGGTTAGGGTTCACCAACGGTTTAGGGTGAGCGTACATGTTAGGGTACGGGTTAGTGTTAGCGCATGGGTTAGGATTAGGGGACGGGTTAGTGTAAGGCTTCGGGTAAGGTTTAAGGTTAGGGTTAGGGTTAGGGTTAGGGGACGTGGCGGTTTAGGTTACAGGTTAGGGTACGACAACGGTTTAGGGTGAGGGTACGTGTTAGGGTATTGGTCAGTGTTAGCGTACGGGTTAGGATTAAGGGACGGATTAGAGTAAGGCTTCGGGTAACGGTTAGGGTTAGGGTTACGGTTAGGTTTAGGGGAAGGGGACGGGGACGGTTTAGGGTACAGGTTAGGGTATGACAAAGGATTAGGGTGAGCATACGTGTTAGGGTATGGGTTAGTGTTAGCGTACGGGTTAGGATTAGGGGACGGGTTAGGGTAAGGCTTCGGGTAAGGGTTCGGGTTAGGGTTCGGGTTAGGGTTAGGGTTACGGTTAGGGGACTGGGATGGTTTAGGGTTCCAGTTAGGGTACGACAGCGGTTTAGGGTGAGCGTACGTGTTAGGGTATGGGTTAGTGTTAGCGTACGGCTTAGGATTAGGGGACGTGTTAGGGTAAGGCTTCGAGTAAGGGTCAGGGTTAGGATTAGGGGACGGGGACGGGGACAGTTTAGAGTACAGGTTAGGATTCGCCAATGGTTTAGGGTGAGCGTACATGTTAGGGTACAGGTTAGTGTTAGCGCATGGGTTAGGATTAGGGGACGGGTTAGTGTAAGGCTTCGGGTAAGGGTTAAGGGTAGGGTTAGGGTTAGGGTTAGGGGACGGGGATGGTTTAGGTTACCAGTTAGGGTACGACAACGGTTTAGGGTGAGCGTACGTTTTAGGGTATGGGTTAGTGTTAGCGTACGGTTTAGGATTAAAGGAAGGGTTAGAGTAAGGCTTCGGGTAAGGATTAGGGTTAGGGTTTGGGTTAGGGGACTGGGGCACGGATGGTTTAGGGTACAGGTTAGGGTACAAAAACGGTTTAGGGTGAGCGTACGTGTTAGGGTACGGGTTAGTGTTAGCATACGGGTTAGGATTAGGGGACGGGTTAGGGTAAGGTTTCGGGTAAGGGTTATCGTTAGGGTTAGGGTTAGGTTTAGGGTTACTGGATGGGGACGGTTTAGGGTACAGCTTAGGGTACGACCACGGTTTAGGGTGAGAGTACATGTTAGGGTACAGGTTAGTGTTAGCGTACGTGTTACGATTAGAGGACGGTTTAGGGTAAGGCTTTGGGTAAGAGTTAGGGTTAGGGTTTGGGGACGGGGACGGTTTAGGGTACAGGTTAGGGTACGACAACGGTTTAAGATGAGCGTACGTGTTAGGATACGGGTTAGTGTTAGCGTATGATTAGGGGACGGATAAGGGTAAGGCTTCGGGTAAGGGTTAGGTTGAGACATAAGCCTGGACACTTCGGGCTGATGGCATTGGTGAGGTTCGATGAGCAAATGCAGACCCTTTGTAGTCATACTGCATGGTACCCATTCCATGGGTCCGAACTCTCCATGTTTAAGGGATTCTTCCTTCAGCTAAAACATGCATGGGAAACCCAGAGTACGTTCCACCGTGTCATTGGGAAACGTTTTCAAATGCATCTCAGTTTTCGTCCCCTGGTACTCGGGTTCACCATTCCAGACGCTTTACTAACACTCTCCCCACTTGGAGAGTCAGTGCCTTTAACCTCCTGTTTGGCACACTTTGCAATTTCTGCGCAACATGAACAGGAATTTGGAGATCCAATGAGAGACTAGCTGTAGGTGTCTGCACGGGCAAATGGAACACTTATTTCCCACCAGGAAGAGGAATTAACCAAAGGCTCAGCGTGCCCTGCCGGAAACAGATTAGGGCCTGAAGCAATCCTGCGGTTTTGCGGTCAGCTCACAAGAAAGCGACTTGAAGAAAAGAGCTCAAGGGCACTGTAATCCACAAACCTGCAGAGTTATGAATGATAGCTATCGTCCAAAATATATTCAAGTAAGTCTGTGTAGAGGGCTTTAAAGCGGTGCAGAATTTCAGGAAAACGATTTCAGGGGGTAGACTGGAATTGCACTTAAAGCATAGGAAAAGAGGCAGAATGTCGACAATGATGCACTTGGCCAAAAAGAGCATATGGGTTTTTTCCTGAATATATTCAGGAAAAAACGCATACGCACTTTTTGGCCAACCAAGCAAGCGTTTAAAGGAAAACTGCACTACAATGAAGTCTCACTGCCCCCCGGTCAAAAGGGCCATGTGAAAAAAGTGTAAAAGAAGGCATCATTGAAGACTAATACAGAATACCAAGTCCTGGTCGTTGGTAGAATAACCAGCAGGGTATAGGATTTAGGAACTACTGGAGGTATATCCTCGGTGGCTTCACTGACTCTAATGACATCCGTTACCTTGACTGCTGCAGCCCATGGGGCTGTCAAAGTCAGGCCAATCCCAGGATATGGAGCTCACCCAGGCAGGTACCCCACCCCCACCCCAGCCCACAGGGCCCTCGTGTTCAGGCCCCTCCCAGGATATGGTGTTCTCTGGGCAGGTCACCTGCAGCCCATGGGGCTCTCGTTGTCACGTCCCTCCCAGGATACAGAGCTACCCTTGCATGTTCCGTGGCAAGTCTGGGCAAACAGGAACCGTGCACATAGCGCACATTGCAAAGCACTCCCAGCTCACCTGTCGCTCAGGTCTGACACAGAGCACCTCAGAGCAGTACTTGAACTAACAAACAGCAGCTCCAAAAGGTCTGTGATCTTGGGGATCACTCTGTGCGGCCTCCCTCCACCTGGTCTTCCAGAGACTTCCACTGCACCCGGGGCACCATGACTCTGTCTCCACCCACCACCCTCCCCTCCTCTCCCTGACTCCTGGGTTCCTCTCATTAGGAGAGGGTTTTCTTGAAGTTGTCTCCCACTCATGGGCCAGATAAAATGATTAGAAAACAAGCCAGAACTACAGCCCCTTGTCTATCCTGACTCTCAAGAGCCCACACCTGTTCCTTGGACCTGGCCGATTCAGCAAGTTCCATTTTCGGCAACTGTGAGACCCTGAGGGGTGATGATTGGCTGACCTGGGCAGCCTGACCGTGCCAGCCAGACCTCCCCAGGTGTGCCTGGGTTGAGATCGATATAAACACCGCTCCAGGCAGCAAGAGCCCCTGCAGCTGTGCCTGACGCCATTTTCTCTGCCCTGTCAACAGTCTCGGGGCTGGGCTGGTGGGAGGGAGTGAGAGGCCACGGCTTTGTGGGTGGCCCAGTGTGAGTGGGGCTCTGCTGGACTTTCTGCAGCAGTTGCCAAGATGCCACCTGCTAAGGAAGAGGATGTGTCACCCATACCTGCCGCTGGAATTTCTTCCTGGGGAGAGGTGAGGAAGGAAGAAAGCAGTGGGGGCCAGGACAGGAGGGGTATCTCAGGCAGGGAAATGGAAAGCTTCCAGAAGAGCACCCAGGGCCACGACCATCCTGGATGGCCTGCAGGCATCAAGTCGGCCGGCATGCTGTCGCTCGTGTGGCTCCATGGCCCTTCCTCTAGGCTTTCAAGTCCTTGTACATATTCAGGTGTTTTACCTGGGAAGGGTGGGAACATTTCAGCAGCAGCTGGCCTGGGGCTCGGCCCACGTTTACTCACAGATGCCTCGGCATGGTCCCCCAGCTTTGCAATGAGGACGCTTGTTGCGTGGGGCCTGCTGGCTGAATGGGAGATGATTCCCCACCACTGACCAACTTCAGAATTGTTTACAACTGGAGCAAGTGACTTGATAGGGTTTTCCTCTGTGTAACTGGTGGGTTCTGTTTTTCTTTTTCTTTTTTTCGTTTTTGGTTCAAGGTAGATATTATTCTTCTCCTCTGTATTTACAGATATATGCATGGAAATAATTTATTCATATAAATACATGTATGTGAAGGGAAGAATATTTTTTCTGTTTTACTTTTTTTAATTTTTTTTTTTTAATTTTGAATTTTATTTTATTTTTTATACAGCAGGTTCTTTTTGGTTATCTGTTTTATACATATAAATGTATACATGCCAATCCCAATCTCTCAACACCTCCCACCACCATCCCCCCAACAGCTTTCCCTCCTTGGTGTCCATACGTTCGTTGTCTACATCTGTTGCTCTATTTCTGCCTTGCAAAACGGTTCATCTGTACAATTTTTCTAGGTTCCACATATATGCATTAATATACAAGATTTGTTTTGTTTTTCTCTTTCTGATTTACTTCACTGTGTATGACAGTCTCTAGATTCATCAACGTCTCTACAGGTGACCCAATTTCATTCCTTTTTATGGCTTAGTAATATTCCATTTTATATATGTACCACATCTTTATGCATTCGTCTGTCTGTGGGCATTTAGGTTGCTTCCATTACCTGGATATTGTAAATAGTGATGCAATGAACATTGCGCTGAATGTTGTTTTTTAATTTATGGTTTTGTCTGGGTATATGACCAGTAGTGGGATTGCTGTATCATATGGTAATTCTATTGTTAGTTTTATAAGCAACTCCATAATGTTCTCCACAGTGACTGTATCAATTTACATTCCCAACAATACTGGAAGAGGGTTCCATATCTCCACACCCTTTCCAGCATTTGTTGTTTGTAGATTTTTCTGATGATGCCCATTCTAACCAGTGTGAGGTGATACACCATGGATGAGTCTATTTCGTTGAGCAAGGAGTAGGTCTTGTCTATTACATTTTTGGCTTATGGAAAGGTATCTGTGCTAATTTCAATCTCTGGTTTTATACAGCACCCCAACTCAACTTTCCCCTTAAGCAAGCATAAGTTTTTTATCTAAATGTGAGACTCTGTTCGGTTTTGTAATCCAGTTCATGTGGAGCCAAGTTTACACTCCCTCTATTAGTGATATCTTATGATAACTATCTTTCTCTGTGTGACATATTTCTCTTAGAATCATCGTGCTTAAATCCACTCAATTTGCTGCTACAGGCCTGATGACATTGATCTCATTGCTGAGTGATATTCCATTGTACATAAGTAGCACAACTTCTTTATCCATTTTTTTCTTTCTGGGATATTTAATGTGCACAGGACTAAAGGTTCTTGTAAACACAGCAGCCCTAAATTTTGTGTTGGCTGTGTCTTGTTGATTTTAATATTCCTAAGCTATAGGGCCATAAGTGGAAGTGACCTAGGCTCTGTAGCTTTGTTTTTTAGATGTTTCAGGATACATCATAAACATCTCCAGAGTGTCTGTTGGCAATTGACATCCCACCCATCAGCATAACAAGGCTCCCTGTTCTCCATGGCCTGTCCTGTGTTTCTTGTTTTTACACTTTTTTCAGATGGCCATTTTGACGAATGGGAAAAGAGACTTCATTGTAGTGCAGATTTCCATTGCTCGAGTGCTTGGTTGACAAAAAAGAGCGTATGCGTTTTTTCCTGAATGTATTCAGGAAAAAATGTATATGCACTTTTTGTCCAAGTGCATCACTGTCAAAGATCTGCTGCTTTTCATATGCTTTAAATGCAATTCAAATCTACCTCCTGAAATCTGATTCCTGCAATTCTGCCTCGTTTTCAAGTCCTCTTTGCAGCCTTACTTCAATATATTTTTGACAATAGCTGTCATTTATAACTCTGCAGGTTTGAGAATTACAGTACCCCTGATTTCCTTTCTTAACTCGCTTCCTTGTAAGCTGGCCACAAAACCGCAGGTTTGCTTCAGGCTGTAATCTGGTTCCGGCATGGCATGCTCAGCGTTTGGTTAATTCCTCTTCCTGGTGGGAAATGAGAGTTAAATGGGCCCGTCCAGACACCTGCCTCATTCCCAGCCCCTTGGTGATGTGTGTCCTCTGGTTCGAGACCACATGTGCTGGGTTCCTCACCTTTCAATGATGTGGCCCCAATGGTGTGAGGAAACACCTGCCTGGTTCCCATCCCCTTGGTGATGTGGGCCCTCTGGTGAGAGTCTGACACTGGCTGCGTTCCTCACCCTTCTGTGTGGTGGGCCCTCTGCTCTTAGGTAAATCCTGCCTGGCTTGCTCCCATTGCCTTGGAGACGTAGGCCCTCTGGTGGCAGTTGGAGCCTGCTGGGAGCCTCCTCTCCTCAGTGATGAGTGCCCTCTGGTGTCAGGTTCTAACTGCTGTGCTCCCCACGTTTTCTGATGTGAGCCCAGTGATGCCAGGACACTCCTGCCAGGTTCCCATCCCCATTGGGATGTGGGCCTTCTGCTCTGAGGTCCCAACGCCTGGGTTCCTTACAGTTTCATGGTGTTGGCTCTGTGATGTTAGTTCAATCAGGCCTAGATCCCATAGCCCCTGTGTTCTGGGCCGCCTGCTGCAAGGTTCCAACTGCTGGATTCCTCACCTTTTTTATTCTTTGTGCCCTGTGTTGTGAGGCTCCTCCTGCCTTCCTCACTCCCCCCATTGGTGATGTAGGTCCTGTGGTTTGAGGCTACATGTGCCGGTTTCCTCACCTTTTATTGATGTGGCCCCACTGGTGTGAGGACACTCCTGCCTGGTTCCCATCCCCTTGGTGATGTGGGCCCTCTGGTGAGAGTCTGATCCTGGCTGGATACCTCACACTTCTGGGAGGTGGGCTCTCTGCTGTGAGGTCACTCGTGCCTGGATGGCACACGTCGCCTTGGCCAAGTGGGCCCTCTGGTTGCAGTTGGAGCGGGATGGGAGCCTCCTCCCCTCGGTGATGAGGGCCCTCTGGCATCAGGCCCTAACTGCTGGGCTCCCCACATTTTCTGATGTGTGCCCACTGGTGCGATGACACTCCTGCCAGTTTCCCATCCCCATGGGGATGTGGGCCTTCTGCTCTGAGGTCCCAATGGCTGGGTTGCTCACAGTATCATGATGTGGGCCCTCTGCTGTGAGTTCACTGCGGCCTAGATCTCATAGACTGGGTGCCCTGGGCCGCCTGCTGGGAGCTTCCAATTACTGGATTCCTCACCTTTTTATTCTATGGGCCCTGTGTTGTAAGGCTACTCCTGCCTACCTCACTCCGAGTCCCTTGGAGATGTGGGTCCTCTGCTTTGAGGCCACATGTGTTGGGTTCCTCACCTTTCTATGATGTGGCCACATTGGTGTTAGGACACTCCTGCGTGGTTCCGATCCCCTTGGTGATGTGGGCCCTCTGGTGAGAGTCTTATCCTGGTTGGTTTCCTCACCCTTCTGTTAGGTAGGCCCTGTGCTGTGAGGTCACTCCTGCCTGACTGGCACACGTCACCTTGGCGACGTGGGCCCTCAATTGTGTGTTGGTGCCTGCTGGGAGTCTCCTTCCCTCGGTAATGAGGGCTCTCTGGCGTCAGGCCCTAACTCCTGGGCTCTCAAAATTTTCTGATGTGCGCCCTGTGGTGCGAGTACACTCCTGTCAGGTTCCCAAGCCCATGGGAATGTGGGCCTTCTGCTGTGAGGTCCCAACGTCTGGATTTCTCACAGTTTCATGATGAGGGCCCTCTGGTGTGAGTTCAATCACCCTGGATCCCATAGCCTCGCTACTCCAGGCCGCCTGCTGGGAGGTTCCAACTGCGGGATTCCTCACCTTTTTTATTCTATGGGCCCTCTGTTTTGAGGCTCCTCCTGCCTGCCTCATTCTCAGCCCCTTGTTTATGTGTGTCCTCTGATTAGAGGCCACGTGTGCTGGGTCCCTCACCTTTCGATGATGTGGCCCCACTGGTGTGAGGATACTTGTGCCTGGTTCCCATCCCCTTGGTGATATGAGCCCTCTGGTGAGAGTCTGATCCTGGCTGGGTTCCTCACCCTTCTGTGAGGTGGGCCCTCTGCTGTGAGGTAACTCCTGCCTGGCTTCCCATTGCCTTGGTGACATCGGCCCTCTGGTGGCAGTTGGAACCTACTGGGAGCCTCCTCCCCTCGGTGATGAGGGCCCTCTGGCGTGAGGCCATCACTGCTGGGCTCCCCATGTTATCTGATGTGAGTCCAGTGATAACAGGACACTCCTGTAAGTTTCCCATCCCCATGGGGATGTGGGCCTTCTGCTCTGTGGTTCCAACGTCTGGGTTGCTTACAGTTCCATGATATAGGCTCTCTGGTGTTAGTTCACTCAGGCCAGGATCCCATAGTCTCTGTGCTCTGGGCCGCCTGCTGCGAGGTTCCAACTGCTGGATACCTCACCTTTTTTATTCTTTGGGCCCTGTGTTGTGAGGCTCCTCCTGCCTGCCTCACTCCCAGCCCCTTGGTGATGTGGGTCCTGTGGTTTCAGGCCACATGTGCCGGTTTACTCACCTTTTAGTGATGTGGACCCACTGGTGTGAGGACACTCCTGCCTGGTTCCCATCCCCTTGGTGATGTGGGCCGTCTGCTGAGAGTCTGATCCTGACTGGTTTCGTCACACTTCTGGGAGGTGGGCCCTCTGCTGTGAGGTCACTCCTGCCTGGCTTGCTCCCGTTGCCTTGGTGACGTCGGCCCTCTGGTGGCAGTTGGAGCTTGCTGGGAGCCTCCTCCCCTCGGTGATGAGGGCCCTGTGGCGTCAGTCACTAACTGCTGGGTACCCATATTTTCTGATGTGTGCCCACTGATGTGATGGCACTCCTGCCAGTTTCCCATACCCATGTGGATGTGGGCCTTCTGCTCTGAGGTCCCAACGGCTGGGTTGCTCACAGTATAATGATGAGGGCTCTCTGGTGTGAGTTCATTCCGGCCTGGATCCCATAGCCTCGCTGCTCCTGGCCGCCTGCTGGGAGGATCCAACTGCGCGATTCCTCACCTTTTTTATTCTATGGGCCCTCTGTTTTGAGGCTCCTCCTGCCTGCCTCACTCCCAGTCCCTTGGTGATGTGTGTCCTCTGGTTTGAGGTCACATGTGCTGTGTTCCTCAACTTTGGATGATGTGGCCCCACTGGTGTGAGGACACTCCTGACTGGTTCCCAAACCCTTGGTGATGTGGGCCCTCTGGTGAGAGTCTGATCCTCGCTGGGTACCTCACCCTTCTGTGAGGTAGACCCTGTGATATGAGGTCTCTCCTGCCTGGCTGGCACACGTCGCCTTGATGACATGGGCCGTCTGTTGGCCTTTGGTGTGTGCTGGGAGCCTCCTCCCCTCATTAATGAGGGCCCTCTATAAAACGCATATGCCCTTCTTGGCCAAGTGCATCACTGTAGACGTTCTGCCACTTTTCCTATGCTTTAAAAGCAATTACTGTCTACATCATGAAATCGGTTTCCTGCAATTCTGCCCCACTTTCAGGTCTTCTTCGCTGCCTTACTTCAATATATTTTTGGACGATAGCTGTCATTTATAACTGGAGGTTTGTGAATGACAGTGCCCCTGAGTTCCTTTCTTAACTCGCTTCCTTGTAAGCTGGCCACAAAACCACAGGTTTGCTTCAGGCCATAATCAGGGTCCGGCACGGCACTCTGACCCTTTGGTTAATTCCTCTTCCTGGTGGGAAATTAGAGTTAAATGTGCCCGTCCAGACACCTGCCTCACTCCCAGCCCATTGGTGATGTGTGTCCTCTGGTTTGAGGCCACATGTGATGGGTTCCTCATCTTTTGATGATGTGGCCCCACTGGTGTGAGGACACTCCTGCCTGCTTCCCATCCCCTTGGTGATGTGGTCCCTCCGGCGAGAGTCTGATCCTGGTTGGGTTCCTCACACTTCTGTGAGGTGGGCCCTCTTCTCTGAGGTCACTCCTGCCTGGCTAGCACACCCCGCCTTGGCGACGTCGGACCTCTGGTGGCAGTTGGAGCCTGCTGGGAGCCTCCTCCCCTCGGTGATGAGGCCCTCTGGCATCAGGCCCTAACTGCTGGGTTCCCACATTTTCTGATACGTGCTAAGTGGTGCAAGGGCACTCCTGCCAGGTTCCCATCCCCATGGGCATGTGGGCCTTCTGCTCTAAGGTCCCAACACCTGTGTTGTTCACCGTTTCATGATGTTGGCTCTCTGGTGTTAGTTCACTCAGGCCTAGATCCCATAGACTCTGTGCTCTGAGCCGCCTGCTGGGAGGTTCCTACTGCTGAATTCCTTACCTTTTCTATTCTTTGGGTCCTGTGTTTTCATGCTCCTCCTTCCTGACTCACTCCCAGCCCCTTTGTGATGTAGGTCCTCTGGTTTGAGGCCACATGTGCCGGTTTCCTCACCTGTATTGATGTGGCCCCACTGGTGTGAGGACACTCCTGCCTGGTTCCCATCCACTTGGTGATGGGGGCCCTCTGGTGAGAGCCTGATCCTGGCTGGATTCCTCACCCTCCTGTGAGGTAGACCCTCTGCTGTGAGGTCACTCCTGCCTGGCTGGCACACGTCACCTTGGCGATGTGGGCCCTCAGTTGGGAGTTGGTGCCTGCTGGGAGTCTCCTCCCCTCGGTAATGAGGGCCCTCTGGCGTCAGACCCTAACTCATGGGCTCCCAAAATTTTCTGATGTGCGCCCTGTCGTGCGAGTACACTCCTGCCAGGGTCCCATCCCCATGGGGATGTGGGCTTTCTGCTCTGAGGTCCCAACGGCTGGGTTGCTCACAGTGTCAGAATGTGGGCCCTCTGCTGTGAGTTCACTCCGGCATGGATCCCATAGCCTCGGTGCTCTGGGCCACCTGCTTGGAGCTTCCAACTGCGGGGTTCCTCACCTTTTTATTCTATGGGCCCTCTGTTGTGAGTCTCCTCCTGCATGCCTCACTCCCAGCCCTTTCGTGATGTGTGTCCCCTTATTTGAGGCCACATGTGCTGTGTTCCTCACCTTTGGCTGATGTGGCCCCACTGGTGTGAGGACACTCCTGCCTGGTTTCCATCCCCTTGGTGATGTGGGCCCTCTGGTTAGAGTCTGATCCTGGTTGGGTTCCTCACACTTCTGTGAGGTGGGCCCTCTGCTGTGAGGTAACTCCTGCCTGGCTTGCTCCCATTGCCTTGGTGACGTCGGCCCTCTGGTGGCATTTGGAGCCTGCTGGTAGCCTCCTCTCCTCGGTGATGAGGGCCCTCTGGCGTCAGGCCCTAACTGCTGGGTTCCCACATTTTCTGATACGTGTTAAGTTGTGCGAGGACACTCCTGCGAGGTTCCTATCCCCATGGGGATGTGGGTCTTCTTCTCTGAGGTTCCACCAGCTGGGTTGCTCACAGTTTCATGATGTGGGCCCTCTGCTGTGAGTTCACTGTGGCCTGGATCCCATAGACTCTGTGCTCTGGGCCACCTGCTGGGAGGTTCAAACTGCTGGGTTCCTCACATTTTTTATTCTGTGGGCCCTGTGTTGTTAGGCTACTCCTGCTTGCCTCACTCGGAGCACCTTGGAAATGTGGGTCCTCTGGTTTAGGCCACATGTGCTGGGTTCCTCACCTTTCTATAATGTGGCCACACTGGTGTGAGGACACTGCTGCCTTTTTCCGATCCCCTTGGTGATGTGGGCTGTCTGGTGAGAGTCTTATCCTGGCTGGTTTCCTCACCCTTCTGTGAGGTAGACCCTCTGCTGTGAGGTCACTCCTGCCTGGCTGGCACACATCACCTTGGCGACGTGGGCCCTCAGTTGGGAGTTGGTGCCTGCTGGGGGTCTCCACCCCTCGGTAATGAGGGCCCTCTGGCGTCAGACCCTAACTCCTGGGCTCCCAAAATTTTCTGATGTGCGCCCTGTGGTGCGACTACACTCCTGCCAGGTTCCCAACCCCATGGGAATGTGGGCCTTCTGCTCTGAGGTCCCAACGGTGGGTTGCTCAGTTTCATGATGAGGGTCCTCTGGTGTGAGTTCACTCCGCCCTGGATCCAATAGCCTCGCTGCTCCTGGCTGCCTGCGGGGAGGTTCCAACTGCGGGATTCCTCACCTTTTTTCTTCTATGGGCCCTCTGTTTTGAGACTCCTCCTGCCTGCCTGACTCCCAGCCCCTTGGTGATGTGTGTCCTCTGGTTTGAGGCTACGTGTGCTGGGTCCCTCACCTTTCGATTATGTGGCCCCACTGGTGTGAGGACACTCCTGTCTGGTTCCTATCCCCTTGGTGATGTGGGCCCTCTGGTGAGAGTCTGATCCTGGCTGGGTTCCTCACCCTTCTGTGAGGTGGACCCTCTGCTGTGAGGTCACTCCTGCCTGGCTGGCACACCCCACCTTGGCAACGTCGGCCCTCTTGTGGCAGTTGGAGCCTGCTGGGAGCTTCCTCTCCTCGGTGATGAGGGCCCTCTGGCGTCAGGCCCTAACTTCTGGGCTCCCAAAATTCTCTAATGTGCGCCCTGTGGTGCGAGTACACTCCTGCCAGGTTCCCAACCACATGGGAATGTGGGCCTTCTGCTCTGAGGTCCCAACGGCTGGGTTGCTCACAGTTTCATGATGAGGGCCCTCTGTTTTGTGTTCAGTCAGGCCTGGATCCCATATCCTCGCTGCTCCTGGCCACCTGCTGGGAGGTTCCAACTGCGGGATTCCTCACATTTTTTATTCTATGGGCCCTCTGTTTTGAGGCTCCTCCTGCCTGCCTCACTCCCAGCCCCTTGGTGATGTGTGTCCTCTAGTTTGAGGCCACGTGTGCTGGGTCCATCACATTTCGGTGATGTGGCCCCACTGGTGTGAGGACACTCCTGCCTGGTTTCCATTCCCTTGGTGATGTGGGCCCTCTGGTGAGAGTCTGATCCTCTTTGGGTTCCTCACACTTTTGTGTGGTTGGCCCTCTGCTCTGAGGTCACACCTGCCTGGCTGGCACACACCGCATTGGCGACGTCAGCCCTCTGGTAGCAGTTGGAGCTTGCTGGGAGCCTCCTCTCCTCAGTGATGAGGGCCCTCTGGCGTCTGGCCCTAACTGCTGGGCTCCCCACATTTTCTGATGTGTGCCCACTGGTGCGATGACACTCCTGCTTGGTTCCCTCCCCCATGGGGATGTGGGCCTTGTGCTCTGAGGTCACAACGGCTGGGTTGCTTACAGTATCACGATGAGGGCCCTCTGTTGTGAGTTCATCACTGCCTGGATCCCATAGCCTCGGTGAACTGGGCCGCCTGCTGGGATGTTCCAACGGCTGGATTCCTCACCTTTTTTATACAATGGGCCATGTGTTGGGAGGTTAATCCTGCCTGCCTCGCTCCGAGACCCATGGTGATGTGGGTCCTCTGGTTTGAGGCCACATGTGCTGGGTACCTCAACTTTCGATGATGTGGTCCAATGGTGTGATGACACTCCTGCCTGGTTCCCAGCCCCTTGCTGTTGTGGGCACTCTGGTGAGGGTCTGAGCCTTCCTGGGTTCCTTACCCTTCTGTGAGGTGGGCCCTCTAATGTGAGGTCACTCCTGCATGGCTGGCTCACGTCGCCTTGGCGACGTGGGTTTTCTGTTGGACACTGAAGCATACTGGGAGCCTCCTACCCTCTTTAATGAGGGACCTGGAAAAAACGCATATGCCCTTTTTGACCAAGTGCATCATTGTCGACATTCTGACTCTTTTCCTATACTTTCAGAGGATTTCCCGTCTACCTCCTGAAATCGTAGTCCTGGAATTCTGCCCCATGTTCAAGTCCTCTTTGTAGCCTTACTTCAATATATTTTTGGATGATAGCTGTCATTTATAACTCTGCAGGTTTGTGAATTACAGTGCCCCTGAGCTCCTTTCTTCAACTCGCTTTCTTGTGAGCTGGCCGCAAAACCGCAGGATTGCTTCAGGCACTAATCTGGTTCCGGCACGGCATGCTGAGCCTTTGGCTAATTCCTCTTCCTGGTTGGTAATGAGCGTTAAATTTGCCCGTGCAGACACCTACAGCTAGTCTCTCATTGGTTCTCCCTATTCCTGTTCATCTTGCGCAGAAATTGCAAACTGTGCCAAACAGCAGGTTAAAGGCACTGACTCTCCAAGTGGGGAGAGTGTTAGTAAAGTGTCTGGAACGGTGAACCCGAGTACCATGGGTCGAAACCTGAGATGCATTTGAAAACGTTTCCCAATCACATGGTGGACCATACTCTGGGTTTCCCATGCATGTTTTAGCCGAAGGAAGAATCCCTTAAACCTGGAGAGTTGGGACCCATGGAATGGGTACCATGCAGTATGACTTCAAAGGGTCTGCTTTTGATCACCGAACCTCAACAATGCTATCAGCCCGAAGTGTCCAGCCTTATGTCTCACCCAGCTCTGGGTGTAGATGTGGTAAATCCAGGTTGCATCACAAGACCTGAATGATTTATTTAAGAATTGCTCTCTATTTCACTGTCATTGTGTTTTGTTTTTGAAATTTATTTTGATAATGGGATTTATCGGATTTTCAATGCTGCGTTTAGGCCGCTGTACACACGCTTGATTTCCTTATGGAGACATATAAATCCATGGGTCTTAAGATTCTTACTTGTCAGGTATATTCCCAGGCGTTGAATATGGGGTGTTGAGTCCATTTCGTTGAGCAGGGAGTAGGTCTTTTCTATTATATATTTGGCTTATGGAACGGTATCTGTGCTAATTTCAATCTCTGGTTTGATGCAGCACCCCAACTCACCTTTCCCCATAAGCAAGCATAAGTTGGTTTTCTAAATTTGAGACCCTGTTCTGTTTTGTTATTCAGTTCATGTGTAGCCAAGTTTACGTTCCGTGTATTAGTGATATCTTATGATGTTTCTTTTTCTGTGTGACTTATTTCTCGTAGAATCGTCGTACCTGTATCCACTCATTATGCCGCTACGGGCCTGATGACGTAGATCTCATTGCTGAGTGATATTCCATTGTATGTACGTACCACAACTTCTTTATCCATTTTTTGCTTTCTCAGATATTTAACTTGTACCGTAGACGAGATTCTTGTAAACAGAGCCGTCCCAAACTTTGGGGTGGCTGTGTGTTTTTGATTTTAATTTCCCTAAGCTATAGAACCATAAGTGGAAGTGCCATAGGCTGTGTTGCTTTTTTTCCTAAGTGTTTCAGGAAACACCATACACTTCTCCAGAGTGGCTGTTGGCAATTTACATCCCACCCATCAGCATAACAAGGCTCCCTGTTCTCCATGACCTGTCCTGCCTTTCTGGATTTTACACTTTTTTCAGATGGCCCTTTTGACCGGGGGGCAGTGAGACTTCATTGTAGTGCAGATTTCCTTTACAGGCTTGCTTGGTTGGCCAAAAAGGGCGTATGCGTTTTTTCCTGAATATATTCAGGAAAAAACGAATACGCCCTTTTTGGCCAAGTGCATCATTGTCGACATTCTGCCTCTTTTCCTATGCTTTAAGTGCAATTCCAGTCTACCCCATGAAATCGTTTTCCTGAAATTCTGCCCCGCTTTCAAGTCCTCTTTGAAGACTTACTTCAATACATTTTTGGACGATAGCTGTCATTCTTAACTCTGCAGGTTTGTGAATTACAGTGCCCCTGAGCTCCTTTCTTCAACTCGCTTTCTTGTGAGCTGGCCGCAAACCGCAGGATTGCTTCAGGCCCTAATCTGCTTCCGGCAGGGCACGCTGAGCCTTTGGTTAATTCCTCTTCCTGGTGGGAAATGAGCGTTCCATTTGCCCGTGCAGACACCTACAGCTAATCTCTCATTGGTTCTCCCTATTCCTGTTCATCTTGCGCAGAAATTGCAAACTGTGCAAAACAGGAGGTTAAAGGCACTGACTCTCCAAGTGGGGAGAGTGTTAGTAAAGCGTCTGGAACGGTGAACCCGAGTACCAGGGGACGAAACCTGAGATGCATTTGAAAACCTTTCCCAATAACACGGTGCACCATACTCTGGGTTTCCCATGCATGTTGTAGCTGAAGGAAGAATCCCTTAAACCTGGAGAGTTGGGACCCATGGAATGGGAACCATGCAGTATGACTTCAAAGCGTCTGCGTTTGCTCACTGAACCTCACCAATGCTATCAGCCCGAAGTGTCCAGCCTTATGTCTCACCCAGCTCTGGGTGTAGATGTGGTAAATCCAGGTTGCATCACAAGCCCTGAATGAATTATTTAATAATTGCTCTCTATTTCACTGTCATTGTGTTGTGTTTTTGAAATTTATTTTGATAATGGGATTTATAGGATTTTCACTACTGCGTTTAGGCCGCTGTACACACGCTTGATTTCCTTATGGAGACATATAAATCCATGGGTCTTAAGATTCTTACTTGTCAGGTATATTCCCAGGCGTTGAATATGGGGTGTTGAGTCCATTTCGGTGAGCAAGGAGTAGGTCTTGTCTATTATATATTTGGCTTATGGAACGGTATCTGTGCTAATTTCAATCTCTGGTTGTATGCAGCTCCCCAACTCACCTTTCCCCATAAGCAAGCATAAGATTGTTTTCTAAATTTGAGACCCTGTTCTGTTTTGTAATTCAGTTCATGTGTAGCCAAGTTTACGTTCCGTGTATTAGTGATACCTTATGATGTTTCTTTTTCTGTGTGACTTATTTCTCGTAGAATCGTCGTACCTGAATCCACTCATTATGCCGCTATGGGCCTGATGACGTAGATTTCATTGCTGAGTGATATTCCATTGTACGTACGTACCACAACTTCTTTATCCATTTTTTGCTTTCTCGGATATTTAACTTGTACCGTAGACGAGGTTTTGTAAACAGAGCCGTCCCAAACTTTGGGGTGGCTGTGTGTTTTTGATTTTAATTTCCCTAAGCGATAGAACCCTAAGTTGAAGTGCCATAGGCTGTGTTGCTTTGTTTCCTACGTGTTTCAGGAAACACCATACACTTCTCCAGAGTGGCTGTTGGCAATTTATATCCCGCCCATCAGCATAACAAGGCTCCCTGTTCTCCATAACCTATCCTGCCTTTCTGGATTTTACACTTTTATCAGATCGCCCTTTTGACCGGGGGACAGTGAGACTTCATTGTAGTGCAGATTTCCTTTACACGCTTGCTTGGTTGGCCAAAAAGAGCGTATGCATTTTTTCCTGAATATATTCAGGAAAAAACGCATACGCCCTTTGTGGCCAAGTTCATCATTGTGGACATTCTGCCTCTTTTCCTATGCTTTAAGTGCAATTCCAGTCTACCCCATGAAATCGTTTTCCTGAAATTCTGCCCCGCTTTCAAGTCCTCTTCGAAGACTTACTTCAATACATTTTTGGACGATAGCTGTCATTCATAACTCTGCAGGTTTGTGAATTACAGTGCCCCTGGGCTCCTTTCTTCAACTCGCTTTCTTGTGAGCTGGTCGCAAAACCGCAGGATTGCTTCAGGCCCTATTCTGGTTACAGCAGGGCACGCTGAGCCTTTGGTTAATTCCTCTTCCTGGTGGGAAATGAGCGTTCCAGTTGCCCGTGCAGAAACCTTCAGCTGGTCTCTCATTAGTTGTCCATATTCCTGTTCATCTTGCGCAGAAATTGCAAACTGTGCCAAACAGCAGGTTAAAGGCACTGACTCTCCAAGTCGGGAGAATGTTAGTAAAGCGTCTGGAACGGTGCACCCGAGTACCAGAGGTCGATACCTGAGATGCATTTGAAAACGTTTCCCAGTCACACGGTGGACCATACTCTGGGTTTCCCATGCATGTTTTAGCTGAAGGAAGAATCCCTTAAACCTGGAGAGTTGGGACCCATGGAATGGGTACCATGCAGTATGACTTCAAAGGGTCTGCGTTTGCTCACTGAACCTCACCAATGCTATCAGCCCGAAGTGTCCAGCCTTATGTCTCACCCAGCTCTGGGTGTAGTTGTGGTAAATCCAGGTTGCATCACAAGCCCTGAATGAATTATTTAAGAATTGCTCTCTATTTCACTGTCATTGTGTTTTGTTTGTGAAATTTATTTTGATAATGGGATTTATCGGATTTTCACTGCTGCGTTTAGGCCACTGTACACACGCTTGATTTCCTTATGGAGACATATAAATCCATGGGTCTTAAGATTCTTACTTGTCAGGGATATTCCCAGGCATTGAATATGGGGTGTTGAGACCATTTCGTTGAGCAAGGAGTAGGTCTTGTCTATTATATATTTGGCTTATGGAACGGTATCTGTGCTAATTTCAATCTCTGGTTTGATGCAGCACCCCAACTCACCTTTCCCCATAAGCAAGCATAAGTTGGTTTTCTAAATTTGAGACCCTGTTCTGTTTTGTTATTCAGTTCATGTGTAGCCAAGTTTACGTTCCGTGTATTAGTGATATCTTATGATGTTTCTTTTTCTGTGTGACTTATTTCTCGTAGAATCGTCGTACCTGAATCCACTCATTATGCCGCTACGGGCCTGATGACGTAGATCTCATTGCTGAGTGATATTCCATTGTACGTACATACTACAACTTCTTTATCCATTTTTTGCTTTCTCGAATATTTAACTTGCACCGTAGACGAGGTTCTTGTAAACAGAGCCGTCCCAAACATAGGGGTGGCTGTGTGTTTTTGATTTTAATTTCCCTAAGCTATACGAACCTAAGTGGAAGTGCCATAGGCTGTGTTGCTTTGTTTCCTACGTGTTTTAGGAAACACCATACACTTCTCCAGAGTGGCTGTTGGCAATTTACATCCCACCCATCAGCATAACAAGGCTCCCTGTTCTCCATGGCCTGTGCTGCATTTCTGGATTTTACACTTTTTTCAGATGGCCCTTTTGACCGGGGGGCAGTGAGACTTCATTGTAGTGCAGATTTCTTTAACATGCTTGCTTGGTTGGCCAAAAAGGGTGTATGCGTTTTTTCCTGAATATATTTAGGAAAAAACGCATACGCCCTTTTTAGCCAAGTGCACCATTGTCGACGTTCTGCCTCTTTTCCTATGCTTTAAATGCAATTCCAGTCTACCCCCTGAAATCGTTTTCCTGCAATTCTGCCCCGCTTTCAAGTCCTCTTCGCAGCCTTCCTTCAATATATTTTTGGACGATAGCTGTCATTTATAACTCTGCAGGTTTGTGAATTACAGTGACCCTGAGCTCCTTTCTTCAAATCGCTTTCTTGTGAGCTGGCCGCAAACCCGCAGGATTGCTTCAGGCCCTAATCTGTTTCAGGCACGGCATGCTGAGCCTTTGGTTAATTCCTCTTCCTGGTGGGAAATGAGCATGAAATTTGCCCGTGCAGACACCTACAGCTAGTCTCTCATTGGTTCTCCCTATTCCTGTGCATCTTGCGCAGAAAATGCAAACTGTGCCAAACAGGAGGTTAAAGGCACTGACCCTCCAAGTGGGGAGAGTGTTAGTAAAGGGTCTGGAATTGTGAACCCGAGTAAAAGGGGACAAAACTGAGATGCATTTGAAAACGTTTCCCGGTCACACGGTGCACCATACTGTGGGTTTCCCATGCATGCTTTAGCTGAAGGAAGAATCACTTAAACCTGGAGAGTTGGGACCCATGGAATGGGTACCATGCAGTATGACTTCAAATGGTCTGCATTTGCTCATCGAACCTCACCAATGCTATCACCCCGAACTGTCCAACCTTATGTCTCTCTCAGCTCTGGGTTTAGATGAGGTAAATCCAGGTTGCATCACAAGCCCTGAATGAATTATTTAAGAAATGCTCTCTATTTCACTGTCATTGAGTTTGGTTTTTGTAATTCATTTTGATAATAGGATTTATCGGATTTTCCCTGCTGCCTTCATGCAGCTGTACACACGCTTGATTCTCTTATGGAGACATATAAATCCATGGGTTTGAAGATTCTTACTAGTCAGGTGTATTCCTAGGCGTTGAATATAAGGTGTTTAGCCCATTTCGTTGAGCAAGTGGTAGGTCTTGACTATTACATATTTGACTTATGGAATGGTATCTGTGCTAATTTCTATCTCTGGTTTTATGCAGCACCCAACTCACCTTTCCCCTTAAGCAAACATAAGTTGGTTTTCTAAATTTGAGACCCTGTTCTGTTTTGTAATTCAGTTCATGTGTAGCCAAGATTACATTCCGTGTATTAGTGATATCTTATGATATTTCATTTTATGTGTGACTTATTTCACTTAGAATCATTGTACCAGAATTCAATCATTATGCCACGACGCGCCTGATGTTATAGATTGCATTGGTGAGTGATATTCCATTGTATGTACGTACCACAACTTCTTTATCCATTTTTCGCTTTCTGGGATATTTAACTTGTACCGTAGAAGATGTTTTTGTAAACAGAGCCGTCTGAAACTTTGGGGCAGCTGTGTGTTTTGGATTTTAATTTCCCTAAGCTATAGGACCATAAGTGGAAGTGCCATAGGCTCCGTTGCTTTGTTTTTTAGGTGTTTCAGGAAACACCATACACTTTTCCAGAGTGGCTGTTGGCAATTTACATCTTACCCATCAGCATAACATGGCTCCCTGTTCTCCATGGCCTGTGCTGCATTTCTGGATTTTACACTTTTTTCAGATGACCCTTTTGACCGGGGGGCAATGAGACTTCATTGTAGTGCAGATTTCTCTAACATGCTTGCTTGGTTGGCCAAAAAGGGCATATGCGTTTTTTCCTGAATATATTCAGGAAAAAACGCATATGCCCTTTTTGGCCACGTGCATCATTGTCGACGTTCTGCCTCTTTTCCTATGCTTTAAATGCAATTCCACTCTACTCCCTGAAACCGCTTTCCTGCAATTCTGCCCCGATTTCAAGTCCTCTTCGCAGCCCTCCTTCAATATATTTTTGGACAATAGCTGTCATTTATAACTTTGCAGGTTTGAGAATTACAGTGACCCTGAGCTCCTTTCTTCAAATCGCTTTCTTGTGAGCTGGCCGCAAACCCGCAGGATTGCTTCAGGCCCTAATCTGGTTCAGGCAAGGCATGCTGAGCGTTTGGTTAATTCCTCTTCCTGGTTGGAAATGAGCATTAAATTTGCCCGTGCAGACACCTACAGCTAGTCTCTCATTGGTTCTCCCTATTCCTGTTCATCTTGCGCAGAAATTGCAAACTGTTCCAAACAGGAGGTTAAAAGCACTGACTCTCCAAGCGGGGAGAGTGTTAGTAAAGGGTCTGGAATTGTGAACCCGAGTAAAAGGGGACGAAAACTGAGATGCATTTGAAAACGTTTCCCAGTGACACGGTGCACCATACTGTGGGTTTCCCATGCATGTTTTAGCTGAAGGAAGCATCGCTTAAACCTGGAGAGTTGGGACCCATGGAATGGGTACCATGCAGGATGACTTCAAATGGTCTGCATTTGCTCATTGAACCTCACCAATGCTATCAGCCCGAAGTGTCCAACCTTATATCGCACTCAGCTCTGGGTGTAGATGAGGTAAATCCAGGTTGCATCACAAGCCCTGAATGAATTGTTTAAGAATTGTTCTCTATTTCACTGTCATTGTGTTTTGTTTTTGTAATTCATTTTGATAATAGGATTTATCGGATTTTCTCTGCTGCCTTCATGCAGCTGTACACACGCATGATTTTCTTATGGAGACATATAAATCCATGGGTTTGAAGATTCTTACTAGTCAGGTGTATTCCTAGGCGTTGAATATAGGGTGTTTCGCCCATTTCGTTGAGCAAGGGGTAGGTCTTGACTATTACATATTTGACGTAATGAATGGTATCTGTGCTAATTTCTATCTCTGGTTTTATGCAGCACCCCAACTCACCTTTAGCCTTAAGTAAACGTAAGTTGGTTTTTGTAAATTTGAGACCCTGTTCTGTTTTGTAATTCAGTTCATGTGTAGCCAAGATTACATTCCGTGTATTAGTGATATCTTATGATGTTTCATTTTCTGTGTGACTTATTTCACTTAGAATCATCGTACCTGAATCCACTCATTATGCCAGGACTGGCCAGATGACATAGACTTCTTTGGTGAGTGATATTCCATTGTACGTACGTACCACAACTTCTTTATCCATTTTTCGCTTTCTGGGATATTTAACTTGTACCGTAGACGAGGTTCTTGTCAACAGAGCCGTCTGAAATTTTGGGGTGGCTGTGTGTTTTTGATTTTAATTTCCCTAACCTATAGGACCATAAGTGGAAGTGCCGTAGGCTCCGTTGCTTTGTTTTTTAGGTGTTTCCGGAAACACCATACACTTCTCCAGAGTGGCTGTTGGCAATTTACATCCCACCCATCAGCATAACAAGGCTCCCTGTTCTCCATGCCCTGTGCTGCATTTCTGGATTTTACACTTTTTTGCAGATTGCACTTTTGACCGGGGGGCAGTGAGACTTCATTGTAGTGCAGATTTCTTTAACATGCTTGCTTGGTTGGCCAAAAAGTGCGTATGCGTTTTTTCCTGAATATATTCAGGAAAAAACGCATACGCACTTTTTGGCCAAGTGCATCATTGTCGACGTTCTGCCTCTTGTCCTATGCTTTAAATGCAATTCCAGTCTACCCCCTGAAATCGTTTTCCTGCAATTCTGCCCCGCTTTCAAGTCCTCTTCGCAGCCTTCCTTCAATATATTTTTGGACGATAGCTGTCATTTATAACTCTGCATGTTTGTGAATTACAGTGCCCTTCAGCTCCTTTCTTCAAATTGCTTTCTTATGAGCTGGCCGGAAACCCGCAGGATTGCTTCAGGCCGTAATCTGGTTCCGGCACGGCATGCTGAGCCTTTGGTTAATTCCTCTTCCTGGTTGGAAATGAACGTTAAATTTGCCCGTGCAGACACCTACAGCTAGTTTCTCATTGGTTCTCCCTATTCCTGTTCATCTTGCACAGAAATTGCAAACTGTGCCAAACAGCAGGTTAAAGGCACTGACTCTCCAAGTGGGGAGAGTGTTAGTAAAGGGTCTGGAATTGTGAACCCGAGTAAAAGGGGACGAAAACTGAGATGCATTTGAAAACGTTTCCCGGTCACACGGTGCACCATACTGTGGGTTTCCCATGCATGTTGTAGCTGAAGGAAGAATCCCTTAAACCTGGAGAGTTGGGACCCATAGAATGGGTACCATGCAGTATGACTTCAAATGGTCTGCATTTGCTCATCGAACCTCACCAATGCTATCAGCCCAAAGTGTCCAACCATATGTCTCACTCAGCTCTGGGTGTAGATGAGGAAAATCCAGGTTGCATCACATGCCCTGAATGAATTATTTAAGGATTGCTCTCTATTTCACTGTCCTTGTGTTTTGTTTTTGTAATTCATTTTGATAATGGGATTTATCGGATTTTCTCTGCTGCCTTCATGCAGCTGTACACACGCTTGATTCTCTTATGGAGACATATAAATCCATGGGTTTGAAGTTTCTTACTAGTCAGGTGTATTCCTAGGCGTTGAATATAGGGTGTTTAGCCCATTTCGTTGAGCAAGTTGTAGGTCTCGACTATTACGTATTTGACGTATGGAATGGTATCTGTGGTAATTTCTATCTCTGGTTTTATGCAGCACCCCAACTCACCTTTCCCTTTAAGCAAACATAAGTTGGTTTTCTAAATTTGAGGCCCTGTTCTGTTTTGTTATTCAGTTCATATGTAGCCAAGATTACATTCGGTGTATTAGTGATATCTTATGATGTTTCATTTTCTGTGTGACTTATTTCACTTAGAATCATCATACCTGAATCCACTCATTATGCGACGACGGGCCAGATTACATAGACTTCATTGGTGAGTGATATTCCATTGTACGTACGTACCACAACTTCTTTATCCATTTTTCACTTTCTGGGATATTTAACTTGTACCGTAGACGAGGTTCTTGTAAACAGAGCCGTCTGAAACTTTGGGGTGGCTGTGTGTTTTTGATTTTAATTTCCCTAAGCTATAGGACCATAAGTGGAAGTGCCGTAGGCTCCGTTGCTTTGTTTTTTAGGTGTTTCAGGAAACACCATACACTTCTCCAGAGTGGCTGTTTGCAATTTACATCCCACCCATCAGCATAACAAGGCTCCCTGTTCTCCATGGCCTGTGCTGCATTTCTGGATTTTACGCTTTTTTCAGATGGCCCTTTTGACCGGGGGGCAGTGAGACTTCATTGTAGTGCAGATTTCTTTAACATGCTTGCTTGGTTGGCCAAAAAGGGCGTATGCGTTTTTTCCTGAATATATTCAGGAAAAAACGCATACGCCCTTTTTAGCCAAGAGCATCATTGTTGACGTTCTGCCTCTTTTCCTATTCTTTAAATGTAATTCCAGTCTACCCCCTGAAATCTTTTTCCTGCAATTCTGCCCCGCTTTCAAGTCCTCTTCGCAGCCTTCCTTCAATATATTTTTGGACGATAGCTGTCATTTATAACTCTGCAGGTTTGTGAATTACAGTACCCCTGAGCTCCTTTCTTCAACTCGCTATCTTGTGAGCTGGCCGCAATCCCGCAGGATTGCTTCAGACCCTAATCTGGTTCCAGCACGACATGTTGAGCCTTAGGTTAATTCCTCTTCCTGCTGGGAAATGAGTGTTAAATTTGCCCGTGCAGACACCTACAGCTAGTCTCTCATTTGTTCTCCCTATTCCTGTTCATCTTGCGCATAAATTGCAAACTGTGCCAAACAGGAGGTTAAAGCACTGACTCTCCAACTGGGGAGAGTGTTCGTAAAGGGTCTGGAATTGTGAACCCGAGTAAAAGTGGACGAAAATTGAGATGCATTTTAAAAAGTTTGCCAGTCACACAGTGCACCATACTGTGGATTTCCCATGCATGTTGTAGCTGAAGGAAGTATCCCTTAAAGCTGGAGAGTTGGGACCCATTGAATGGGTACCATGCAGTATGACTTCAAAGGGTCTGCATTTGCTCATGGAACCTCACCAATGCTATCAGCCCGAAGTGCCCAACCTTATGTCTCACTCAGCTCTGGGTATAGATGTGGTAAATCCAGGTTGCATCACAAGCCCTGAATGAATTATTTAAGAATTGCTCTCTATTTCACTGTCCTTGTGTTTTGTTTTTGTAATTCATTTTGATAATGGGATTTATCGGATTTTCTCTGCTGCATTCATGCCGCTGTACACAGGCTGAATTCTCTTCTGGAGACATATAAATCCATGGGTTTGAAGATTCTTACTAGTCAGGTGTATTCCTAGGCGTTGAATATGTGGTGTTTAGTCCATTTCGTTGAGCAAGGGGTAGGTCTTAACTATTACATATTTGGCTTATGAAAAGTTATCTGTGCTAATTTCTATCTCTGGTTTTATGCAGCACCCCAACTCACCTTTCCCCTTAAGCAAGCATAAGTTGGTTTTCTAAATCTGAGACCCTGTTCTGTTTTGTAATTCAGTTCATGTGTAGCGAAGTTTACATTCCGTGTATTAGTGATATCTTATGATGTTTCTTTTTCTGTGTGACTTATTTCACTTAGAATCATCGTACCTGAATCCACTCATTATGCCGCGACGGGCCTGATGACATAGATTTCATTGGTGAGTGATATTCCATTGTACGTACGTACCAAAACTTCTTTATGCATTTTTCGCTTTCTGGGATATTTAACTTGTCCCGTAGACGAGGTTCTTGTAAACAGAGCCGTCTGAAACTTTGGGGTGGCTGTGTGTTTTTGATTTTAATTTCCCTAAGCTATAGGACCATAAGTGGAAGTGCTGTAGGCTCTGTTGCTTTGTTTTTTACATGTTTCAGGAAACACCATACACTTCTCCAGAGTGGCTGTTGGCAATTTACATCCCACCCATCAGCATAACAGAGCTCCCTGTTCTCCATGGCCTGTGTTGCCTGTCTGGATTTTACACATTTTTCAGATGGCCGTTTTGACAGGGGGCAGTGAGACTTCACTCTAGTGCAGATTTCTTTAACATGCTTGCTTGGTTGGCCAAAAAGGGCGTATGCGTTTTTTCCTGAATATATTCTGGAAAAAACGCATACGTCGTTTTGGGCCAAGTGCATCATTGTCGACGTTCTGCCTCTTGTCCTATGCTTTAAATGTAATTCCAGTCTACCCCCTGAAATCGTTTTCCTGCAATTCTACCCCGCTTTCAAGTCCTCTTCGCAGGCTTCCTTCAATATATTTTTGGATGATAGCTGTCATATATAACTCTGCAGGTTTGTGAATTACAGTGCCCATGATCTCCTTTCATCAAATCGCTTCCTTGTGAGCTGGCCGCAAACCCGCAGGATTGCTTCAGGCCCTAATCTGGTTCCGGAATGGCATGCTGAGCCTTTGGTTAAATCCTCTTTCTGGTTGGAAATGAGCGTTAAATTTGCCTGTGCAGACACCTACAGCTAGTCTCTCATTGGTTCTCCCTATTCCTATTCATCTTGCGCAGAAATTGCAAAATGTGCCAAACAGGAGGTTAAAGGCACTGACTCTCCAAGTGGGGAGTGTTAGTAAAGGGTCTGGAATTGTGAACCCGAGTAAAAGGGAACGAAACCTGAGATGCATTTGAAAACGTTTCCCTGTCACACGGTGCACCATACTGTGGGTTTCCCCTGCATGTTTTAGCTGAAGGAAGAATCGTTTAAACCTGGAGAGTTGGGACCCATGGAATGGGTCCCATGCAGTATGACTTCAAAGGGTCTGCATTTGCTCATTGAACCTCACCAATGCTATCAGCCCGAAGTGTCCAACCTTATGTCTCACTCAGCTCTGGGTGTAGATGAGGTAAATCCAGGTTGCATCACAAGCCCTGAATGAATTATTTAAGAATTGCTCTCTATTTCACTGTCCTTGTGTTTTGTTTTTGTAATTCATTTTGATAATGGGATTTATCGGATTTTCTCTGCTGCCTTCATGCAGCTGTACACACGCTTGATTCTCTTATGGAGACATATAAATCCATGGGTTTGAAGATTCTTACTAGCCAGGTGTATTCCTAGGCGTTGAATATAGGGTGTTTAGTGCATTTCGTTGAGCAAGGAGTAGGTCTTGTCTATTACGTATTTGGCTTATGGAACGGTATCTCTGCTAATTTCAATCTCTGTTTTTATGCAGCACCCCAACTCACCTTTCCCCATAAGCAAGCATAAGTTGGTTTTCTAAATTTGAGACCCTGTTCTGTTTTGTATTTCAGTTCATGTGTAGCCAAGTGTACATTCCGTTTATTAGTGACATCTTATGAGGTTTCTTTATCTGTGTGATTTATTTCACTTAGAGACATCGTACCTGAATCCAGTCCTTATGCTGCTTTGGGCCTGATGACATAGATTTCCTTGCTGAGTGATATTCCATTTTACGTAAGTACTACAACTTCTTTATCCCTTTTTTGCTCTCTGGGATATTTAACTTGTAGGGTAGACAAGGTTCTAAACGGAGCTGTCCCAAAGTTTGTGGTGGCTGCGTCTTTCTGATTTTAATTTCTCTAAGCTAAAAGACCATATGTGGAAGTGTACTGGGCTCAGTTCCTTTCATTTTTAGGTGTTTCAGGAAACGCCATACACTTCTCCAGAGTGGGTGTTGGCAATTTACATCCCACCCATCAGCATAACAATGCTCCGTTTTCTCCATGGCCTGTCCTGTCTTTCTGGATTTTACAGTTTTTTCAGATGGCCCTTATGACCAGGGGGAAGTGAGACTTCATTGTAGTGCAGATTTCCTTTGCAAGCTTGCTTGGTTGGCCAAAAAGCGTGTATGCGTTTTTTCCTGACTATATTCAGGAAAAATCGAATACGCCCTTTTTAGCCAAGTGCATCATTGTCAACGTTCTGCCTCTTTTCCTATGCTTTAAATGCATTTTCAGTCTAACTCCTGATATCGGTTTCCTGCAATTCTGCCCCACTTTCAAGTCCTCTTCGCGTCCTTACTTCAATATATTTTTGGACAATAGCTGTCATTTATAACTCTGCATGTTTGTGAATTACAGTGCCCCTGAGCTCGTTTCTTCAACTCGTTTTCTTTTGAGCTGGCTGCAAAACCATAGGATTGCTTCTGGCCCTAATCTTGTTCCGGCATTGCACGCTGACCGTTTGTTTAATTCTCCTTCCTGGTGGGAAATGAGCATTACATTTGCCCATTCAGACACCTACAGCTAATCTCTCATTGGTTCTCCCTATTCCTGTACATCTTCTGCGTAAATTGCAAACTGAGCCAGACAGGGTGTTAAAGACACTGACTCTCCAAGTGGGGAGAGTGTTAGTAAAGCGTCTGGAATGGTGAACCCGAGTACCAGGGGACGAAAACTGAGATGCATTTAAAAACGTTTCCCAATCACACGGTGGACCATACACTGGGTTTCCCATGCACGTTTTAGCTGAAGGAAGAATCCCTTAAACCTGGAGAGTTGAAACCCATGGAATGGGTAAAATGCTGTATGACTTCAAATGGTCTGCATTTGCTCACAGAACCTCACCAATGCTATCAGCTCGAAGTGTCCAGCCTTATGTCTCATCCAGCTGTGGGTGTAGATGTGTTAAATCCAGGTTGCATCACAAGCCCTGAAAGAATTTTTTAAGAATTGCTCTCTATTTCACTGCCATTTTGTTATGTTTTTGAAATTTATTTTGAAAATGTGATTTAGCTGATTTTCACTGCTGCGTTTATGTCGCTCTACACACGCTTGATTCTCTTACGGAGACATATAAATCCATACGTTTTAAGACTCTTACTAGTCAGGTATATTCCTAGGTGGTGAATATGGGGTGTTGAGTCATTTCGTTGACCAAAAAGTAGGTCTTTTCTATTACATATTTGGCTTATGGAACAGTATCTGTGCTAATTTCAATCTCTGGTTTTATTCAGCACCCGAACTCACCTTTCCCCTTAAGCAAGCATATGTTGGTTTTCTAAATTTGAGGCCCCGTTCTGTTTTGTAGTTCCATTCATGTGTCCCCAAGTTTACATTCCGTGTATTAGTGATATCTTATGTTGCTTTAAATGATATCTTATGATATGTGTCTTTTTCTTTTGAATTATGTGACTTCGAATGATCATACGTAACTCCTCTGGAGTTGTTACAAATGGCCATATTTCATTGACTTCCAGGCTGAGTAATATTCCACTCTACATAAGTACCACATCTCTATCCATTTTTTCCCTCCAGAGACATTTAAGTTATATCCTAGTCGAGGTTCTTTTAAACAGAGAGGCGGTAAATATTGGGGTGCCTGTGTCCTCTCGATTTTTGTTTTTCCCAAGATACACGTCCATGAGTGCAAGTGCCCTGTGCTCTGTAGCTCATTTTTTAGATGCTTTAGTAAACACAATACACTTCTGCAGAGTGACCGTTGGCAATATACATTTCCACTATAAGCCTCACAGGGCTCCCTTTTCTCCTTTCCTGTCCTGCATTTCTGGTGTTTACACTTTATGAGGACGGCTCTTCTGACTGATGTGAAGTGATATCTTTTGTAGTATTGATTTCCAGGGCCCACCTGTTTGGTTGGCTAAAAATGTGTGTGCCCTTTTCTTGAATATATACAGAAAGAGACGCATACACCCTTTTTGACCAAGTGCAAAGTTGCAAATGTTCAGCCCCTTTTCTGGTGCTTAATGGCGAGTCCTTTCTACCTCTTCCAATCCCTTTCCTGCCATTCTCCCTTGCTTACAAGTCCTTTTCTCTGACTATCCTCAAGACATTTTTTAGGGATAGATATTTTCAACTCTGCAGTTTCGTGAATTTTAGTGCCCCTGAGTTCCATTTTTTACTTGTGTTTATGGGAACTGGCCACAAAGCAGCGGGATTTCCTCAAGGCCTATTCTGTTTCCATGGGCAACCCTAGCCTTTGGTCAATTCGTCTTTCTGATTGGAAATTAAAGTGACATGTGGCTGTCCGAGCACCTAGGACTTGTCTCTCATTGTTCCTCCTCCTTCCGCTTCATCCTCTGGACAAATTCCAAACTGTACACAACAGGATGTTGACAGTGCTGACATCTCCAAGTGGGGAGACTGTTAGTAAAGACGCCGGAGTGGTGAACCCGAGCACCAGGAGATGAGGAGATGAGATGCCTTTTCCAAACTCTTCCCGATCAGACGGTATACCATCCTCTGGGTGTGACAGGCATGTTTTAGCTGTAGGAAGGATCCCATTCATGTGAGGAGACCACCAGGGCTTTTTCAAAATCAGTGTCTCTCCGCAACCCAAACTGGGGAATTTTTTAAGCTACGGCTACACATATGTTCATTAAGGGCCTTGGGAAGTAGGCAGAGTCCAAACTTTAGATGATTGAAGTCTTCAGGGTCAGAAGCACTCACCAACGGCTTCCCTTAGGTTCCATTTTAACTGTCATTGATAGATGATGTCAATAAAAATATCTATTCTTTTTCAGATTATTTCCCCTTATAGGTTATTGCAAAATATTGAGTGTAGTTCCCTGTGCTATACAGTAGTTCCTTGTTGATGATTGATTATATACATAGCAGTGTGTATGTGTTAATCCCAAACTGTTAATTTATCCCTCCTCCCACCTTTCCTCTTTGGTAATCATAAATTATAAGATTTTATACTTCTCAGAAATGGGGGAGCTGAAAGAGAGGTATCATTTTCAATGGAAAAGCATTTAAAACAAGATTGAAGCTTTAACCAAGATTATTAGATGTACATCCTTGGAAAGAAATCATTTCGTTTCTCTAATATTGACCTGACAAATAAGACAAACCTTTTCAGTGAACTTGCTTATAATAAAGTGATGGAAATATCAAATGGAAGTGTTAGAAACATCTTATTTTACCCGAGCCTTATACACTGTTCTATGTTAATTACAGTTTGGCTCACACATCTGTTCATTGAAGTTACAAGGTTCTCAATTTCTGTTACTGATCCTCCAGAGTGGACCCCAACAAGTGTCCCCCTGCCCGGTGTCATTGGAGCCAACAGATCGAGACTGAGTTTGGTTCAGAAGCAAAGGAAACTTTATATTTTGATCAGAGAATGGAGAGGTGAGAGCATGTGCTACCCTGTGGGCTGTGGGCTGGGCTGCTGTGTAGAGATCCTGTCAGAGTCAGTGGGAGGGAGGGGGCAGAGCTCTCTCGAGGGCCCGGTTGGCTGCAGCTCAGGCTCTATATCACGGAGTCTGCCCTGGGCCCCAGGATCTGATGTGTCGACCCAGCCATTCTGCACTAGAAAATCTGGTCTGAAGTGCCAGGTGTGGAACCTCTGTATGCGGGACCCTAGGAGCACGTGAAATTAGACAAAGCACAAAGGATAAAAAGGTTAGACTTTATTTTATTGCCCAGATTCTATTTTTATCTCCCAGGGATTTTTAAGGGGCTTTGCCTGGGACAAACCCCGCTTCTGCCTTTTGTCCCCTTCCTCATTCTTGGAGTGCTGAGGGTGCAGACCCTTCATCTGTAACTGCTGAGTGCTGAGTTAAGAGCACTCATACTCGTGGGCGAGGGTCAGAACTTCTCCCCAGCAGCCTCCAGGTGACGTTGATTGTCCCCAGGGCTGCTGCCTCCCTGCTCGTCCGCCTGAGCACCAGTATTGGAAGTGTTATTGGTTCTAATGACCGTTAAGGGTCCAGGAAGGAGATGTGCAGTGATGCTGTGAGGTCCAGTTTCACCCCGCCCCACATTTATTTGGCCACCTTAGGCTGACCGTTTCTGCCAGCCTAGATGCTCTGACCAGTAGTCTGCGCTTTCTTCAATTAGGCCCCTGAATTAACGTAAAAACAGCACCAGGTGTCAGGACCCTGCCCGCTCAACTCCCAGACAGCCCAGGGTCAGTGGTGATGAAGGACCATGATGGCCACTGAGTCAACAGCCTTTTGAAGTATACAGGAGTCCAGCCGGTCTTATTGGCCACCATCATCACGGTGTTTCTAGGCTTTTCTATGGTGACAGCGTGATATTCGGTTCCCCCGCCAAGATTATTAGCTCCCCTCTGGGTGCAGTAAGTCCTGCAAGCAGTAGTCTACTCTTTTGGGACACACTCTTGTTGTTTTATGAGAGAAACTCCAGGTCAAGTGATGGTCACATGAGTTGTCATGTTGCCCCGTTGCCCCTGGTTATCTCTCTGGAGGTTGGAGTTGGAGGGCCTCCTCACTCGAGGTCAGTGTGCCCACGGAGCAAACCCTGCAACTTCAGGGCATGGTTGGGGGTTAGGATCACCACGTGGGGTCCTTTTCCCTTAAGAGGGAGGTGGCCTTTTGGGCTGCTGATTTCCAGGTTTTTAGATACCGCCAGTATCTTGGGCAGATGTGGCGGTGGGCCAAGCTCCATGGTGACCGTAGTTTATCCTACCTATATGGCATTCTTGCATTGTTCCATTTCAAGTGGTCTCAGTTTTTGCACTAATACTCCAATGGCGATTCACCTTTCACCAGGAATGTAAAGGTCAAAGGGTTTAGCTAAATTAGGGAGTTCCAGGGCAAGGGTCTGAATTGACTGCTCTTTCCATTCTTGAAAGGCCACTTCTGGATTCTATTCAAAAGGATCATCATCTTTTCCTTTCAGTGTTTCATATAGAGGCCCAGCTAGTAGACTGTAGTTAGGGATCCAGAAGCAGCAAACCCTGGCCTCCCCAGGAACCCCTAAGCTGTCTTCTAGTTTTAGAAAGGGGTAAGGCTATAAATTGTTTCTTCCCTTTCCTGGGATGTGCTTCTCTGACCTTCTGTGAGAATGAAGCCCAGGCAGGTCACCGTAGTCTGTGATATTTGAGCTTTTTCTTGGACAACTTCTATCCTCTATTGGCTTGGTAGTTCAGAGGTCTCCTTAGTAGGGCTGGCGATCAGAATGTCGTCTGCATATTGAAGGAGTGTTTCCTTTTCCAGAGGTAGAGCTTTTAGGTCTTTAGCTGAGCTTTCCCCAAAGGTGGTGTGGGAATTTTTGAACCCTTGGGGCAAGACGGCCCGGAAGTATTGTTTTAGTTGTATGTTGAGTCCTGCCACTCACAAGCCAAAATTTTTTGTGACTCTCGGACTAATGGAATACAAAAGAAGGCATCATTCAAGACTAATACAGAATACCAAGTCCTGGTGGTTGGTAGAATGACCAGCAGGGTGTAGGATTTAGGAACTACTGGAGGTATATCCTCGGTGGCTTCACTGACTGTCCTGACATCCTTTACCAGGACTCCAGCAGCCCATGGGGCTCTCGAGGTCAGGCCAATCCCAGGATATGAAGCTCACCTGGGCAGGTACCCCACCCCCACGCCAGCCCACGGGGCTCTCGTGTTCAGGCCCCTCCCAGGATATGGGGTTCCCTGCGCAGGTCCCCTGCAGCCCATGGGGCTCTCGTGGTCAGGCCCCTCCCAGGATACAGAGCTACCCTTGCAGGTACCGTGGCAAGGCTGGGCACACAGGAACCGTGCACATAGCCCACATTGCAGAGCACTCCCAGCTCACCTGTCGCTCAGATCTGACACAGAGCACCTCAGAGCAGGACTTGAACTAACAAATAGCACCTCCGTCAGGTCTGTGACCCTGGGCATCACTCTGTGCGGCCTCCCTCCACCTGGTCTTCCAGAGACTTCCACTGCACCCGGGGCACCAGGCCTCTGTCTCCACCCACCACCCACCCCTCCTCTCCCTGACTCCTGGGGTCCTCTCATTAGGAGAGGGTTTTCTTGAAGTTGTCTCCCACTCATGGGCCAGTTAAAATGATTAGAAAACAAGCCGGAGCTACAACCCCTTGTCTATCCTGACTCTCAAGAGCCCACACCTGTTCCTTGGACCTGGCTGATTCAGCAATTTCCATTTTCTGCAATTGTGAGACCCTGAGGGGTGATGATTGGCTGACCTGGGCAGCCTGACCGTGCCGGCCAGCCCTCCCCAGGTGTGCCTGGGTTGAGATTGATATAAACACACATATAAAATGGCTGTGCCTGACGCCATTTTCTCTGCCCTGTCAACAGTCTCGGGGCTGGGCTGGTGGGACGGAGTGAGAGGCCATGGCTTTGTGGGTGGCCCAGTGTGAGTGGGGTTCTGCTGGACTTTCTGCAGCAGTTGCCAAGATGCCACCTGCTAAAGAAGAGGATGTGACACCCATACCTGCCGCTGGAATTTCTTCCTGGGCAGAGGTGAGGAAGGAAGAAAGCAGTGGGGGCGAGGACAGGAGGGGTATCTCAGGCAGGGAAATGGAAAGCTTCCAGAAGAGCACCCAGGGCCAGGGCCATCCTGGCTGGCCTGCAGGCACCAAGTCGGCCGGCATGCTGTCACTCGTGTGGCTCCATGGCCCTTCCTCTAGGCTTTCAAGTCCTTGTACATATTCAGGTGTTTTACCTGGGAAGGGTGGGAACATTTCAGCAGCAGCTGGCCTGGGGTTCGGCCCACGTTTACTCACAGATGCCTCGGCATGGTCCCCCAGCTTTGCAAAGAGGACGCTTGTTGCGTGGGGCCTGCTGGCTGAATGGGAGATGATTCCCCACCACTGACCAACTTCAGAATGGTTTACAACTGGAGCAAGTGCCCTGATACGGTTTTCCTCTGTGTAAATGGTGGGTTCTGATTTTTTTTCGTTTTTCCGTTTTTGGTTCAAGGTAGATTTTATTCCTCTTTTTTGTATTTACAGATATAAGCATGGAAATAATTTATTCATATTAATACATGTATGTGAAGGGAAGAATATTTTTTCTGTTTTACTTTTTTTAATTTTATTTTTTTAATTTTGAATTTTATTTTATTTTTTATACAGCAGGTTCTTATTGGTTATCTATTTTATACATATAAATGTATACATGCCAATCCCAATCTCTCAACTCCTCCCACCACCACCCCCCCCAACCGCTCTCCCCCCTTGGTGTCCATACGTTTGTTGTCTACATCTGTTGCTCTATTTCTGTCTTGCAAAACGGTTCATCTGTACAATTTTTCTAGGTTCCACATATATGCATTAATATACAAGATTTGTTTTGTTTTTCTCTTTCTGACTTACTTCACTCTGTATGACAGTCTCTAGATCCATCAACGTCTCTACAAATGATCCAATTTCATTCCTTTTTATGGCTTAGTAATATTCCATTTTATATATGTACCACATCTTTATGCATTCGTCTGTCTGGGCATTTAGGTTGCTTCCATTACCTGGATATTGTAAGTAGTGATGCAATGAACATTGCGGTGAATGTCTCTTTTTGATTTTTGGTTTTGTCTGGGTATATGCCCAGTAGTGGGATTGCTGTATCATATGGTAATTCTATTTTTAGTTTTATAAGAAACTCCATAATGTTCTCCACAGTGACTGTATCTATTTACATTCCCAACAATAGTGGAAGAGGGTTCCTTATCTCCACACCCTTTCCAGCATTTGTTGTTTGTAGATTTTCTGATGATGCCCATTCTAACAGGTGTGAGATGATACAGCATGGATGAGTCTATTTCGTTGAGCAAGGAGTAGGTCTTGTCTATTACATATTTGGCTTATGGAAAGGTATCTGTGCTAATTTCAATCTCTGGTTTTATACAGCACCCCAACTCAACTTTCCCCTTAAGCAAGCATAAGTTTTTTAGCTAAATGTGAGACACTGTTCGGTTTTGTAATTCAGTTCATGTGGAGCCAAGTTTACACTCCCTCTATTAGTGATATCTTATGATTACTGTCTTTCTCTGTGTGACATATTTCTCTTAGAGTCATCGTGCTTAAATCCACTCAATTTGCTGCTACAGGCCTGATGACATTGATTTCATTGCTGAGTGATATTCCGTTGTACGTAAGTAGCACAACTTCTTTATCCATTTTTTTCTTTCTGGGATATTTAATTTGTACTGGACTCAAGGTTCTTGTAAACACAGCAGCCCTAAATTTTGTGTTGGCTGTGTCTTGTTGATTTTAATTTTCCTAAGCTATAGGACCATAAGTGGAAGTGCCCTAGGCTCTGTAGCTTTGTTTTTTAGATGTTTCAGGATACACCATAAACATCTCCAGAGTGTCTGTTGGCAATTTACATCCCACCCATCAGCATAACAAGGCTCCCTGTTCTCCATGGCCTGTCCTGTGTTTCTCGTTTTTACACTTTTTTCAGATGGCCCTTTTGACGAATGGGAAAAGAGACTTCATTGTAGTGCGGATTTCCATTGCTCGAGTGCTTGGTTGACCAAAAAGGGCGTATGCGTTTTTTCCTGAATATATTCACGAAAAAATGCATACGCTCTTTTTGTCCAAGTGCATCACTGTCAAAGATCTGCTGCTTTTCATATGCTTTAAATGCAATTCAAATCTACCTCCTGAAATCTGATTCCTGGAATTCTGCCGTGTTTTCAAGTCTTCTTTGCAGCCTTACTTCAATATATTTTTGACAATAGTTGTCATTTATAACTCTGCAGGTTTGTGAATTACAGTGTCCCTGATTTCCTTTCTTAACTCGCTTCCTTGTAAGCTGGCCACAAAACCGCAGGTTTGCTTCAGGCCGTAATCTGGTTCCGGCACGGCACGCTGAGCGTTTGGTTAATTCCTCTTCCTGGTGGGAAATGAGAGTTAAATGTGCCCGTCCAGACACCTGCCTCACTCCCAGCCCATTGGTGATGTGTGTCCTCTGGTTTGAGGCCACATGTGCCAGTTTACTCACCTATTAAAGATGTGGACCCACTGGTGTGAGGACACTCCTGCCTGGTTCATATCCCCTTGGTGATGTGGGCTGTCTGGTGAGAGTCTGATCCTGGCTGGTTTCGTCACCTTTCTGTGAGGTGGTCCCTCTGCTCTGAGGTCACACCTGCCTGGCTTGTTCCCGTTGCCTTGGAGACGTCGGCCCTCTGGTGGCAGTTGGAGCTTGCTGGGAGTCTCCTCCCCTCGGTGATGAGGGCCCTGTGGCATCAGTCAATAACTGCTGGGCTCCCCATTTTTTCTGATGTTTGCCCACTTGTGCGATGACACTCCTGCCGGGTTCCCATCCCCATGTGGATGTGCACCTTCTGCTGTGAGGTCCCAACGGTTGGGTCACTCACAGTTTAATGATGAGGGCCCTCTGGTGTGAGTTCATTCCAGAAAGGATCCCATTGCCTCGCTGCTCCTGGCCGCCTGCTGGGACGTTCCAACTGCTGGATTCCTCACATTTTTTGATCTATGGTCCCTGTGTTGTTAGGCTACTCCTGTCTGCCTCACTCTGAGCACCTTGGAGATGTGGTTCCTGTGGTTTAGGCCACATGTTCTGGGTTCCTCACCTTTCCATTATTTGGCCACACTGGTGTGAGGATACTTCTGCCTGGTTCCGGTCCCCTTGGTGATGTGGGCCCTCTGGTGAGAGTCTTATCCTGGCTGGGTTCCTCTCCCTTCTGTGACGTTTGCCCTCTGCTGTGAGGTCAATCCTGCCTGGCTGGCGCACGTCACCTTGGCGACGTGGGCCCTCAGTTGGGATTTGGTGCCTGCTGGGAGTTTCCTCCCTTCGGTAATGAGGGCCCTCTGGCGTCTGGCCCTAACTCCTGGGCTCCCAAATTTTTCTGATGTGTGCCCTGTGGTGCGAGTACACTCCTGCCAGGTTCCCAACCCCATGGAAATGGGGGCCTTCTGCTCTGTGGACACAATGGCTGGGTTCACAGTTTCATGATGAGGGCCCTCTTTTGTGAGTTCACACCGACCTGGAACCCATAGCCTCGCTGCTCCTTGCCACCTGCTGGAACGTTCCAACTGCGGGATTCCTCACCTTTTTTATTCTATGGGCCCTCTGTTTTGAGGCTACTCCTGCCTGCCTCCCTCGCAGACCTTTGGTGATGTATGTCCTCTGGTTTGAGGCCACGTGTGTTGGGTCCCTCACCTTTCGATGATATGGCCCCAATGGTGTGAGGACACTCCTGCCTGGTTCACATCCCCTTGGTGTTGTGGGCCCTCTGGTGAAAGTCTGATCCTTGCTGGGTTCCTGACCCTTCTTTGAGGTGGGCCCTCTTCTGTGAGGTAACTCCTGCCTGGCTTGCTCACATTGCCTTGGTGACGTCAGCCATCTGGTTGCAGTTGGAGCCTGCTGGGAGCCTCCTCTCCTAGCTGATGAGGGCCCTCTGGCATCAGGCTCTAACTGCTGGGCACCCCACGTTTTCTGACTGAGCCCAGTGATGCCAGGACACTCCTGTAAGGTTCCCATCCCCATGAGGAAGTGGGCCTTCTGCTCAGTGGTCCCAACGCCTGGGTTGCTCACAGTTTCATGATGTTGGTTCTCTGGTGTTAGTTCACTCAGGCCTAGATCCCATAGCCTCTGTGCTCTGGGCCGACTGCTGGGAGGTTCCAACTGCTGGATTGCGCCCCTTTTTTATACTTTGGGCCCTCTGTTGTGAGGCTCCTCCTGCCTGCCTCACTCCAAGCCCCTTGGTGATGTAGGTCCTCTGGTTTGAGGCAACATGTGCCGGTTGCCTCACCTTTTAGGTATGTGACCCCACTGGTGTGAGGACACTCGTGACTGGTTCCCATCCTCTTGTTGATGTGGGCCCTCTGGTGAGAGTTGGACCCTGGCTTGATTCCTCATACTTCTGGGAGGTGGGTCCTCTGCTGTGAGGTCACTCCTGCCTGGCTGGCACACGTCGCCTTGGCCACATGGGCCCTCTGGTTGCAGTTGGAGCGTGCTGGGAGCCTCCTCCCATCGGTGATGAGGGCCCTCTGGCGTCAGGCCCTAACTGCTGGGCTCCCCACATTTTCTGATATGTGCTCACTGGTGCGATGACACTCCTGCCAGGTTCCCATCCCCATGCGGATTTGGGCCTTCTGTTCTGAGGTGCCAACGTGTGGGTTGCTCACAGTGTCAGGATGTGGGCCCTCTGCTGTGAGTTCACTCCGGCATGCATCCCATATCCTCGGTGTTCTGGGCCACCTGCTTGGAGCTTCCAACTGCAGGATTCCTTACCTTTTTTCTTCTATGGGCCGTGTGTTGTGAGACACTTCCTGCCTGCCTCACTCTGAGCCCCTTGTTGTTGTGGGTCTTCTGGTTTGAGGTCACATGTGGTGGGTTTCTCGCCTTTCAATGATGTGGCCCCACTGGGGTCAGAACACTCCTGCCTGGTTCCCATCCCCTTGGTGATGTGGGCCCTCTGGTGAGAGTCTCATCCTGGTTGGGTTCCTAACAGTTTCGTAAGGTTGGCCCTCTGCCCTGAGGTCACTCCTGCCTGGCTGGCACACACCACCTTGGTGACGTCAGCCCTCTGACCGCAGATGGAGCGTGCTGAGAGCCTTCTCCTCTCGGTGATGAGGACACTCTGGTGTCAGGCCCTAACTGCTGGGTACCCATATTTTCTGATACGTGCTAAGTGGTGAGAGGACACTCCGGCCAGGTTCCCATCCCCATGCGGATTTGGGCCTTCTGTTCTGAGGTGCCAACGGCTGGGTTGCTCACAGTGTCAGGATGTGGGCCCTCTGCTGTGAGTTCAATCCGGCATGGATCCCATAGCCTCGGTGCTCTGGGACAACTGCTTGGAGCTTCCAACTGCGGGATTCCTCACCTTTTTTATTTTATGGGCCCTCTGTTTGAGACACCTCCTGCCTGCCTCACTCTGAGCCCCTTGTTGATATGGGTCCTCTGGTTTAGGCCATATGTTCTGGGTTCCTCACTTTTCTATGATTTGGCCATACTGGTGTGAGGCCACTCCTGCCTGGTTCTGATCCCCTTGGTGATGTGGGCCCTCTGGTGATTGTCTTATCCTGGCTGGGTTCCTCCCCCTTCTGTGACGTAGGCCCTCTGCTGTGAGGTCACTCCTGCCTGGCTGACGCACGTCACCTTGGCGACGTGGGCCCTCAGTTGGGAGTTGGTGCCTGCTAGGAGTCTGCTCCCCTCGGTAATTAGGGCTGTCTGGAGTCAGGCCCTAACTCCTGGGCTCCCAAACTTTTCTGATGTGTGCCCTGTGGTGCGAGTACACTCCTGCCATGTTACCAAACCCATGGGAATGTGGGCCTTCTGTTCTGTGGTCCCAACAGCTGTGTTGTTCACAGTTTCATGATGAGGGCCCTCTGTTGTGAGTTCACACTGGCTGGGATCCCATAGCCTCGCTGCTCCTTGCCGCATGCTAGGAGTATCCAACTGCGGGATTCCTCACATTTTTTATTCTATGGGTCCTCTGTTTTGAGGGTCCTCCTGCCTGCCTCACTCCCAGCCCCTTGGAGATGTGGGTCGGCTTGTTTGGGCCACATATTCTGGGTTCCTCACCTTTCTATGATTTGGCCACACTGGTGTGAGGCCACTCCTGCCTGGCTTGCTCCCGTTGCCTTGGTGACGTCGGACCTCTGGTGGCAGTTGGAGCCTTCTTGTACGCTCCTCTCCAAGGTGATGAGGGCCCTCTTGCGTCAGGCCCTAACTGCTGGGCTCCGCACATTTTCTGATGTGAGCCCACTGGTGCAATGTCACTCCTTCCAGGATCCCATCCCCATGCGGATTTGGGACTTCTGTTCTGAGGTGCCAATGGCTGGGTTGCTCCCAGTGTCAGGATGTGGGCCCTCTGCTGTGAGTTCACTCCGGCATGCATCCCAGAGCCTCGGTGCTCTGGGCCACCTGCTTGGAGCTTCCAAATGCAGGATTCCTTACCTTTATTCTTCTATGGGCCCTGTGTTGTGAGACACTTCCTGCCTCCCTCACTCTGAGCCCCTTGTTGATGTGGGTGTTCTGGATTGAGGCCACATGTTGTGGGTTCCTCGCCTTTCAGTGATGTGGCACCACTGTGGTGAGAACACTCCTGCCTGGTTCCCATCCCCTTGGTGATGTGGGCCCTCTGGTGAGAGTCTCATCCTGGTTGGGTTCCTCACAGTTCCGTAAGGTTGACCCTCGGCCCTGAGGTCACTCCTGCCTGGCTGGCACACCCTGCCTTGGTGACGTCGGCCCTCTGGCGGCAGTTGGAGCATGCTGGGAACCTCCTCTCCTACGTGATGAGGGCCCTCTGGCGTCAGGCTCTAACTGCTGGGCTCCCCACGTTTTCTGATGTGAGCCCAGTGACGCCAGGACACTCTTGTAAGGTTCCCATCCCCATGGGGATGTGTGCCTTCTGTTCTCTTGTCCCAACGCCTGGGTTACTCACAGTTTCATGATGTTGGCTCCCTGGTGTTAGTTCACCAGGCTTAGATCCCATAGCCTCTGTGCTCTGGGCTGCCTGCTGGGAGGTTCCAACTGCAGGATCCCTCACCATTTTTATACTTCTGTCCCTGTGTTGTGAGGCTCCTCCTGCCTGCCTCACTGCGAGCCCCTTGTTGATGTAGGTCCTCTGGTTTGAGGCCACATGTGCCGGTTGCCTCACCTTTTAGTGATGTGGCCCCACTGGTGTGAGGACACTCCTGCCTGGTTCCCATCCCCTTGGTGATGTGGGCCCTCTGGTGAGAGTCTGATCCTGATTGGGTTCCTCACGCTTCTGTGAGGTGGGCCCTCTGCTCTGAGGTCACTCCTGCCTGGCTTGCACACACCTCCATGGCGACGTTGGCACTCTGGTGACAGTTGGAGCCTGCTGAGAGCCTCCTTCCCTCGGTGATGAGGGCCTTCTGGCGTCAGGCCCTAACTGCTGGGTACCCACATATTCTGATACATGCTAAGTGGTGTGAGGACACTCCTGCCAGGTTCCCATCCCTATTGGGATGTGGGCCTTGTGCTCTGAGGTCCCAACGTCTGGGTTGCTCACAGTTTCATGATGTGGCCCTCTGCTCTGTGTTCACTGTGGTCTGGATCCCATAGTCTCGGTGCTCTGGGCTCCCTGCTGGCAGGTTCCTACTGCTGGTTTCCTCACCATTTTTATTCTATGGGCCCTGTGTTGTGTGGCTACTCCTGCCTACCTCACTCCGAGGCCATTGGACATGTGGGTCCTCTGGTTTAGGCCACATGTGCTGGGTTCCTCACCTTTCTATGATGTGACCGCACTGGTGTGAGGACACTCCTGCCTGGTTCCGATCCCCTTGGTGATGTGGGCCCTCTGGTGAGAGTCTTATCCTGGCTTGGTTGCTCACCCTTCTGTGAGGTAGGCCCTCTGCTGCGAGGTCACTCCTGCCTGGCTGGCAAACGTTACCTTGGTGACGTGTGCCCTCAGTTGGGAGTTGGTGCCTGTTTGGAGTCTCCTCCCCTCGGTAATGAGGGCCCTCTGGCATCAGGCCCTAACTCCTGGCTCCCAAATTTTCTGATGTGCGCCCTGTGGTGCGAGTACACTCCTGGCAGGTTCCCAACCACATGGGAATGTGGGCCTTCAGCTCTGAGGTCCCAACGCCTGTGTTGCTCACAGTTTCATGATGAGGGCCCTCTGTTGTGAATTCACTCAGGCCTGGATCCCATAGCCTCCCTGCTCTTGGCCGCCTGCTGGGAGGTTCCAACTGCGGGATTCCTTACCTTTGTTATTCTATAGGAACTCTGTTTTGAGGCTCCCCCTGCCTGCCTCACTCCGAGCCCCTTGGTGATGTGTGTCCTCTGATTTGAGGCTACGTGTGCTGGGTCCCTCGTCTTTCGCTGACGTGGCTCCACTGGTGAGAGGACACTCCTGCCTGGTTCTCATCCCCTTGGTGATGTGGGCCCTCTGGAGAGAGTCTGATCCTTGTTGGGTACCTCACACATTTGTGAGGTGGGCCCTCTGCTCTGAAGTCAGTCCTGCCTGGCTCGCACACCCTGATTTAGTGACGTCGGCCCTCGGGTAGCACTTGGAGCGTGCTGGGGCCTCCTCCCGTTGGTAATGAGGGCCCTCTGGCGTCAGGCCCTAACTGGTGGACTCCCCACATTTTCTGATGTGTGCCCACTGGTGCAATGACACTCCTGCCAGGTTCCCATCCCCATGGGGATGTGGGCCTTCTGCTCTGAGGTCCCAACGGCTGGGTTGATTACAGTGTCAGGATGTTGGCCCTCTGCTGTGAGTTTACTCTGGCATGGATCCTATGGCCTCGGTGATCTGGGCCACCTGCTTGGAGCTTCCAACTGCTGGATTCCTCACCTTTTTTATTCTATGGTCCCTGTGTTGTGAGACACCTCCTGCCTGCCTCACTCCGAGCCTCTTGGCGATGTGGGCACTCTGGTTTGAGGCCACATGTGCTGGTTTCCTCACCTTTCACAGATGTGGCCCCCCTTGTGTGAGGACACTCCTGCCTGGTTCCCATTACCTCGGAGATGTGTGCGCTCTGGTGAGTGTGATCCTGGTTGGGTTCCTCACACTTCTGTGAGGTGGGCCCTCTGCTGTGAGGTCACTCCTTCCTGGATGCACACATCGCCTTGGCCACATGGGCCCTGTGGTAGCAGTTGGAACGTGCTGGGAGCCTCCTCCCCTCGGTCATGAGGGCCCTCTGGCGTCAGGCTGTAACTGCTGGGTTCCCATATTTTCTGATACGTGCTAAATGGTGCGAGGACACTCCTGCCAGGTTCCCATCCACATGGGGATGTGGGCCTTCTGCTCTGAGGTCCCAACAGCTGGGTTGCTCACAGTTTCATGCTGTGGGCTCTCTGCTGTGATTTCACTGCGGCCTGCGTACCATAGACTCGGTGCTCTGGGCCACCTGCTCGGAGGTTCCAACTGCTGGATTCCTCACCCTTTTTATTCTTTGGGCCCTCTTTTTTCAGCCTACTCCTGCGTGACTCACTGCGTGCCCCTTGGGGATGTGGATCCTCTGGTTCAGGCCACATGTGCTGGGTTTCTCTCATTTATATGATGTGGCCACACTGGTGGCAGTGTCAGGACACTCCTGCCTGTTTCCGATCCCCTAACACATGTGGACACTCTGGTGAGGGTCTTATCCTGGCTGGGTTCCTCGCCCTTCTGTGAGGTAGGCCCTTTGCTGTGACATCACTCCTGCCTTGCTGGCACACATCACCTTGGCGACATGGGCCCTCAGTTGCGAGTTGGTGCCTGCTGGGGATCTCCTCCCCTTGGTAATGAGGGCCCTCTGGCGTCAGGCCCTAACTCCTGGGCTCCCAAAATTTTCTGATGTGAGCCCAGTGATGCCAGGACACTCTTGTAAGGTTCCCATCCCCATGGGGATGTGTGCCTTCTGTTCTCTTGTCCCAACGCCTGGGTTGCTCACAGTTTCATGATGTTGGCTCCCTGGTGTTAATTCACACAGGCTTAGATCCCGTAGCCTCACTGCTCCTTGCCGCCTGCTGGGAGGTTCCAACTGCAGGATTCCTCACTTTTTATTCTATGGGCCTTCAGTTTTGAGGCTCCTCCAGCCTGTCTCACTCCCAGCCCCTTGGTGATGTGTGTCCTCATGTTTGAGGCCACGTGTGCTGGGTCCCTCTCCTTTCCATAATGTGGCCCCACTGGTGTGAGGACACTCCTGCCCAGCTCCCATCCACTTGGTGATGTGGGACCTCTGGTGAGAGTCTGATCCTGGCTGGGTTCCTCACCCTTTTGTGAGGTGGGCCCTCTCTGTGAGGTAATTCCTGCCTGGCTTGCTCCCTTTGCCTTGGTGACATCGGCCCTTTGGTGGCAGTTGCAGCCTGCTGGGAACCTCCTCTCCTAAGTGTTCAGGGCCCTCTGGCGTCAGGCTCTAAGTGCTGGGCTCCCCACGTTTTCTGATGTGAGCCCAGTGATGCCACGACACTCCTGTACGGTTCCCATCCCCATGAAGATGTGTGCCTTCTGTTCTCTTGTCCCAACGCCTGGGTTGCTCACAGTTTCAGGATGTGGGCCCTCTGCTGTGAGTTCACTCCGGCCTGTATCCAATAGCGTCGGTGCTCTGGGCTGCCTGCTTGGAGGTTGCAACTTTTGGTTTCCTTAATTTTTATTCTATTGGCCCTCTGTTGTGAGTCTCATCCTGCATGCCTCACTCCCAGCACCTTCGTGATGTGTGTCCCCTTGTTTGAGGCCACATGTGCTGGGTTCCTCACCTTTGGCTGATGTGGCCCCCCTGGTGTGATGACACTCCTTCCTGGTTCCCATCCACTTGGCGATGTGTGCCCTCTGGTGAGAGTCTGATCCTGATAGGGTTCCTCACACTTCTGTGAGGTGGGCGCTCTGCTCTGAGGTCACTCCTGCCTGGCTGGCACACCCCGCCTTGGTGACGTCGGCCCTTTGGTGGCAGTTGGAGCCTGCTGGGAGCTTCCTCCCGTCAGTCATGAGGGCCCTCTGGCGTCAGGCCATAACTGCTGGGCACCCACATTTTATGATACGTGCTAAGTGGTACGAGGACACTCCTGCCAAGTTCCCATCCCCATGGGGATGTGGGCCTCCTGCTCTGAGGTCCCAACGCCTGGGTTGCTCAGAGTTTCATGATGTGGGCCCTCTGCTGTGAGTTCACTGTGGCCTGGATCACATAGACTCGGTGCTCTGGGCCGCCTGCTGGGAGGTTCCAACTGCTGGATTCCTCACATTTTTTATTCTATGGGCCCTCTGTTTTGAGTCTCCTCCTGCATGCCTCACTGCCAGACCCCTTGTGATGTGTGTCCCCTTGTTTGAGGCCACATGTGCTGGGTTCCTCCACTTTCGCTGATGTGGCCCCACTGGTGTGAAGACACACTTGCCTAGTTCCCATCCCCTTGGTGATGTGGGCCCTCTGGTGAGAATCTGATCCTCGTTGGGGTCCTCACACTTCCGTGACGTGGGATCTCTGTGCTGAGGTCACTCCTGCCTGGCTGGCACACGTCACCTTGGCGACATGGGCCCTCAGTTGGGAGTTGGTGCCTGCTGGCGGTCTACTCCCCTTGGTAATGAGGTCACTCTGGCTTCAGGCCCTAACTCCTGGGATCCAAATTTTTCTGATGGTCGCCCAGTGGTTCTAGGACACTCCTGCCAGGTTCCCATCTCCATGGGCATGTGGGCCTTCTGTTCTGAGGTCCCAACGGCTGGGTTGCTCACAGTTTCATGATGTGGGCCCTCTGCTGTAAGTTCACTGCGGCCTGGATCCCATAGACTCTGTGCTCTTGGCCGCCTGCTGAGAGGTTCCAACTGCTGGATTCCTCACATTTTTTATTCTATGGGCCCTGTGTTGTGAGGCTACTCCTTCCTGCCTCACTCCAAGCCCCTTGGAGATGTTGGTCCTCTGGTTTAAGCCACATGTTCTGGGTTCCTCACCTTTCTATGATTTGGCCTCACTGGTGTGAGGCCACTCCTGCCTCGTTCCGATCCCCTTGGTTATGTGGGCCCTCTGGGGAGAGTCTTATACTGGCTGGGTTCCTCACACTTCTGTGACGTAGGCCCTCTGCTCAGAGGTCACTCCTGCCTGGCTGGCACACGTCACCTTGGCAACGTGTGCCCTCAGTTGGGAGTTGGTGCCTGCTGGGAGCCTCCTCCCCTCAGTAATGAGGGCCCTCTGGCGTCAGGCCCTAACTCCTGGGCTCCCAAAATTTTCTGATGTGTGCCCTGTGGTGTGAGTACACTCCTGCCAGGTTCCCAACCTCATGGGAATGTGGGCCTTCTGCTCTGTGGTCCCAAAGTCTGGGTTGCTCACAGTTTCATGATGAGGGCCCTCTGTTGTGAGTTCACCCCGGCCGGGATCCCATAGCCTCGCTGCACTTTGCCGCCTGGTGGGAGGTTCCAAATGCTGGATTCCTCACATTTTTTATTCTACGGGCCCTGTGTTGTGAGGCTACTCCTGCCTGCCTCACTCCGAGCCCCTTGGAGATGTGGGTCCTCTGGTTTAGGCCACATGTTCCGGGTTCCTCACCTTTCTATGATTTGGCCACACTGGTGTGAGGACACTCCTGCCTGGTTCCGATCCCCTTGGTGATGTGAGTCCTCTGGTGATAGTCTGATCCTGGATGGGTTCCTCACCCTTCTGTGAGGTGGGCCCTCTCTCTGAGGCAATTCCTGCCTTGCTGGCACACATCACCTTGGCGACATGGGCCCTCAGTTGCGAGTTGGTGCCTGCTGGGGATCTCCTCCCCTTGGTAATGAGGGCCCTCTGGCGTCAGGCCCTAACTCCTGGGCTCCCAAAATTTTCTGATGTGAGCCCAGTGATGCCAGGACACTCTTGTAAGGTTCCCATCCCCATGGGGATGTGTGCCTTCTGTTCTCTTGTCCCAACGCCTGGGTTGCTCACAGTTTCATGATGTTGGCTCCCTGGTGTTAATTCACACAGGCTTAGATGCCGTAGCCTCACTGCTCCTTGCCGCCTGCTGGGAGGTTCCAACTGCAGGATTCCTCACTTTTTATTCTATGGGCCTTCAGTTTTGAGGCTCCTCCAGCCTGTCTCACTCCCAGCCCCTTGGTGATGTGTGTCCTCATGTTTGAGGCCACGTGTGCTGGGTCCCTCTCCTTTCCATAATGTGGCCCCACTGGTGTGAGGACACTCCTGCCCAGCTCCCATCCACTTGGTGATGTGGGACCTCTGGTGAGAGTCTGATCCTGGCTGGGTTCCTCACCCTTTTGTGAGGTGGGCCCTCTCTGTGAGGTAATTCCTGCCTGGCTTGCTCCCTTTGCCTTGGTGACATCGGCCCTTTGGTGGCAGTTGCAGCCTGCTGGGAACCTCCTCTCCTAAGTGTTCAGGGCCCTCTGGCGTCAGGCTCTAAGTGCTGGACTCCCCACGTTTTCTGATGTGAGCCCAGTGATGCCACGACACTCCTGTACGGTTCCCATCCCCATGAAGATGTGTGCCTTCTGTTCTCTTGTCCCAACGCCTGGGTTGCTCACAGTTTCAGGATGTGGGCCCTCTGCTGTGAGTTCACTCCGGCCTGTATCCAATAGCGTCGGTGCTCTGGGCTGCCTGCTTGGAGGTTGCAACTTTTGGTTTCCTTAATTTTTATTCTATTGGCCCTCTGTTGTGAGTCTCATCCTGCATGCCTCACTCCCAGCACCTTCGTGATGTGTGTCCCCTTGTTTGAGGCCACATGTGCTGGGTTCCTCACCTTTGGCTGATGTGGACTCCTGGTGTGATGACACTCCTTCCTGGTTCCCATCCACTTGGCGATGTGTGCCCTCTGGTGAGAGTCTGATCCTGATAGGGTTCCTCACACTTCTGTGAGGTGGGCGCTCTGCTCTGAGGTCACTCCTGCCTGGCTGGCACACCCCGCCTTGGTGACGTCGGCCCTTTGGTGGCAGTTGGAGCCTGCTGGGAGCTTCCTCCCGTCAGTCATGAGGGCCCTCTGGCGTCAGGCCATAACTGCTGGGCACCCACATTTTATGATACGTGCTAAGTGGTACGAGGACACTCCTGCCAAGTTCCCATCCCCTTGGTGATGTGGGCCCTCTGGTGAGAATCTGATCCTCGTTGCGGTCCTCACACTTCTGTGACGTGGGATCTCTGTGCTGAGGTCACTCCTGCCTGGCTGGCACACGTCACCTTGGCGACATGGGCCCTCAGTTGGGAGTTGGTGCCTGCTGGCGGTCTACTCCCCTTGGTAATGAGGTCACTCTGGCTTCAGGCCCTAACTCCTGGGATCCAAATTTTTCTGATGGTCGCCCAGTGGTTCTAGGACACTCCTGCCAGGTTCCCATCTCCATGGGCATGTGGGCCTTCTGTTCTGAGGTCCCAACGGCTGGGTTGCTCACAGTTTCATGATGTGGGCCCTCTGCTGTAAGTTCACTGCGGCCTGGATCCCATAGACTCTGTGCTCTTGGCCGCCTGCTGAGAGGTTCCAACTGCTGGATTCCTCACATTTTTTATTCTATGGGCCCTCTGTTTTGAGTCTCCTCCTGCATGCCTCACTGCCAGACCCCTTGTGATGTGTGTCCCATTGTTTGAGGCCACATGTGCTGGGTTCCTCCACTTTCGCTGATGTGGCCCCACTGGTGTGAAGACACACTTGCCTAGTTCCCATCCCCTTGGTGATGTGGGCCCTCTGGTGAGAATCTGATCCTCGTTGGGGTCCTCACACTTCCGTGACGTGGGATCTCTGTGCTGAGGTCACTCCTGCCTGGCTGGCACACGTCACCTTGGCGACATGGGCCCTCAGTTGGGAGTTGGTGCCTGCTGGCGGTCTACTCCCCTTGGTAATGAGGTCACTCTGGCTTCAGGCCCTAACTCCTGGGATCCAAATTTTTCTGATGGTCGCCCAGTGGTTCTAGGACACTCCTGCCAGGTTCCCATCTCCATGGGCATGTGGGCCTTCTGTTCTGAGGTCCCAACGGCTGGGTTGCTCACAGTTTCATGATGTGGGCCCTCTGCTGTAAGTTCACTGCGGCCTGGATCCCATAGACTCTGTGCTCTTGGCCGCCTGCTGAGAGGTTCCAACTGCTGGATTCCTCACATTTTTTATTCTATGGGCCCTGTGTTGTGAGGCTACTCCTTCCTGCCTCACTCCAAGCCCCTTGGAGATGTTGGTCCTCTGGTTTAAGCCACATGTTCTGGGTTCCTCACCTTTCTATGATTTGGCCTCACTGGTGTGAGGCCACTCCTGCCTCGTTCCGATCCCCTTGGTTATGTGGGCCCTCTGGGGAGAGTCTTATACTGGCTGGGTTCCTCACACTTCTGTGACGTAGGCCCTCTGCTCAGAGGTCACTCCTGCCTGGCTGGCACACGTCACCTTGGCAACGTGTGCCCTCAGTTGGGAGTTGGTGCCTGCTGGGAGCCTCCTCCCCTCAGTAATGAGGGCCCTCTGGCGTCAGGCCCTAACTCCTGGGCTCCCAAAATTTTCTGATGTGTGCCCTGTGGTGTGAGTACACTCCTGCCAGGTTCCCAACCTCATGGGAATGTGGGCCTTCTGCTCTGTGGTCCCAAAGTCTGGGTTGCTCACAGTTTCATGATGAGGGCCCTCTGTTGTGAGTTCACCCCGGCCGGGATCCCATAGCCTCGCTGCACTTTGCCGCCTGGTGGGAGGTTCCAAATGCTGGATTCCTCACATTTTTTATTCTACGGGCCCTGTGTTGTGAGGCTACTCCTGCCTGCCTCACTCCGAGCCCCTTGGAGATGTGGGTCCTCTGGTTTAGGCCACATGTTCCGGGTTCCTCACCTTTCTATGATTTGGCCACACTGGTGTGAGGACACTCCTGCCTGGTTCCGATCCCCTTGGTGATGTGAGTCCTCTGGTGATAGTCTGATCCTGGATGGGTTCCTCACCCTTCTGTGAGGTGGGCCCTCTCTCTGAGGCAATTCCTGCCTTGCTGGCACACATCACCTTGGCGACATGGGCCCTCAGTTGCGAGTTGGTGCCTGCTGGGGATCTCCTCCCCTTGGTAATGACGGCCCTCTGGCGTCAGGCCCTAACTCCTGGGCTCCCAAAATTTTCTGATGTGAGCCCAGTGATGCCAGGACACTCTTGTAAGGTTCCCATCCCCATGGGGATGTGTGCCTTCTGTTCTCTTGTCCCAACGCCTGGGTTGCTCACAGTTTCATGATGTTGGCTCCCTGGTGTTAATTCACACAGGCTTAGATGCCGTAGCCTCACTGCTCCTTGCCGCCTGCTGGGAGGTTCCAACTGCAGGATTCCTCACTTTTTATTCTATGGGCCTTCAGTTTTGAGGCTCCTCCAGCCTGTCTCACTCCCAGCCCCTTGGTGATGTGTGTCCTCATGTTTGAGGCCACGTGTGCTGGGTCCCTCTCCTTTCCATAATGTGGCCCCACTGGTGTGAGGACACTCCTGCCCAGCTCCCATCCACTTGGTGATGTGGGACCTCTGGTGAGAGTCTGATCCTGGCTGGGTTCCTCACCCTTTTGTGAGGTGGGCCCTCTCTGTGAGGTAATTCCTGCCTGGCTTGCTCCCTTTGCCTTGGTGACATCGGCCCTTTGGTGGCAGTTGCAGCCTGCTGGGAACCTCCTCTCCTAAGTGTTCAGGGCCCTCTGGCGTCAGGCTCTAAGTGCTGGGCTCCCCACGTTTTCTGATGTGAGCCCAGTGATGCCACGACACTCCTGTACGGTTCCCATCCCCATGAAGATGTGTGCCTTCTGTTCTCTTGTCCCAACGCCTGGGTTGCTCACAGTTTCAGGATGTGGGCCCTCTGCTGTGAGTTCACTCCGGCCTGTATCCAATAGCGTCGGTGCTCTGGGCTGCCTGCTTGGAGGTTGCAACTTTTGGTTTCCTTAATTTTTATTCTATTGGCCCTCTGTTGTGAGTCTCATCCTGCATGCCTCACTCCCAGCACCTTCGTGATGTGTGTCCCCTTGTTTGAGGCCACATGTGCTGGGTTCCTCACCTTTGGCTGATGTGGACTCCTGGTGTGATGACACTCCTTCCTGGTTCCCATCCACTTGGCGATGTGTGCCCTCTGGTGAGAGTCTGATCCTGATAGGGTTCCTCACACTTCTGTGAGGTGGGCGCTCTGCTCTGAGGTCACTCCTGCCTGGCTGGCACACCCCGCCTTGGTGACGTCGGCCCTTTGGTGGCAGTTGGAGCCTGCTGGGAGCTTCCTCCCGTCAGTCATGAGGGCCCTCTGGCGTCAGGCCATAACTGCTGGGCACCCACATTTTATGATACGTGCTAAGTGGTACGAGGACACTCCTGCCAAGTTCCCATCCCCATGGGGATGTGGGCCTCCTGCTCTGAGGTCCCAACGCCTGGGTTGCTCAGAGTTTCATGATGTGGGCCCTCTGCTGTGAGTTCACTGTGGCCTGGATCACATAGACTCGGTGCTCTGGGCCGCCTGCTGGTTGGTTCCAACTGCTGGATTCCTCACATTTTTTATTCTATGGGCCCTGTGTTTTGAGTCTCCTCCTGCATGCCTCACTGCCAGACCCCTTGTGATGTGTGTCCCCTTGTTTGAGGCCACATGTGCTGGGTTCCTCCACTTTCGCTGATGTGGCCCCACTGGTGTGAAGACACACTTGCCTAGTTCCCATCCCCTTGGTGATGTGGGCCCTCTGGTGAGAATCTGATCCTCGTTGGGGTCCTCACACTTCTGTGACGTGGGATCTCTGTGCTGAGGTCACTCCTGCCTGGCTGGCACACGTCACCTTGGCGACATGGGCCCTCAGTTGGGAGTTGGTGCCTGCTGGCGGTCTACTCCCCTTGGTAATGAGGTCACTCTGGCTTCAGGCCCTAACTCCTGGGATCCAAATTTTTCTGATGGTCGCCCAGTGGTTCTAGGACACTCCTGCCAGGTTCCCATCTCCATGGGCATGTGGGCCTTCTGTTCTGAGGTCCCAACGGCTGGGTTGCTCACAGTTTCATGATGTGGGCCCTCTGCTGTAAGTTCACTGCGGCCTGGATCCCATAGACTCTGTGCTCTTGGCCGCCTGCTGAGAGGTTCCAACTGCTGGATTCCTCACATTTTTTATTCTATGGGCCCTCTGTTTTGAGTCTCCTCCTGCATGCCTCACTGCCAGACCCCTTGTGATGTGTGTCCCCTTGTTTGAGGCCACATGTGCTGGGTTCCTCCACTTTCGCTGATGTGGCCCCACTGGTGTGAAGACACACTTGCCTAGTTCCCATCCCCTTGGTGATGTGGGCCCTCTGGTGAGAATCTGATCCTCGTTGGGGTCCTCACACTTCCGTGACGTGGGATCTCTGTGCTGAGGTCACTCCTGCCTGGCTGGCACACGTCACCTTGGCGACATGGGCCCTCAGTTGGGAGTTGGTGCCTGCTGGCGGTCTACTCCCCTTGGTAATGAGGTCACTCTGGCTTCAGGCCCTAACTCCTGGGATCCAAATTTTTCTGATGGTCGCCCAGTGGTTCTAGGACACTCTTGCCAGGTTCCCATCTCCATGGGCATGTGGGCCTTCTGTTCTGAGGTCCCAACGGCTGGGTTGCTCACAGTTTCATGATGTGGGCCCTCTGCTGTAAGTTCACTGCGGCCTGGATCCCATAGACTCTGTGCTCTTGGCCGCCTGCTGAGAGGTTCCAACTGCTGGATTCCTCACATTTTTTATTCTATGGGCCCTGTGTTGTGAGGCTACTCCTTCCTGCCTCACTCCAAGCCCCTTGGAGATGTTGGTCCTCTGGTTTAAGCCACATGTTCTGGGTTCCTCACCTTTCTATGATTTGGCCTCACTGGTGTGAGGCCACTCCTGCCTCGTTCCGATCCCCTTGGTTATGTGGGCCCTCTAGGGAGAGTCTTATACTGGCTGGGTTCCTCACACTTCTGTGACGTAGGCCCTCTGCTCAGAGGTCACTCCTGCCTGGCTGGCACACGTCACCTTGGCAACGTGTGCCCTCAGTTGGGAGTTGGTGCCTGCTGGGAGCCTCCTCCCCTCAGTAATGAGGGCCCTCTGGCGTCAGGCCCTAACTCCTGGGCTCCCAAAATTTTCTGATGTGTGCCCTGTGGTGCGAGGACACTTATGCCATGTTCCCAACCACATGGGAATGTGGGCCTTCTGCTCTGAGGTCCCAACGGCTGGGTTGTTCACAGTTTCATGATGAGGGCCCTCTGTTTTGAGTTCAGTCAGGTCTGGATCCCATAGCCTCGCTGCTCCTGGCCGCCTGCTAGGAGGTTCCAACTGCGAGATTCCTCACCATTTTTATTCTATGGTCCCTGTTTTGAGGCTCCTCCTGTCTGCCTCACTCCCAGCCCCTTGGTGATATGTGTCCTCTGGTTTGAAGCCATGTGTGCTGGGTCACTCACATTTCGGTGATGAGGCCCCACTGGTGTGAGGACACTCCAGCCTGGTTCCCATTCCCTTGGTGATGTGGGCCCTGTGGTGAGAGTCTGATCCTGGCTGGGTTCCTTACCCTTCTGTGAGGTGGGCCCTCTGATGTGAGGTCACTCCTGCCTGGCTGGCTCACATCGCCTCGGCGATGTGGGCCCTCTGTTGGCCACGAAAGCATGCTGGGAGCCCTCTACCCTGTGTAATGAGGGCCCTGAAAAAACGCATATGCACTTTTTGACCAAGTGCATCATTGTCGAAGTTCTGCCTCTTTTCCTATGCTTTAGATGAATTCCAGTCTGCCCCCTGAAATCGTTTTCCTGCAATTCTGCCCCGCTTACAAATCCTCTTCACAGCCTTCCTTCAATATATTTTTGGACAATAGCTATCAGTTATAACTCTGCAGGTTTGTAAATTACAGTGCCCCTGAGCTCCTTTCTTCAACTCGCTTTCTTGTGAGCTGGCCGCAAACCCGCAGGATTGCTTCAGGCCCTAATCTTGTTCCGGCACGGCATGCTGAGCCTTTGGTTAATTCCTCTTCCTGGTTGGAAATGAGCGTTAAAGTTGCCCGTGCAGACACCTACAGCTAGTCTCTCATTGGTTCTCCCTATTCCTGTTCATCTTGCGCAGAAATTGCAAACTGTGCCAAACAGGAGGTTAAAGGCACTGGCTCTACAAGTGGGGAGAGTGTTAGTAAAGGGTCTGGAATTGTGAACCCCAGTAAAAGAGGACGAAAACTGAGAAGCATTTGAAAACGTTTCCCGGTCACACAGTGCACCAAACTTTGGGTTTCCCATGCATGCTTTAGCTGAAGGAAGAATCGCTTAAACCTGGAGAGTTGGGACCCATGGAATGGGTACCATGCAGTATGACTTCAAATGGTGTGCTTTTGCTCATCGAACCTCACCAATGCTATCAGCCCGAAGTGTCCAACCTTATGTCTCACTCATTTCTGGGTGTAGATGAGGTAAATCCAGGTTGCATCACAAGCCCTGAATGAATTATTTAAGAATTGCTCTCTATTTCACTGTCATTGTGTTTTGTTTTTGTAATTCATTTTGATAATGGGATTTATCGGATTTTCTCTGCTGCCTTCATGCAGCTGTACACACGCTTGATTCTCTTATGGACACATATAAATCCATGGGTTTGAAGATTCTTACTAGTCAGGTGTATCCCTAGGCGTTGAATATAGGGTGTTTAGCCCATTTCGTTGAGCAAGGGGTAGGTCTTGACTGTTACATATTTGACGTATGGAATGGTATCTGTGCTAATTTCTATCTCTGGTTTTATGCAGCACCCCAACTCACCTTTCCCCTTAAGCATACCTAAGTTGGTTTTCTAAATTTGAGACCCTGTTCTGTTTTGTAATTCAGTTCATGTGTAGCCAAGATTACATTCGGTGTATTAGTGATATCTTATGATGTTTCATATTCTGTGTGACTTATTTCACTTAGAATCATCGTACCTGAATCCACTCATTATGCCACGACGGGCCAGATGACATAGATTTCATTGGTGAGTGATATTCCATTGTACGTACGTACCACAACTTCTTTATCCATTTTTCGCTTTCTGGGATATTTAACTTGTACTGTAGACGAGGTTCTTGTAAACAGAGCCGTCTGAAATTTGGGGGTGGCTCTGTGTTTTTTATTTTAATTTCACTAAGCTATAGGACCATAAGTGGAAGTGCCGTAGGCTCCGTTGCTTTGATTTTTAGGAGTTTCAGGAAACACCATACACTTCTCCAGAGTGGCTGTTGGCAATTTACATCCCACCCATCAGCATAACAAGGCTCCCTGTTCTCCATTGCCTGTGCTGCATTTCTGGATTTTACACTTTTTTCAGATGGCCTTTTTGACCGGGGGGCAGTGAGACTTCATTGTAGTGCAGATTTCTTTAACATGCTTGCTTGGTTGGCCAAAAAGGCCGTATGCGTTTTTTCCTGAATATATTCAGGAAAAAACGCATACGCCCTTTTTGGCCAAGTGCATCATTGTCGACGTTCTGCCTCTTTTCCTATGCTTTAAATGCAATTCCAGTCTACCCCCTGAAATCATTTTCCTGCAATTCTGCCCCGCTTTCAAGTCCTCTTCGCAGCCTTCCTTCAATATATTTTTGGACGATAGCTGTCATTTATAACTCTGCAGGTTTGTGAATTACAGTGCCCCTGAGCTCCTTTCTTCAAATCGCTTTCTTTTGAGCTGGCCGCAAACCCGCAGGATTGCTTCAGGCCCTAATCTTGTTCCGGCACGGCATGCGGAGCCTTTGGTTAATTCCTCTTCCTGGCTGGAAATGAGCGTTAAATTTGCCCGTGCAGCCACCTACAGCTAGTCTGTACTTGGTTCTCCCTATTCCTGTTCATCTTGGGCAGAAATTGCAAACTGTCGCAAACAGGAGGTTAAAGGCACTGACTCTCCAAGTGGGGAGAGTGTTAGTAAAGGGTCTGGAATTGTGAACCCGAGTAAAAGGGGCAAAAACTGAGATGCATTTGAAAACGTTTCCCGGTCACACGGTGCACCATACTGTGGGTTTCCAATGCATGCTTGAGCTGAAGGAAGAATCGCTTAAACCTGGAGAGTTGGGACCCATGGAATGGGTACCATGCAGTATGACTTCAAATGGTCTGCATTTGCTCATCAAACCTCACCAGTGCTATCAGCCCGAAGTGTCCAACCTTATGTCTCACTCAGCTCTGGGTTTAGATGAGGTAAATCCAGGTTGCATCACAAGCCCTGAATGAATTATTTAAGAATTGCTCTCTATTTCACTGCCATTGTGTTTTGTTTTTGTAATTCATTTTGATAATAGGATTTATCGGATTTTCTCTGCTGCCTTCATGCAGCTGTACACACGCTTGATTCTCTTATGGAGACATATAAATCCATGGGTTTGAAAATTCTTTCTATTCAGGTGTATTCCTAGGCATTGAATATAGGGTGTTTAGCCCATTTCGTTGAGCAAGGGGTAGGTCTTGACTATTACATATTTGACGTATGGAATGGTATCTGTGCTAATTTCTATCTCTGGTTTTATGCAGCACCCCAACTCACCTTTCCCCTTAAGCAAACATAAGTTGGTTTTCTAGGTTTGAGACCCTGTTCTGTTTTGTAATTCAGTTCATGGGTAGCCAAGATTACATTCCGTGTATTAGTGATATCTTATGATGTTTCATTTTCTGTGTGAATTATTTCATTTAGAATCATCGTACCTGAATCCACTCATTATGCCACTATGGGCCAGATGACATAGATTTCATTGGTGAGTGATATTCCATTGTACGTACGTACAACAACTTCTTTATCCATTTTCCGCTTTCTGGGATATTTAACTTGTACCGTAGACGAGTTTCTTGCAAGCAGAGCCGTCTGAAACCTTGGGGTGGCTGTGTGTTTTTGATTTTAATTTCCCTAAACTATAGGACCATAAGTGGAAGTGCCGTAGTCTCCGTTGCTTTGTTTTTTAGGTGTTTCAGGAAACACCGTACACTTCTTCAGAGTGGCTGTTGGCAATTTACATCCCACCCATCAGCATAACAAGGCTCCCTGTTCTCCATGGTCTGTGCTGCATTTCTGGATTTTACACTTTTATCAGATGGCCCTTTTGACCGGGGGGCAGTGAGACTTCATTGTAGTGCAGATTTCTTTAACATGCTTGCCTGGTTTGCCAAAAGGGCGTATGCTTTTTTTCCTGAATATATTCCGGAAAAAACGCATACGCCCTTTTTGGCCAAGTGCATCATTGTCGACGTTCTGCCTCTTTTCCTATGCTTTAAATGCAATTCCAGTCTGCACCCTGAAATCGTTTTCCTGCAATTCTGCCCCGCTTCCAAGTCCTCTTCGCAGCCTTCCTTCAATATATTATTGGACGACAGCTGTCATTTATAACTGTGCAGGTTTGTGAATTACAGTGCCCCTGAGCTCCTTTCTTCAAATCGCTTTCTTGTGAGCTGGCCGCAAACCCGCAGGATTGCTTCAGTCCCTAATCTGGTTTCGGCACGGCATGCTGAGCCTTTGGTTAATTCCTCTTCCTGGTGGAAATGAGCATTAAATTTGCCCGTGCAGACACCTACAGCTAGTTTCTCATTGGTTCTCCCTATTCCTGTTCATCTTGCTCAGAAATTGCAAACTGTCCCAAACAGGAGGTTAAAGGCACTGACTCTCCAAGTGGGGAGAGTGTTAGTAAAGGTTCTGGAATGGTGAACGCGAGTAAAAGGGGCGAAAACTGAGATGCATTTGAAAACGTTTGCCGGTCACACGGTGCACCATAATGTGGATTTCCCATGCATGTTTTAGCTGAAGGAAGAATCGCTTAAACCTGGAGAGTTGGGACCCATGGAATGGGTACCATGCAGTATGACTTCAAATGGTCTGCATTTGCTCATCGAACCTCACCAATGCTATCAGCCCGAAGTGTCCAACCGTATGTCTCACTCAGCTCTGGGTTTAGATGAGGTAAATCCAGGTTGCATCACAAGCCCTGAATGAATTATTTAAGAATTGCTCTCTATTTCACTGTCATTGTGTTTTGTTTTTGTAATTCATTTTGATAATAGGATTTATCGGATTTTCTCTGCTGCCTTCATGCAGCTGTACACACGCTTGATTCTCTTATGGAGACATATAAATCCATGGGTTTGAAGATACTTACTAGTCAGGTGTATTCCTAGGCGTTGAATATAGGGTGTTTAGCCCATTTTGTTGAGCAAGGGGTAGGTCTTGACTATTACGTATTTGACGTATGGAATGGTATCTGTGCTAATTTCTAACTCTGGTTTTATGCAGCACCCCGACTGACCTTTCCCCTTAAGCAAACATAAGTTGGTTTTCTAAATTTGAGACCCTGTTCTGTTTTGTAATTCAGTTCATGTGTAGCCAAGATTACATTCGGTGTATTAGTGATATCTTATGATGTTTCATTTTCTGTGTGACTTATTTCACTTAGAATCATCGTACCTGAATCCACTCATTATGCCACGACGGGCCAGATGACATAGATTTCATTGGTGAGTGATATTCCATTGTACGTACCTACCACAACTTCTTTATCCATTTTTCGCTTTCTGGGATATTTAACTTGTACCGTAGACGAGGTTCTTGTAAACAGAGCCGTCTGAAACTTTGGGGTGGCTGTGTGTTTTTGATTTTAATTTCCCTAAGCTATAGGACCATAAGTTGAAGTGCCGTAGGCTCCGTTGCTTTGTTATTTAGGTGTTTCAGGAAACACCATACACTTCTCCAGAGTGGCTGTTGGCAATTTACATCCCACCCATCAGCATAACAAGGCTCCCTGTTCTCCATGGCCTGTGATGCATTTCTGGATTTTACACTTTTTTCAGATGGCCCTTTTGACCGGGGGGCAGTGAGACTTCATTGTAGTGCAGATTTCTTTAACATGCTTGTTTGGTTGGCCAAAAAGTTCGTATGCGTTTTTTCCTGAATATATTCAGAAAAAAACGCATACGCCCTTTTTGGCCAAGTGCATCATTGTCGACGTTCTGCCTCTTTTCCTATGCTTTAAATGCAATTCCAGTCTACCCCCTGAAATCGTTTTCCTGCAATTCTGCCCCGCTTTCAAGTCCTCTTCGCAGCCTTCCTTCAATATATTATTGGACGATAGCTGTCATTTATAACTCTGCAGGTTTGTGAATTACAGTGCCCCTGAGCTCCTTTCTTCAAATCGCTTTCTTGTGAGCTGGCCGCAAACCCGCAGGATTGCTTCAGGCCCTAATCTGGTTCCGGCACGGCATGCTGAGCCTTTGGTTAATTCCTCTTCCTGGTGGAAATGAGCATTAAATTTGCCCGTGCAGACACCTACAGCTAGTCTCTCATTGGTTCTCCCTATTCCTGTTCATCTTGCGCAGAATTTGCAAACTGTGCCAAACAGCAGGTTAAAGGCACTGACTCTCCAAGTGGGGAGAGTGTTAGTAAAGGGTCTGGAATTGTAAACCCGAGTAAAAGGGGACGAAAACTGAGATGCATTTGAAAACGTTTCCCGGTCACACAGTGTACCATACTGTGGGTTTCCATGCATGTTTTAGCTGAAGGAAGAATCGCTTAAACCTGGAGATTTGGGACCCTTGGAATTGGTACAATGCAGTATGACTTCAAATGGTCTGCATTTGCTCATCGAACCTCACCAATGTTATCAGCCCGAAGTGTACAACCTTATGTCTCACACAGCTCTGGGTGTAGATGAGGTAAATGCAGGTTGCATCACAAGCCCTGAATGAATTATTTAAGAATTGCTCTCTATTGCACTGTCATTGTGTTTTGTTTTTGTAATTCATTTTGATAATAGGATTTATCGGATTTTCTCTGCTGCCTTCATGCAGCTGTACACACGCTTGATTCTCTTATGGAGACATATAAATCCATGGGTTTGAAGATTCTTACTAGTCAGGTATATTCCCAGGCGTTGAATATGGGGTGTTGAGTCCATTTCGTTTAGCAAGGAGTAGGTCTTGTCTATTACATATTTGGCTTATGGAATGGTATCTGTGTTAATTTCAATCTCTGGTACTATGCAGTACGCCAACTCATCTTTCCCCATAAGCAAGCATAAGTTGTTTTTCTAAATTTAAGGCCCTGTTCTGTTTTGTAATTCAGTTCATGTGTAGCCAAGTTTACATTCCGTGTATTAGTGATATCTTATGATGTTTCTTTTTCTGTGTGACTTATTTCACTTAGAATCATCGTACCTGAATCCACTCATTATGCCGCTACGGGCCTGATGACATAGATTTGATTGCTGAGTGATATTACATTGTACGTACATACCACAACTTCTTTATCCATTTTTCGCTTTCTGGGATATTTAACTTGTACCGTAGACGAGGTTCTTGTAAACAGAGCCGTCCCAAACATTGGGGTGGATGTGTGTTTTTGATTTTAATGTCCCTAAGCTACAGGAATATAAGTGGAAGTGCCATAGGCTGTGTTGCTTTGTTTCCTACAAGTTTCAGTAAACACCATACACTTCTCCAGAGTGGCTGTTGGCAATTTACATCCCGCCCGTCAGCATAACAAGGCTCCCTGTTCTCCATGGCCTGTCCTGTATTTCTGGATTTTACACTTTTTTCAGATGGCCCTGTTGACCGGGGGGCAGTGAGACTTCCCTTGTAGTGCAGATTTTTTTTCACGCTTGCTTGGTTGGCCAAAAATCGTATATGCGTTTTCTCCTGAATATATTCAGGAAAAAACGCATATGCCCTTTTTAGCCAAGTGCATCATTGTCGACATTCTGCCTCTTTTCCTATGCTTTAAGTGCAATTCCAGTCTACCCCCTGAAATCGTTTTCCTGAAATTCTGCCCCTCTTTCAAGTCATCTTCGCAGACTTACTTCAGTATATTTTTGGACGATAGCTGTCATTCATAACTCTGCACGTTTCTGAATTACAGTGCCCCTGAGCTCCTTTCTTCAACTCGTTTTCTTGTGAGCTGGCAGCAAAACCGCAGGATTGCTTTAGGCCCTAAGCTCTTTCCAGCAGGGGACGCTGAGCATTTGGTTAATTACTCTTCATGGTGGGAAATGATCGTTACATTTGCCAGTACAGACACCTACAGCTAGTCTCTCATTGATTCTCCCTATTCCTGTTCATCTTGCGCAGAAATTGCAAACTGTGCCAAACAGGAGGTTAAAGGCACTGTCTCTCCAAGTGGGGAGAGTGTTAGTAAAGGGTCTGGAATGGTGAACCCGAGTACCAGGGGACGAAATCTGAGATGCATTTGAAAACGTTTCCCAATCACATGGTGGACCATACTCTGGGTTTCCCATGCATGTTTTAGCTGAAGGAAAAATCGCTTAAACCTGGAGAGTTGGGACCCATGGAATGGGTACCATGCAGTATGACTGCGAAGTGTATGCATTTGCTCACCGAACCTCACCAATGCTATCAGCCCGAAGTGTCCAGGCTTATGTCTCACGCAGCTCTGGGTTTAGATGTGGTAAATCCAGGTTGCATCACAAGCCCTGAATGAATTATTTAAGAATTGCTCTCTATTTCACTGTCATTGTGTTTTGTATTTGAAAATTATTTTTATAATGGGATTTATCGGATTTTCACTGCTGCGTTTATGCTGCTGTACACACGCTTGATTCTCTTAAGGAGACATATTAATCCATGGGTTTCGAGTTTCTTACTAGTCAGGTATATTCCTAGGCGTTGAATATGGGGTGTTGAGTCCATTTCGTTGAGCAAGGCGTAGGTCTTGTCTGTTACATATTTGGATTATGGAATGGTATCTGTGCTAATTTCTATCTCTGGTTTTATGCAGCACCCCAACTCACCTTTCCCCATAAGCAAGCATAAGTTGGTTTTCTAAATTTGAGACCCTGTTCTGTTTTGTAATTCAGTTCATGTGTAGCCAAGTTTTCATTCCGTGTATTAGTGATATCTTATGATGTTTCTTTTTCTGTGTGACTTATTTCACTTAGAATCATCGTACCTGAATCCACTCATTATGCCGCAACGGGTATGATGACATAGATTTCATTGCTGAGTCATATTCCATTGTACGTACGTACCACAACTTCTTTATCCATTTTTCGCTTTCTCGGATATTTACCTCGTACCTTAGATGAGGTTCTACTAAACAGAGCCGTCCCAAACTTTGGGGTGGCTGTGTGTTTTTGATTTTAATTTCCCTAAGCTATAGGACCATAAGTGGAAATGCCATAGGCTGTGTTGCTTTGTTTCCTTCGTGTTTCAGGAAACACCATACACTTCTCCAGAGTGGCTGTTGGCAATTTTCATCCCGCCCATCAGCATAACAAGACTCTCTGTTCTCCATGGCCTAGCCTGTCTTTCTGGATTTTACACTTTTTTCAGATGGCCCTGTTGTCCGGGGGGCAGTGAGACTTCCCTTGTAGTGGAGATTTCCTTTACACGCTTGCTTGGTTGGCCAAATAGGGCGTATGCTTTTTTCCTGAATATATTCAGGAAAAAACGCATACGCCCTTTTTGGCCAAGTGCATCATTGTCGACATTCTGCCTCTTTTCCTATGGTTTAAGTGCAATGCCAGTCTACCCCCTGAAATCGTATTCCTGAAATTCTGCCCCTATTTCAAGTCCTCTTCGCAGACTTACTTCAATATATTTTTGGACGATAGCTGTCATTCATAACTCTGCAGGTTTGTGAATTACAGTGCCCCTGAGCTCATTTCTTCAACTCGTTTTCTTGTGAGCTGGCAGCAAAACCGCAGGATTGCTTTAGGCCCTAATCTCTTTCTGGCAGGGCACGCTGAGCCATTGGTTAATTCCTCTTCCTGGTGGGAAATGGGCGTTACATTTGCCCGTGCAGACACCTACAGCTAGTCTCTCATTGGTTCTCCCTACTCCTGTTCACCTTGCGCAGAAATTGCAAACTGTGCCAAACAGGAGCTTAAAGGCACTGACTCTCCAAGTGGGGAGAGCGTTAGTAAAGCGTCTGGAATGGTGAACCCGAGTACCAGGGGACGAAAACTGAGATGCATTTGAAAACGTTTCCCAATCACACGGTGGACCATACTCTGGGTTTCCCATGCATGTTTTAGCTGAAGGAAGAATCCCTTAAACCTGGAGAGTTGGGACCCATGGAAAGGGTTCCATGCAGTATGACTTCAAAGGGTCTGCATTTGCTCACTGAACCTCACCACTGCTATCAGCCCGAAGTGTCCAGCCTTATGTCTCACCCAGCTCTGTGTGTAGATGTGGTAAATCCAGGTTGCATCACAAGCCCTGAATGAATTATTTAAGAATTGCTCTCTATTTCACTGTCATTGTGTTTTGTATTTGAAAATTATTTTGATAATGGGATTTATCGGGTTTTCACTGCTACCTTTATGCCGCTGTACACATGCATGTTTCTCTTATGGAGACATATAAATCCGTGGGTTTTAAGATTCTTACTAGTCAGGTATATTCCTAGGCCTTGAATATGGGGTGTTGAGTCCATTTCGTTGAGCAAGGAGTAGGTCTGGTCTATTACTTATTTGTTTTATGGAACGGTATCTGTGCTAATTTCAATCTCTGGTTTTATGCAGCACCCCAACTCACCTTTCCCCATAAGCAAGCATAAGTTGGTTTTCTAAATTTGAGACCCTTTTCTGTTTTGTAATTCAGTTCATGTGTAGCCAAGTTTACATTCCGTGTATTAGTGATATCTTATGATGTTTCTTTTTCTGTGTGACTTATTTCACGTAGAATCATCGTACCTGAATACTCTCATTATGCCGCTATGGGCCTGATGACATAGATATAATTGCTGAGTGATATTCCATTGTACGTATGTACCAGAACTTCTTTATCCATTTTTCACTTTCTGGGATATTTAACTCGTACCGTAGATGAGGTTCTTGTAAACAGAGCCGTCCCAAACTTTGGGGTGGCTGTGTGTTTTTGATTTTAATTTCCCAAAGCTATAGGACCATAAGTGGAAGTGCCATAGGCTGTGTTGCTTTGTTTCCTACGTGTTTCAGGAAACACCATACACTTCTCCAGAGTGGCTGTTGGCAATTTACATCCCGTAAATCAATATTATAAGGCTCCCTGTTCTCCATGGCCTGTCCTGTCTTTCTGGATTTTACACTTTTTTCAGATGGCCCTTTTGACTGGGGCGCAGTGAGACTTCATTGTAGTGCAGATTTCCTGTACACTCTTGCTTGGTTGGCCAAAAAGTGCGTATGCCTTTTTTCCTGAATATATTAAGGAAAAAACGCTTACGCCCATTTTGCCCAAGTGCATCATTGTCAACATTCTGTCTCCTTTCCTGTGCTTTAAGTGCAATTCCAGTCTACCCCCTGAAATCGTTTTCCTGGAATTCTGCCCCGCTTTCTAGTCCTCTTCGCAGACTTACTTCAATATATTTTTGGACGATAGCTGTCATTCATAACTCTGCAGTTTTGTGAATTACAGTGCCCCTGAGCTCCTTTCTTCAACTCGCATTCTTCTGAGCTGGCCGCAAAACCGCAGGATTGCTTCAGTCCCTAATTTGTTTCCGGCAGGGCACGCTGAGCCTTTGATTGATTCCTCTTCCTGGTGGGCAGTGAGCGATTCATTTGCCCGTACAGACTCCTACAGCTAGTCTCTCATTGGTTCTCCCTATTCCTGTTCATCTTGCGCAGAAATTGCAAACTGTGCCAAACAGGAGGTTAAAGGCACTGACTCTCCAAGTGGGGAGAGTGTTAGTGAAGGGTCTGGAATGGTGAACCCGAGTCCCAGGGGACAAAAACTGAGATGCATTTGAAAACATTTCCCAATCACCCAGTGTACCATAGTCTGGGTTTCCCATGCGTGTTTTAGCTGAAGGAAGAATTTCTTAAACCTAGAGAGTTGGGACGCTTGGAATGGGTACCAAGCAGTATGACTTCAAAGGGTCTGCATTTGCTAACCGAACCTCACCAATGCTATCAGCCAGAAGTGTCGAAACTTATGTCTCACCGAGCTCTGGGTGTAGATGTGGTAAATCCAGGTTGCATCACAAGCTCTGAATGAATTATTTAAGAATTGCTCTCTATTTCACTGCCATTGTGTTTTGTTTTTGAAATTTTTTTTATAACGGGATTGATCGGATTTTCATTGCTGCGTTTAGGCCGCTGTGCACACGCTTGATTCTCTTACGGAGACATATAAATCTATGGGTTTTAACATTCTTACTAATCACGTATATTCTTAAGGGTAGAATATGTGGTGTTGAGCCCATTTCGTTGAGCAAGAAGTAGGTCTTGTCTCTTACATATTTGGCTTAAGGAACGGTATCTGTGCTAATTAAAATCTCTGGTTTTATGCAGCACCACAACTCACCTTTCCACATAAGCAAGCATAAGTTGGTTTTCTAAATTTGAGACCCTGTTCTGTTTTGTAGTTCAGTTCATCTATAGCCGAGTTTACATTCCGTGTATTAGTGATACCTTATGATGTTTCTTTTTCTGTGAGACTTATTTCACGTAGAATCATCGTACCTGAATCCACTCATTATGCTGCTACGGGCCTGATGACATAGATTTCATTGATGAGTGATATTACATTGTACGTACGTACCACAACTTCTTAATCCATTTTTCGCTTTCTGGGATATTTAACTTGTACCGTAGATGAGGTTTTTGTAAACAGAGCCATCCCAAATTTTGGGGTGGATGTGTGATTTTGATTTTAATGTCCCTAAGCTACTGGACCATAAGTGGAAGTGCCATAGGCTGTGTTGCTTTGTTTCCTACATGTTTCAGGAAACACCATACACTTCTCCAGTGTGGCTGTTGGCAATTTACTTCCTGCCCATCAGCATAACAAGGCTCCATGTTCTCCATGGCCTGTCCTGCCTTTCTGGGTTTTACACTTTTTCCAGATGGCCCTGTTGACTGGGGGGCAGTGAGACTTACCTTGTAGTGCACATTTCTTTACACGCTTGCTTAGTTGGCCAAAAAGGGCGTATGCGTTTTTTCCTGAATATATTCAGGAAAAAATGCATACGCCCTTTTTGGCCAAGTGCATCATTGTCGACATTCTGCCTCTTTTCCTATGCTTTAAGTGTAATTCCAGTCTACCCCCTGAAACCGTTTTCCTGAAATTCTGCCCCTCTTTCAAGTCCGCTTCGCTGACTTACTTCAATATATTTTTGGACGATAGCTGTCATTCATAACTCTGCAGGTTTGTGAATTACAGTGCCCCTGAGCTCATTTCTTCAACTCGTTTTCTTGTGAGCTGGCAGCAAAACCGCAGGATTGCTTTAGGCCCTACTATCTTTCTGGCAGGGCATGCTGAGCCATTGGTTAATTCCTCTTCCTGGTGGGAAATGAGCATTACATTTGCCCGTGCAGACACCTACAGCTAGTCTCTCATTGGTTCTCCCTATTCCTGTTCACCTTGCGCAGAAATTGCAAACTGTGCCAAACAGGAGCTTAAAGGCACTGACTCTCCATGTGGGGAGAGGGTTAGTAAAGCGTCTGGAATGGTGAACCCGAGTAACAGGGGACGAAAATTGAGATGCATTTGAAAACATTTCCCAATCACACGGTGGACCATATTCTGGGTTTCCCATGCATGTTTTAGCTGAAGGAAGAATCCCTTAAACCTGGAGAGTTGGGACCCATGGAAAGGGTTCCATGCAGTATGACTTCAAAGGGTCTGCATTTGCTCACCGAACATCACCAATGCTATCAGCCCGAAGTGTCCAGCCTTATGTCTCACCCAGCTCTGGGTGTAGATGTGGTAAATCCAGGTTGCATCACAACCCTGAATGAATTATTTAAAAATTTCTCTCTATTTCACTGTCATTGTGTTGTGTTTTTGAAAATTATTTTGATAATGGGACTTATCGGGTTTTCACTGCTACCTTTATGCCGCTGTACACATGCATGTTTCTCTTACGGAGACATATAAATCCGTGGGTTTTAAGATTCTTACTAGTCAGGTATATTCCTAGGCCCTGAATATGGGGTGTTGAGTCCATTTCGTTGAGCAAGGAGTAGGTCTGGTCTATTACTTATTTGGCTTATGGAACGGTATCTGTGCTAATTTCAATCTCTGGTTTTATGTAGCACCCCAACTCACCTTTCCCCATAAGCAAGCATAAGTTGGTTTTCTAAATTTGAGACCCTGTTCTGTTTTGTAATTCAGTTCATGTGTAGCCAAGTTTATATTCCGTGCATTAGTGATATCTTATGATGTTTCTTTTTCTGTGTGACTTATTTCACGTAGAATCATCGTACCTGAATACTCTCATTATGCCGCTATGGGCCTGATGACATAGATATAATTGCTGAGTGATATTCCATTGTACGTATGTATCAGAACTTCTTTATCCATTTTTCACTTTCTGGGATATTTAACTCATACCGTAGATGAGGTTCTTGTAAACAGAGCCGTCCCAAACTTTGGGGTGGCTGTGTGTTTTTGATTTTAATTTCCCAAAGCTATAGGACCATAAGTGGAAGTGCCATAGGCTGTGTTGCTTTGTTTCCTATGTGTTTCAGGAAACACCATACACTTCTCCAGAGTGGCTGTTGGCAATTTACATCCCGTAAATCAATATTATAAGGCTCCCTGTTCTCCATGGCCTGTCCTGTCTTTCTGGATTTTACACTTTTTTCAGATGACCCTTTTGACTGGGGCGCAGTGAGACTTCATTGTAGTGCAGATTTCCTGTACACGCTTGCTGCGTTGGCCAAAAAGTGCGTATGCGTTTTTTCCTGAATATATTAAGGAAAAAACGCTTACGCCCATTTTGGCCAAGTGCATCATTGTCAACATTCTGTCTCTTTTCCTGTGCTTTAAGTGCAATTCCAGTCTACCCCCTGAAATCGTTTTCCTGGAATTCTGCCCTGCTTTCTAGTCCTCTTCGCAGACTTACTTCAATATATTTTTGGACGATAGCTGTCATTCATAACTCTGCAGGTTTGTGAATTACAGTGACCCTGAGCTCCTTTCTTCAACTCGCATTCTTCTGAGCTGGCTGCAAAACCGCAGGATTGCTTCAGTCCCTAATCTGTTTCCGGCAGGGCACGCTGAGCCTTTGATTAATTCCTCTTCCTGGTGGGCAGCGAGCGATACATTTGCCCGTACAGACTCCTACAGCTAGTCTCTCATTGGTTCTCCCTATTCCTGTTCATCTTGCGCAGAAATTGCAAACTGTGCCAAACAGGAGGTTAAAGGCACTGACTCTCCGAGTGGGGAGAGTGTTAGTGAAGGGTCTGGAATGGTGAACCCGAGTACCAGGGGACAAAAACTGAGATGCATTTGAAAACATTTCCCAATCACCCAGTGTACCATAGTCTGGGTTTCCCATGCGTGTTTTAGCTGAAGGAAGAATCACTTAAACCTGGAGAGTTGGGACCCATGGAATGGGTACCATGCAGTGTGACTTCAATTGGTCTGCATTTGCTCATCGAACCTCACCAATGCTATCAGCCTGAAGTGTCCAACCTTATGTCTCTATCAGCTCTGGGTTTAGATGAGGTAAATCCAGGTTGCATCACAAGCCCTGAATGAATTATTTAAGAATTGATCTCTATTTCACTGTCATTGTGTTTTGTTTTTGTAATTCATTTTGATAATAGGATTTATCGGATTTTCTCTGCTGCCTTCATGCAGCTGTACACACGCTTGATTCTCTTATGGAGACATATAAATCCATGGGTTTGAAGATTCTTACTAGTCAGGTGTATTCCTAGGCGTTGAATATAGGGTGTTTAGCCCATTTCGTTGAGCAAGGGGTAGGTCTTGACTATTACATATTTGACGTATGGAATGGTATCTGTGCTAATTTCTATCTCTGGTTTTATGCAGCACCCCAACTCACCTTTCCCCTTAAGTAAACATAAGTTGGTTTTCTAAATTTGAGACCCTGTACTGTTTTGGAATTCTGTTCATGTGTAGCCAAGATTACATTCCGTGTATTAGTGATATCTTATGATGTTTCATTTTCTGTGTGACTTATTTCACTTAGAATCATCGTACCTGAATCCACTCATTATGCCAGGACGGGCCAGATGACATAGACTTCATTGGTGAGTGATATTCCATTGTACGTACGTACCACAACTTCTTTATCCATTTTTCGCTTTCTGGGATATTTAACTTGTACCGTAGATGAGGTTCTTGTAAACAGAGCCGTCTGAAATTTAGGGGTGGCTGTGTGTTTTTGATTTTAATTTCCCTAATCTATGGGACCGTAAGTGGAAGTGCTGTAGGCTCCGTTGCTTTGTTTTCTAGGTGTTTCAGGAAACACCATACACTTCTCCAGAGTGGCTGTTGGCAATTTACATCCCACCCATCAGCATAACCAGGCTCCCTGTTCTCCATGGCCTGTGCTGCATTTCTGGATTTTACACTTTTTTCAGATGGCCCTTTTGACCGGGGGGCAGTGAGACTTCATTGTAGTGCAGATTTCTTTAACATGCTTGCTTGGTTGGCCAAACAGTGCGTATGCGTTTTTTCCTGAATATATTCAGGAAAAAACGCATACGCCCTTTTTGGCCAAGTGCATCATTGTCGACGTTCTGCCTCTTTTCCTATGCTTTAAATGCAATTCCAGTCAACCCCCTGAAATCGTTTTCCTGCAATTCTGCCCCGCTTTCAAGTCCTCTTCGCAGCCTTCCTTCAATATATTTTTGGACGATAGCTGTCATTTATAACTCTGCAGGTTTGTGAATTAGAGTGCCCCTGAACTCCTTTCTTCAAATTGCTATCTTGTGAGCTGGCCGCAAACCCGCTAGATTGCTTCAGGCCCTAATCTGGTTCCGGCAGGGCATGCTGAGCCTTTGGTTAATTCCTCTTCCTGGTGGGGAATGAGCGTTAAATTTGCCCGTGCAGAGACCTACAGCTAATCTATCATTGGTTCTCCCTCTTCCTGTTCTTCTTGAGCAGAAATTGCAAACTGTGCCCAGCAGGAGGTTAAAGGCACTGACTCTCTAAGTAGGGAGAGTGTTAGTAAAGGGTCTGGAATTGTGAACCCGAGTAAAAGGGGACGAAAACTGCAATGCATTTGAATACGTTTCCCGGTCACACGCTGCACCATACTGTGGGTTTCCCATGCATGTATTAGCTGAAGGAAGAATCCCTTAAACCTGGAGAGTTGGGACCCATGGAATGCGTACCATGCAGTATGCCTTCAAAGGGTCTGCATTTGTTCATCGAACCTCACCAATGCTATCAGCCCGAAGTCCCCAACCGTATGTCTCACTCAGCTCTGGATGTAGATGTGGTAAATCCAGGTTGCATCACAATCCCTGAATGAATTATTTAAGAATTGCGCCCTATTTCACTGTCCTTGTGTTTTGTTTTTGTAATTCATTTTGATAATGGGATTTATCGGATTTTCTCTGCTGCATTCATGCCGCTGTACACACGCTTCATTCTCTTATGGAGACATATAAATCCATGGGTTTGAAGATTCTTACTAGTCAGGTGTATTCCTAGGCGTTGAATATGGCGTGTTTTGTCCATTTCGTTGAGCAAGGGGTAGGTCTTGACTATTACATATTTGACGAATGGAATGGTATCTGTGCTAATTTCTATCTCTGGTTTTATGCAGCACCCCAACTCACCTTTCCCCTTAAGCAAGCATAAGTTGGTTTTCTAAATTTGAGGCCCTGTTCTGTTTTGTAATTCAGTTCATGTGTAGCCAAGTTTACATTCCGTGTATTAGTGATATCTTATGATGTTTCATTTTCTGTGTGACTTATTTCAGTTAGAATCATGGTACCTGAATCCACTCATTATGCCGCGACGGGCCTGATGACATAGATTTCATTGCTGAGTGATATTCCATTGTACGTACGTACCACGACTTCTTTATCAATTTTTCACATTCTGGGATATTTAACGTGTACTGTAGACGAGGTTCTTGTAAACAGAGCCGTCCGAAACTTTGGGGTGGCTGTGTGTTTTTGATTTTAATTTCCCTAAGCAATACGACCATAATTGGAAGTGCCGTAGGCTCCGTTGCTTTGTTTTTTAGGTATTCCAGGAAACACCATACACTTTTCCAGAGTGGCTGTTGGCAATTTACATCCCACCCATCAGCATAACAAGGCTCCCTGTTCTCCATGGCCTGTGCTGCCTTTCTGGATTTTACACTCTTTTCAGATGGCCCTTTTGACCGTGGGGCAGTGAGACTTCATTGTAGTGCAGATTTCTTTAACATGCTTCCTTGGTTGGCCAAAAAGGGCGTATGCGTTTTTTCCTGTATATTCAGGAAAAAACGCATACGCCCTTTTTGGCCAAGAGCATCATTGTCGACGTTCTGCCTCTTTTCCTATGCTTTAAATGCAATTCCCGTCTACCCCCTGAAATCGTTTTCCTGCAATTCTGCACCGCTTTCAAGTTCTCTTCGCAGCCTTCCTTCAATATATTTTTGGACGATAGCTGTCATTTATAACTCTGCAGGTTTGTGAGTTACAGTGTCCCTGAGCTCCTTTCTTCAACTCGCTATCTTGTGAGCTGGTCGCAAACCCACAGGATTGCTTCAGGCCCTAATCTGCTTCCAGCACGGCATGTTGAGCCTTAGGTTATTTCCTCTTCCTGGCGGGAAATGAGCGTTAAATTTACCCGTGCAGACACCTACAGCTAGTCTCTCATTGGTTCTCCCTATTCCTGTTCATCTTGAGCAGAAATTGCAAACTGTGCCAAAGAGGAGGTTAAAGCACTGACTCTCCAAGTCGGGAGAGTGTTAGTAAAGTGTCTAGAATGGTGAACCCGAGTCAAAGGGGGAGGAAAACTGAGATGCATTTGAAAACGTTTTCCGGTCACACGGTGCACCATACTGTGGGTTTCCCATGCATGTTTTAGCTGAAGGAAGAATCCCTTAAACCTGGAGAGTTGGGACCCTTGGAATGGGTACCATGCAGTATGACTTCAAAGTGTCTGCATTTGCTCACTGAACCTCACCAATGCTATCAGCCCGAAGTGCCCAACCTTATGTCTCACTCAGCTCTGGGTGTAGATGTGGTAAATCCAGGTTGCATCACAAACCCTGAATGAATTATTTAAGAATTGCTCTCTATTTCACTGTCCTTGGTTTTGTTTTTGTAATATATTTTGATAATGGGATTAATCGGATTTTCTCTGCTGCATTCATGCCGCTGTACACACGCTTCATTCTCTTACGGAGACATATGAATCCATGGGTTTGAAGATTCTTACTAGTCAGGTGTATTCCTAGGCGTTGAATATGGGGTGTTTAGTCCATTTCGTTGAGCAAGGGGTAGGTCTTGACTATTACATATTTGGCTTATGAAAAGGTATCTGTGCTAATTTCTATCTCTGTTTTGATGTGGCACCCCAACTTACCTTTCCCCTTAAGCAAGCATAAGTTGGTTTTCTAAATTTGAGTCCCTGTTCTGTTTTGTAATTCAGTTCATGTGTAGCGAAATTTACATTCCGTGTATTAGTGATATCTTATGATGTTTCATTTTTTGTGTGACTTATTTCACTTACAATCATCATACCTGAATCCACTCTTTATGCCGCAATGGGCCTGATGACATAGATTTCATTGCTGAGTGATATTCCATTGTACGTACGTACCACAACTTCTTTATCCATTTTTCACATTCTGGGATATTTAACTTGTACCGTAGACGAGGTTCTTGTAAAGAGAGCCGTCCGAAACTTTGGGGTGGCTGTGTGTTTTTGATTTTAATTTCCCTAAGCTATAGGACCATAAGTGGAAGTGCCGTAGGCTCCGTTGCTTTGTTTTCTAGGTGTTCCAGGAAACACCATACACTTCTCCAGAGTGGCTGTTGGCAACTTACATCCCGGCCATCAGCATAACAAGGCTCCCTGTTCTCCATGGCCGGTGCTGCCTTTCTGGATTTTACACTTTTTTCAGATGGCCCTTTTGACCGGGGGGCAGTGAGACTTCATTGTAGTGCAGATTTTTTAACATGCTTGCTTGGTTGGCCAAAAAGGGTGTATGCGTTTTTTCCTGAATATATTCAGGAAAATACGCATACGGCCTTTTTGGCCAAGAGCATGATTGTCGACGTTCTGCCTCTTTTCCTATGCTTTAAATGCAATCCCCGTCTACCCCATGAAATCGTTTTCCTGCAATTCTGCTCCGCTTACAAGTTCTCTTCGCAGACTTCCTTCAATATATTTTGGACGATAGCTGTCATTTATAACTCTGCAGGTTTGTGAGTTACAGTGCCCCTCAGCTCCTTTCTTCAACTCGCTATCTTGTGAGCTGGCCGCACACCCGCTGGATTGCTTCAGGCCCTTATCTGGTTCCGGCAGGGCATGCTGAGGTTTTGCTTAATTCCTCTTCCTGGTGGGAAATGAGCGTTAAATTTGCCGGTGCAGACACCTACAGCTAATCTCTCATTGGTTCTCCCTATTCCTGTTCATCTTGCCCAGAAATTGCAAACTGTGCCAAACAGGAGGTTAAAGCACTGACTCTACGAGTAGGGAGAGTGTTAGTAAAGGGTCTGGAATGCTGAACCCGAGTAAAAGGGGACGAAAACTGCGATGCATTTGAAAACGTTTCCCGGTCACACGGTGCACCATACTGTGGGTTTCCCATGCAGGTATTAGCTGAAGGAAGAATCCCTTAAACCTGGAGAGTTGGGACCCATGGAATGGGTACCATGCAGTATGCCTTCAAAGGGTCTGCATTTGTTCATCGAACCTCACCAATGCTATCAGCCCGAAGTGCCCAACCTTATTTCTCACTCAGCTCTGGATGTAGATGTGGTAAATCCAGGTTGCATCACAAGCCCTGAATGAATTATTTAAGAATTGCTCTCTATTTCACTGTCCTTGTGTGTTTTTTTTGTAATTCATTTTGATAATGGCATTTATCGGATTTTCTCTGCTGCATTCATGCAGCTGTACACACGCTTCATTCTCTTACGGAGACATATAAATCCATGGGTTTGAAGATTCTTACTAGTCAGGTGTATTCCTAGGCGTTCAATATGGCGTGTTTAGTCCATTTCATTGAGCAAGGGGTAGGTCTTGACTATTATATATTTGGCTTATGGAAAGGTATCTCTGCTAATTTCTATCTCTGGTTTTATGCAGCACCCCAACTCACCTTTCCCCTTAAGCAAGCATAAGTTGGTTTTCTAAATTTGAGACCCTGTTCTGTTTTGTAATTCAGTTCATGTGTAGCCAAGTTTACATTCCGTGTATTAGTGATATCTTATGATGTTTCATTTTCTGTGTGACTCATTTCACTTAGAATCATCGTACCTGAATCCACTCATTATGCTGCGACGGGCCTGATGACATAGATTTCATTGCTCAGTGATATTCCATTGTACGTACGTACCACAACATCTTTATCCATTTTTCACATTCTGGGATATTTAACTTGTACCGTAGACGAGGTTCTTGTAAACAGAGCCGTCCGAAACTTTGGGGTGGCTGTGTGTTTTTTATTTTAATTTCCCTAAGCTATAGGACCATAAGTGGAAGTGCCGTAGGCTCCGTTGCTTTGTTTTTTAGGTGTTCCAGGAAATACCATACACTTCTCCAGAGTGGCTGTTAGTAATTTAAATCCTGCCCATCAGCATAACAAGGCTCCCTCTTCTCCATGGCCTTTACTACCTTTCTGGATTTTACACTTTTTTCAGATGGCCCTTTTCACCAGGGGGCAGTGAGACTTCATTGTAGTGCAGATTTCTTTAACATGCTTGCTTGGTTGGCCAAAAAGTGCGTATGCGTTTTTTCCTGAATATATTCAGGAAAAAACTCATACGCCGTTTTTGGCCAAATGCATCATTGTCGACATTCTGCCTCTTTTCCTATGCTTTAAGTGCAATTCCATTCTATCCCCTGAAATCGCTTTCCTGAAATTCTGCCGTCTTTCAAGTTCTCTTCGCAGACTTACTTCAATATATTTTTGGACGATAGCTGTCATTCATAACTCTGCAGGTTTGTGAATCAGAGTGCCCTTGAGCTACATTCTTCAACTCGTTTCCTTGTGAGCTGGCAGCAAAACCTCAGGATTGCTTTAGGCCCTAATCTGTTTCCAGCAGGGCATGCTGAGCCTTTGGTTAATTCCTCTTCCTCGAGGGAAATGAGCATTACATTTGCCCGTGCAGACACATACAGCTAGTCTCTCATTGGTTCTCCCTTTTCCTGTTCACCTTGTGCAGATTTTGCAAACTGTGCCAAACAGGAGGTTAAAGGCACTGACTCTGCAGGTGGGGAGAGTGTTAGTAAAGCATCTGGAATGGTGAACCCGGGTACAAGGGGACGAAAACTGAGATGGATTTGAAAACATTTCCCAATCACACGGTGGACCATACTCTGGGTTTCCCATGCATGTTTTAGCTGAAGGAAGAATCCCTTAAACCTGTAGAGTTGGGACCCATGGAAAGGGTACCATGCAGTATGACTTCAAAGGGTCTGCATTTGCTCACCGAACCTCACCAATGCTATCAGCCCGAAGTGTCCAGCCTTATGTCTCACTCAGCTCTGGGTGTAGATGTGGTAAATCCAGGTTGCATCACAAGCCCTGAATGAATTATTTAAGAATTGCTCTCTATTTCACTGTCATTGTGTTTTGTATTTGAAAATTATTTTGATAGTGGGATTTATCGGATTTCCACTGCTGCCTTTATGCCACTGTACACACGCTTGATACTCTTACGGAGACATATAAATCCATGGGTTTTTAGATTCTTACATGTCAGGTATATTCCCAGGCGTTGAATATGGGGTGTTGTGTCCATTTCGTTGAGCAAGGAGTAGGTCTTGTCTATTACATATTTGGCTTATGGAACGGTATCTGTGCTAATTTCAATCTGTGGTTTTATGCAGCACCCCAACTCAGCTTTCCCCTTAAGCAAGCATAAAGTGGTTTTCTAAATTTGAGACCCCGTTCTGCTTTGTAATTCAGGTCATTTGTAGCCACGTTTACATTCCATGTATTTGTAATATCGTATGTCTTTTTCTTTTTGAATTATGTGACTTCGAATGATCATACGTAACTCCTCTGGGGTTGTTACAACTGGCCATATTTCACTGATTTTCAGGCTGAGTAATATTCCACTCTACATAAGTGCCACATCGCTATCCATTTTTTCCCTCCAGAGACATATAAATTATATCCTAGTCGAGGATCTTTTAAACAGAGAGGCGGTAAACATTGGGGTGCCTGTGTCCTCTCGATTTTTGTCTTTCCGAAGATATACGTCCATGAGTGCAAGTGCCCTGTGCTCTGTAGCTCATTTTTCAGATGCTTTAGTAAACATAATACACTTCTCCAGAGTGACCATTGGCAATATACATTTCCACTATAAGCCTCACAGGGCTCCCTTTTCTCCTTGCCCTGTCCTGCATTTCTGGTGTTTACACTTTATGAGGAAGGCTCTTCTGACTGATGCAAAATGATATGTTTTGTAGTACTGATTTCCAATGCCCACCTGTTTGGTTGGCTAAAAAAGTGTATGCCTTTTTCTTGAATATATACAGAAAAAGACGCATACACCCTTTTTGGCCAACTGCAATGTTGGCAATGTTCAGCCCCTTTTCTTGTGCTTAATGGCGAGTCCTTTCTACCTCTTCCAATCCCTTTCCTGCCATTCTCCGTTGCTTACAAGTCCTTTTCTCTGACTTTCCTCAAGACATTTTTCAGTGAGAGATATTTTCAACTCTGCAGTTTCGTGAATTTTAGCGGCGCTGAGTTCCATTTTTCAACTTGGGTTTATGGGAACTGGCCACAAAGCAGCGGGATTTCCTCAAGCCCTATTCTGTTTCCATGGGCAACACTAGCCTTTGGTCAATTCGTCTTCCTGATTGGAAATTAGAGTGACATGTGCCTGTCCGAACACCTAGGACTTGTCTCTCATTGTTCCTCCTCCTTCTGCTTCATCCTCTGGACAAATTCCAAACTGTATGCAACAGGATGTTGACAGTGCTGACATCTCCAAGTGGGGAGACTGTTCGTAAAGACGCTGGAGGGGTGAACCCGAGCACCAGGAGATGAGGAGATGAGATGCCTTTTCCAAACTCTTCCCGATCAGACGGTATACCATCTTCTGGGTGTGACAGGCATGTTTTAGCGTAGGAAGTGTCCCATTCATGTGAGGAGAACACCAGGGCTTTTTCAAAATCACTGTCTCTCCACAACCCAAACTGGGGAATTTTTTAAGCTACGGCTACACATATGATCATTAAGGGCCTTGGGAAGTAGGCAGAGTCCAAACTTTAGATGATTGAAGTCTTCAGGGTCAGAAGCACTCACCACCGTCTTCCCTTAGGTTCCATTTTACCTGTCATTAATAGATGATGTCAATAAAAATATCTATTCTTTTTTCAGATTATTTCCCCTTATAAGTTATTGCAAAATATTGAGTGTAGTTCCCTGTGCTATACAGTAGTTCCTTGTTGATGATCGATTTTATACATAGCAGTGTGTATGTGTTAATCCCAAACTGTTAATTTATCCCTCCTCCCACCTTTCCCCTTTGGTAATAATAAATTATAAGATTTTATACTTCTCAGAAATGGGGGAGCTGAAAGAGAGGTATCATTTTCAATGGAAAAGCATTTAAAACAAGATTGAAGCTTTAACCAAGATTATTAGATGTACATCCTTGGAAAAAAATCACTTCGTTTCTCTAGTATTGACCTGACAAATAAGACAAACCGTTTCACTGAACTTGCTTATAATAAAGTGATGGAAATATCAAATGGAAGTGTTAGAAACATCTTATTTTACCCGAGCCTTATACACTGTTCTATGTTAATTACAGTTTGGCTCACACATCTGTTCATTGAAGTTACAAGGTTCTCAATTTCTGTTACTGATCCTCCAGAGTGGACCCCAACAAGTGTCCCCCTGCCCAGTGTCATTGGAGCCAACAGATTGAGACTGAGTTTTGTTCAGAAGCAAAGGAAACTTTATATTTGATCAGAGAATGGAGAGGTGAGAGCATGTGCTACCCCGTGGGCTGTGGGCTGGGCTGCTGTGTAGAGATGCTGTCAGAGTCAGTGGGAGGGAGGGGGCGGAGCTCTCGAGGGCCCGGTTGGCTGCAGCTCAGGCTCTATATCACGGAGTCTGCACTGTGCCCCAGGAGCTGAGGTGTCGACCCAGCCATTCTGCACTAGGAAATCTGGTCTGAAGTGCCAGCTGTTGAACCTCTGTATGCGGGACCCTAGGAGCACGTGAAATTAGACAAAGCACAAAGGATAAAAAAGGTTAGACTTTATTTTATTGCCCAGATTCTATTTTTATCTCCCAGGGATTTTTAAGGGGCTTTGCCTGGGACAAAACCCTCTTCTGCATTTTGTCCCCTTCCTCATTCTTAGAGTGCTGAGGGTGCAGACCCTTCATCTGTAACTGCTGAGTGCTGAGTTAGGAGCCCTCATACCCGTGGGCAAGGGTCTGAAATTCTCCCCAGCAGCCTCCAGGTGACGTTGATTGTCCGCAGGCCTCCTGCCTCCCTGCTCGTCCGCCTGAGCACAAGTATTGGTAGTGTTATAGATTCTAATGACCTTTAAGGGTCCAGGAAGGAGATGTGCAGTGACGCTGTGAGGTCCAGTTTCACCCCGCCTCACATTTGTTCGGCCACCTTAGGCTGACCGTTTCTGCCAGCCTAGATGCTCTGACCAGTAGTCTGTGCTTTCTTCAGTTAGGCCCCTGAATTAACGTAAAAACAGCACCAGGTGTCAGGACCCTGCCTGCTCAACTCTAAGACAGTCCAGGGTCAGTGGTGATGAAGGACCATGATGGCCACTGGGTCAACAGCCTTTGAAGTAAACAGGAGTTCAGCCGGTCTTATTGGCCACCATGATCACAGTGTCTGTAGGATTTTCTATGGTGACAGCGTGATATACGGTTCCCCCGCCAAGATTATTACCTCCCCTCTGGGCGCAGTAAGTCCTGCAAGCAGTAGTCTACTCTTTTGGGACACACTCTTGTTGTTTTATGAGAGAAACTCCAGGTCAAGTGATGGTCACACGAGTCGTCATGGTGCCCCTTTGCCCCAGTTATCTCTCTGGAGGTTGGAGTTGGAGGACCTCCTCACTCAAGGTCAGTGTGCCCACGGAGCAAACCCTGCAACTTCAGGGCATCGTTGGGTGTTAGGATCACCACGTGGGGTCCTTTTCCCTTAGGAGGGAGGTGGCCTTTTGGGCTGCTGATTTCCAGGTTTTCAGATACTGCCAGTATCTTGGCCAGATGTGGCGTTGGGCCAAGCCCCTTGGTGACCGTAGTATATCCTACCTGGATGGCATTCTTGCATTGTTCCATTTCAAGTGGTCCCAGGTTTTGCACTAATACTCCAATGGTGATTCACCGTTCACCAGGAAAGTAAAGATCAAAGGGTTTAACTAAATTAGGGAGTTCCAGGGCAAGGGTCTGAATTGACTGCTCTTTCCATTCTTGAAAGGCCACTTCTGGATTCTATTCAAAAGGATCATCATCTTTTCCTTTCAGTGTTTCATATAGAGGCCCAGCTAGTAGACTGTAGTTAGGGATCCAGAAGCAGCAAACCCTGGCCTCGCCAGGAATCTCTAAGCTGTCTTCTAGTTTTAGAAATAGGTAAGGCTGTAAATTGTTTCTTCCCTTTCCTGGGTTGGGCTTCTCCGACCTTCTCTGAGAATGAAGCCCAGGCAGGTCACCGTAGTCTGTGATATTTGAGCTTTTTCTTGGACAACTTGTATCCTTTATTGGCTTGGTAGTTCAGAGGTCTCCTTAGTAGGGCTGGCGATCAGAATGTCGTCTGCATATTGAAGGAGTGTTTCCTTTTCCAGAGGTAGAACTTTTAGGTCTTTAGCTGAGCTTTCCCCAAAGATGGTGTGGGAATTTTTGAACCCTTGGGGCAACACGGCCCGGAAGTATTGTTTTAGTTTTATGTTGAGTCCTGCCACTCACAAGCCAAAATTTCTTGTGACTCTGGGACTAGTAGAATACAAAAGAAGGCATCATTGAAGACTAATACAGAATACCAAGTCCTGGTGGTTGGTAGAATGACCAGCAGGGTGTAGGATTTAGGAACTACTGGAGGTATATCCTCGGTGGCTTCACTGACTGTCCTGACATCCTTTACCAGGACTCCAGCAGCCCATGGGGCTCTCGAGGTCAGGCCAATCCCAGGATATGGAGCTCACCTGGACAGGTACCCACCCCCACCCCAGCCCACGGGGCTCTCGTGTTCAGGCCCCTCCCAGGATATGGGGTTCCCTGGGCAGGTTCCCCTGCAGCCCATGGGGCTCTCGTGGTCAGGCCCCTCCCAGGATACAGAGCTACCCTTGCAGATACCGTGGCAGGGCTGGGCACACAGGAACCGTGCACATCGCCCTCATTTCAGAGCACTCCCAGCTCACCTGTCACTCAGATCTGACACAGAGCACCTCAGAGCAGGACTTGAACTAACAAACAGCAGCTCCGACAGGTCTGTGACCCTGGGCATCACTCTGTGTGGCCTCCCCCCACCTGGTCTTCCAGAGACTTCCACTGCACCCGGGGCACCAGGCCTCTGTCTCCACCCAACACCCACCCCTCCTCTCCCTGACTCCTGGGTTCCTCTCATTAGGAGAGGGTTTTCTTGAAGTTGTCTCCCACTCATGGGCCAGATAATATAATTAGAAAACAAGCCAGAGCTGCAGCCCCTTGTCTATCCTGACTCTCAGGAGCCCACACCTGTTTCTTGGACCTGGCCGATTCAGCAAGTTCCAGTTTCTGCAAATGTGAGCCGCTGAGGGGTGATTATTGGCTGGCCTGGGAAGCCGGACCGTGCCGGCCAGCCCTCCCCTGGTGTGCCTGGGTTGAGATCAATATAAACACCGATCCAGGCAGCAAGAGCCCCTGCAGCTGTGCCTGACGCCATTTTCTCTGCCCTGTCAGCAGTCTCGGGGCTGGACTGGTGGGAGGGAGTGAGAGGCCACGGCTTTGTGGGTGGCCCAGTGTGAGTGGGGCTCTGCTGGACTTTCTGCAGCAGTTGCCAAGATGCCACCTGCTAAAGAAGAGGATGTGACACCGATACCTGCTGCTGGAATTTCTACCTGGACAGAGGTGAGTGAGGGAGAAAGCAGTGGGGGCCGGGACAGCAGGGGTATCTCAGGCAGGGAAATGGAAAGCTTCCAGAAGAGCACCCAGGGCCAGGACCATCCTGGCTGGCCTGCAGGCACCAAGTCGGCTGGCATGCTGTCGCTCATGTGGCTCCATGGCCCTTCCTCTAGGCTTTCAAGTCCTTGTACATATTCAGGTGTTTTACCTGGGAAGGGTGGGAACATTTCAGCAGCAGCTGGCCTGGGGCTTGGCCCACGTTTACTCACAGATGCCTCGGCATGGGCCCCCAGCTTTGCAATGAGGACGCTTGTTGCGTGGGGCCTGCTGGCTGAATGGGAGATGATTCCCCACCACTGACCAACTTCAGAATTGTTTACAACTGGAGCAAGTGCCCTGATACGGTTTTCCTCTGTGTAACTGGTGGGTTCTGTTTTTTTTTTCTTTTTTTCGTTTTTGGTTCAAGGTAGATTTTATTCCTCTTTTTTGTATTTACAGATATAAGCATGGAAATAATTTATTCATATAAATACATGTATGTGAAGGGAAGAATATTTTTTCTGTTTTACTTTTTGTAATTTTGAATTTATTTTATTTTTTTATACAGCAGGTTATTTTTGGTTATCGATTTTATACATATAAATGTATACATGCCAATCCCAATCTCTCAACTCCTCCCACCACCACCCCCCAACAGCTTTCCCCCCTTTGTGTCCATACGTTTGTTGTCTACATCTGTTGCTCTATTTCTGCCTTGCAAAACGGTTCATCTGTACAATTTTTCTAGGTTCCACATATATGCATTAATATACAAGATTTGTTTTTCTATTTCTGACTTACTTCACTCTGTATGACAGTCTCTAGATCCATCAACGTCTCTACAAATGACCCAATTTCATTCCTTTTTATGGCTTAGTAATATTCCATTTTATATATGTACTTCATCTTTATGCATTCGTCTGTCTGTGGGCATTTAGGTTGCTTCCATTACCTGGATATTGTAAATAGTGATGCAATGAACATTGCGGTGAATGTCTCTTTTTGATTTATGGTTTTGTCTGGGTATAGGCCCAGTAGTGAGATTGCTGTATCATATGGTAATTCTATTCTTAGTTTTATAAGAAACTCCATAATCTCCACAGTGACTGTATCAATTTACATTCCCAACAATAGTGGAAGAGGGTTCCTTATCTCCACACCCTTTCCAGCATCTGTTGTTTGAAGATTTTCTGATGATGCCCATTCTAACAGGTGTGAGGTGATACACCATGGATGAGTCTATTTCGTTGAGCAAAGAGTAGGTCTTGTCTATTACATATTTGGCTTATGGAACGGTATGTGTGCTAATTTCAATCACTGGTTTTATACAGCACCCCAACTCAACTTTCCCCTTAAGCAAGCATAAGTTTTTATCTAAATGTGAGACTCTGTTCGGTTTTGTAATTCAGTTTATGTGTAGCCAAGTTTACACTCTCTATATTAGTGATATCTTATGATAATTATCTTACTCTGTGTGACCTATTTCTCTTAGAATCATCATACTTAAATCCACTCAATTTGCTGCTACAGGCCTGATGACATTGATTTCATTGCTGAGTGATATTCCGTTGTACGTAAGTAGCACAACTCCTTTATCCATTTTTTTCTTTCTGGGATATTTAATTTGTACTGGACTCGAGGTTCTTGGAAACACAGCAGCCCTAAATTTTGTGTTGGCTGTGTCTTCTTGATTTTAATTTTCCTAAGCTATAGGGCCAAAAGTGGAAGTGCCCTAGGGTCTGTAGCTTTGTTTGTCAGATGTTTCAGGATACACTATAAACATCTCCAGAGTGTCTGTTGGCAATTTACATCCCGCCCATCAGCATAACAAGGCTCCCTTTTCTCCATGGCCTGTCCTGTGTTTCTGGTTTTTAAACTTTTTTCAGATGGCCCTTTTGACGAATGGGAAACGAGACTTCATTGTAGTGCGGATTTCCATTGCTCGAGTGCTTGGTTGGCCAAAAAGGGCATATGCGTTTTTTCCTGAATATATTCAGGAAAAATGTATACGCACTTTTGTCCAAGTGCATCACTGTCAAAGATCTGCCGCTTTTCACATGCTTTAAATGCAATTCCAATCTACCTCCTGAAATATGATTCCTGCAATTCTGCCTCGTTTTCAAGTCCTCTTTGCAGACTTACTTCAATATATTTTTGCCAATAGCTGTCATTTATAACTCTGCAGGTTTGTGAATTACAGTGCCCGTGATTTCCGTTCTTAACTCGTTTCCTTGAAAGCTGGCCACAGACCCGCAGGTTTGCTTCAGGCCATAATCTGGGTCCCGCACGGCACTCTGAGCCTTTGGTTAATTCCTCTTCCTGGTGGGAAATTAGAGTTCAATGTGCCCCTCCAGACACCTGCCTCACTCCCAGCCCCTTGGTGATGTGTGTCCTCTGGTTTGAGGCCACATGTGCTGGGTTCCTCACCTTTGGCTGATGTGGCCCCACTGGTGTGAGGACACTCCTGTTTGGTTCCCATCCCCTTGGTGATGTGGGCCCTCTGGTGAGAGTCTGATCCTGGTTGGGTTACTCACACTTCTGTGAGGTGGGCCCTCTTCTCTGAGGTCACTCCTGCCTGGCTTGCACACCCAGCCTTGGCGACGTCGGCCATCTGGTGGGAGTTGGTGCCTGCTGGGAGTCTCCTCCCCTCGGTAATGAGGGCCCTCTGGCGTCAGGCCCTAACTCCTGGGCTCCCAAAATTTTCTGATGTGCGACCTGTGGTGCGAGTACACTCCTGTCAAGTTCCCAACCCCATGGGAATGTTGGTCTTCTGCTCTGCGGTCCCAACGGTGTGTTGCTCAGTTTCATGATGAGGGCCCTCTGGTGTGAGTTCACTCCGGCCTGGATCCCATAGCCACGCTGCTCCTGGCCACCTGCTGGGACATTACAACTGCGGGATTCCTCACCTTTTTTCTTCTATGGGCCCTCTGTTTTGAGACTCCTCCTGCCTGCCTCACTCCCAGCCCCTTGGTGATGTGTGTCCTCTGGTTTGAGGCCAGGTGTGCTGCGTCCCTCACCTTTTGATGATGTGGCCCCACTGGTGTGAGGACACTCCTGCCTGGTTCTTATCCCCTTGATGATGTGGGCCCTCTGGTGAGAGTCTGATCCTGTTTGGGTTCCTCACCCTTCTGTGAGGTGTGCCCTCTGCTGTGAGGTCACTCCTGCCTGGCTGGCACACCCCACCTGGGCAACATCGGCCCTCTTGTGGCAGTTGGAGCCTGCTGGGAGCCTCCTCCCCTCGGTGATGAGGGCCCTCTTGCGTCAGGCACTAACTGCTGGGTACCCACATTTTCTGATACCTGCTAAGTGGTGCGAGGACACTCCTGCGAAGTTCCCATCCCCATGGGGATGTGGGCCTTCTGCTCTGAGGTCCCAATGTCTGGGTTGCTCACAGTTTCATGATGTGGGCCCTCTGCTGTGAGTTCACTGCAGCCTGGATCGCATAGACTCGGTGCTCTGGGCCGCCTGCTGAGAGGTTCCCACTGCAAGATTCCTCAGCTTTTTTATTCTATGGGCCCTGTGTTGTGAGGCTCCTCCTGCCTGCCTCACTCCGAGCCCCTTGGAGATGTGGGTCCTCTGGTTTAGGCCACATGGGCTGGGTTCCTCACCTTTCTATCATGTGGCCACACAGGTGTGAAGACAGTCCTGCCTGGTTCAGATCCCATTGGTGATGTGGGCCCTCTGGTGAGAGTCTTATCCTGGCTGGGTTCCTCACACTTCTGTGAGGTAGGCCCTCTGCTGTGAGGTCACTCCTGCCTGGCTGTCACATGTCACCTTGGCGACATGGGCCCTCAGTTGGGAGTTGGTGTCTGCTTGGAGTCTCCTCCCCTTGGTAATGAGGGCCCTCTGACGTCAGGCCCTAACTTCTGGGCTTCCAAAATTCTCTGATGTGTGCCCTGTGGTGCGAGTACACTTATGCCATGTTCCCAACCACATGGGAATGTGGGCCTTCTGCTCTGAGGTCCCAACGGCTGGGTTGCTCACAGTTTCATGATGAGGGCCCTCTGTTTTGAGTTCAGTCAGGTCTGGATCCCATAGCCTCGCTGCTCCTGGCCGCCTGCTAGGAGGTTCCAACTGCGGGATTCCTCACCATTTTTATTCTATGGTCCCTATGTTTTGAGGCTCCTCCTGCCTGCCTCACTCCCAGCCCCTTGGTGATATGTGTCCTCTGGTTTGAAGCCACATATGCTGGGTCACTCACATTTCAGTGATGAGGCCTCACTGGTGTGAGGACACTCCAGCCTGGTTCCCATTCCCTTGGTGATGTGGGCCCTGTGGTGAGAGTCTGATCCTCTTTGTGTTCCTCACACTTTTGTGAGGTGGGCCCTCTGCTCTGAGGTCACTCCTGCCTGGCTGGCACATCCCGCATTGGCGATGGCGGCCCTCTGGTAGCAGTTGGAGCCTGCTGGGAGCCTCCTCTCCTCGGTGATGAGAGCCCTCTGGCTTCAGGCCCTAACTGCTGGGCTCCCCACATTTTCTGATGTGTGCCCACTGGTGCGATGACACTCCTGCTTGGTTCCCTTCCCCATGGGGATGTGGGCCTTGTGCTCTGAGGTCACAACGGCTGGTTTGCTCACAGTTTCATGATGAGGGCCCTCTGTTGTGAGTTCATCACTGCCTGGATCCCATAGCCCTGGTGCTCTGGGACGCCTGCTGGGATGTTCCAACTGCTGGATTCCTCACCTTTTTTATACAATGGGCCATGTGTTGTGAGGTTAATCCTGCCTGCCTCGCTCTGAGACCCATGGTGATGTGGGTCCTCTGGTTTGAGGCCACATTTCCTAGGTACCTCAACTTTTGATGATGTGGCCCCACGGGTGTGATGACACTCCTGCCTGGTTCACAGCCCCTTGCTGATGTGGGCACTCTGGTGAGAGTCTGATCCTGGCTGGGTTCCTTACCCTTCTGTGAGGTGGGCTCTCTGATGTGAGGTCACTCCTGCCTGGCTGGCTCACATCGCCTTGGCGATGTGGGCCCTCTGTTGGCCACGAAAGCATGCTGGGAGCCTCCTACCCTCTTTAATGAGGGCCCTGAAAAAACGCATATGCACTTTTTGACCAAGTGCATCATTGTCGAGGATCTGCCTCTTCTCCTATGCTTTCAGAGCACTTCCCGTCTACTTCCTGAAATAATATTCCTGGAATTGTGCCCCGCTTTCAAGTCCTCTTTGCAGCCTTACTTCAATATATTTTTGTTTGATACCTGCCATTTATAACTCTGCAGGTTTGTTAATTACAGTGTCCCTGAGCTACTTTCTTCAACTCGCTTTCTTGTGACCTGGCCGCAAAACCACAGGATTGCTTCAGGCCATAAAATGGTTTCCGCACAGCATGCTGAGCCTTTGGTAAATTCCTTTTTCTGGTGAGAAATGAGTGTTAAATTTGCCCGTGCAGACACCTACAGCTAGTCTCTCATTGGTTCTCCCTATTCCTGTTCATCTTGCACAGATATTGCAAACTGTGCCAAACAGGAGGTTAAAGGCACTGACTCTCCAAGTGGGTAGAGAGTTAGTAAAGTGTCTGGAATGGCGAACCCGAGTACTAGGGGACGAAAACTGAGAGGCATTTAAAATCGCTTCCCAGTCACACGGTGGACCATACTCTGGGATGCAGATGCATGTTTTAGGTGAAGGAAGAATCCCATAAACCTGGAAAGTTGGGACCCATGGAATAGGTACCATGCAGTATGACTTCAAAGGGTCTGCATTTGCTCATCGAACCTCACCAATGCTATCAGCCCGAAGTGTCCAACCTTATGTCTCACTCAGCTCTGAGTGTAGATGTGGTAAATCCAGGTTGCATTACAAGCCCTGAATGAATTATTTAAGAATTGCTCTCTATTTCAGTGTCATTGTGTTTTGATTTGTAATTCATTTTGATAATGGGATTTATCGGATTTTCTCTGCTGCATTCATGCCGCTGTACACACGCTTCATTCTCTTACGGAGACATATAAATCCATGGGTTTGAAGATTCTTACTAGTCAGGTGTATTCCTAGGCGTTGAATGTGGGGTGTTTAACCCATTTCGTTGAGCAAGGGGTATGTCTTGACTATTACATATTTGGCTTATGGAAAGGTATCTGTGCTAATTTCTATCTCTGGTTTGATGCAGCACCCCAACTCACCATTCCCCTTAAGCAAGCATAAGTTGGTTTTCTAAATTTGAGACCCTGTTCTGTTTTGTAATTCAGTTCATGTGTAGGCAAGTTTTCTTTCCGTGTATTAGTGATATCTTATGATGTTTCATTTTCTGTGTGACTTATTTCACTTAGAATCATCGTAGCTGAATCCACTCATTATGCCGCGACGGGCCTGATGACATAGATTTCATTGGTGAGTGATATTCCATTGTACGTACTTCCCACGACTTCTTTATCCATTTTTCACATTCTGGGATATTTAACTTGTACCGTAGACGAGGTTCTTGTAAACAGAGCCGTCCGACAATTTGGGGTGGCTGTGTGTTTTTGATTTTAATTTCCCTAAGCTATAGGACCATAATTGGAAGTGCCGTAGGCTCCATTGCTTTGTTTTTTAGGTGTTCCATGAAACACCATACACTTCTCCAGAGTGGCTGTTAGCAATTCACATCCCGCCCATCAGCATAACAAGGCACCCTGTTCTCCATGGCCTGTGCTGACTTTCTGGATTTTACACTTTTTTCAGATACCCCTTTTGACGGGGGGGCAGTGAGACTTCATTGTAGTGCAGATTTCCTTAACATGCTTGCTTGGTTGGCCAAAAAGGGCGTATGCGTTTTTTCCTGAATATATTCAGGAAAAAAGGCATACGCCCTTTTTGGCCAAGAGTATCATTGTCGACGTTCTGCCTCTTTTCCTATGCTTTAAATGCAATTCCCGTCTACCCCCTGAAATCGTTTCCCTGCAATTCTGCCATGCTTACAAGTTCTCTTGGCAGACTTCCTTCAATATATTTATGGATGATAGCTGTCATTTATAACTCTGCAGGTTTGTGAGTTACACTGCCCCTGAGCTCCTTTCTTCAACTCGCTATCTTGTGAGCTGGTCGCAAACCCACAGGATTGCTTCAGGCCCTAATCTGGTTCCGGCAGGGCATGCTGAGCCTTTGGTTAATTCCTCTTCCTGGTGGGAAATGAGAGTTAAATTGGCCCGTGCAGACACCTAAAGCTGGTCTCTCATTGGTTCTCCCTATTCCTGTTCATCTTGCGCAGAAATTGCCAACTGTGCCAAACAGGAGGTTAAAGCACTGACTCTCCAAGTGGGGAGAGTGTGAGTAAAGGGTCTGGAATGGTGAACCCGAGTAAAAGGGGACGAAAACTGAGATGCATTTGAAAACGTTTGCCGGTCACACGGTGCACCATACTGTGGGTTTCCCATGGATGTTTTAGCTGAAGGAAGAATCCCTTAAACCTGGAGAGTTGCGACCCATGGAATGGGTACCATGCAGTATGACTTCAAAGGGTCTGCATTTGCTCATCGAACCTCACCAATGCTATCAGCCCGAAGTGCCCAACCTTATGTCTCACTCAGTTCTGGGTGTAGATGTGGGAAATCCAGGTTGAATCACAAGCCCTGAATGAATTATTTAAGAATTGCTCTCTATTTCACTGTCCTTGTGTTTTGTTTTTGTATTTCATTTTGATAATGGTATTTATCGGATTTTCTCTGCTGCATTCATGCCGCTGTACACACTCTTCATTCTCTTATGGAGACATATAAATCCATGGGTTTGAAGATTCTTACTAGTCAGGTGTATTCCTAGGCGTTGAATATGGGGTGTTTAGTCCGTTTCATTGAGCAAGGGGTATGTCTTGACTATTACATATTTGGCTTATGGAAAGGTATCTGTGCTAATTTCTGTCTGTGGTTTTATGCAGCACCCCAACTCACCTTTCCCCATAAATAAGCATAAGTTGGTTTTCTAAATTTGAGACCCTGTTCTGTTTTGTAATTCAGTTCATGTGTAGCCAAGTTTACATTCCGTGGATTAGTGATATCTTATGTTTCATTTTCTGTGTGACTTATTTCATTTAGAATCATCGTACCTGAATCCACTCATTATGCCACGATGGGCCTGATGACATAGATTTCATTGCTGAGTGATATTCCATTGTATGTACGTTATACAACTTCTTCTTTATCCATTTTTCACCTTCTGGGATATTTTACTTCTCCGTAGATGAGGTTCTTCTAAACATAGCTGTCCGAAACATTGGGGTGGCTGTGTGCTTTTGATTTTCATTTCTCTAAGCTATAGGACCATAAGTTGAAGTGCCGTAGGCTCCGTTGCTTTGTTTTTTAGGTGTTTCAGGAAACACCATACACTTCTCCAGAGTGGCTGTTGGCAATTTACATACCGCCCATCAGCATAACAAGGCTCCCTGTTTTCCAAGACCTGTCCGGACTTTTTCGATTTTACACTTTTTTCAGATGGCCCTTTTGACGCGGGGACAGTGAGACTTCATTGTAGTGCATATTTCCTTTACACGCTTGCTTGGTTGGCCAAAAAGTACGTATGCGTTTTTTCCTGAATATATTCAGGAAAAAACGCATGCGCCCTTTTTGGCCAAGTGCATCATTGTCTACATTCTGCCTCTTTTCCTATGCTTTAAGTATAATTCCCGTCTACCCCCTGAAATCGTTTTCCTGAATTTCTGCCCCGCTTTCAAGTCCTCTTCGAAGACTTACTTCAATACATTTTTGGACGATAGCTGTCATTCATAACTCTGCAGGTTTGTGAATTACAGTGTCCCTGAGCACCTTTCTTCAACTCGCTTTCTTCTGAGCTGGCCACAAAACCGCAGGATTGCTTCAGGCCCTAATCTGTTTCCAGCAAGGCACGCTGAGCCTTTGGTTAACTCCCCTTCCTGGTGGGAAATGAGCGTTCCATTTGCCCGTGCAGACACCTACAGCTAGTCTCTCATTGGTTCTCCCTATTCCTGTTCATCTTGAGCAGAAATTGCAAATTTTGCCAAACAGGAGTTTAAAGAAACTGACTCTCCATGTGGGGAGAGTGTTAGAAAAGCGTCTGGAATGGTGAACCCGAGTACCAGGGGACGAAAACTGAGCTGCATTTGAAAACGTTTCCCAATCACGCGGTGGACCATACTCTGGGTTTCCCATGCATGTTTTAGCTGAAGGAAGAATCCCTGAAAGCTGGAGAGTTGGGACCCATGGAAAGGGAACCATGCAGTATGACTTCAAAGGGTCTGCGTTTGCTCACCGAACTTCACCAATGCTATGAGCCTGAAGTGTCCAGACTTATGTCTCACCCAGCTCTGGGTGTAGATGTGGGAAATCCAGTTTGCATCACATGCCCTGAATGAATTATTTAAGAATTGCTCTCTATTTCACTGTCCTTGTGTTTTGTTTCTGTGATTCATTTTGATAATGGGATTTATCGGATTTTCTCTGCTGCATTCATGCCGCTGTACACACGCTTCATTCTCTTACGAGGACATATATATCCATGGGTTTGAAGATTCTTACTAGTCAGGTGTATTCCTAGGCCTTGAATATGGGGTGTTTAGTCCAATTCCTTGAGCAAGGGGTAGGTCTTGACTATTACATATTTGGTTTATGGAAAGGTATCTGTGCTAATTTCTATCTCTGGTTTTATGCAGCTCCCCAACTCAACTTTCCCCTAATCCAAGCAGAAGTTGGTTTTCTAAATTGAGACCCTGTTCTGTTTTGTAATTCAGTTCACGTGTAGCCAAGTTTACATTCCGTGTATTAGTGATAACTTATGATGTTTCATTTTCTGTGTGACTTATTTCACTTAGAATCATCATACCTGAATCCACTCATTATGCCGCGACGGGCCTGATGACATTGATTTCATTGCTGAGTGGTATTCCTTTGTACGTACGTACCACAACTTCTTTATCCATTTTTCACATTCTGGTATATTTAACTTGTACTGTAGACGAGGTTCTTGTAAACAGAGCCGTCCGACACTTTGGGGTGGCTGTGTGTTTTTGATTTTAATTTCCCTAAGCTATAGGACCATAAGTGGAAGTGCCGTAGGCTCCGTTGCTTTGTTTTTTAGGTGTTTCAGGAAACACCATACCCTTCTCCAGAGTGGCTGTTGGCAATTTACATCCCGCCCATCAGCATAACAAGGCTCCATGTTCTCCATGGCCTGTGCTGCATTTCTGTATTTTACACTTTGTTCAGATGGCCCTTTTGACCAGGGGGCAGTGAGACTTCATTGTAGTGCAGATTTCTTTAACATGCTTGCTTGGTTGGCCAAAAAGGGCGTATGCGTTTTTTCCTGAATATATTCAGGAAAAAACGCATACGCCATTTTTGGCCAAGTGCATCATTGTCGACGTTCTGCCTCTTTTCCTATGCTTTAAATGCAATTCCAGTCTACCCCCTGAAATCGTTTTCCTGCAATTCTGCCCCGCTTTCAAGTCCTCTTCGCAGCCTTCCTTCAATATATTTTTGGACGAGAGCTGGCATTTATAACTCTGCAGGTTTGTGAATTACAGTGCCCCTGAGCTCCTTTCTTCAAATAACTTTCTTGTGAGCTGGCCGCAAACCCGCAGTATTGCTTCAGGCCCTAATCTGGTTCCGGCACGGCATGCTGAGCGTTTGGATAATTCCTCTTCCTGGTTGGAAATGAGCGTTATATTTGCCCGTGCAGACACCTACAGCTAGTCTCTCATTGGTTCTCCCTATTCCTGTTCATCTTGCGCAGAAATTGCAAACTGTGCCAAACAGCATGTTAAAGGCACTGGCTCTCCAAGTGAGGAGAGTGTTAAATTGGTCTGGAATGGTGAACCCGAGTAAAAGGGGACGAAAACTGAGATGCATTTGAAAACGTTTCCCGGTCACACGGTGCACCATACTGTGGGTTTCCCATGCATGTTTTAGCTGAAGGAAGAATTGCTTAAACCTGGAGAGTTGGGACCCATGGAATGGGTACCATGCAGTATGACTTCAAAGGGTCTGCATTTGCTCATCGAACCTCACCAATGCTATCAGGCTGAAGTGTCCAACCTTATGTCTCACTCACCTCTGGGTGTAGATGAGGTAAATCCAGGTTGCATCACAAGCCCTGAATGCATTATTTAAGAATTGCTCTCTATTTCACTCTCATTGTGTTTTGTTTTTGTAATTCATTTTGATAAGGGTATTTATCGGATTTACTCTGCTGCATACATGCAGCTGTACACACGCTTGATTCTCTTATAGAGACATATAAATCCATGGGTTTGAAGATTCTTACTAGTCAGGTGTATTGCTAGGCGTTGAATATAGGGTTTTTAGACCATCTCGTTGAGCAAGGGGTAGATCTTGACTATTACATATTTGACTTATGGAAGGGTATCTGTGTTAATTTCTATCTCTGGTTTTATGCAGCACCCAAACTCACCTTTCCCCTTAAGCAAACATAAGTTGGTTTTCTTAATTTGAGACCCTGTTCTGTTTTGCAATTCAGTTCATGTGTAGCCAAGATTACATTCGGTGTATTAGTGATTTCTTATGATGTTTCATTTTCTGTGTGACTTATTTCACTTAGAATCATCGACCTTAATACACTCATTATGCCCCGACGGGCCTGATGCCATAGATTTCATTGGAGAGTGATATTACAATGTACGTACGTACCACAAATTCTTTATGCATTTTTTGCTTTCTGTGATATTTTACTTGTACCGTCGACGAGGTTCTTGTAAACAGAGCCGTCAGAAACTTTGGGGTGGCTGTGTGTTTTTGACTTTAATTTCCCTAAGCTATAGGACCATAAGTGGAAGTGCCGTAGGCTCTGTTGCTTTGTTTTTTAGGTGTTTCAGGAAACACCATACACTTCTCCAGAGTGGCTGTTGGCAATTTACATCCCACCCATCAGCATAACAAGGCTCCCTGTTCTCCATGGCCTGTGCTGCATTTCTGGATTTTACACTTTTTTCAGATGGCCCTTTTGACCGGGGGGCAGTGAGACTTCATTGTAGTGCAGATTTCTTTAACATGCTTGCTTGGTTGGCCAAAAAGGGCGTATGCGTTTTTTCCTGAATATATTCAGGAAAAAACGCATACGCCCTTTTTGGCCAAGTGCATCATTGTCGACGTTCTGCCTCTTTTCTTATGCTTTAAATGCAATTCCAGTCTACCCCCTGAAATCGTTTTCCTGCAATTCTGCCCCGCTTTCAAGTCCTCTTCGCAGCCTTCCTTCAATATATTTTTGGACGATAGCTGTCATTTATAACTCTGCAGGTTTGTGAATTACAGTGCCCCTGAGCTCCTTTCTTCAAATCGCTTTCTTGTGAGCTGGCCGCAAACCCGCAGGATTGCTTCAGGCCCTAATCTGGTTCCAGCACGGCATGCTGAGCCTTTGGTTAATTCCTCTTCCTGGTTGGAAATGAGCGTTAAATTTGCCCGTGCAGACACCTACAGCTAGTCTCTCATTGGTTCTCCTTATTCCTGTTCATCTTGCGCAGAAATTGAAAACTGTGCCAAACAGCAGGTTAAAGGCACTGACTCTCCAAGTGGGGAGAGTGTTAGGTAAGGGTCTGGAATGGTGAACCCGTGTAAAAGGGGCCGAAAACTGAGATGCATTTGAAAACGTTTCCCGGTCACACGGTGCACCATACTGTGGGTTTCCCATGCATGTTTTAGCTGAAGGAAGAATCGCTTCAACCTGGAGAGTTGGGACCCATGGAATGGGTACCATGCAGTATGACTTCAAATGGTCTGCATTTGCTCATCGAACCTCACCAATGCTATCAGCCCGAAGTGTCCAACTTTATGTCTCACACAGCTCTGGGAGTAGATGAGGTAAATCCAGGTTGCATCACAAGCCCTGAATGAATTATTTAAGCATTGCTCTCTATTTCACTGTCATTGTGTTTTGTTTTTTAATTCATTTTGATAATAGGATTTATCGGATTTTCTCTGCTGCCTTCATGCAGCTGTATACACGCTTGATTCTCTTATGGAGACATATAAATCCATGGGTTTGAAGATTCTTACTAGTCAGGTGTATTCCTAGGCGTTGAATATAGGGTGTTTAGCCCATTTCGTTGAGCAAGGGGTAGGTCTTGACTATTACATATTTGACGTATGGAATGGTATCTGTGCTAATTTCTATCTCTGGTTTTATGCAGCACCCCAACTCACCTTTCCCCTTAAGCAAACATAAGTTGGTTTTCTAAATTTGAGGCCCTGTTCTGTTTTGTAATTCAGTTCATGTGTAGCCAAGATTACATTTGGTGTATTAGTGACATCTTATGATGTTTCATTTTCTGTGTGACTTATTTCACTTAGAATCATCATACCTGAATCCACTCATTATGCCAGGACGGGCCAGATGACATAGATTTCATTGGTGAGTGATATTCCATTATACGTACGTACCACAACTTCTTTATCCATTTTTCGCTTTCTGGGATATTTAACTTGTACCGTAGACGAGGTTCTTGTAATCAGAGCCGTCTGAAACTCTGGGGTGGCTGTGTGTTTTTGATTTTAATTTCCCTAAGCTATAGGACCATATGTGGAAGTGCTGTAGGCTCCTTTGGCTTGTGTTTTAGGTGTTTCAGGAAACACCATACACTTCTCCAGAGTGGCTGTGGCAATTTACATCCCACCCATCAGCATAACAAGGCTCCCTGTTCTCCGTGGCCTGTGCTGCATTTCTGGATTTTACACTTTTTTCAGATGGCCCATTGACAGGGGTGCAGTGAGACTTCATTGTAGTGCAGATTTCTTTAACATGCTTGCTTGGTTGGCCAAAAAGTGCGTATGCGTTTTTTCCTGAATACATTCAGGAAAAAACGCATACGCACTTTTTGGCCAAGTGCATCATTGTCGACGTTCTGCCTCTTTTCCTATGCTTTCAATGCAATTGCAGTGTACCCCCTGAAATCGTTTTCCTGCAATTCTGCCCTGCGTTCAAGTCCTCTTCACAGCCTTCCTTCAATATATTTTTGGACGATAGCTGTCATTTATAACTCTGCAGGTTTGTGAATTACAGTGCCCCTGAGCTCCTTTTTTAAAATCGCTTTCTTGTGAGCTGGCCGCAAACCCGCAGGATTGCTTCAGGCCCTAATCTGGTTCCGGCACGGCATGCTGAGCCTTTGGTTAATTCCTCTTCCTGGTGGAAATGAGCATTAAATTTGCCCGTGCAGACACCTACAGCTAGTTTCTCATTGGTTCTCCCTATTCGTATTCATCTTGCGCAGAAATTGCAAACTGTCGCAAACAGGAGGTTAAAGGCACTGACTCTCCAAGTGGGGAGAGTGTTAGTAAAGGTTCCGGAAATGTGAACCCGAGTAAAAGGGGCAAAAACTGAGATGCATTTGAAAACGTTTCCCGGTCACACGGTGCACCATACTGTGGGTTTCCCATCATGTTTTAGCTGAAGGAAGAATCGCTTAAACTGGAGAGTTGGGACCCATGGAATGGGTACCATGCAGTATGACTTCAAATGGTCTGCATTTGCTCATCGAACCTCACCAATGCTATCAGCCTGAAGTGTCCATCCTTATGTCTCACTCAGCTCTGGGTTTAGATGAAGTAAATCCAGGTTGCATCACAAGCCCTGAATGAATTATTTAAGAATTGCTCTCTATTTCACTGCCATTGTGTTTTGTTTTTGTAATTCATTTTGATAATAGGATTTATCGGATTTTCTCTGCTGCCTTCATGCAGCTGTACACACGCTTGATTCTCTTATGGAGACATATAAATCCATGGGTTTGAAGATTCTTACTAGTCAGGTGTATTCCTAGGCGTTGAATATAGGGTGTTTAGCCCATTTCGTTGAGCAAGGGGTAGGTCTTGACTATTACGTATTTGACGTATGGAATGGTATCTGTGCTAATTTCTCACTCTGGTTTTATGCAGTACCGTGATTCACCTTTCCCCTTAAGCAAACATAAGTTGGTTTTCTAAATTTGAGACCCTGTTCTGTTTTGTAATTCAGTTCATGTGTAGCCAAGATTACATTCTGTGTATTAGTGATATGATATTTCATTTTCTGTGTGACTTATTTCACTTAGAATCATCGTACCTGAATCCACTCATTATGCCACGACGGGCCAGATGACATAGATTTCATTGGTGAGTGATATTCCATTGTACGTACGTACCACAACTTCTTTCTCCATTTTTCGCTTTCTGGGATATTTAACTTGTACCGTAGACGAGGTTCTTGTAAACAGAGCCGTCTGAAACTTTGGGGTGGCTGTGTGTTTTTGATTTTAATTTCCTAAGCTATAGGACCATAAGTGGAAGTGCCGTAGGCTCCGTTGCTTTGTTTTTTAGGTGTTTCAGGAAACACCATACACTTCTTCAGAGTGGCTCTTGGTAATTTACATCCCACCCATCAGCATAACAAGGCTCCCTGTGCTCCATGGTCTGTGCTGCATTTCTGGATTTTACACTTTTTTCAGATGGCCCTTTTGACCGGGGGGCAGTGAGACTTCATTGTAGTGCAGATTTCTCTAACATGCTTGCTTGGTTTGCCAAAAGGGCGTATGCGTTTTTTCCTGAATATATTCCGGAAAAAACGCATACGCCCTTTTTGTCCAAGTGTATCATTGTTGACGTTCTGTTCTTTCCTATGCTTTAAACGCAATTCCAGTCTACCCCCTGAAATCGTTTTCCTGCAATTCTGCCCCGCTTTAAAGTCCTCTTTGCAGCCTTGCTTCAATATAGTTTTGGACGATAGCTGTCATTTATAACTCTGCAAGTTTGTGAATTACAGTGCCCCTGAGCTCCTTTCTTCAAATCGCTTTCTTGTGAGCTGGCCGCAAACCCGCAGGATTGCTTCAGGCCATAATCTGGTTCTGGCATGGCATGCTGAGCCTTTGGTTAATCCCTCTTCCCGGTGGGAAATGAGCGTTAAATTTGCCCGTGCAGACACCTAGAGCTAGTCTTTCATTGGTTCTCCCTATTCCTGTTCATCTTGCGCAGAATTTGCAAACTGTGCCAAACAGCAGGTTAAAGGCACTGACTCTCCAAGTGGGGAGAGTGTTAGTAAAGGGTCTGGAATTGTGAACCCGAGTAAAAGGGGACGAAAACTGAGATGCATTTGAAAACGTTTCCCGGTCACACGGTGTACCATACTGTGGGTTTCCCATGCATGTTTTAGCTGCAGGAAGAATCGCTTAAACCTGGAGATTTGGGACCCTTGGAATTGGTACCATGCAGTATGACTTCAAATGGTCTGCATTTGCTCATCGAACCTCACCAATGTTATCAGCCCGAAGTGTACAACCTTATGTCTCACACAGCTCTGGGTGTAGATGAGGTAAATGCAGGTTGCATCACAAGCCCTGAATGAATTATTTAAGAATTGCTCTCTATTTCACTGTCATTGTGTTTTGTTTTTGTAATTCATTTTGATAACAGGATTTATCGGATTTTCTCTGCTGCCTTCATGCAGCTGTACACACGCTTGATTCTCTTATGGAGACATATAAATCCATGGGTTTGAAGATTCTTACTAGTCTGGTGTATTCCTAGGCATTGAATAGAGGGTGTTTAGCCCATTTCGTTCAGCAAGGGGTAGGTCTTGACTATTACGTATGTGACGTATGGAATGGTATCTGTGCTAATTTCTATCTCTGGTTTTATGCAGCACCCCAACTCACCTTTCCCCTTAAGCAAACATAAGTTGGTTTTCAAAATTTGAGACCCTGTTCTGTTTTGTAATTCAGTTCATGTGTAGCCAAGTTTACATTCCGTGTATTAGTGATATCTTATGATGTTTCATTTTCTGTGTGACTTATTTCACTTAGAATCATCGTACCTGAATCCACTCATTATGCCACGACGGGCCAAATGACATAGATTTCATTGGTGAGTGATATTCCATTGTACGTACGTACCACAACTTCTTTATGCATTTTTCGCTTTCTGGGATATTTAACTTGTACCGTAGACGAGTTTCTTGCAAACAGAGCCGTCTGAAACTTTGGGTGGCTGTGTGTTTTTGATTTTAATTTCCCTAAGCTATAGGACCATAAGTGGAAGTGCCGTAGGGTCCGTTGCTTTGTTTTTTAGGTGTTTCAGGAAACACCATACACTTCTTCAGAGTGGCTCTTGGCAATTTACATCCCACCCATCAGCATAACAAGGCTCCCTGTTCTCCATGGTCTGTGCTGCATTTCTGGATTTTACACTTTTTTCACATGGCCCTTTTGACCGGGGGGCAGTGAGACTTCATTGTAGTGCAGATTTCTTTAACATGCTTGCTTGGTTTGCCAAAAGGGCGTATGCGTTTTTTCCTGAATATATTCCGGAAAAAACGCATACGCCCTTTTTGTCCAAGTGCATCATTGTTGACGTTCTGCCTCTTTTCCTATGCTTTAAGTGCAATTCCAGTCTACCCCCTGAAATCGTTTTCCTGCAATTCTGCCCCGCTTTCAAGTCCTCTTCGCAGCCTTGCTTCAATATAGTTTTGGACGATAGCTGTCATTTATAACTCTGCAGGTTTGTGAATTACAGTGCCCCTGAGCTCCTTTCCTCAAATCGCTTTCTTGTGAGCTGGCCGCAAACAGGCAGGATTGCTTCAGGCCCTAATCTGGTTCCGGCATGGCATGCTGAGCCTTTGGTTAATTCCTCTTCCTCGTTGGAAATGAGCGTTAAATTTGCCCGTGCAGACACCTACAGCTAGTCTCTCATTGGTTCTCCCTATTCCTGTTCATCTTGCGCAGAATTTGCAAACTGTGCCAAACAGCAGGTTAAAGGCACTGACTCTCCAAGTGGGGAGAGTGTTAGTAAAGGGTCTGGAATTGTGAACCCGAGTAAAAGGGGACGAAAACTGAGATGCATTTGAAAACGTTTCCCGGTCACACGGTGTACCATACTGTGGGTTTCCCATGCATGTTTTAGCTGAAGGAAGAATCGCTTAAACCTGGAGATTTGGGACCCTTGGAATTGGTACCATGCAGTATGACTTCAAATGGTCTGCATTTGCTCATCGAACCTCACCAATGTTATCAGCCCGAAGTGTACAACCTTATGTCTCACACAGCTCTGGGTGTAGATGAGGTAAATGCAGGTTGCATCACAAGCCCTGAATGAATTATTTAAGAATTGCTCTCTATTTCACTGTCATTGTGTTTTGTTTTTGTAATTCATTTTGATAATAGGATTTATCGGATTTTCTCTGCTGCCTTCATGCAGCTGTACACAGGCTTGATTCTCTTATGGAGACATATAAATCCATGGGTTTGAAGATTCTTACTAGTCAGGTGTATTCCTAGGCGTTGAATATAGGGTGTTTAGCCCATTTCGTTGAGCAAGTGGTACGTCTTGACTATTACGTATTTGACATATGGAATGGTATCTGTGCTAATTTCTAACTCTGGTTTTATGCAGCACCCCAACTCACCTTTCCCCTTACGCAAACATAAGTTGGTTTTCTAAATTTGAGACCCTGTTCTGTTTTGTAATTCAGGTCATGTGTAGCCAAGATTACATTCCGTGTATTAGTGATATGATGTTTCATTTTCTGTGTGACTTATTTCACTTAGAATCATTGTACCTGAATCCACTCATTATGCCACGACGGGCCTGATGATATAGATTTCATTGGTGAGTGATATTCCATTGTACGTACGTACCACAATTTCTTTATCCATTTTTTGCTTTCTGGGATATTTAACTTGTACCGTAGACGAGGTTCTTGTGAAGAGAGCCGTCTGAAACTTTGGGGTGGCTGTGTGTTTTTGATTTTAATTTCCCTAAGCTATAGGACCATAAGTGGAAGTGCCGTAGGCTCTCTTGCTTTGTTTTTTAGGTGTTTCAGGAAACACCATACACTTCTCCAGAGTGTCTCTTGGCAATTTACATCCCACCCATCAGCATAACAAGGCTCCCTGTTCTCCATGGCCTGTACTGCCTTTCTGGATTTTACCCTTTTTTCAGATGGCCCTTTTGACCGGGGGGCAGTGAGACTTCATTGTAGTGCAGATTTCTTTAACATGCTTACTTGGTTGGCCAGAAAGTGCGTATGCGTTTTTTCCTGAATATATTCCGGAAAAAACGCATATGCCCTTTTTTGCCAAGTGCATCATTGTCGACGTTCTGCCTCTTTTCCTATGCTTTAAATGCAATTCCAGTCTACACCCTGAAATCGTTTTCCTGCAATTCTGCCCCGCTTTCAAGTCCTCTTCGCAGCCTTCCTTCAATATATTTTTGGACGATAGCTGTCATTTATAACTCTGCAGGTGTGTGAATTACAGTGCCCCTGAGCTCCTTTCTTCAAATCGCTTTCTTGTAAGCTGGCCACAAACCCTCAGGATTGATCCAGGCCCTAATCTGGTTCCGGCACGGCATACTGAGCGTTTGGTTAATTCCTATTCCTGGTTGGAAATGAGCGTTAAATTTGCCCGTGCAGACACCTACAGCTAGGCTCTCATTGGTTCTCCCTATTCCTGTTCATCTTGCGCAGAAATTGAAAACTGTGCCAAACAGCAGGTTTAAGGCACTGACTCTCCAAGTGGGTAGAGTGTTAGTAAAGGGTCTGGAATGGTGAACCCGAGTAAAAGGGTCCGAAAACTGAGATGCATTTGAAAACGTTTCCCGGTCACACGGTGCACCATACTGTGGGTTTCCCATGCATGTTTTAGCTGAAGGAAGAATCGCTTAAACCTGGAGAGTTGGGACCCATGGAATGGGTACCATGCAGTATGACTTCAAATGGTCTGCATTTGCTCATCGAACCTCACCAATGCTATCAGCCCGAAGTGTCCAACTTTATGTCTCACACAGCTCTGGGAGTAGATGAGGTAAATCCAGGTTGCATCACAAGCCCTGAATGAATTATTTAAGCATTGCTCTCTATTTCACTGTCATTGTGTTTTTTTTTTAATTCATTTTGATAATAGGATTTATCGGATTTTCTCTGCTGCCTTCATGCAGCTGTACACACGCTTGATTCTCTTATGGAGACATATAAATCCATGGGTTTGAAGATTCTTACTAGTCAGGTGTATTCCTAGGCGTTGAATATAGGGTGTTTAGCCCATTTCGTTGAGCAAGGGGTAGGTCTTGACTATTACATATTTGACGTATGGAATGGTATCTGTGCTAATTTCTATCTCTGGTTTTATGCAGCACCCCAACTCACCTTTCCCCTTAAGCAAACATAAGTTGGTTTTCTAAATTTGAGGCCCTGTTCTGTTTAGTAATTCAGTTCATGTGTAGCCAAGATTACATTTGGTGTATTAGTGATATCTTATGATGTTTCACTTTCTGAGTGATTTATTTCACTTAGAATCATCATACCTGAATCCACTCATTATGCCAGGACGGGCCAGATGACATAGACTTCATTGGTGAGTGATATTCCATTGTACGTACGTACCACAACTTCTTTATCCATTTTTCGCATTCTGGGATATTTAACTTGTACCGTAGACGAGGTTCTTGTAAACAGAGCCGTCTGAAACTCAGGGGTGGCTGTGTGTTTTTGATTTTAATTTACCTAAGCTATAGGACCATATGTGGAAGTGCTGTAGGCTCCTTTGGCTTGTGTTTTATGTGTTTCAGGAAACACCATACACTTCTCCAGAGTGGCTGTTGGCAATTTACATCCCACCCATCAGCATAACCAGGCTCCCTGTTCTCCATGGCCTGTGCTGCATTTCTGGATTTTACACTTTTTTCAGATGGCCCTTTTGACCGGGGGGCAGTGAGACATCATTGTAGTGCAGATTTCTTTACATGCTTGCTTGGTTGGCCAAAAAGTGCCTATGCGTTTTTTCCTGAATTCATATTCAGGAAAAAACGCATACGCACTTTTTGGCCAAGTGCATCATTGTCGACGTTCTGCCTCTTTTCCTATGCTTTCAATGCCATTCCAGTGTACCCCCTGAAATCGTTTTCCTGCAATTCTTCCCTGCGTTCAAGTCCTCTTCACAGCCTTCCTTCAATATATTTTTGGACGATAGCTGTCATTTATAACTCTGCAGGTTTGTGAATTACAGTGCCCCTGAGCTCCTTTCTTCAAATCGCTTTCTTGTGAGCTGGCCGCAAACCCGCAGGATTGCTTCAGGCCCTAATCTGCTTCCGGCACGTCATGCTGAGCCTTTGATTAATTCCTCTTCCTGGTGGAAATGAGCATTAAATTTGCCCGTGCAGACACCTACAGCTACTTTCTCATTGGTTCTCCCTATTCCTATTCATCTTGCGCAGAAATTGCAAACTGTCGCAAACAGGAGGTTAAAGGCACTGACTCTCCAAGTGGGGAGAGTGTTAGTAAAGGGTCTGGAATTGTAAACACGAGTAAAAGGGGCAAAAACTGAGATGCATTTGAAAACGTTTTCCGGTCACACGGTGCACCATACTGTGGGTTTCCCATGCATGTTTTAGCTGAAGGAAGAATCGCTTAAACCTGGAGATTTGGGACCCATGGAATGGGTACCATGCAGTATGACTTCAAATGGTCTGCATTTGCTCATCGAACCTCACCAATGCTATCAGCCCGAAGTGTCCAACCTTATGTCTCACTCAGCTCTGGGTTTAGATGAGGTAAATCCAGGTTGCATCACAAGCCCTGAATGAATTATTTAAGAATTGCTCTCTATTTCACTGCCATTGTGTTTTGTTTTTGTAATTCATTTTGATAATAGGATTTATCGGATTTTCTCTGCTGCCTTCATGCAGCTGTACACACGCTTGATTCTCTTATGGAGACATATAAATCCATGGGTTTGAAGATTCTTACTAGTCAGGTGTATTCCTAGGCGTTGAATATAGGGTGTTTAGCCCATTTCGTTGAGCAAGGGGTAGGTCTTGACTATTACATATTTGACGTATGGAATGGTATCTGTGCTAATTTCTATCTCTGGTTTTATGCAGCACCCCAACTCACCTTTCCCCTTAAGCAAACATAAGTTGGTTTTCTAAATTTGAGGCCCTGTTCTGTTTAGTAATTCAGTTCATGTGTAGCCAAGATTACATTTGGTGTATTAGTGATATCTTATGATGTTTCATTTTCTGTGTGACTTATTTCACTTAGAATCATCATACCTGAATCCACTCATTATGCCAGGACGGGCCAGATGACATAGACTTCATTGGTGAGTCATATTCCATTGTACGTACGTACCACAACTTCTTTATCCATTTTTCGCTTTCTGGGATATTTAACTTGTACCGTAGACGAGGTTCTTGTAAACAGAGCCGTCTGAAACTCAGGGGTGGCTGTGTGTTTTTGATTTTAATTTCCCTAAGCTATAGGACCATATGTGGAAGTGCTGTAGGCTCCTTTGGCTTGTGTTTTAGGTGTTTCAGGAAACACCATACACTTCTCCAGAGTGGCTGTTGGCAATTTACATCCCACCCATCAGCATAACCAGGCTCCCTGTTCTCCATGGCCTGTGCTGCATTTCTGGATTTTACACTTTTTTCAGATGGCCCTTTTGACCGGGGGGCAGTGAGACATCATTGTAGTGCAGATTTCTTTAACATGCTTGCTTGGTTGGCCAAAAAGTGCCTATGCGTTTTTTCCTGAATTCATATTCAGGAAAAAACGCATACGCACTTTTTGGCCAAGTGCATCATTGTCGACGTTCTGCCTCTTTTCCTATGCTTTCAATGCCATTCCAGTGTACCCCCTGAAATCGTTTTCCTGCAATTCTGCCCTGCGTTCAAGTCCTCTTCACAGCCTTCCTTCAATATATTTTTGGACGATAGCTGTCATTTATAACTCTGCAGGTTTGTGAATTACAGTGCCCCTGAGCTCCTTTCTTCAAATCGCTTTCTTGTGAGCTGGCCGCAAACCCGCAGGATTGCTTCAGGCCCTAATCTGGTTCCGGCACGGCATGCTGAGCCTTTGGTTAATTCCTCTTCCTGGTGGAAATGAGCATTAAATTTGCCCGTGCAGACACCTACAGCTACTTTCTCATTGGTTCTCCCTATTCCTATTCATCTTGCGCAGAAATTGCAAACTGTCGCAAACAGGAGGTTAAAGGCACTGACTCTCCAAGTGGGGAGAGTGTTAGTAAAGGGTCTGGAATTGTGAACCCGAGTAAAAGGGGCAAAAACTGAGATGCATTTGAAAACGTTTCCCGGTCACACGGTGCACCATACTGTGGGTTTCCCATGCATGTTTTAGCTGAAGGAAGAATCGCTTAAACCTGGAGAGTTGGGACCCATGGAATGGGTACCATGCAGTATGACTTCAAATGGTCTGCATTTGCTCATCGAACCTCACCAATGCTATCAGCCCGAAGTGTCCAACCTTATGTCTCACTCAGCTCTGGGTTTAGATGAGGTAAATCCAGGTTGCATCACAAGCCCTGAATGAATTATTTAAGAATTGCTCTCTATTTCACTGCCATTGTGTTTTGTTATTGTAATTCATTTTGATAATAGGATTTATCGGATTTTCTCTGCTGCCTTCATGCAGCTGTACACACGCTTGATTCTCTTATGGAGACATATAAATCCATGGGTTTGAAGATTCTTACTAGTCAGGTGTATTCCTAGGCGTTGAATATAGGGTGTTTAGCCCATTTCGTTGAGCAAGGGGTAGGTCTTGACTATTACATATTTGACGTATGGAATGGTATCTGTGCTAATTTCTATCTCTGGTTTTATGCAGCACCCTGATTCACATTTCCCCTTAAGCAAACATAAGTTGGTTTTCTAAATTTGAGACCCTGTTCTGTTTTGTAATTCAGTTCATGTGTAGCCAAGATTACATTCCGTGTATTAGTGATATCTTATGATGTTTCATTTTCTGTGTGACTTATTTCACTTAGAATCATCGTACCTGAATCCACTCATTATGCCACGACGGGCCAAATGACATAGATTTCATTGGTGAGTGATATTCAATTGTACGTACGTACCACAACTTCTTTATCCATTTTTCGCTTTCTGGGATATTTAACTTGTACCGTAGACGAGTTTCTTGCAAACAGAGCCGTCTGAAACTTTGGGGTGGCTGTGTGTTTTTGATTTTAATTTCCCTAAGCTATAGGACCATAAGTGGAAGTGCCGTAGGCTCCGTTGCTTTGTTTTTTAGGTGTTTCAGGAAACACCATACTCTTCTTCAGAGTGGCTCTTGGCAACTTACATCCCGCCCATCAGCATAACAAGGCTCCCTGTTCTCCATGGTCTGTGCTGCATTTCTGGATTTTACACTTTTTTCAGATGGCCCTTTTGACCGGGGGGCAGTGAGACTTCATTGTAGTGCAGATTTCTCTAACATGCTTGCTTGGTTTGCCAAAAGGGCGTATGCGTTTTTTCCTGAATATATTCCGGAAAAAACGCATACGCCCTTTTTGTCCAAGTGCATCATTGTTGACGTTCTGTTCTTTCCTATGCTTTAAACGCAATTCCAGTCTACCCCTGAAATCGTTTTCCTGCAATTCTGCCCCGCTTTAAAGTCCTCTTCGCAGCCTTGCTTCAATATAGTTTTGGACGATAGCTGTCATTTATAACTCTGCAGGTTCGTGAATTACAGTGCCCCTGAGCTCCTTTCTTCAAATCGCTTTCTTGTGAGCTGGCCGCAAACCCGCAGGATTGCTTCAGGCCATAATCTGGTTCTGGCATGGCATGCTGAGCCTTTGGTTAATTCCTCTTCCCGGTGGGAAATGAGCATTAAATTTGCCCGTGCAGACACCTAGAGCTAGTCTTTCATTGGTTCTCCCTATTCCTGTTCATCTTGCGCAGAATTTGCAAACTGTGCCAAACAGCAGGTTAAAGGCACTGACTCTCCAAGTGGGGAGAGTGTTAGTAAAGGGTCTGGAATTGTGAACCCGAGTAAAAGGGGACGAAAACTGAGATGCATTTGAAAACGTTTCCCGGTCACACGGTGTACCATACTGTGGGTTTCCCATGCATGTTTTAGCTGAAGGAAGAATCGCTTAAACCTGGAGATTTGGGACCCTTGGAATTGGTACCATGCAGTATGACTTCAAATGGTCTGCATTTGCTCATCGAACCTCACCAATGTTATCAGCCCGAAGTGTACAACCTTATGTCTCACACAGCTCTGGGTGTAGATGAGGTAAATGCAGGTTGCATCACAAGCCCTGAATGAATTATTTAAGAATTGCTCTCTATTTCACTGTCATTGTGTTTTGTTTTTGTAATTCATTTTGATAATAGGATTTATCGGATTTTCTCTGCTGCCTTCATGCAGCTGTACACACGTTTGATTCTCTTATGGAGATATATAAATCCATGGGTTTGAAGATTCTTACTAGTCTGGTGTATTCCTAGGCATTGAATAGAGGGTGTTTAGCCCATTTCGTTCAGCAAGGGGTAGGTCTTGACTATTACGTATGTGACGTATGGAATGGTATCTGTGCTAATTTCTATCTCTGGTTTTATGCAGCACCCCAACTCACCTTTCCCCTTAAGCAAACATAAGTTGGTTTTCTAAATTTGAGACCCTGTTCTGTTTTGTAATTCAGTTCATGTGTAGCCAAGATTACATTCTGTGTATTAGTGATATGATGTTTCATTTTCTGTGTGACTTATTTCACTTAGAATCATCGTACCTGAATCCACTCATTATGCCACGACGGGCCAGATGACATAGATTTCATTGGTGAGTGATATTCCATTGTACGTACGTACCACAACTTCTTTCTCCATTTTTCGCTTTCTGGGATATTTAACTTGTACCGTAGACGAGGTTCTTGTAAACAGAGCCGTCTGAAACTTTGGGGTGGCTGTGTGTTTTTGATTTTAATTTCCTAAGCTATAGGACCATAAGTGGAAGTGCCGTAGGCTCCGTTGCTTTGTTTTTTAGGTGTTTCAGGAAACACCATACACTTCTCCAGAGTGGCTGTTGGCAATTTACATCCCACCCATCAGCATAACCAGGCTCCCTGTTCTCCATGGCCTGTGCTGCATTTCTGGATTTTACACTTATTTCAGATGGCCCTTTTGACCGGGGGGCAGTGAGACTTCATTTTAGTGCAGATTTCTTTAACATGCTTGCTTGGTTGGCCAAAATGGGCGTATGCGTTTTATCCTGATAATATTCAGGAAAAAACGCATACGCCCTTTTTGGCCAACTGCATCATTGTTGACGTTCTGCCTCTTTTCCTATGCTTTAAATGCAATTCCAGTCTACCCCCTGAAATCATTGTCCTGCAATTCTGCCCCGCTTTCAAGTCCTCTACGCAGCCTTCCTTCAATATATTTTTGGACGATAGCTGTCATTTATAACTCTGCAGGTTTGTGAATTACAGTGCCCCTGAGCTCCTTTCTTCAAATCGCTTTCTTGTGAGCTGGCCGCAAACCCGCAGGATTGCTTCAGGCCCTAATCTGGTTCCGGCACGGCATGCTGAGCCTTTGGTTAATTCCTCTTCCTGGTGGGAAATGAGTATTAAATTTGCCCGTGCAGACACCTACATCTAGTCTCTCATTGGTTCTCCTTATTACTGTTCATCTTAAGCAGAAATTGCAAACTGTGCCAAACAGCAGGTTAAAGGCACTGTCTCTCCAAGTGGGGAGAGTGTTAGTAAAGGGTCTGGAATTGTGAACCCGAGTAAAAGGGGACGAAAACTGAGATGCATTTGAAAACGTTTCCCGGTCACACGGTGCACCATACTGTGGGTTTCCCATGCATGTTTTAGCTGAAGGAAGAATCGCTTAAACCTGGAGAGTTGGGACCCACGGAATGGGTATCATGCAGTATGACTTCAAATGGTCTGCATTTGCTCATCGAACCTCACCAATGCTATCAGCCCGAAGTGTCCAACCTTATGTCTCACTCAGCTCTGGGTTTTGATGAGGTAAATCCAGGTTGCATCACAAGCCCTGAATGAATAATTTAAGAATTGCTCTCTATTTCACTGTCATTGTGTTTTGTTTTTGTAATTCATTTTGATAATAGGATTTATCGGATTTTCTCTGCTGCCTTCATGCAGCTGTACACACGCTTGATTCTCTTATGGAGACATATAAATCCATGGGTTTGAAGATTCAAACTAGTCAGTTGTATTCCTAGGCGTTGAATATATGGTGTTTAGCCCATTTCGTTGAGCAAGGGGTAGGTCTTGACTATTACATATTTGACGTGTGGAATGGTATCTGTGCTAATTTCTATCTCTGGTTTTATGCAGCACCCCAACTCACCTTTCCCCTTAAGCAAACATAAGTTGGTTTTCTAAATTTGAGACCCTGTTCTCATTTGTAATTCAGTTCATGTGTAGCCAAAATTATATTCCGTGTATTAGTGACATCTTATGATGTTTCATTTTCTGTGTGACTTATTTCACTTAGAATCATCGTACCTGAATCCACTCATTATGTCACGACGGGCCAGATGACATAGATTTCATTGGTGAGTGATATTCCATTGTACGTACGTACCACAACTTCTTTCTCCATTTTTCGCTTTCTGGGATATATAACTTGTACCGTAGACGAGGTTCTTGTAAACAGAGCCGTCTGAAACTTTGGGGTGGCTGTGTGTTTTTTATTTTAATTTCCCTAAGCTATAGGACCATAAGTGGAAGTGCCGTAGGCTCCGTTGCTTTGTTTTTTAGGTGTTTCAGGAAACACCATACACTTCTCCAGAGAGGCTGTTGGCAATTTACATCCCACCCATCAGCATAACAAGGCTCCCTGTTCTCCATGGCCTGTGCTGCATTTCTGGATTTTACACTTTTTTCAGATGGCCCTTTTGACCGGGGGGCAGTGAGACTTCATTGTAGTGCAGATTCCTTTAACATGCTTGCTTGGTTGGCCAAAAAGAGCGTATGCGTTTTTTCCTGAATATATTCAGGATAAAACGCATACGCCCTTTTTGGCCAAGTGCATCATTGTCGACGTTCTGCCTCTTTTCCTATGCTTTAAATGCAATTCCAGTGTACCCCCTGAAATCGTTTTCCTGCAATTCTGCCCTGCGTTCAAGTCCTCTTCGCAGCCTTCCTTCAATATATATTTTGGACGATAGCTGTCATTTATAACTCTGCAGGTTTGTGAATTACAGTGCCCCTGAGCTCCTTTCTTCAAATCGCTTTCTTGTGAGCTGGCCGCAAACCCGCAGGATTGCTTCAGGCCCAAATCTGGCTCCGGCACGGCATGCTGAGTCTTTGGTTAATTCCTCTTCCTGGTGGAAATGAGCATTAAATTTGCCCGTGCAGACACCTACAGCTAGTTTCTCATTGGTTCTCCCTATTCCTATTCATCTTGCGCAGAAATTGCAAACTGTCGCAAACAGGAGGTTAAAGGCACTGACTCTCCAAGTGGGGAGAGTGTTAGTAAAAGGTCTGGAATTGTGAACCCGAGTAAAAGGGGCAAAAACTGAGATGCATTTGAAAACGTTTCCCGGTCACACGGTGCACCATAATGTGGGTTTCCCATGCATGTTTTAGCTGAAGGAAGAATCGCTTAACCTGGAGAGTTGGGACCCATGGAATGGGTACCATGCAGTATGACTTCAAATGGTCTGCATTTGCTCATCGAACCTCACCAATGCTATCAGCCCGAAGTGTCCAACCTTATGTCTCACTCAGCTCTGGGTTTAGATGAAGTAAATCCAGGTTGCATCACAAGCCCTGAATGAATTATTTAAGAATTGCTCTCTATTTCACTGCCATTGTGTTTTGTTTTTGTAATTCATTTTGATAATAGTATTTATCGGATTTTCTCTGCTGCCTTCATGCAGCTGTACACACGCTTGATTCTCTTATGGAGACATATAAATCCATGGGTTTGAAGATTCTTACTAGTCAGGTGTATTCCTAGGCATTGAATATAGGGTGTTTAGCCCATTTTGTTGAGCAAGGGGTAGGTCTTGACTATTACGTATTTGACGTATGGAATGGTATGTGTGCTAATTTCTATCTCTGGTTTTATGCAGCACCCCAACTCACCTTTCCCCTTAAGCAAACATAAGTTGGTTTTCTAAATTTGAGACCCTGTTCTCATTTGTAATTCAGTTCATGTGTAGCCAAGATTACATTCCGTGTATTAGTGATATCTTATGATGTTTCATTTTCTGTGTGACTTATTTCACTTAGAATCATCGTACCTGAATCCACTCATTATGCCACGATGGGCCAGATGACATAGATTTCATTGGTGAGTGATATTCCATTGTACGTACGTACCACAACTTCTTTATACATTTTTCGCTTTCTGGGATATTTAACTTGTACCGTAAACGAGTTTCTTGCAAACAGAGACGTCTGAAACTTTGGGGTGGCTGTGTGTTTTTGATTTTAATTTCCCTAAGCTATAGGATCATAAGTGGAAGTGCCGTAGGCTCCGTTGCTTTGGTTTTTAGGTGTTTCAGGAAACACCATACACTTCTTCAGAGTGGCTCTTGGCAATTTACATCCCACCCATCAGCATAACAAGGCTCCCTGTTCTCCATGGTCTGTGCTGCATTTCTGGATTTTACACTTTTTTCAGATGGCCCTTTTGACCGGGGGGCAGTGAGACTTCATTGTAGTGCAGATTTCTTTAACATGCTTGCTTGGTTTGCCAAAAGGGCGTATGCGTTTTTTCCTGAATATATTCCGGAAAAAACGCATACGCCCTTTTTGTCCAAGTGCATCATTGTTGACGTTCTGCATCTTTTCCTATGCTTTAAGTGCAATTCCAGTCTACCCCCTGAAATCGTTTTCCTGCAATTCTGCCCCGTTTTCAAGTCCTCTTCGCAGCCTTGCTTCAATATAGTTTTGGACGATAGCTGTCATTTATAACTCTGCAGGTTTGTGAATTACAGTGCCCCTGAGCTCCTTTCTTCAAATCGCTTTCTTGTGAGCTGGCCGCAAACCCGCAGGATTGCTTCAGGCCATAATCTGGTTCCGGCAGGGCATGCTGAGCCTTTGGTTAATTCCTCTTCCTGGTGGGGAATGAGCGTTAAATTTGCCCATGCAGACACCTACAGCTAGTCTCTCATTGGTTCTCCCTATTCCTGTTCATCTTGCGCAGAATTTGCAAACTGTGCCAAACAGCAGGTTAAAGGCACTGACTCTCCAAGTGGGGAGAGTGTTAGTAAAGGGTCTGGAATTGTGAACCCGAGTAAAAGGGGACGAAAACTGAGATGCATTTGAAAACGTTTCCCGGTCACACGGTGTACCATACTGTGGGTTTCCCATGCATGTTTTAGCTGAAGGAAGAATCGCTTAAACCTGGACATTTGGGACCCTTGGAATAGGTACCATGCAGTATGACTTCAAATGGTCTGCATTTGCTCATCGAACCTCACCAATGTTATCAGCCCGAAGTGTACAACCTTATGTCTCACACAGCTCTGGGTGTAGATGAGGTAAATGCAGGTTGCATCACAAGCCCTGAATGAATTATTTAAGAATTGCTCTCTATTTCACTGTCATTGTGTTTTGTTTTTGTAATTCATTTTGATAATAGGATTTATCGGATTTTCTCTGCTGCCTTCATGCAGCTGTACACACGCTTGATTCTCTTATGGAGACATATAAATCCATGGGTTTGAAGATTCTTACTAGTCTGGTGTATTCCTAGGCATTGAATAGAGGGTGTTTAGCCCATTTCGTTCAGCAAGGGGTAGGTCTTGACTATTACGTATGTGACGTATGGAATGGTATCTGTGCTAATTTCTATCTCTGGTTTTATGCAGCACCCCAACTCACCTTTCCCCTTAAGCAAACATAAGTTGCTTTTCAAAATTTGAGACCCTGTTCTGTTTTGTAATTCAGTTCATGTGTAGCCAAGTTTATATTCCGTGTATTAGTGATATCTTATGATGTTTCATTTTCTGTGTGACTTATTTCACTTAGAATCATCGTACCTGAATCCACTCATTATGCCACGACGGGCCAAATGACATAGATTTCATTGGTGAGTGATATTCCATTGTACGTACGTACCACAACTTCTTTATCCATTTTTCGCTTTCTGGGATATTTAACTTGTACCGTAGACGAGTTTCTTGCAAACAGAGCCGTCTGAAACTTTGGGGTGGCTGTGTGTTTTTGATTTTAATTTCCCTAAGCTATAGGACCATAAGTGGAAGTGCCGTAGGCTCCGTTGCTTTGTTTTTTAGGTGTTTCAGGAAACACCATACACTTCTTCAGAGTGGCTCTTGGCAATTTACATCCCACCCATCAGCATAACAAGGCTCCCTGTTCTCCATGGTCTGTGCTGCATTTCTGGATTTTACACTTTTTTCAGATGGCCCTTTTGACCGGGGGGCAGTGAGACTTCATTGTAGTGCAGATTTCTTTAACATGCTTGCTTGGTTTGCCAAAAGGGCGTATGCGTTTTTTCCTGAATATATTCAGGAAAAAACGCATACGCCCTTTTTGTCCAAGTGCATCATTGTTGACGTTCTGCCTCTTTTCCTATGCTTTAAGTGCAATTCCAGTCTACCCCCTGAAATCGTTTTCCTGCAATTCTGCCCCGCTTTCAAGTCCTCTTCGCAGCCTTGCTTCAATATAGTTTTGGACGATAGCTGTCATTTATAACTCTGCAGGTTTGTGAATTACAGTGCCCCTGAGCTCCTTTCTTCAAATCGCTTTCTTGTGAGCTGGCCGCAAACCCGCAGGATTGCTTCAGGCCCTAATCTGGTTCCGGCACGGCATGCTGAGCCTTTGGTTAATTCATCTTCCTGGTTGGAAATGAGCATTAAATTTGCCCGTGCAGACACCTACAGCTAGTCTCTCATTGGTTCTCCTTATTCCTGTTCATCTTGCGCAAAAATTGCAAACTGTGCCAAACAGGAGGTTAAAGGCACTGACTCTCCAAGTGGGGAGAGTGTTAGTAAAGGGTCTGGAATTGTGAACCCGAGTAAAAGGGGACCAAAACTGAGATGCATTTGAAAACGTTTCCCGGTCACACGGTGCACCATACTGTGGGTTTCCCATGCATGCTTTAGCTGAAGGAAGAATCGCTTAAACCTGGAGAGTTAGGACCCATGGAATGGGTACCATGCAGTATGACTTCAAATGGTCTGCATTTGCTCATCGAACCTCACCAATGCTATCAGCCCGAAGTGTCCAACCTTATGTCTCACTCAGCTCTGGGTTTTGATGAGGTAAATGCAGGTTGCATCACAAGCCCTGAATGAATTATTTAAGCATTGCTCTCTATTTCACTGTCATTGTGTTTTGTTTTTGTAATTCATTTTGATAATAGGATTTATCGGATTTTCTCTGCTGCCTTCATGCAGCTGTACACAGGCTTGATTCTCTTATGGAGACATATAAATCCATGGGTTTGAAGATTCTTACTAGTCAGGTGTATTCCTAGGCGTTGAATATAGGGTGTTTAGCCCATTTCGTTGAGCAAGTGGTACGTCTTGACTATTACGTATTTGACATATGGAATGGTATCTGTGCTAATTTCTAACTCTGGTTTTATGCAGCACCCCAACTCACCTTTCCCCTTACGCAAACATAAGTTGGTTTTCTAAATTTGAGACCCTGTTCTGTTTTGTAATTCAGGTCATGTGTAGCCAAGATTACATTCCGTGTATTAGTGATATGATGTTTCATTTTCTGTGTGACTTATTTCACTTAGAATCATTGTACCTGAATCCACTCATTATGCCACGACGGGCCTGATGATATAGATTTCATTGGTGAGTGATATTCCATTGTACGTACGTACCACAATTTCTTTATCCATTTTTTGCTTTCTGGGATATTTAACTTGTACCGTAGACGAGGTTCTTGTGAAGAGAGCCGTCTGAAACTTTGGGGTGGCTGTGTGTTTTTGATTTTAATATCCCTAAGCTATAGGACCATAAGTGGAAGTGCCGTAGGCTCTCTTGCTTTGTTTTTTAGGTGTTTCAGGAAACACCATACACTTCTCCAGAGTGTCTCTTGGCAATTTACATCCCACCCATCAGCATAACAAGGCTCCCTGTTCTCCATGGCCTGTACTGCCTTTCTGGATTTTACACTTTTTTCAGATGGCCCTTTTGACCGGGGGGCAGTGAGACTTCATTGTAGTGCAGATTTCTTTAACATGCTTGCTTGGTTGGCCAAAAAGTGCGTATGCGTTTTTTCCTGAATATATTCCGGAAAAAACGCATATGCCCTTTTTCGCCTAGTGCATCATTGTCGACGTTCTGCCTCTTTTCCTATGCTTTAAATGCAATTCCAGTCTACACCCTGAAATCGTTTTCCTGCAATTCTGCCCCGCTTTCAAGTCCTCTTCGCAGCCTTCCTTCAATATATTATTGGACGATAGCTGTCATTTATAAATCTGCAGGTGTGTGAATTACAGTGCCCCTGAGCTCCTTTCTTCAAATCGCTTTCTTGTAAGCTGGCCACAAACCCTCAGGATTGATCCAGGCCCTAATCTGGTTCCGGCACGGCATGCTGAGCGTTTGGTTAATTCCTATTCCTGGTTGGAAATGAGCGTTAAATTTGCCCGTGCAGACACCTACAGCTAGGCTCTCATTGGTTCTCCCTATTCCTGTTCATCTTGCGCAGAAATTGCAAACTGTGCCAAACAGCAGGTTACAGGCACTGGCTCTCCATGTGGGGAGAGTGTTAGTAAAGCGTCTGGAATTGTGAACCCGACTAAATGGGGACGAAAACTGAGATGCATTTGAAAACGTTTCCCGGTCACACGGTGCACCATACTGTGGGTTTCCCATGCATGTTTTAGCTGAAGGAAGAATCGCTTAAACCTGGAGAGTTGGGACCCACGGAATGGGTACCATGCAGTATGACTTCAAATGGTCTGCATTTGCTCATCGAACCTCACCAATGCTATCAGCCCGAAGTGTCCAACCTTATGTCTCACTCAGCTCTGGGTGTAGATGAGGTAAATCCAGGTTGCATCACAAGCCCTGAATGAATTATTTAAGAATTGCTCTCTATTTCACTGTCATTGTGTTTTCTTTTTATAATTCATTTTGATAATGGGATTTATCGGATTGTCTCTGCTGCCTTCATGCAGCTGTACACACGCTTGATTCTCTTATGGAGACATATAAATCCATGGGTTTGAAGATTCTTTCTAGTCAGGTGTATTCCTAGGTGTTGAATATAGGGTGCTTAGCCCATTTGGTTGAGCAAGGGGTAGGTCTTGACTATTACATATTTGACGTATGGAATGGTATCTGTGCTAATTTCTATCTCTGGTTTTATGCAGGCCCCCAACTCACCTTTCCCCTTAAGCAAACATAAGTTGGTTTTCTTAATTTGAGACCCTGTTCTGTTTTGTAATTCAGTTCATGTGTAGCCAAGATTACATTCCGTGTATTAGTGACATCTTATGATGTTTCATTTTCTGTGTGACTTATTTCACTTAGAATCATCATACCTGAATCCACTCATTATGCCAGGACGGGCCAGATGACATAGACTTCATTGGTGAGTGATATTCCATTGTACGTACGTACCACAACTTCTTTATCCATTTTTCGCATTCTGGGATATTTAACTTGTACCGTAGACGAGGTTCTTGTAAACAGAGCCGTCTGAAACTCAGGGGTGGCTGTGTGTTTTTGATTTTAATTTCCCTAAGCTATAGGACCATATGTGGAAGTGCTGTAGGCTCCTTTGGCTTGTGTTTTAGGTGTTTCAGGAAACACCATACACTTCTCCAGAGTGGCTGTTGGCAATTTACATCCCACCCATCAGCATAACCAGGCTCCCTGTTCTCCATGGCCTGTGCTGCATTTCTGGATTTTACACTTTTTTCAGATGGCCCTTTTGACCGGGGGGCAGTGAGACTTCATTTTAGTGCAGGTTTCTTTAACATGCTTGCTTGGTTGGCCAAAATGGGCGTATGCGTTTTATCCTGAATATATTCAGGAAAAAACGCATACGCCCTTTTTGGCCAACTGCATCATTGTTGACGTTCTGCCTCTTTTCCTATGCTTTAAATGCAATTCCAGTCTACCCCCTGAAATCATTGTCCTGCAATTCTGCCCCGCTTTCAAGTCCTCTACGCAGCCTTCCTTCAATATATTTTTGGACGATAGCTGTCATTTATAACTCTGCAGGTTTGTGAATTACAGTGCCCCTGAGCTCCTTTCTTCAAATCGCTTTCTTGTGAGCTGGCCGCAAACCCGCAGGATTGCTTCAGGCCCTAATCTGGTTCCGGCACGGCATGCTGAGCCTTTGGTTAATTCCTCTTCCTGGTGGGAAATGAGTATTAAATTTGCCCGTGCAGACACCTACATCTAGTCTCTCATTGGTTCTCCTTATTACTGTTCATCTTAAGCAGAAATTGCAAACTGTGCCAAACAGCAGGTTAAAGGCACTGTCTCTCCAAGTGGGGAGAGTGTTAGTAAAGGGTCTGGAATTGTGAACCCGAGTAAAAGGGGACGAAAACTGAGATGCATTTGAAAACGTTTCCCGGTCACACGGTGCACCATACTGTGGGTTTCCCATGCATGTTTTAGCTGAAGGAAGAATCGCTTAAACCTGGAGAGTTGGGACCCACGGAATGGGTATCATGCAGTATGACTTCAAATGGTCTGCATTTGCTCATCGAACCTCACCAATGCTATCAGCCCGAAGTGTCCAACCTTATGTCTCACTCAGCTCTGGGTTTTGATGAGGTAAATCCAGGTTGCATCACAAGCCCTGAATGAATAATTTAAGAATTGCTCTCTATTTCACTGTCATTGTGTTTTGTTTTTGTAATTCATTTTGATAATAGGATTTATCGGATTTTCTCTGCTGCCTTCATGCAGCTGTACACACGCTTGATTCTCTTATGGAGACATATAAATCCATGGGTTTGAAGATTCAAACTAGTCAGTTGTATTCCTAGGCGTTGAATATATGGTGTTTAGCCCATTTCGTTGAGCAAGGGGTAGGTCTTGACTATTACATATTTGACGTGTGGAATGGTATCTGTGCTAATTTCTATCTCTGGTTTTATGCAGCACCCCAACTCACCTTTCCCCTTAAGCAAACATAAGTTGGTTTTCTAAATTTGAGACCCTGTTCTCATTTGTAATTCAGTTCATGTGTAGCCAAAATTATATTCCGTGTATTAGTGACATCTTATGATGTTTCATTTTCTGTGTGACTTATTTCACTTAGAATCATCGTACCTGAATCCACTCATTATGCCACGACGGGCCAGATGACATAGATTTCATTGGTGAGTGATATTCCATTGTACGTACGTACCACAACTTCTTTCTCCATTTTTCGCTTTCTGGGATATATAACTTGTACCGTAGACGAGGTTCTTGTAAACAGAGCCGTCTGAAACTTTGGGGTGGCTGTGTGTTTTTGATTTTAATTTCCCTAAGCTATAGGACCATAAGTGGAAGTGCCGTAGGCTCCGTTGCTTTGTTTTTTAGGTGTTTCAGGAAACACCATACACTTCTCCAGAGAGGCTGTTGGCAATTTACATCCCACCCATCAGCATAACAAGGCTCCCTGTTCTCCATGGCCTGTGCTGCATTTCTGGATTTTACACTTTTTTCAGATGGCCCTTTTGACCGGGGGGCAGTGAGACTTCATTGTAGTGCAGATTCCTTTAACATGCTTGCTTGGTTGGCCAAAAAGAGCGTATGCGTTTTTTCCTGAATATATTCAGGATAAAACGCATACGCCCTTTTTGGCCAAGTGCATCATTGTCGACGTTCTGCCTCTTTTCCTATGCTTTAAATGCAATTCCAGTGTACCCCCTGAAATCGTTTTCCTGCAATTCTGCCCTGCGTTCAAGTCCTCTTCGCAGCCTTCCTTCAATATATATTTTGGACGATAGCTGTCATTTATAACTCTGCAGGTTTGTGAATTACAGTGCCCCTGAGCTCCTTTCTTCAAATCGCTTTCTTGTGAGCTGGCCGCAAACCCGCAGGATTGCTTCAGGCCCAAATCTGGCTCCGGCACGGCATGCTGAGTCTTTGGTTAATTCCTCTTCCTGGTGGAAATGAGCATTAAATTTGCCCGTGCAGACACCTACAGCTAGTTTCTCATTGGTTCTCCCTATTCCTATTCATCTTGCGCAGAAATTGCAAACTGTCGCAAACAGGAGGTTAAAGGCACTGACTCTCCAAGTGGGGAGAGTGTTAGTAAAAGGTCTGGAATTGTGAACCCGAGTAAAAGGGGCAAAAACTGAGATGCATTTGAAAACGTTTCCCGGTCACACGGTGCACCATAATGTGGGTTTCCCATGCATGTTTTAGCTGAAGGAAGAATCGCTTAACCTGGAGAGTTGGGACCCATGGAATGGGTACCATGCAGTATGACTTCAAATGGTCTGCATTTGCTCATCGAACCTCACCAATGCTATCAGCCCGAAGTGTCCAACCTTATGTCTCACTCAGCTCTGGGTTTAGATGAAGTAAATCCAGGTTGCATCACAAGCCCTGAATGAATTATTTAAGAATTGCTCTCTATTTCACTGCCATTGTGTTTTGTTTTTGTAATTCATTTTGATAATAGTATTTATCGGATTTTCTCTGCTGCCTTCATGCAGCTGTACACACGCTTGATTCTCTTATGGAGACATATAAATCCATGGGTTTGAAGATTCTTACTAGTCAGGTGTATTCCTAGGCATTGAATATAGGGTGTTTAGCCCATTTTGTTGAGCAAGGGGTAGGTCTTGACTATTACGTATTTGACGTATGGAATGGTATGTGTGCTAATTTCTATCTCTGGTTTTATGCAGCACCCCAACTCACCTTTCCCCTTAAGCAAACATAAGTTGGTTTTCTAAATTTGAGACCCTGTTCTCATTTGTAATTCAGTTCATGTGTAGCCAAGATTACATTCCGTGTATTAGTGATATCTTATGATGTTTCATTTTCTGTGTGACTTATTTCACTTAGAATCATCGTACCTGAATCCACTCATTATGCCACGATGGGCCAGATGACATAGATTTCATTGGTGAGTGATATTCCATTGTACGTACGTACCACAACTTCTTTATCCATTTTTCGCTTTCTGGGATATTTAACTTGTACCGTAAACGAGTTTCTTGCAAACAGAGACGTCTGAAACTTTGGGGTGGCTGTGTGTTTTTGATTTTAATTTCCCTAAGCTATAGGATCATAAGTGGAAGTGCCGTAGGCTCCGTTGCTTTGGTTTTTAGGTGTTTCAGGAAACACCATACACTTCTTCAGAGTGGCTCTTGGCAATTTACATCCCACCCATCAGCATAACAAGGCTCCCTGTTCTCCATGGTCTGTGCTGCATTTCTGGATTTTACACTTTTTTCAGATGGCCCTTTTGACCGGGGGGCAGTGAGACTTCATTGTAGTGCAGATTTCTTTAACATGCTTGCTTGGTTTGCCAAAAGGGCGTATGCGTTTTTTCCTGAATATATTCCGGAAAAAACGCATACGCCCTTTTTGTCCAAGTGCATCATTGTTGACGTTCTGCATCTTTTCCTATGCTTTAAGTGCAATTCCAGTCTACCCCCTGAAATCGTTTTCCTGCAATTCTGCCCCGTTTTCAAGTCCTCTTCGCAGCCTTGCTTCAATATAGTTTTGGACGATAGCTGTCATTTATAACTCTGCAGGTTTGTGAATTACAGTGCCCCTGAGCTCCTTTCTTCAAATCGCTTTCTTGTGAGCTGGCCGCAAACCCGCAGGATTGCTTCAGGCCATAATCTGGTTCCGGCAGGGCATGCTGAGCCTTTGGTTAATTCCTCTTCCTGGTGGGGAATGAGCGTTAAATTTGCCCATGCAGACACCTACAGCTAGTCTCTCATTGGTTCTCCCTATTCCTGTTCATCTTGCGCAGAATTTGCAAACTGTGCCAAACAGGAGGTTAAAGGCACTGACTCTCCAAGTGGGGATAGTGTTAGTAAAGGGTCTGGAATTGTGAACCCGAGTAAAAGGGGACGAAAACTGAGATGCATTTGAAAACGTTTCCCGGTCACACGGTGTACCATACTGTGGGTTTCCCATGCATGTTTTAGCTGAAGGAAGAATCGCTTAAACCTGGAGATTTGGGACCCTTGGAATGGGTACCATGCAGTATGACTTCAAATGGTCTGCATTTGCTCATCGAACCTCACCAATGTTATCAGCCCGAAGTGTACAACCTTATGTCTCACACAGCTCTGGGTGTAGATGAGGTAAATGCAGGTTGCATCACAAGCCCTGAATGAATTATTTAAGAATTGCTCTCTATTTCACTGTCATTGTGTTTTGTTTTTGTAATTCATTTTGATAATAGGATTTATCGGATTTTCTCTGCTGCCTTCATGCAGCTGTACACACGCTTGATTCTCTTATGGAGACATATAAATCCATGGGTTTGAAGATTCTTACTAGTCTGGTGTATTCCTAGGCATTGAATAGAGGGTGTTTAGCCCATTTCGTTCAGCAAGGGGTAGGTCTTGACTATTACGTATGTGACGTATGGAATGGTATCTGTGCTAATTTCTATCTCTGGTTTTATGCAGCACCCCAACTCACCTTTCCCCTTAAGCAAACATAAGTTGCTTTTCAAAATTTGAGACCCTGTTCTGTTTTGTAATTCAGTTCATGTGTAGCCAAGTTTATATTCCGTGTATTAGTGATATCTTATGATGTTTCATTTTCTGTGTGACTTATTTCACTTAGAATCATCGTACCTGAATCCACTCATTATGCCACGACGGGCCAGATGACATAGATTTCATTGGTGAGTGATATTCCATTGTACGTACGTACCACAACTTCTTTCTCCATTTTTCGCTTTCTGGGATATTTAACTTGTACCGTAGACGAGGTTCTTGTAAACAGAGCCGTCTGAAACTTTGGGGTGGCTGTGTGTTTTTGATTTTAATTTCCTAAGCTATAGGACCATAAGTGGAAGTGCCGTAGGCTCCGTTGCTTTGTTTTTTAGGTGTTTCAGGAAACACCATACACTTCTCCAGAGTGGCTGTTGGCAATTTACATCCCACCCATCAGCATAACCAGGCTCCCTGTTCTCCATGGCCTGTGCTGCATTTCTGGATTTTACACTTTTTTCAGATGGCCCTTTTGACCGGGGGGCAGTGAGACTTCATTTTAGTGCAGATTTCTTTAACATGCTTGCTTGGTTGGCCAAAATGGGCGTATGCGTTTTATCCTGAATATATTCAGGAAAAAACGCATACGCCCTTTTTGGCCAACTGCATCATTGTTGACGTTCTGCCTCTTTTCCTATGCTTTAAATGCAATTCCAGTCTACCCCCTGAAATCATTGTCCTGCAATTCTGCCCCGCTTTCAAGTCCTCTACGCAGCCTTCCTTCAATATATTTTTGGACGATAGCTGTCATTTATAACTCTGCAGGTTTGTGAATTACAGTGCCCCTGAGCTCCTTTCTTCAAATCGCTTTCTTGTGAGCTGGCCGCAAACCCGAAGGATTGCTTCAGGCCCTAATCTGGTTCCGGCACGGCATGCTGAGCCTTTGGTTAATTCCTCTTCCTGGTGGGAAATGAGTATTAAATTTGCCCGTGCAGACACCTACATCTAGTCTCTCATTGGTTCTCCTTATTACTGTTCATCTTAAGCAGAAATTGCAAACTGTGCCAAACAGCAGGTTAAAGGCACTGTCTCTCCAAGTGGGGAGAGTGTTAGTAAAGGGTCTGGAATTGTGAACCCGAGTAAAAGGGGACGAAAACTGAGATGCATTTGAAAACGTTTCCCGGTCACACGGTGCACCATACTGTGGGTTTCCCATGCATGTTTTAGCTGAAGGAAGAATCGCTTAAACCTGGAGAGTTGGGACCCACGGAATGGGTATCATGCAGTATGACTTCAAATGGTCTGCATTTGCTCATCGAACCTCACCAATGCTATCAGCCCGAAGTGTCCAACCTTATGTCTCACTCAGCTCTGGGTTTTGATGAGGTAAATCCAGGTTGCATCACAAGCCCTGAATGAATAATTTAAGAATTGCTCTCTATTTCACTGTCATTGTGTTTTGTTTTTGTAATTCATTTTGATAATAGGATTTATCGGATTTTCTCTGCTGCCTTCATGCAGCTGTACACACGCTTGATTCTCTTATGGAGACATATAAATCCATGGGTTTGAAGATTCAAACTAGTCAGTTGTATTCCTAGGCGTTGAATATATGGTGTTTAGCCCATTTCGTTGAGCAAGGGGTAGGTCTTGACTATTACATATTTGACGTGTGGAATGGTATCTGTGCTAATTTCTATCTCTGGTTTTATGCAGCACCCCAACTCACCTTTCCCCTTAAGCAAACATAAGTTGGTTTTCTAAATTTGAGACCCTGTTCTCATTTGTAATTCAGTTCATGTGTAGCCAAAATTATATTCCGTGTATTAGTGACATCTTATGATGTTTCATTTTCTGTGTGACTTATTTCACTTAGAATCATCGTACCTGAATCCACTCATTATGCCACGACGGGCCAGATGACATAGATTTCATTGGTGAGTGATATTCCATTGTACGTACGTACCACAACTTCTTTCTCCATTTTTCGCTTTCTGGGATATATAACTTGTAGCGTAGACGAGGTTCTTGTAAACAGAGCCGTCTGAAACTTTGGGGTGGCTGTGTGTTTTTTATTTTAATTTCCCTAAGCTATAGGACCATAAGTGGAAGTGCCGTAGGCTCCGTTGCTTTGTTTTTTAGGTGTTTCAGGAAACACCATACACTTCTCCAGAGAGGCTGTTGGCAATTTACATCCCACCCATCAGCATAACAAGGCTCCCTGTTCTCCATGGCCTGTGCTGCATTTCTGGATTTTACACTTTTTTCAGATGGCCCTTTTGACCGGGGGGCAGTGAGACTTCATTGTAGTGCAGATTCCTTTAACATGCTTGCTTGGTTGGCCAAAAAGGGCGTATGCGTTTTTTCCTGAATATATTCAGGATAAAACGCATACGCCCTTTTTGGCCAAGTGCATCATTGTCGACGTTCTGCCTCTTTTCCTATGCTTTAAATGCAATTCCAGTGTACACCCTGAAATCGTTTTCCTGCAATTCTGCCCTGCGTTCAAGTCCTCTTCGCAGCCTTCCTTCAATATATATTTTGGACGATAGCTGTCATTTATAACTCTGCAGGTTTGTGAATTACAGTGCCCCTGAGCTCCTTTCTTCAAATCGCTTTCTTGTGAGCTGGCCGCAAACCCGCAGGATTGCTTCAGGCCCAAATCTGGCTCCGGCACGGCATGCTGAGTCTTTGGTTAATTCCTCTTCCTGGTGGAAATGAGCATTAAATTTGCCCGTGCAGACACCTACAGCTAGTTTCTCATTGGTTCTCCCTATTCCTATTCATCTTGCGCAGAAATTGCAAACTGTCGCAAACAGGAGGTTAAAGGCACTGACTCTCCAAGTGGGGAGAGTGTTAGTAAAAGGTCTGGAATTGTGAACCCGAGTAAAAGGGGCAAAAACTGAGATGCATTTGAAAACGTTTCCCGGTCACACGGTGCACCATAATGTGGGTTTCCCATGCATGTTTTAGCTGAAGGAAGAATCGCTTAACCTGGAGAGTTGGGACCCATGGAATGGGTACCATGCAGTATGACTTCAAATGGTCTGCATTTGCTCATCGAACCTCACCAATGTTATCAGCCCGAAGTGTACAACCTTATGTCTCACACAGCTCTGGGTGTAGATGAGGTAAATGCAGGTTGCATCACAAGCCCTGAATGAATTATTTAAGAATTGCTCTCTATTTCACTGTCATTGTGTTTTGTTTTTGTAATTCATTTTGATAATAGGATTTATCGGATTTTCTCTGCTGCCTTCATGCAGCTGTACACACGCTTGATTCTCTTATGGAGACATATAAATCCATGGGTTTGAAGATTCTTGCTAGTCTGGTGTATTCCTAGGCATTGAATAGAGGGTGTTTAGCCCATTTCGTTCAGCAAGGGGTAGGTCTTGACTATTACGTATGTGACGTATGGAATGGTATCTGTGCTAATTTCTATCTCTGGTTTTATGCAGAACCCCAACTCACCTTTCCCCTTAAGCAAACATAAGTTGGTTTTCAAAATTTGAGACCCTGTTCTGTTTTGTAATTCAGTTCATGTGTAGCCAAGTTTATATTCCGTGTATTAGTGATATCTTATGATGTTTCATTTTCTGTGTGACTTATTTCACTTAGAATCATCGTACCTGAATCCACTCATTATGCCACGACGGGCCAAATGACATAGATTTCATTGGTGAGTGATATTCCATTGTACGTACGTACCACAACTTCTTTATCCATTTTTCGCTTTCTGGGATATTTAACTTGTACCGTAGACGAGTTTCTTGCAAACAGAGCCGTCTGAAACTTTGGGGTGGCTGTGTGTTTTTGATTTTAATTTCCCTAAGCTATAGGACCATAAGTGGAAGTGCCGTAGGCTCCGTTGCTTTGTTTTTTAGGTGTTTCAGGAAACACCATACACTTCTTCAGAGTGGCTCTTGGCAATTTACATCCCACCCATCAGCATAACAAGGCTCCCTGTTCTCCATGGTCTGTGCTGCATTTCTGGATTTTACACTTTTTTCACATGGCCCTTTTGACCGGGGGGCAGTGAGAATTCATTGTAGTGCAGATTTCTTTAACATGCTTGCTTGGTTTGCCAAAAGGGCGTATGCGTTTTTTCCTGAATATATTCCGGAAAAAACGCATACGCCCTTTTTGTCCAAGTGCATCATTGTTGACGTTCTGCCTCTTTTCCTATGCTTTAAGTGCAATTCCAGTCTACCCCCTGAAATCGTTTTCCTGCAATTCTGCCCCGCTTTCAAGTCCTCTTCGCAGCCTTGCTTCAATATAGTTTTGGACGATAGCTGTCATTTATAACTCTGCAGGTTTGTGAATTACAGTGCCCCTGAGCTCCTTTCTTCAAATCGCTTTCTTGTGAGCTGGCCGCAAACCCGCAGGATTGCTTCAGGCCCAAATCTGGTTCCGGCATGGCATGCTGAGCCTTTGGTTAATTCCTCTTCCTGGTTGGAAATTAGCGTTAAATTTGCTCGTGCAGACACCTACAGCTAGTCTCTCATTGGTTCTCCCTATTCCTGTTCATCTTGCGCAGAATTTGCAAACTGTGCCAAACAGCCAGTTAAAGGCACTGACTCTCCAAGTGGGGATAGTGTTAGTAAAGGGTCTGGAATTGTGAACCCGAGTAAAAGAGGACGAAAACTGAGATGCATTTGAAAACGTTTCCCGGTCACACGGTGTACCATACTCTGGGTTTCCCATGCATGTTTTAGCTGAAGGAAGAATCGCTTAAACCTGGAGATTTGGGACCCTTGGAATTGGTACCATGCAGTATGACTTCAAATGGTCTGCATTTGCTCATCGAACCTCACCAATGCTTTCAGCCCGAAGTGTACAACCTTATGTCTCACACAGCTCTGGGTGTAGATGAGGTAAATGCAGGTTGCATCACAAGCCCTGAATGAATTATTTAAGAATTGCTCTCTATTTCACTGTCATTGTGTTTTGTTTTTGTAATTCATTTTGATAATAGGATTTATCGGATTTTCTCTGCTGCCTTCATGCAGCTGTACACACGCTTGATTCTCTTATGGAGACATATAAATCCATGGGTTTGAAGATTCTTACTAGTCTGGTGTATTCCTAGGCATTGAATAGAGGGTGTTTAGCCCATTTCGTTCAGCAAGGGGTAGGTCTTGACTATTACGTATGTGACGTATGGAATGGTATCTGTGCTAATTTCTATCTCTGATTTTATGCAGCACCCCAATTCACCTTTCCCCTTAAGCAAACATAAGTTGGTTTTCAAAATTTGAGACCCTGTTCTGTTTTGTAATTCAGTTCATGTGTAGCCAAGTTTACATTCCGTGTATTAGTGATATCTTATGATGTTTCTCTTTCTGTGTGACTTATTTCACTTAGAATCATCGTACCTGAATCCACTCATTATGCCACGATGGGCCAAATGACATAGATTTCATTGGTGAGTGATATTCCATTGTACGTACGTACCACAACTTCTTTATCCATTTTTCGCTTTCTGGGATATTTAACTTGTACCGTAGACGAGTTTCTTGCAAACAGAGCCGTCTGAAACTTTGGGGTGGCTGTGTGTTTTTGATTTTAATTTCCCTAAGCTATAGGACCATAAGTGGAAGTGCCGTAGGCTCCGTTGCTTTGTTTTTTAGGTGTTTCAGGAAACACCATACACTTCTTCAGAGTGGCTCTTGGCAATTTACATCCCACCCATCAGCATAACAAGGCTCCCTGTTCTCCATGGTCTGTGCTGCATTTCTGGATTTTACACTTTTTTCAGATGGCCCTTTTGACCGGGGGGCAGTGAGACTTCATTGTAGTGCAGATTTCTTTAACATGCTTGCTTGGTTTGCCAAAAGGGCGTATGCGTTTTTTCCTGAATATATTCCAGAAAAAACGCATACGCCCTTTTTGTCCAAGTGCATCATTGTTGACGTTCTGCCTCTTTTCCTATACTTTAAGTGCAATTCCAGTCTACCCCCTGAAATCGTTTTCCTGAAATTCTGCCCCGCTTTCAAGTCCTCTTCGCAGCCTTGCTTCAATATAGTTTTGGACGATAGCTGTCATTTATAACTCTGCAGGTTTGTGAATTACAGTGCCCCTGAGCTCCTTTCTTCAAATCGCTTTCTTGTGAGCTGGCCGCAAACCCGCAGGATTGCTTCAGGCCCTAATCTGGTTCCGGCACGGCATGCTGAGCCTTTGGTTAATTCATCTTCCTGGTTGGAAATGAGCATTAAATTTGCCCGTGCAGACACCTACAGCTAGTCTCTCATTGGTTCTCCTTATTCCTGTTCATCTTGCGCAAAAATTGCAAACTGTGCCAAACAGGAGGTTAAAGGCACTGACTCTCCAAGTGGGGAGAGTGTTAGTAAAGGGTCTGGAATTGTGAACCCGAGTAAAAGGGGACAAAAACTGAGATGCATTTGAAAACGTTTCCCGGTCACACGGTGCACCATACTGTGGGTTTCCCATGCATGCTTTAGCTGAAGGAAGAATCGCTTAAACCTGGAGAGTTAGGACCCATGGAATGGGTACCATGCAGTATGACTTCAAATGGTCTGCATTTGCTCATCGAACCTCACCAATGCTATCAGCCCGAAGTGTCCAACCTTATGTCTCACTCAGCTCTGGGTTTTGATGAGGTAAATGCAGGTTGCATCACAAGCCCTGAATGAATTATTTAAGCATTGCTCTCTATTTCACTGTCATTGTGTTTTGTTTTTGTAATTCATTTTGATAATAGGATTTATCGGATTTTCTCTGCTGCCTTCATGCAGCTGTACACAGGCTTGATTCTCTTATGGAGACATATAAATCCATGGGTTTGAAGATTCTTAATAGTCAGGTGTATTCCTAGGCGTTGAATATAGGGTGTTTAGCCCATTTCGTTGAGCAAGTGGTACGTCTTGACTATTACGTATTTGACATATGGAATGGTATCTGTGCTAATTTCTAACTCTGGTTTTATGCAGCACCCCAACTCACCTTTCCCCTTACGCAAACATAAGTTGGTTTTCTAAATTTGAGACCCTGTTCTGTTTTGTAATTCAGGTCATGTGTAGCCAAGATTACATTCCGTGTATTAGTGATATGATGTTTCATTTTCTGTGTGACTTATTTCACTTAGAATCATTGTACCTGAATCCACTCATTATGCCACGACGGGCCAGATGACATAGACTTCATTGGTGAGTGATATTCCATTGTACGTACGTACCACAACTTCTTTATCCATTTTTCGCATTCTGGGATATTTAACTTGTACCGTAGACGAGGTTCTTGTAAACAGAGCCGTCTGAAACTCAGGGGTGGCTGTGTGTTTTTGATTTTAATTTCCCTAAGCTATAGGACCATATGTGGAAGTGCTGTAGGCTCCTTTGGCTTGTGTTTTAGGTGTTTCAGGAAACACCATACACTTCTCCAGAGTGGCTGTTGGCAATTTACATCCCACCCATCAGCATAACCAGGCTCCCTGTTCTCCATGGCCTGTGCTGCATTTCTGGATTTTACACTTTTTTCAGATGGCCCTTTTGACCGGGGGGCAGTGAGACTTCATTGTAGTGCAGATTTCTTTAACATGCTTGCTTGGTTGGCCAAAAAGGGCGTATGCGTTTTTTCCTGAATATATTCAGGAAAAAACGCATACGCCCTTTTTGGCCAAGTGCATCATTGTCGACGTTCTGCCTCTTTTCCTATGCTTTAAATGCAATTCCAGTCTACCCCCTGAAATCGTTTTCCTGCAATTCTGCCCCGCTTTCAAGTCCTCTTCGCAGCCTACCTTCAATATATTTTTGGACGATAGCTGTCATTTATAACTCTGCAGGTTTGTGAATTACAGTGTCCCTGAGCTCCTTTCTTCAAATCGCTTTCTTGTGAGCTGGCCGCAAATCCGCAGGATTGCTTCAGGCCCTAATCTGTTTCCGGCACGGCATGCTGAGCCTTTGGTTAATTCCTCTTCCTGGTGGGAAATGAGCGTTAAATTTGCCCGTGCAGACACCTACAGCTAGTCTCTCATTGGTTTTCCCTATTCCTGTTCATCTTGCGCAGAAATTGCGAACTGTGCCAAACAGCAGGTTAAGGACACTGACTCTCCAAGTGGGGAGAGGGTTAGTAAAGCGTCTGGAATTGTGATCCCGAGTAAAAGGGGACGAAAACTGAGATGCATTTGAAAACGTTTCCCGGTCACACGGTGCACCATATTGTGGGTTTCCGATGCATGTTTTAGCTGAAGGAAGAATCGCTTAAACCTGGAGAGTTGGGACCCACGGAATGGGTACCATGCAGTATGACTTCAGATGGTCTGCATTTGCTCATCGAACCTCACCAATGTTATCAGCCCGAAGTGTACAACCTTATGTCTCACACAGCTCTGGGTGTAGATGAGGTAAATGCAGGTTGCATCACAAGCCCTGAATGAATTATTTAAGAATTGCTCTCTATTTCACTGTCATTGTGTTTTGGTTTTGTAATTCATTTTGATAATAGGATTTATCGGATTTTCTCTGCTGCCTTCATGCAGCTGTACACACGCTTGATTCTCTTATGGAGACATATAAATCCATGGGTTTGAAGATTCTTACTAGTCTGGTGTATTCCTAGGCATTGAATAGAGGGTGTTTAGCCCATTTCGTTCAGCAAGGGGTAGGTCTTGACTATTACGTATGTGACGTATGAAATGGTATCTGTGCTAATTTCTATCTCTGGTTTTATGCAGCAGCCCAACCCACCTTTCCCCTTAAGCAAACATAAGTTGGTTTTCAAAATTTGAGACCCTGTTCTGTTTTGTAATTCAGTTCATGTGTAGCCAAGATTACATTCCGTGTATTAGTGATATGATGTTTCATTTTCTGTGTGACTTATTTCACTTAGAATCATTGTACCTGAATCCACTCATTATGCCACGACGGGCCTGATGATATAGATTTCATTGGTGAGTGATATTCCATTGTACGTACGTACCACAATTTCTTTATCCATTTTTCGCTTTCTGGGATATTTAACTTGTACCATAAACGAGGTTCTTGTGAAGAGAGCCGTCTGAAACTTTGGGGTGGCTGTGTGTTTTTGATTTTAATTTCCCTAAGTTATAGGATCATAAGTGGAAGTACCGTAGGCTCCGTTGCTTTGTTTTTCAGGTGTTTCAGGAAACACCATACACTTCTCCAGAGTGGCTCTTGGCAATTTACATCCCACCTATCAGCATAACAAGGCTCCCTGTTCTCCATGGCCTGTGCTGCCTTTCTGGATTTTACACTTTTTTCAGATGGCCCTTTTGACCTGGGGGCAGTGAGTCTTCATTGTAGTGCAGATTTCTTTAACATGCTTGCTTGGTTGGCCAGAGAGTGCGTATGCGTTTTTTCCTGAATATATTCCGGAAAAAACGCATACGCCCTTTTTGGCCAAGTACATCATTGTCGACGTTCTGCCTCTTTTCCTATGCTATAAATGCAATTCCAGTCTGCACCCTGAAATCGTTTTCCTGCAATTCTGCCCCGCTTTCAAGTCCTCTTCGCAGCCTTCCTTCAATATATTTTTGGACGATAGCTGTCATTTATAACTCTGCAGGTTTGTGAATTACAGTGCCCCTGAGCTCCTTTCTTCAAATCGCTTTCTTGTGAGCTGGCCGCAAACCCACAGGATTGCTTCAGGCCCTAATCTGGTTCCGGCACGGCATGCTGAGCCTTTGGTTAATTACTCTTCCTGGTGGGAAATGAGCATTAAATTTGCCCGTGCAGACACCTACAGCTAGTCTCTCATTGGTTCTCCCTATTCCTGTTCATCTTGCGCAGAAATTGCAAACTGTCCCAAACAGGAGGTTAAAGGCACTGACTCTCCAAGTGGGGAGAGTGTTAGTAAAGGGTCTGGAATTGTGAACCCGAGTAAAAGGGGCAAAAACTGAGATGCATTTGAAAACGTTTCCTGGTCACACGGTGCACCATACTGTGGGTTTCCCATGCATGTTTTAGCTGAAGGAAGAATCGCTTAAACCTGGAGAGTTGGGACCCATGGAATGGGTACCATGCAGTATGACTTCAAATGGTCTGCATTTGCTCATCGAACCTCACCAATGCTATCAGCCCGAAGTGTCCAACCTTATGTCTCACTCAGCTCTGGGTTTAGATGAGGTAAATCCAGGTTTCATCACAAGCCCTGAATGAATTATTTAAGAATTGCTCTCTATTTCACTGCCATTGTGTTTTGTTTTTGTAATTCATTTTGATAATAGGATTTATTGGATTTTCTCTGCTGCCTTCATGCAGCTGTACACACGCTTGATTCTCTTATGGAGACATATAAATCCATGGGTTTGAAGATTCTTACTAGTCAGGTGTATTCCTAGGCGTTGAATATAGGGTGTTTAGCCCATTTCGTTGAGAAAGGGGTAGGTGTGGAGTATTACATATTTAACTTATGGAATGGGATCTGTGCTAATATCTATCTCTGGTTTTACGCAGCACCGCAACTCACCTTTCCCCTTAAGCAAACATAAGTTGGTTTTCTAAATTTGAGACCCTGTTCTGTTTTGTAATTCAGTTCATGTGTAGCCAAGATTACATTCGGTGTATTAGTGATATCATATGATGTTTCATTTTCTGTGTGACTTATTTCACTTAGAATCATCGTACCTGAATCCACTCATTATGCCACGATGGGTCAGATGACATAGATTTCATTGGTGAGTGATATTCCATTGTACGTACGTACCACAACTTCTTTATCCATTTTTAGCTTTCTGGGATATTTAACTTGTACCGTAGACGAGGTTCTTGTAAACAGATCCGTCTGAAACTTTGGGGTGGCTGTGTGTTTTTGATTTTAATTTCCCTAAGCTATAGGACCATAAGTGGAAGTGCCATAGGCTGTGTTGCTTTGTTTCCTACGTGTTTCAGGAAACACCATACACTTCTCCAGTGTGGCTGTTTGCAATTTACATCCTGCCCATCAGCATAACAAGGCTCCATGTTCTCCATGGCCTGTCCTGCCTTTCTGGATTTTACACTTTTTGCAGATGACCCTGTTGACTGGGGGGCAGTGAGACTTCCCTTGTAGTGCAGATTTCCTTTACATGCTTGCTTAGTTGGCCAAAAGGGGCGTATGCCTTTTTTCCTGAATATATTCAGGAAAAAACGCATATGCACTTTTTGGCCAACTGCATCATTGTCGACGTTCTGCCTCTTTTCCTATGCTTTAAATGCAATTCCCGTGTACCCCCTGAAATCGTTTTCCTGCAATTCTGCCTCGCTTACAACTTCTCTTTGCATCCTTCCTTCAATATATTTTTGGACGATAGCTGTCATTTATAACTCTGCAGGTTTGTGAGTTACAGTGCCCCTGAGCTCCTTTCTTCAACTCGCTATCTTGTGAGCTGGTCGCAAACCCGCAAGATTGCTTCAGGCCCTAATCTGGTTCGGGCAGGGCATGCTGAGCCTTTGGTTAATTCCTCTTCCTGGTGGGAAATGAGCGTTAAATTTGCCTGTGCAGACACCTACAGCTAGTCTCTCATTGGTTCTCCCTATTCCTGTTCATCTTGCGCAGAAATTGCAAACTGTGCCAAACAGGGGGTTAAAGGCACTGACTCTCCAAGTGGGGAGAGTGTTAGTAAAAGGTCTGGAATGGTGAACCCGAGTAAAAGGGGACGAAAACTGAGATGAATTTGAAAACGTTTGCCGGTCACATGGTGCACCATACTGTGGGTTCCCCATGCATGTTTTAGCTGAAGGAAGAATCCTTTAAACCTGGAGAGTTGAGACCCATGGAATGGGTACCATGCAGTATGACTTCAAAGGGTCTGCATTTGCTCATCGAACCTCACCAATGCTATCAGCCCGAAGTGCCCAACCTTTTGTCTCACTCAGCTCTGGGTGTACATGTGGTAAATCCAGGTTGCATCACAAGCCCTGAATGAATTATTTAAGAATTGCTCTCTATTTCACTGTCCTTGTGTTTTGTTTTTGTAATTCATTTGATAATGGGATTTATCGGATTTTCTCTGCTGCATTCATGCCGCTGTATACACACTTGATTTCCTTATGGAGACATATAAATCCATGGGTTTGAAGATTCTTACTAGTCAGGTATATTCCCAGGCGTTGAATATGGGGTGTTGAGTCCATTTCGTTGAGCAAGGAGTAGGTCTTGTCTATTACATATTTGGCTTATGGAATGGTATCTGTGTTAATTTCAATCTCTGGTACTATGCAGCACGCCAACTCCTCTTTCCCCATAAGCAAGCATAAGTTGTTTTTCTAAATTTAAGGCCCTGTTCTGTTTTGTAATTCAGTTCATGTGTAGCCAAGTTTACATTCCGTGTATTAGTGATATCTTATGATGTTTCTTTTTCTGTGTGACTTATTTCACTTAGAATCATCGTACCTGAATCCACTCATTATGCCGCTACGGGCCTGATGACATAGATTTGATTGCTGAGTGATATTACATTGTACGTACATACCACAACTTCTTTATCCATTTTTCGCTTTCTGGGATATTTAACTTGTACCGTAGACGAGGTTCTTGTAAACAGAGCCGTCCCAAACATTGGGGTGGATGTGTGTTTTAGATTTTAATGTCCCTAAGCTACAGGACTATAAGTGGAAGTGCCATAGGCTGTGTTGCTTTGTTTCCTACAAGTTTCAGTAAACACCATACACTTCTCCAGAGTGGCTGTTGGCAATTTACATCCCGCCCGTCAACATAACAAGGCTCCCTGTTCTCCATGGCCTGTCCTGTATTTCTGGATTTTACACTTTTTTCAGATGGCCCTGTTGACCGGGGGGCAGTGAGACTTCCCTTGTAGTGCAGATTTTTTTTCACGCTTGCTTGGTTGGCCAAAAATGGTATATGCGTTTTCTCCTGAATATATTCAGGAAAAAACGCATATGCCCTTTTTAGCCAAGTGCATCATTGTCGACATTTGCCTCTTTTCCTATGCTTTAAGTGCAATTCCAGTCTACCCCCTGAAATCGTTTTCCTGAAATTCTGCCCCTCTTTCAAGTCATCTTCGCAGACTTACTTCAGTATATTTTTGGACGATAGCTGTCATTCATAACTCTGCAGGTTTGTGAATTACAGTGCCCCTGAGCTCCTTTCTTCAACTCGTTTTCTTGTGAGCTGGCAGCAAAACCGCAGGATTGCTTTAGGCCCTAAGCTCTTTCCAGCAGGGGATGCTGAGCATTTGGTTAATTGCTCTTCATGGTGGGAAATGATCGTTACATTTGCCAGTGCAGACACCTACAGCTAGTCTCTCATTGATTCTCCCTATTCCTGTTCATCTTGCGCAGAAATTGCAAACTGTGCCAAACAGGAGGTTAAAGGCACTGTCTCTCCAAGAGGGGAGAGTGTTAGTAAAGGGTCTGGAATGGTGAACCCGAGTACCAGGGGACGAAAACTGAGATGCATTTGAAAACGTTTCCCAATCACACGATGGACCATACTCTTGGTTTCCCATGCATGTTTTAGCTGAAGGAAAAATCGCTTAAACCTGGAGAGTTGGGACCCATGGAATGGGTACCATGCAGTATGACTACGAAGTGTATGCATTTGCTCACCGAACCTCACCAATGCTATCAGCCCGAAGTGTCCAGGCTTATGTCTCACGCAGCTCTGGGTTTAGATGTGGTAAATCCAGGTTGCATCACAAGCTCTGAATGAATTATTTAAGAATTGCTCTCTATTTCACTGTCATTGTGTTTTGTATTTGAAAATTATTTTTATAATGGGATTTATCGGATTTTCACTGCTGCGTTTATGCTGCTGTACACACGCTTGATTCTCTTAAGGAGAAATATTAATCCATGGGTTTTAAGTTTCTTACTAGTCAGGTATATTCCTAGGCGTTGAATATGGGGTGTTGAGTCCATTTCGTTGAGCAAGGAGTAGGTCTTGTCTGTTACATATTTGGATTATGGAATGGTATCTGTGCTAATTTCTATCTCTGGTTTTATGCAGCACCCCAACTCACCTTTCCCCATAAGCAAGCATAAGTTGGTTTTCTATATTTAAGTACCTGTTCTGTTTTGTAATTCAGTTCATGTGTAGCCAAGGTTTCATTCCGTGTATTAGTGATATCTTATGATGTTTCTTTTTCTGTGTGACTTATTTCACGTAGAATCCTCGTACCTGAATCCACTCATTATGCCGCAACGGGTCTGATGACATAGATTTCATTGCTGAGTGATATTCCATTGTACGTACGTACCACAACTTCTTTATCCATTTTTCGCTTTCTCGGATATTTACCTCGTACCTTAGATGAGGTTCTACTAAACAGAGCCGTCCCAAACTTTGGGGTGGCTGTGTGTTTTTGATTTTAATGTCCCTAAGCTATAGGACCATAAGTGGAAATGCCATAGGCTGTGTTGCTTTGTTTCCTTCGTGTTTCAGGAAACACCATACACTTCTCCAGAGTGGCTGTTGGCAATTTTCATCCCGCCCATCAGCATAACAAGACTCCCTGTTCTCCATGGCCTAGCCTGTCTTTCTGGATTTTACACTTTTTTCAGATGGCCCTGTTGACCGGGGGACAGTGAGACTTCCCTTGTAGTGGAGATTTCCTTTACACGCTTGCTTGGTTGGCCAAATAGGGCGTATGCTTTTTTCCTGAATATATTCAGGAAAAAACGCATACGACCTTTTTGGCCAAGTGCATCATTGTCGACATTCTGCCTCTTTTCCTATGGTTTAAGTGCAATTCCAGTCTACCCCCTGAAATCGTATTCCTGAAATTCTGCCCCATTTCAAGTCCTCTTCGCAGACTAACTTCAATTTATTTTTGGACGATAGCTGTCATTCATAACTCTGCAGGTTTGTGAATTACAGTGCCCCTGAGCTCATTTCTTCAACTCGTTTTCTTGTGAGCTGGCAGCAAAACCGCAGGATTGCTTTAGGCCCTAATCTCTGGCAGGGCACGCTGAGCCATTGGTTAATTCCTCTTCCTGGTGGGAAATGGACGTTACATTTGCCCGTGCAGACACCTACAGCTAGTCTCTCATTGGTTCTCCCTATTCCTGTTCACCTTGCGCAGAAATTGCAAACTGTGCCAAACAGGAGCTTAAAGGCACTGACTCTCCAAGTGGGGAGAGGGTTAGTAAAGCGTCTGGAATGGTGAACCCGAGTACCAGGGGACGAAAACTGAGATGCATTTTAAAACGTTTCCCAATCACACGGTGGACCATACTCTGGGTTTCCCATGCATGTTTTAGCTGAAGGAAGAATCCCTTAAACCTGGAGAGTTGAGACCCATGGAAAGGTTTCCATGCAGTATGACTTCAAAGGGTCTGCATTTGCTCACTGAACATCACCAATGCTATCAGCCCGAAGTGTCCAGCCTTATGTCTCACCCAGCTCTGTGTGTAGATGTGGTAAATCCAGGTTGCATCACAAGCCCTGAAAGAATTATTTAAGAATTGCTCTCTATTTCACGGTCATTGTGTTTTGTATTTGAAAATTATTTTGATAATGGGATTTATCGGGTTTTCACTGCTACCTTTATGCCGCTGTACACACGCATGTTTCTCTTATGGAGACATATAAATCCGTGGGTTTTAAGATTCTTACTAGTCAGGTATATTCCTAGGCCTTGAATATGGGGTGTTGAGTCCATTTCGTTGAGCAAGGAGTAGGTCTGGTCTATTACTTATTTGGTTTATGGAACGGTATCTGTGCTAATTTCAATCTCTGGTTTTATGCAGCACCCCAACTCACCTTTCCCCTTAAGCAAGCATAAGTTGGTTTTCTAAATTTGAGACCCTGTTCTGTTTTGTAATTCAGTTCATGTGTAGCCAAGTTTACATTCCGTGTATTAGTGATATCTTATGATGTTTCTTTTTCTGTGTGACTTATTTCACGTAGAATCATCGTACCTGAATACTCTCATTATGCCGCTATGGGCCTGATGACATAGATATAATTGCTGAGTGATATTCCATTGTACGTATGTACCAGAACTTCTTTATCCATTTTTCACTTTCTGGGATATTTAACTCGTACCGTAGATGAGGTTCTTGTAAACAGAGCCGTCCCAAACTTTGGGGTGGCTGTGTGTTTTTGATTTTAATTTCCCAAAGCTATAGGACCATAAGTGGAAGTGCCATAGGCTGTGTTGCTTTGTTTCCTACGTGTTTCAGGAAACACCATACACTTCTCCAGAGTGGCTGTTGGCAATTTACATCCTGTAAATCAATATTATAAGGCTCCCTGTTCTCCATGGCCTGTCCTGTCTTTCTGGATTTTACACTTTTTTCAGATGGCCCTTTTGACTGGGGCGCAGTGAGACTTCATTGTAGTGCAGATTTCCTGTACACGCTTGCTTGGTTGGCCAAAAAGTGCGTATGCGTTTTTTCCTGAATATATTAAGGAAAAAACGCATATGCACTTTTTGGCCAACTGCATCATTGTCGACGTTCTGTCTCTTTTCCTGTGCTTTAAGTGCAATTCCAGTCTACCCCCTGAAATCGTTTTCCTGGAATTCTGCCCCGCTTTCTAGTCCTCTTCGCAGACTTACTTCAATATATTTTTGGACGATAGCTGTCATTCATAACTCTGCAGGTTTGTGAATTACAGTGCCCCTGAGCTCCTTTCTTCAACTCGCATTCTTCTGAGCTGGCTGCAAAACCGCAGGATTGCTTCAGTCCCTAATCTGTTTCCGGCAGGGCACGCTGAGCCTTTGATTGATTCCTCTTCCTGGTGGGCAGTGAGGGATACATTTGCCCGTACAGACTCCTACAGCTAGTCTCTCATTGGTTCTCCCTATTCCTGTTCATCTTGCGCAGAAATTGCAAACTGTGCCAAACAGGAGGTTAAAGGCACTGACTCTCCGAGTGGGGAGAGTGTTAGTGAAGGGTCTGGAATGGTGAACCCGAGTCCCAGGGGACAAAAACTGAGGTGCATTTGAAAACATTTCCCAATCACCCAGTGTACCATAGTCTGGGTTTCCCATGCGTGTTTTAGCTGAAGGAAGAATTTCTTAAACCTAGAGAGTTGGGACCCTTGGAATGGGTACCAAGCAGTATGACTTCAAAGGGTCTGCATTTGCTAACCGAACCTCACCAATGCTATCAGCCAGAAGTGTCAAAACTTATGTCTCACCGAGCTCTGGGTGTAGATGTGGTAAATCCAGGTTGCATCACAAGCTCAGAATGAATTATTTAAGAATTGCTCTCTATTTCACTGTCATTGTGTTTTGTTTTTGAAATTTTTTTTATAACGGGATTTATCGGATTTTCATTGCTGCGTTTAGGCCGCTGTACACACGCTTGATTCTCTTACGGAGACATATAAATCTATGGGTTTTAACATTCTTACTAATCACGTATATTCCTAAGGGTAGAATATGTGGTGTTGAGCCCATTTCGTTGAGCAAGAAGTAGGTCTTGTCTCTTACATATTTGGCTTAAGGAACGGTATCTGTGCTAATTAAAATCTCTGGTTTTATGCAGCACCACAACTCACCTTTCCACATAAGGAAGCATAAGTTGGTTTTCTAAATTTGAGACCCTGTTCTGTTTTGTAGTTCAGTTCATCTGTAGCCAAGTTTACATTCCGTGTATTAGTGATACCTTATGATGTTTCTTTTTCTGTGAGACTTATTTCACGTAGAATCATCATACCTGAATCCACTCATTATGCCGCTACGGGCCTGATGACATAGATTTCATTGGTGAGTGATATTACATTGTACGTACGTACCACAACTTCTTAATCCATTTTTCGCTTTCTGGGATATTTAACTTGTACAGTAGATGAGGTTTTTGTAAACAGAGCCATCCCAAATTTTGGGGTGGATGTGTGTTTTTGATTTTAATGTCCCTAAGCTACTGGACCATAAGTGGAAGTGCCATAGGCTGTGTTGCTTTGTTTCCTACATGTTTCAGGAAACACCATACACTTCTCCAGAGTGGCTGTTGGCAATTTACATCCCACCCATCAGCATAACAAGGCTCCCTGTTCTCCATGGCCTGTGCTGCATTTCTGGATTTTACACTTTTTTCAGATGGCCCTTTTGACCGGGGGGCAGTGAGACTTCATTGTAGTGCAGATTTCTTTAACATGCTTGCTTGGTTGGCCAAAAAGGGCGTATGCGTTTTTTCCTGAATATATTCAGGAAAAAACGCATACGCCCTTTTTGGCCAAGTGCATCATTGTCGACGTTCTGCCTCTTTTCCTATGCTTTAAATGCAATTCCAGTCTACCCCCTGAAATCGTTTTCCTGCAATTCTGCCCCGCTTTCAAGTCCTCTTCGCAGCCTTCCTTCAATATATTTTCGGACGATAGCTGTCATTTATAACTCTGCAGGTTTGTGAATTACAGTGCCCCTGAGCTCCTTTCTTCAAATCGCTTTTTTGTGAGCTGGCCGCAAACCCGCAAGATTGCTTCAGGCTCTAATCTGGTTCCTGCACAGCATGCTGAGCCTTTGGTTAATTCCTCTTCCTGGTTGGAAATGAACGTTAAATTTGCCCGTGCAGACACCTACAGCTAGTCTCTCATTGGTTCTCCCTATTCCTGTTCATCTTGCGCAGAAATTGCAAACTGTGCCAAACAGCAGGTTAAAGGCACTGACTCTCCAAGTGGGGAGAGTGTTAGTAAAGGGTCTGGAATTGTGAACCCGAGTAAAAGGGGACAAAACTGAGATGCATTTGAAAACGTTTCCCGGTCACATGTTGCACCATACTGTGGGTTTCCCATGCATGCTTTAGCTGAAGGGAGAATCACTTAAACCTGGAGAGTTGGGACCCATGGAATGGGTACCATGCAGTATGATTTCAAATGGTCGGCATTTGCTCATCGAACCTCACCAATGCTATCAGCCCGAAGTGTCCAACCTTATGTCTCACTCAGCTCTGGGTTAAGATGAAGTAAATCCAGGTTGCATCACAAGCCCTGAATGAATTATTTAAGAATTGCTCTCTATTTCACTGTCATTGTGTTTGGTTTTTTAATTCATTTTGATAATGGGATTTATCAGATTTTCTCTGCTGCCTTCATGCAGCTGTACACACGCTTGATTCTCTTATGGAGACATATAAATCCATGGGTTTGAAGATTCTTACTAGTCAGGTGTATTCCTAGGCGTTGAATATAGGGTGTTTAGCCCATTTCGTTGAGCAAGGGGTATGTCTTGACTATTACGTATTTGACATATGGAATGGTATCTGTGCTAATTTCTAACTTTGGTTTTAGGCAGCACCCCAACTCACCTTTCCCGTTACGCAAACATAAGTTGGTTTTCTAAATTTGAGACCCTGTTCTGTTTTGTAATTCAGTTCATGTGTAGCCAAGATTACATTCGGTGTATTAGTGATATCTTATGATGTTTCATTTTCTGTGTGACTTATTTCACTTAGAATCATCGTACCTGAATCCACTCATTATGCCACGACGGGCTAGATGACATAGATTTCATTGGTGAGTGATATTCCATTGTACGTACGTACCACAACTTCTTTATCCATTTTTCGCTTTCTGGGATATTTAACTTGTACCATAGACGAGGTTCTTGTAAACAGAGCCGTCTGAAACTTTGGGGTGGCTGTGTGTTTTTGATTTTAATTTCCCTAAGCTATAGGACCATAAGTGGAAGTGCCGTAGGCTCCGTTGCTTTGTTTTTTAGGTGTTTCAGGAAACACCATACACTTCTCCAGAGTGGCTGTTGGCAATTTACATCCCACCCATCAGCATAACAAGGCTCCCTGTTCTCCATGGCCTGTGCTGCATTTCTGGATTTTACACTTTTTTCAAATGGCCCTTTTGACCGGGGGGCAGTGAGACTTCATTGTAGTGCAGATTTCTTTAACATGCTTGCTTGGTTGGCCAAAAAGGGCGTATGCGTTTTTTCCTGAATATATTCAGGAAAAAACGCATACGCCCTTTTTGGCCAAGTGCATCATTGTCGACGTTCTGCCTCTTTTCCTATGCTTTAAATGCAATTCCAGTCTACCCCCTGAAATCGTTTTCCTGCAATTCTGCCCCGCTTTCCAGTCCTCTTCGCAGCCTTCCTTCAATATATTTTCGGACGATAGCTGTCATTTATAACTCTGCAGGTTTGTGAATTACAGTGCCCCTGAGCTCCTTTCTTCAAATCGCTTTCTTGTGAGCTGGCCGCAAACCCGCAGGATTGCTTCAGGCCCTAATCTGTTTCAGGCTTGGCATGCTGAGCCTTTGGTTAATTCCTCTTTCAAGTGGGAAATGAGCGTTAAATTAGCCCGTGCAGACACCTACAGCTAGTCTCTCATTGGTTCTCCCTATTCCTGTTCATCTTGCGCAGAAATTGCAAACTGTGCCAAACAGCAGGTTAAAGGCACTGACTCTTCAAGTGGGGAGAGTGTTAGTCAAGGGTCTGGAATTGTGAACCCGACTAAAAGGGGACGAAAACTGAGATGCATTTGAAAACGTTTCCCGGTCACACGGTGCACCATACTGTGGGTTTCCCATGCATGCTTTAGCTGAAGGAAGAATCACTTAAACCTGGAGAGTTGGGACCCATGGAAAGGGTACCATGCAGTATGATTTCAAATGGTCTGCATTTGCTCATCGAACCTCACCAATGCTATCAGCCCGAAGTGTCCAACCTTATGTCTCACTCAGCTCTGGGTTTAGATGAGGTAAATCCAGGTTGCATCACAAGCCCTGAATGAATTATTTAAGTATTGCTCTCTATTTCACTGTCATTGTGTTTGGTTTTTTAATTCATTTTGATAATGTGATTTATCAGATTATCTCTGCTGCCTTCATGCAGCTGTACACACGCTTGATTCTCTTATGGAGACATATAAATCCATGGGTTTGAAGATTCTTACTAGTCAGGTGTATTCCTAGGTGTTGAATATAGGGTGTTTAGTCCATTTCGTTGAGCAAGGGGTTGGTCTTGGCTATTACATATTTGACGTATGGAATGGTATCTGTGCTAATTTCTATCTCTGGTTTTATGCAGCACCCCAACTCACCTTTCCCCTTACGCAAACATAAGTTGGTTTTCTAAATTTGAGACCCTGTTCTGTTTTGTAATTCAGTTCATGTGTAGCCAAGATTACATTCGGTGTATTAGTGATATCTTATGATATTTCATTTTCTGTGTGACTTATTTCACTTAGAATCATCGTACCTGAATCCACTCATTATGCCACGACGCGCCAGATGACATAGATTTCATTGGGGAGTGATATTCCATTGTACGTACGTACCACAACTTCTTTATCCATTTCTCGCTTTCTGGGATATTTAACTTGTACCGTAGACGAGGTTCTTGTAAACAGAGCCGTCTGAAACTTTGGGGTGGCTGTGTGTTTTTGATTTTAATTTCCCTAAGCTATAGGACCATAAGTGGAAGTGCCGTAGGCTCCGTTGCTTTGTTTTTTAGGTGTTTCAGGAAACACCATACAATTCTCCAGAGAGGCTGTTGGCAATTTACATCCCAACCATCAGCATAACAAGGCTCCCTGTTCTCCATTGCCTGTGCTGCATTTCTGGATTTTACACTTTTTTCACGTGGCCCTTTTGACCGGGGGGCAGTGAGACTTCATTGTAGTGCAGATTTCTTTAACATGCTTGCTTGGTTGGCCAAAAAGTGCGTATGCGTTTTTTCCTGAATATATTCGGGAAAAAACGCATACGCCCTTTTTGGCCAAGTGCATCATTGTCGACGTTCTGCCTCTTTTCCTATGCTTTAAATGCAATTCCAGTCTACCCCCTGAAATCGTTTTCCTGCAATTCTGCCCCGCTTTCAAGTCCTCTTCGCAGCCTTCCTTCAATATATTTTCGGACGATAGCTGTCATTTATAACTCTGCAGGATTTGTGAATTACAGTGTCCCTGAGCTCCTTTCTTCAAATCGCTTTCTTGTGAGCTGGCCGCAAACCCGCAGGATTGCTTCAGGCCCTAATCTGGTTCCTGCACGGCATGCTGAGCCTTTGGTTAATTCCTGTTCCTGGTTGGAAATGAGCGTTAAATTTGCCCGTGCAGACACCTACAGCTAGTCTCTCATTGGTTCTCCCTATTCCTGTTCATCTTGCGCAGAAATTGCAAACTGTGCCAAACAGGAGGTTAAAGGCACTGACTCTCCAAGTGGGGAGAGTGTTAGTAAAGGGTCTGGAATTGTGAAGCCGAGTAAAAGGGGACAAAACTGAGATGCATTTGAAAATGTTTCCCTGTCACATGTTGCACCATACTGTGGGTTTCCCATGCATGCTTTAGCTGAAGGGAGAATCACTTAAACCTGGAGAGTTGGGACCCATGGAATGGGTACCATGCAGTATGATTTCAAATGGTCTGCATTTGCTCATCGAACCTCACCAATGCTATCAGCCCGAAGTGTCCAACCTTATGTCTCACTCAGCTCTGGGTTTAGATGAGGTAAATCCAGGTTGCATCACAAGCCCTGAATGAATTATTTAAGAATTGCTCTCTATTTCACTGTCATTGTGTTTCGTTTTTTAATTCATTTTGATAATGGGATTTATCAGATTTTCTCTGCTGCCTTCATGCAGCTGTACACATGCTTGATTCTCTTATGGAGACATATAAATCCATGGGTTTGAAGATTCTTACTAGTCAGGTGTATTCCTAGGTGTTGAATATAGGGTGTTTAGTCCATTTCTTTGAGCAAGGGGTAGGTCTTGACTATTACATATTTGACGTATGGAATGGTATCTGTGCTAATTTCTATCTCTGGTTTTATGCAGCACCCCAACTCACCTTTCCCATTACGCAAACATAAGTTGGTTTTCTAAATTTGAGACCCTGTTCTGTTTTGTAATTCAGTTCATGTGTAGCCAAGATTACATTCGGTGTATTAGTGATATCTTATGATATTTCATTTTCTGTGTGACTTATTTCACTTAGAATCATCGTACCTGAATCCACTCATTATGCCACGACGCGCCAGATGACATAGATTTCATTGGTGAGTGATATTCCATTGTACGTACGTACCACAACTTCTTTATCCATTTCTCGCTTTCTGGGATATTTAACTTGTACCGTAGACGAGGTTCTTGTAAACAGAGCCGTCTGAAACTTTGGGGTGGCTGTGTGTTTTTGATTTTAATTTCCCTAAGCTATAGGACCATAAGTGGAAGTGCCGTAGGCTCCGTTGCTTTGTTTTTTAGGTGTTTCAGGAAACACCATACACTTCTCCAGAGTGGCTGTTGGCAATTTACATCCCACCCATCAGCATAACAAGGCTCCCTGTTCTCCATGGCCTGTGCTGCATTTCTGGATTTTACACTTTTTTCAGATGGCCCTTTTGACCGGGGGGCAGTGAGACTTCATTGTAGTGCAGATTTCTTTAACATGCTTGCTTGGTTGGCCAAAAAGGGCATATGCGTTTTTTCCTGAATATATTCGGGAAAAAACGCATACGCCCTTTTTGGCCAAGTGCATCATTGTCGACGTTCTGCCTCTTTTCCTATGCTTTAAATGCAATTCCAGTCTACCCCCTGAAATCGTTTTCCTGCAATTCTGCCCCGCTTTCAAGTCCTCTTCGCAGCCTTCCTTCAATATATTTTCGGACGATAGCTGTCATTTATAACCTTGCAGGTTTGTGAATTACAGTGCCCCTGAGCTCCTTTCTTCAAATCGCTTTCTTGTGAGCTGGCCGCAAACCCGCAGGATTGCTTCAGGCCCTAATCTGGTTCCTGCACGGCATGCTGAGCCTTTAGTTTATTCCCCTTCCTGGTTGGAAATGAGCGTTACATTTGCCCGTGCAGACACCTACAGCTAGTCTCTCATTGGTTCTCCCTATTCCTGTTCATCTTGCGCAGAAATTGCAAACTGTGCCAAACAGCAGGTTAAAGGCACTGACTCTCCAAGTGGGGAGAGTGTTAGTAAAGGTTCTGGAATTGAGAACCCGAGTAAAAGTGGACGAAAACTGAGATGCATTTGAAAACGTTTCCCAGTCACACGGTGCACCATACTGTGGGTTTCCCATGCATGCATTAGCTGAAGGAAGAATCGCTTAAACCTGGAGAGTTGGGACCCATGGAATGGGCACCATGCAGTATGACTTCAAATGGTCTGCATTTGCTCATCGAACCTCACCAATGCTATCAGCCCGAAGTGTCCAACCTTATGTCTCACTCTGGGTGTAGATGAGAAAAATCCAGGTTGCATCACAAGCCCTGAATGAATTATTTAAGAATTGCTCTCTATTTCACTGTCATTGTGTTTTGTTATTTAATTCATTTTGATAATGGGATATATCGGATTTTCTCTGCTGCCTTAATGCAGCTGTACACACACTTGATTCTCTTATGGAGACATATAAATCCATGGGTTTGAAGATTCTTACTAGTGAGATGTATTCCTAGGCGTTGAAAATAGGGTGTTTAGCCCATTTCGTTGAGCAAGGGGTAGTTCTTGACTATTACATATTTGACTTATGGAATGGTATCTGTGCTAATTTCTTTCTCTGGTTTTATGCAGCACCACAACTCACCTTTCCCCTTAAGCAAACATAAGTTGGTTTTCTAAATTTGAGACCCTGTTCTGTTTAGTAATTCAGTTCATGTGTAGCCAAGATTACATTCCGTGTATTAGTGATATCTTATGATGTTTCATTTTCTGTGTGACTTATTTCACTTACAATCATCGTACCTGAATCCACTCATTATGCCACGATGGCCCAGATGACATAGATTTCATTGGTGAGTGATATTCCATTGTATGTACGTAGCACAATTTCTGTATCCATTTTTTACTTTCTGGGATATTTAACTTGTACCATAGACGAGGTTCTTGTGAAGAGATCCGTCTGAAACTTTGGGGTGGCTGTGTGTTTTAGATTTTAATTTCCCTAAGCTATAGGACCATAAGTGGAAGTGCCGTAGGCTCCGTTGCTTTGTTTTTTAGGTGTTTCAGGAAATACCATACACTTCTCCAAAGTGGCTCTTGGCAATTTACATCCCACGCATCAGCATAACAAGGCTCCCTATTCTCCATGGCCTGTGCTGCATTTCTGGATTTTACACTTTTTTCAGATGGAACTTTTGACCAAGGGGCAGTGAGACTTCATTGTAGTGCAGATATCTTTCACATGCTTGCTTGGTTGGCCAAAAAGGGCGTATGCGTTTTTTCCTGAATATATTCAGGAAAAAACGCATACGCCCTTTTTGGCCAAGTGCATCATTGTCGACGTTCTGCCTCTTTTCCTATGCTTTAAATGCAATTCCAGTCTACCCCCTGAAATCGTTTTCCTGCAATTCTGCCCCGCCTCCAAGTCCTCTTCGCAGCCTTCCTTCAATATATTTTTGGCCGATAGCTGTCATTTATAACTCTGCAGGTTCGTGAATTACAGTGCCCCTGAGCTCCTTTCTTCAAATCGCTTTCTTGTGAGCTGGCCGCAAACCCGCAGGATTGCTTCAGGCCCTAATCTGGTTCCGGCTCAGCATGCGGAGCCTCTGGTTAATTCCTCTTCCTGGTGGGAAATGAGCGTTAAATTTGCCCGGGCAGACACCTGCAGCTAGTCTATCATTGGTTCTTCCTATTCCTGTTCATCTTGGGCAGAAATTGCAAACTGTGCCAAACAGCAGGTTAAAGGCACTGACTCTCAAAGTGGGGAGAGTGTTAGTAAAGGATCTGCAATTGTGAACCCGACTAAAAGGGGACGAAAAGTGAGATGCATTTGAAAACGTTTCCCGGTCACACGGTGCACCATACTGTGGGTTCCCCATGCATGTTTTAGCTGAAGGAAGAATCGCTTAAACCTGGAGAGTTGGGACCCATGGAATGGGTACCATGCAGTATGACTTCAAATGGTCTGCATTTGCTCATCGATCCTCACCAATGCTATCAGCCCGAAGTGTCCAACCTTATGTCTCACTCAGCTCTGGGTGTAGATGAGGTAAATCCAGGTTGCATCACAAGCCCTGAATAAATTATTTAAGAATTGCTCTCTATTTCACTGTCATTGTGTTTTGTTTTTGTAATTCATTTTGATAATGGGATTTATCGGATTTTCTCTGCTGCCTTCATGCAGCTGTACACATGCTTGATTCTCTTATGGAGACATATAAATCCATGGGTTTGAAGATTCTTTCTAGTCAGGTGTATTCCTAGGCGTTGAATATAGGGTGTTTAGCCCATTTGGTTGAGCAAGGGGTAGGTCTTGACTATTACATATTTGACGTATGGAATGGTATCTGTGTTAATTTCAATCTCTGGTTTTATGCAGCACCCCAACTCACCTTTCCCTTTAAGCAAACATAAGATGGTTTTCTAAATTTGAGACCCTGTTCTGTTTTGTAATTCAGTTCATGTGTAGCCAAGATTACATTCCGTGTATTAGTGATATCTTATGATGTTTCTTTTTCTGTGTGACTTATTTCACTTAGAATCATTGTACCTGAATCCACTCATTATGCCACGACGGGCCAGATGACATAGATTTCATTGGTGAGTGATATTCCATTGTACGTACGTACCACAACTTCTTTATCCATTTTTTGCTTTCTGGGATATTTAACTTGTACCGTAGACGAGCTTCTTGTAAACAGAGCCGTCTGAAACTTTGGGGTGGCTGTGTGTTTTTGATTTTAATTTCACTAAGCTATAGGACCATAAGTGGAAGTGCCGTAGGCTCCGTTGCTTTGTTTTTTAGGTGTTTCAGGAAACACCATACACTTCTCCAGAGTGGCTGTTGGCAATTTACATCCCACCCATCAGCATAACAAGGCTCCCTGTTCTCCATGGCCTGTGCTGCATTTCTGGATTTTACACTTTTTTCAGATGGCCCTTTTGACCGGTGGGCAGTGAGACTTCATTGTAGTGCAGATTTCTTTAACATGCTTGCTTGCTTGGCCAAAAAGGGCGTATGCGTTTTTTCCTGAATATGTTCAGGAAAAAACGCATAGGCCCTTTTTGGCCAAGTGCATCATTGTCGACGTTCTGCCTCTTTTCCTATGCTTTAAATGCAATTCCAGTATACCCCCTGAAATCGTTTTCCTGCAATTCTGCCCCGCTTTCAAGTCCTCTTCGCAGCCTACCTTCAATATATTTTTGACGATAGCTGTCATTTATAACTCTGCAGGTTTGTGAATTACAGTGCCCCTGAGCTCCTTTCTTCAAATCGCTTTCTTGTGAGCTGGCCGCAAACCCGCAGGATTGCTTCAGGCCCTAATCTGGTTCCGACTCGGCCTGCTGAGCCTTTGGTTAATTCCGCTTCCTGGTTGGAAATGAGCGTTAAATTAGCCCGTGCAGACACCTACAGCTAGTCTCTCATTGGTTCTCCCTATTCCTGTTCATCTTGCGCAGAAATTGCAAACTGTGCCAAACAGGAGTTTAAAGGCACTGACTCTCCAAGTGGGGAGAGTGTTAGTAAAGGGTCTGGAATTGTGAACCCGAGTAAAAGGGGACAAAAACTGAGATGCATTTGAAAACGTTTCCCGGTCACATGGTGCACCATAATGTGGGTTTCCCATGCATCCTTTAGCTGAAGGAAGAATCACTTAAACCTTGAGAGTTGGGACCCATGGAATGGGTACCATGCAGTATGACTTCAAATGGTCTGCATTTGCTCATTGAACCACACCAATGCTATCAGCCCGAAGTGTCCAACCTTCTGTCTCACTCAGCTCTGGGTGTAGATGAGGTAAATCCAGGTTGCGTCACAAGCCCTGAATGAATTATTTAAGAATTGCTCTCTATTTCACTGTCATTGTGTTTTGTTTTTGTAATTCATTTTGATAATGGGATTTATCGGATTTTCTCTGCTGCCTTCATGCAGCTGTACACACGCTTGATTCTCTTATGGAGACATATAAATCCATGGGTTTGAAGATTCTTTCTAGTCAGGTGTATTCCTAGGCGTTGAATATAGGGTGTTTAGCCCATTTGGTTGAGCAAGGGGTAGGTCTTGACTATTACATATTTGACGTATGGAATGGTATCTGTGCTAATTTCTATCTCTGGTTTTATGCAGCACCCCAACTCACCTTTCCCCTTAAGCAAACTTAAGTTGGTTTTCTAAATTTGAGACCCTGTTCTGTTTTGTAATGCAGTTCATGTGTAGCCAAGATTACATTCCGTGTATTAGTGACATCTTATGATGTTTCATTTTCTGTGTGACTTATTTCAATTAGAATCATCGTACCTGAATCCACTCATTATGCCACGATGGGCCAGATGACATAGATTTCATTGGTGAGTGATATTCCATTGTACGTACGTACCACAACTTCTTTATCCATTTTTCGCTTTCTGGGATATTTAACTTGTACCGTAGACGAGGTTCTTGTAAACAGAGCCGTCTGAAACTTTGGGGTGGCTGTGTGTTTTTGATTTTAATTTCCCTAAGCTATAGGACCATAAGTGGAAGTGCCATAGGCTCCGTTGCTTTGTTTTTTAGGTGTTTCAGGAAACACCATACACTTCTCCAGAGTGGCTGTTGGCAATTTACATCCCACCCATCAGCATAACAAGTCTCCTTGTTCTCCATGGCCTGTGCTGCATTTCTGGATTTTACACTTTTTTCAGATGGCCCTTTTGACCGGGGGGCTGTGAGACATCATTGTAGTGCAGATTTCTTTAACATGCTTGCTTGGTTGGCCAAAAAGGGCGTATGCGTTTTATCCTGAATATATTCAGGAAAAAACGCATAGACCCTTTTTGGCCAAGTGCATCATTGTCGACGTTCTGCCTCTTTTCCTATGCTTTAAATGCAATTCCAGTCTACCCCCTGAAATCGTTTTCCTGCAATTCTGCCCCGCCTCGAAGTCCTCTTGGCAGCCTTCCTTCAATATATTTTTGGACGATAGCTGTCATTTATAACTCTGCAGGTTCGTGAATTACAGTGCCCCTGAGCTCCTTTCTTCAAATCGCTTTCTTGTGAGCTGGCCGCAAACCCGCAGGATTGCTTCAGGCCCTAATCTGGTTCCGGCTCGGCATGCTGAGCCTCTGGTTAATTCCTCTTCCTGGTGGGAAATGAGCGTTAAATTTGCCCGTGCAGACACCTACAGCTAGTCTATCATTGGTTCTCCCTATTCCTGTTCATCTTGGGCAGAAATTGCAAACTGTGCCAAACAGCAGGTTAAAGGCACTGACTCTCAAAGTGGGGAGAGTGTTAGTAAAGGATCTGGAATTGTGAACCCGACTAAAAGGGGACGAAAAGTGAGATGCATTTGAAAACGTTTCCCGGTCACACGGTGCACCATACTGTGGGTTCCCCATGCATGTTTTAGCTGAAGGAAGAATCGCTTAAACCTGGAGAGTTGGGACCCATGGAATGGGTACCATGTAGTATGACTTCAAATGGTCTGCATTTGCTCATCGATCCTCACCAATGCTATCAGCCCGAAGTGTCCAACCTTATGTCTCACTCAGCTCTGGGTGTAGATGAGGTAAATCCAGGTTGCATCACAAGCCCTGAATGAATTATTTAAGAAGTGCTCTCTATTTCACTGTCATTGTGTTTTGTTTTTGTAATTCATTTGATAATGGGATTTATCGGATTTTCTCTGCTGCCTTCATGCAGCTGTACACACGCTTGATTCTCTTATAAAGACATACAAATCCATGGGTTTGAAGATTCTTTCTAGTCAGGTGTATTCCTAGGCGTTGAATATAGGGTGTTTAGCCCATTTGGTTGAGCAAGGGGTAGGTCTTGACTATTACATATTTGACGTATGGAATGGTATCTGTGTTAATTTCTATCTCTGGTTTTATGCAGCACCCCAACTCACCTTTCCCCTTAAGCAAACATAAGTTGGTTTTCTAAATTTGAGACCCTGTTCTGTTTTGTAATTCAGTTCAGGTGTAGCCAAGATTACATTCGGTGTATTAGTGATATCTTATGATGTTTCTTTTTCTGTGTGACTTATTTCACTTAGAATCATTGTACCTGAATCCACTCATTATGCCGTGACGGGCCAGCTGACATAGATTTCATTGGTGAGTGATATTCCATTGTACGTACGTACCACAACTTCTTTATCCATTTTTCGCTTTCTGGGATATTGAACTTGTACCGTAGATGAGGTTCTTGTAAACAGAGCCGTCTGAAACTTTGGGGTGCTGTGTGTTTTTGATTTTAATTTCCCTAAGCTATAGGACCATAAGTGGAAGTGCCGTAGGCTGTGTTGCTTTGTTTCCTACGTGTTTCAGAAAACACCATACACTTCTCCAGTGTGGCTGTTGGCAATTTACATCCTGCCCATCAGCATAACAAGGCTCCCTGTTCTCCATGGCCTGTCCTGCCTTTCTGGATTTTACACTTTTTCCAGATGGCCCTGTTGACTGGGGGGCAGTGAGACTTCCCTTGTAGTGCAGATTTCCTTTACACGCTTGCTTAGTTGGCCAAAAAGGGCGTATGCGTTTTTTCCTGCATATATTCAGGAAAAAACGCATACGCCCTTTTTGGCCAAGTGCATCATTGTCGACATTCTGCCTCTTTTCCTATGCTTTAAGTGTAATTCCAGTCTACCCCCTGAAAACGTTTTCCTGAAATTCTGCCCCTCTTTCAAGTCCGCTTCGCAGACTTACTTCAATATATTTTTGGACGATAGCTGTCATTCATAACTCTGCAGGTTTGTGAACTACAGTGCCCCTGAGCTCATTTCTTCAACTCGTTTTCTTGTGAGCTGGCAGCAAAACCGGAGGATTGCTTTAGACCCTAATCTCTTTCTGGCAGGGCACGCTGAGCCATTGGTTAATTCCTCTTCCTGGTGGGAAATGAGCGTTACATTTGCCCGTGCAGACACCTACAGCTAGTCTCTCATTGGTTCTCCCTATTCCTGTTCACCTTGCGCAGAAATTGCAAACTGTGCCAAACAGGAGCTTAAAGGCACTGACTCTCCAAGTGGGGAGAGTGTTAGTAAAGCGTCTGGAATGGTGAACCCGAGTACCAGGGGACGAAAACTGAGATGCATTTGAAAACGTTTCCCAATCACACGGTGGACCATACTCTGGGTTTCCCATGCATGTTTTAGCTGAAGGAAGAATCCCTTAAACCTGGAGAGTTGGTCCCCATGGAAAGGGTTCCATGCAGTATGACTTCAAAGGGTCTACATTTGCTCACCGAACCTCACCAATGCTATCAGCCCGAAGTGTCCAGCCTTATGTCTCACGCAGCTCTGGGTGTAGATGTGGTAAATCCAGGTTGCATCACAAGCCCTGAATGAATTATTTAAGAATTGCTCTCTATTTCACTGTCATTGTGTTTTGTATTTGAAAATTATTTTGATAATGGGATTTATCGGGTTTTCACTGCTACCTTTATGCCGCTGTACACACGCATGTTTCTCTTACGGAGACATATAAATCCGTGGGTTTTAAGATTCTTGCTAGTCAAGTATATTCCTAGGCCTTGAATATGGGGTGTTGAGTCCATTTCGTTGAGCAAGGAGTAGGTCTTGTCTATTACTTATTTGGCTTATGGAACGGTATCTGTGCTAATTTCAATCTCTGGTTTTATGCAGCACCCCAACTCACCTTTCCCCATAAGCAAGCATAAGTTGGTTTTCTAAATTTGAGACCCTGTTCTGTTTTGTAATTCAGTTCATGTGTAGCCAAGTTTACATTCCGTGTATTAGTGATATCTTATGATGTTTCTTTTTCTGTGTGACTTATTTCACGTAGAATCATCGTACCTGAATACACTCATTATGCCGCTATGGGCCTGATGACATAGATATAATTGCTGAGTGATATTCCATTGTACGTATGTACCAGAACGTCTTTATCCATTTTTCGCTTTCTGGGATATTTAACTCGTACCGTAGATGAGGTTCTTGTAAACAGAGCCGTCCCAAACTTTGGGGTGGCTGTGTGTTTTTGATTTTAATTTCCCAAAGCTATAGGACCATAAGTGGAAGTGCCATAGGCTGTGTTGCTTTGTTTCCTACGTGTTTCAGGAAACACCATACACTTCTCCAGAGTGGCTGTTGGCAATTTACATCCCGTAAATCAATATTATAAGGCTCCCTGTTCTCCCTGGCCTGTCCTGCCTTTCTGGATTTTACACTTTTTTCAGATGGCCCTTTTGACTGGGGTGCAGTGAGACTTCACTGTAGTGCAGATTTCCTGTACACGCTTGCTTGGTTGGCCAAAAAGTGCGTATGCGTTTTTTCCTGAATATATTAAGGAAAAAACGCTTACGCCCATTTTGGCCAAGTGCATCTTTGTCAACATTCTGTCTCTTTTCCTGTGCTTTAAGTGCAATTCCAGTCTACCCCCTGAAATCGTTTTCCTGGTATTCTGCCCCGCTTTCTAGTCCTCTTCGCAGACTTACTTCAATATATTTTTGGACGATAGCTGTCATTCATAACTCTGCAGGTTTGTGAATTACAGTGCCCCTGAGCTCCTTTCTTCAACTCGCATTCTTCTGAGCTGGCTGCAAAACCGCAGGATTGCTTCAGTCCCTAATCTGTTTCCGGCAGGGCACGCTGAGCCTTTGATTAATTCCTCTTCCCGGTGGGCAGTGAGCGATACATTTGCCCGTACAGACTCCTACAGCTAGTCTCTCATTGGTTCTCCCTATTCCTGTTCATCTTGCGCAGAAATTGCAAACTGTGCCAAACAGGAGGTTAAAGGCACTGACTCTCCGAGTGGGGAGAGTGTTAGTGAAGGGTCTGGAATGGTGAACCCGAGTACCAGGGGACAAAAACTGAGATGCATTTGAAAACATTTCCCAATCACCCAGTGTACCATAGTCTGGGTTTCCCATGCGTGTTTTAGCTGAAGGAAGAATTTCTTAAACCTAGAGAGTTGGGACCCTTGGAATGGGTACCAAGCAGTATGACCTCAAAGGGTCTGCATTTGCTAACCGAACCTCACCAATGCTATCAGCCAGAAGTGTCGAAACTTATGTCTCACCGAGCTCTGGGTGTAGATGTGGTAAATCCAGGTTGCATCACAAGCTCTGAATGAATTATTTAAGAATTGCTCTCTATTTCACTGTCATTGTGTTTTGTTTTTGAAATTTTTTTTATAACGGGATTTATCGGATTTTCATTGCTGCGTTTAGGCCGCTGTACACACGCTTGATTCTCTTACGGAGACATATAAATCCATGGGTTTTAACATTCTTACTAATCACGTATATTCCTAAGGGTAGAATATGTGGTGTTGAGCCCATTTCGTTGAGCAAGAAGTAGGTCTTGTCTCTTACATATTTGGCTTATGGAACGGTATCTGTGCTAATTAAAATCTCTGGTTTTATGCAGCACCGCAACTCACCTTTCCACATAAGCAAGCATAAGTTGGTTTTCTAAATTTGAGACCCTGTTCTGTTTTGTAGTTCAGTTCATCTGTAGCCAAGTTTACATTCCGTGTATTAGTGATATCTTATGATGTTTCTTTTTCTGTGAGACTTATTTCACGTAGAATCATCGTACCTGAATCCACTCATTATGCCGCTACGGGCCTGATGACATAGATTTCATTGCTGAGTGATATTTCATTGTACGTACGTACCACAACTTCTTAATCCATTTTTCGCTTTCTGGGATATTTAACTTGTACCGTACATGAGGTTTTTGTAAACAGAGCCATCCCAAATTTTGGGGTGGATGTGTGTTTTTGATTTTAATGTCCCTAAGCTACTGGACCATAAGTGGAAGTGCCATAGGCTGTGTTGCTTTGTTTCCTACGTGTTTCAGGAAACACCATACACTTCTCCAGTGTGGCTGTTGGCAATTTACATCCTGCCCATCAGCATAACAAGGCTCCATGTTCTCCATGGCCTGTCCTGCCTTTCTGGATTTTACACTTTTTCCAGATGGCCCTGTTGACTGGGGGGCAGTGAGACTTCCCTTGTAGTGCAGATTTCCTTTACACGCTTGCTTAGTTGGCCAAAAAGGGCGTATGCGTTTTTTCCTGAATATATTCAGGAAAAAACGCATATGCACTTTTTGGCCAAGTGCATCATTGTCGACATTCTGCCTCTTTTCCTATGCTTTAAGTGTAATTCCAGTCTATCCCCTGAAACCGTTTTCCTGAAATTCTGCCCCTCTTTCAAGTCCGCTTCGCAGACTTACTTCAATATATTTTTGGACGATAGCTGTCATTCATAACTCTGCAGGTTTGTGAATTACAGTGCCCCTGAGCTCATTTCTTCAACTCGTTTTCTTGTGAGCTGGCAGCAAAACCGGAGGATTGCTTTAGGCCCTAATCTCTTTCTGGCAGGGCACGCTGAGCCATTGGTTAATTCCTCTTCCTGGTGGGAAATGAGCGTTACATTTGCCCGTGCAGACACCTACAGCTAGTCTCTCATTGGTTCTCCCTATTCCTGTTCACCTTGCGCAGAAATTGCAAACTGTGCCAAACAGGAGCTTAAAGGCACTGACTCTCCAAGTGGGGAGAGTGTTAGTAAAGCGTCTGGAATGGTGAACCCGAGTACCAGGGGACGAAAACTGAGATGCATTTGAAAACGTTTCCCAATCACACGGTGGACCATACTCTGGGTTTCCCATGCATGTTTTAGCTGAAGGAAGAATCCCTTAAACCTGGAGAGTTGGGACCCATGGAAAGGGTTCCATGCAGTATGACTTCAAAGGGTCTGCATTTGCTCACCGAACCTCACCAATGCTATCAGCCTGAAGTGTCCAACCTTATGTCTCTCTCAGCTCTGGGTGTAGATGAGGTAAATCCAGGTTGCATCACAAGCCCTGAATGAATTATTTAAGAATTGCTCTCTATTTCACTGTCATTGTGTTTTGTATTTGAAAATTATTTTGATAATGGGATTTATCGGGTTTTCACTGCTACCTTTATGCCGCTGTACACACGCATGTTTCTCTTACGGAGACGTATAAATCCGTGGGTTTTAAGATTCTTACTAGTCAGGTATATTCCTAGGCGTTGAATATGGGGTGTTGAGTCCATTTCGTTGAGCAAGGAGTAGGTCTTGTCTATTACATATTTGGCTTATGGAATGGTATCTGTGTTAATTTCAATCTCTGGTACTATGCAGCACGCCAACTCATCTTTCCCCATAAGCAAGCATAAGTTGTTTTTCTAAATTTAAGGCCCTGTTCTGTTTTGTAATTCAGTTCATGTGTAGCCAAGTTTACATTCCGTGTATTAGTGATATCTTATGATGTTTCTTTTTCTGTGTGACTTATTTCACTTAGAATCATCGTACCTGAATCCACTCATTATGCCGCTACGGGCCTGATGACATAGATTTGATTGCTGAGTGATATTACATTGTACGTACGTACCACAACTTCTTTATCCATTTTTCACTTTCTGGGATATTTAACTTGTACCGTAGACGAGGTTCTTGTAAACAGAGCCGTCCCAAACATTGGGGTGGATGTGTGTTTTAGATTTTAATGTCCCTAAGCTACAGGACCATAAGTGGAAGTGCCATAGGCTGTGTTGCTTTGTTTCCTACAAGTTTCAGTAAACACCATACACTTCTCCAGAGTGGCTGTTGGCAATTTACATCCCGCCCGTCAGCATAACAAGGCTCCCTGTTCTCCATGGCCTGTCCTGTATTTCTGGATTTTACACTTTTTTCAGATGGCCCTGTTGACCAGGGGGCAGTGAGACTTCCCTTGTAGTGCAGATTTTTTTTCACGCTTGCTTGGTTGGCCAAAAATGGTATATGCGTTTTCTCCTGAATATATTCAGGAAAAAACGCATATGCCCCTTTTGGCCAAGTGCATCATTGTCGACATTCTGCCTCTTTTCCTATGCTTTAAGTGCAATTCCAGTCTACCCCCTGAAATCGTTTTCCTGAAATACTGCCCCTCTTTCAAGTCATCTTCGCAGACTTACTTCAGTATATTTTTGGACGATAGCTGTCATTCATAACTCTGCACGTTTGTGAATTACAGTGCCCCTGAGCTCCTTTCTTCAACTCGTTTTCCTGTGAGCTGGCAGCAAAACCGCAGGATTGCTTTAGCCCTTAAGCTCTTTCCAGCAGGGGACGCTGAGCATTTGGTTAATTGCTCGTCATGGTGGGAAATGATCGTTACATTTGCCAGTGCAGACACCTACAGCTAGTCTCTCATTGATTCTCCCTATTCCTGTTCATCTTGCGCAGAAATTGCAAACTGTGCCAAACAGGAGGTTAAAGGCAATGTCTCTCCAAGTGGGGAGAGTGTTAGTAAAGGGTCTGGAATGGTGAACCCGAGTACCAGGGGACGAAAACTGAGATGCATTTGAAAACGTTTCCCAATCACACGGTGGACCATACTCTGGGTTTCCCATGCATGTTTTAGCTGAAGGAAGAATCCCTTAAACCTGGAGAGTTGGGACCCATGGAATGGGTACCATGTAGTATGACTGCAAAGGGTCTGCATTTGCTCACCGAACCTCACCAATGCTATCAGCCCAAAGTGTCCAGCCTTATGTCTCACCCAGCTCTGGGTGTAGATGTGGTAAATCCAGGTTGCATCACAAGCCCTGAATGAATTATTTAAGAATTGCTCTCTATTTCACTGTCATTGTGTTTTGTATTTGAAAATTATTTTTATAATGGTATTTATCGGATTTTCACTGCTGCGTTTATGCCGCTGTACACACGCTTGATTCTCTTATGGAGAAATATTAATCCATGGGTTTTAAGTTTCTTACTAGTCAGGTATATTCCTAGGCGTTGAATATGGGGTGTTGAGTCCATTTCGTTGAGCAAGGCGTAGGTCTTGTCTGTTACATATTTGGCTTATGGAATGGTATCTGTGCTAATTTCTATCTCTGGTTTTATGCAGCACCCCAACTCACCTTTCCCCATAAGAAAGCATAAGTTGGTTTTCTACATTTAAGTACCTGTTCTGTTTTGTAATTCAGTTCATGTGTAGCCAAGTTTTCATTCCGTGTATTAGTGATATCTTATGATGTTTCTTTTTCTGTGTGACTTATTTCACGTAGAATCATCGTACCTGAATCCACTCATTATGCCGCAACGGGTCTGATGACATAGATTTCATTGCTGAGTGATATTCCATTGTACGTACGTACCACAACTTCTTTATCCATTTTTCGCTTTCTGGGATATTTACCTCGTACCTTAGATGAGGTTCTACTAAACAGAGCCGTCCCAAACTTTGGGGTGGCTGTGTGTTTTTGATTTTAATTTCCCTAAGCTATAGGACCATAAGTGGAAGTGCCATAGGCTGTGTTGCTTTGTTTCCTACGTGTTTCAGGAAACACCATACACTTCTCCAGAGTGGCTGTTGGCAATTTACATCCCGTAAATCAATATTATAAGGCTCCCTCTTCTCCATGGCCTGTCCTGTCTTTCTGGATTTTACACTTTTTTCAGATGGCCCTTTTGACTGGGGCGCAGTGAGACTTCATTGTAGTGCAGATTTCCTGTACACGCTTGCTTGGTTGGCCAAAAAGTGCGTATGCGTTTTTTCCCGAATATATTAAGGAAAAAACGCTTACGCCCATTTTGGCCAAGTGCATCATTGTCAACATTCTGTCTCTTTTCCTGTGCTTTAAGTGCAATTCCAGTCTACCCCCTGAAATCGTTTTCCTGGTATTCTGCCCCGCTTTCTAGTCCTCTTCGCAGTCTTACTTCAATATATTTTTGGACGATAGCTGTCATTCATAACTCTGCAGGTTTGTGAATTACAGTGCCCCTGAGCTCCTTTCTTCAACTGGCATTCTTCTGAGCTGGCTGCAAAACCGCAGGATTGCTTCAGTCCCTAATCTGTTTCCGGCAGGGCACGCTGAGCCTTTGATTAATTCCTCTTCCTGGTGGGCAGTGAGCGATACATTTGCCCGTACAGACTCCTACAGCTAGTCTCTCATTGGTTCTCCCTATTCCTGTTCATCTTGCGCAGAAATTGCAAACTGTGCCAAACAGGAGGTTAAAGGCACTGACTCTCCGAGTGGGGAGAGTGTTAGTGAAGGGTCTGGAATGGTGAACCCGAGTACCAGGGGACAAAAACTGAGATGCATTTGAAAACATTTCCCAATCACCCAGTGTACCATAGTCTGGGTTTCCCATGCGTGTTTTAGCTGAAGGAAGAATTTCTTAAACCTAGAGAGTTGGGACCCTTGGAATGGGTACCAAGCAGTATGACTTCAAAGGGTCTGCATTTGCTAACCGAACCTCACCAATGCTATCAGCCAGAAGTGTCGAAACTTATGTCTCACCGAGCTCTGGGTGTAGATGTGGTAAATCCAGGTTGCATCACAAGCTCTGAATGAATTATTTAAGAATTGCTCTCTATTTCACTGTCATTGTGTTTTGTTTTTGAAATTTTTTTTATAACGGGATTTATCGGATTTTCATTGCTGCGTTTAGGCCGCTGTACACACGCTTGATTCTCTTACGGAGACATATAAATCCATGGGTTTTAACATTCTTACTAATCACGTATATTCCTAAGGATAGAATATGTGGTGTTGAGCCCATTTCGTTGAGCAAGAAGTAGGTCTTGTCTCTTACATATTTGACTTATGGAACGGTATCTGTGCTAATTAAAATCTCTGGTTTTATGCAGCACCGCAACTCACCTTTCCACATAAGCAAGCACAAGTTGGTTTTCTAAATTTGAGACCCTGTTCTGTTTTGTAGTTCAGTTCATCTGTAGCCAAGTTTACATTCCGTGTATTAGTGATATCTTATGATGTTTCTTTTTCTGTGAGACTTATTTCACGTAGAATCATCGTACCTGAATCCACTCATTATGCCGCTACGGGCCTGATGACATAGATTTCATTGCTGAGTGATATTTCATTGTACGTACGTACCACAACTTCTTAATCCATTTTTCGCTTTCTGGGATATTTAACTTGTACCGTAGATGAGGTTTCTGTAAACAGAGCCATCCCAAATTTTGGGGTGGATGTGTGTTTTTGATTTTAATGTCCCTAAGCTACTGGACCATAAGTGGAAGTGCCATAGGCTGTGTTGCTTTGTTTCCTACGTGTTTCAGGAAACACCATACACTTCTCCAGTGTGGCTGTTGGCAATTTACATCCTGCCCATCAGCATAACAAGGCTCCATGTTCTCCATGGCCTGTCCTGCCTTTCTGGATTTTACACTTTTTCCAGATGGCCCTGTTGACTGGGGGGCAGTGAGACTTCCCTTGTAGTGCAGATTTCCTTTACACGCTTGCTTAGTTGGCCAAAAAGGGCGTATGCGTTTTTTCCTGAATATATTCAGGAAAAAACGCATATGCACTTTTTGGCCAAGTGCATCATTGTCGACATTCTGCCTCTTTTCCTATGCTTTAAGTGTAATTCCAGTCTACCCCCTGAAACCGTTTTCCTGAAATTCTGCCCCTCTTTCAAGTCCGCTTCGCAGACTTACTTCAATATATTTTTGGACGATAGCTGTCATTCATAACTCTGCAGGTTTGTGAATTACAGTGCCCCTGAGCTCATTTCTTCAACTCGTTTTCTTGTGAGCTGGCAGCAAAACCGCAGGATTGCTTTAGGCCCTAATCTCTTTCTGGCAGGGCACGCTGAGCTATTGGTTAATTCCTCTTCCTGGTGGGAAATGAGCGTTACATTTGCCCGTGCAGACACCTACAGCTAGTCTCTCATTGGTTCTCCCTATTCCTGTTCACCTTGCGCAGAAATTGCAAACTGTGCCAAACAGGAGCTTAAAGGCACTGACTCTCCAAGTGGGGAGAGTGTTAGTAAAGCGTCTGGAATGGTGAACCCGAGTACCAGGGAACGAAAACTGAGATGCATTTGAAAACGTTTCCCAATCACACGGTGGACCATACTCTGGGTTTCCCATGCATGTTTTAGCTGAAGGAAGAATCCCTTAAACCTGGAGAGTTGGGACCCATGGAAAGGGTTCCATGCAGTATGACTTCAAAGGGTCTGCATTTGCTCACCGAACCTCACCAATGCTATCAGCCTGAAGTGTCCAACCTTATGTCTCTCTCAACTCTGGGTGTAGATGAGGTAAATCCAGGTTGCATCACAAGCCCTGAATGAATTATTTAAGAATTGCTCTCTATTTCACTGTCATTGTGTTTTGTATTTGAAAATTATTTTGATAATGGGATTTATCGGGTTTTCACTGCTACCTTTATGCCGCTGTACACACGCATGTTTCTCTTACGGAGACGTATAAATCCGTGGGTTTTAAGATTCTTACTAGTCAGGTATATTCCTAGGCGTTGAATATGGGGTGTTGAGTCCATTTCGTTGAGCAAGGAGTAGGTCTTGTCTATTACATATTTGGCTTATGGAATGGTATCTGTGTTAATTTCAATCTCTGGTACTATGCAGCACGCCAACTCATCTTTCCCCATAAGCAAGCATAAGTTGTTTTTCTAAATTTAAGGCCCTGTTCTGTTTTGTAATTCAGTTCATGTGTAGCCAAGTTTACATTCCGTGTATTAGTGATATCTTATGATGTTTCTTTTTCTGTGTGACTTATTTCACTTAGAATCATCGTACCTGAATCCACTCATTATGCCGCTACGGGCCTGATGACATAGATTTGATTGCTGAGTGATATTACATTGTACGTACGTACCACAACTTCTTTATCCATTTTTCGCTTTCTGGGATATTTAACTTGTACCGTAGACGAGGTTCTTGTAAACAGAGCCGTCCCAAACATTGGGGTGGATGTGTGTTTTAGATTTTAATGTCCCTAAGCTACAGGACCATAAGTGGAAGTGCCATAGGCTGTGTTGCTTTGTTTCCTACAAGTTTCAGTAAACACCATACACTTCTCCAGAGTGGCTGTTGGCAATTTACATCCCGCCCGTCAGCATAACAAGGCTCCCTGTTCTCCATGGCCTGTCCTGTATTTCTGGATTTTACACTTTTTTCAGATGGCCCTGTTGACCAGGGGGCAGTGAGACTTCCCTTGTAGTGCAGATTTTTTTTCACGCTTGCTTGGTTGGCCAAAAATGGTATATGCGTTTTCTCCTGAATATATTCAGGAAAAAACGCATATGCCCTTTTTGGCCAAGTGCATCATTGTCGACATTCTGCCTCTTTTCCTATGCTTTAAGTGCAATTCCAGTCTACCCCCTGTAATCGTTTTCCTGAAATTCTGCCCCTCTTTCAAGTCATCTTCGCAGACTTACTTCAGTATATTTTTGGACGATAGCTGTCATTCATAACTCTGCAGGTTTGTGAATTACAGTGCCCCTGAGCTCCTTTCTTCAACTCGTTTTCTTGTGAGCTGGCAGCAAAACCGCAGGATTGCTTTAGGCCCTAAGCTCTTTCCAGCAGGGGACGCTGAGCATTTGGTTAATTGCTCTTCATGGTGGGAAATGATCGTTACATTTGCCAGTGCAGACACCTACAGCTAGTCTCTCATTGATTCTCCCTATTCCTGTTCATCTTGCGCAGAAATTGCAAACTGTGCCAAACAGGAGGTTAAAGGCAATGTCTCTCCAAGTGGGGAGAGTGTTAGTAAAGGGTCTGGAATGGTGAACCCGAGTACCAGGGGACGAAAACTGAGATGCATTTGAAACCGTTTCCCAATCACACGGTGGACCATACTCTGGGTTTCCCATGCATGTTTTAGCTGAAGGAAGAATCCCTTAAACCTGGAGAGTTGGGACCCATGGAATGGGTACCATGCAGTATGACTGCGAAGTGTATGCATTTGCTCACCGAACCTCACCAATGCTATCAGCCCGAAGTGTCCAGGCTTATGTCTCACGCAGCTCTGGGTGTAGATGTGGTAAATCCAGGTTGCATCACAAGCCCTGAATGAATTATTTAAGAATTGCTCTCTATTTCACTGTCATTGTGTTTTGTATTTGAAAATTATTTTTATAATGGTATTTATCGGATTTTCACTGCTGCGTTTATGCCGCTGTACACACGCTTGATTCTCTTAAGGAGAAATATTAATCCATGGGTTTTAAGTTTCTTACTAGTCAGGTATATTCCTAGGCGTTGAATATGGGGTGTTGAGTCCATTTCGTTGAGCAAGGCGTAGGTCTTGTCTGTTACATATTTGGCTTATGGAATGGTATCTGTGCTAATTTCTATCTCTGGTTTTATGCAGCACCCCAACTCACCTTTCCCCATAAGCAAGCATAAGTTGGTTTTCTACATTTAAGTACCTGTTCTGTTTTGTAATTCAGTTCATGTGTAGCCAAGTTTTCATTCCGTGTATTAGTGATATCTTATGATGTTTCTTTTTCTGTGTGACTTATTTCACGTAGAATCATCGTACCTGAATCCACTCATTATGCCGCAACGGGTCTGATGACATAGATTTCATTGGAGAGTGATATTCCATTGTACGTACGTACCACAACTTCTTTATCCATTTTTCGCTTTCTGGGATATTTACCTCGTACCTTAGATGAGGTTCTACTAAACAGAGCCGTCCCAAACTTTGGGGTGGCTGTGTGTTTTTGATTTTAATTTCCCTAAGCTATAGGACCATAAGTGGAAGTGCCATAGGCTGTGTTGCTTTGTTTCCTACGTGTTTCAGGAAACACCATACACTTCTCCAGAGTGGCTGTTGGCAATTTACATCCCGTAAATCAATATTATAAGGCTCCCTCTCCTCCATGGCCTGTCCTGTCTTTCTGGATTTTACACTTTTTTCAGATGGCCCTTTTGACTGGGGCGCAGTGAGACTTCATTGTAGTGCAGATTTCCTGTACACGCTTGCTTGGTTGGCCAAAAAGTGCGTATGCGTTTTTTCCCGAATATATTAAGGAAAAAACGCTTACGCCCATTTTGGCCAAGTGCATCATTGTCAACATTCTGTCTCTTTTCCTGTGCTTTAAGTGCAATTCCAGTCTACCCCCTGAAATCGTTTTCCTGGTATTCTGCCCCGCTTTCTAGTCCTCTTCGCAGACTTACTTCAATATATTTTTGGACGATAGCTGTCATTCATAACTCTGCAGGTTTGTGAATTACAGTGCCCCTGAGCTCCTTTCTTCAACTGGCATTCTTCTGAGCTGGCTGCAAAACCGCAGGATTGCTTCAGTCCCTAATCTGTTTCCGGCAGGGCACGCTGAGCCTTTGATTAATTCCTCTTCCCGGTGGGCAGTGAGCGATACATTTGCCCGTACAGACTCCTACAGCTAGTCTCTCATTGGTTCTCCCTATTCCTGTTCATCTTGCGCAGAAATTGCAAACTGTGCCAAACAGGAGGTTAAAGGCACTGACTCTCCGAGTGGGGAGAGTGTTAGTGAAGGGTCTGGAATGGTGAACCCGAGTACCAGGGGACAAAAACTGAGATGCATTTGAAAACATTTCCCAATCACCCAGTGTACCATAGTCTGGGTTTCCCATGCGTGTTTTAGCTGAAGGAAGAATTTCTTAAACCTAGAGAGTTGGGACCCTTGGAATGGGTACCAAGCAGTATGACTTCAAAGGGTCTGCATTTGCTAACCGAACCTCACCAATGCTATCAGCCAGAAGTGTCGAAACTTATGTCTCACCGAGCTCTGGGTGTAGATGTGGTAAATCCAGGTTGCATCACAAGCTCTGAATGAATTATTTAAGAATTGCTCTCTATTTCACTGTCATTGTGTTTTGTTTTTGAAATTTTTTTTATAACGGGATTTATCGGATTTTCATTGCTGCGTTTAGGCCGCTGTACACACGCTTGATTCTCTTACGGAGACATATAAATCCATGGGTTTTAACATTCTTACTAATCACGTATATTCCTAAGGGTAGAATATGTGGTGTTGAGCCCATTTCGTTGAGCAAGAAGTAGGTCTTGTCTCTTACATATTTGGCTTATGGAACGGTATCTGTGCTAATTAAAATCTCTGGTTTTATGCAGCACCGCAACTCACCTTTCCACATAAGCAAGCATAAGTTGGTTTTCTAAGTTTGAGACCCTGTTCTATTTTGTAGTTCAGTTCATCTGTAGCCAAGTTTACATTCCGTGTATTAGTGATATCTTATGATGTTTCTTTTTCTGTGAGACTTATTTCACGTAGAATCATCATACCTGAATCCACTCATTATGCCGCTACGGGCCTGATGACATAGATTTCATTGCTGAGTGATATTTCATTGTACGTACGTACCACAACTTCTTAATCCATTTTTCGCTTTCTGGGATATTTAACTTGTACCGTAGATGAGGTTTTTGTAAACAGAGCCATCCCAAATTTTGGGGTGGATGTGTGTTTTTGATTTTAATGTCCCTAAGCTACTGGACCATAAGTGGAAGTGCCATAGGCTGTGTTGCTTTGTTTCCTACGTGTTTCAGGAAACACCATACACTTCTCCAGAGTGGCTGTTGGCAATTTACATCCCGCCCGTCAGCATAACAAGGCTCCCTGTTCTCCATGGCCTGTCCTGTATTTCTGGATTTTACACTTTTTTCAGATGGCCCTGTTGTCCAGGGGGCAGTGAGACTTCCCTTGTAGTGCAGATTTTTTTTCACGCTTGCTTGGTTGGCCAAAAATGGTATATGCGTTTTCTCCTGAATATATTCAGGAAAAAACGCATATGCCCTTTTTGGCCAAGTGCATCATTGTCGACATTCTGCCTCTTTTCCTATGCTTTAAGTGCAATTCCAGTCTACCCCCTGAAATCGTTTTCCTGAAATTCTGCCCCTCTTTCAAGTCCGCTTCGCAGACTTACTTCAGTATATTTTTGGACGATAGCTGTCATTCATAACTCTGCACGTTTGTGAATTACAGTGCCCCTGAGCTCCTTTCTTCAACTCGTTTTCTTGTGAGCTGGCAGCAAAACCGCAGGATTGCTTTAGGCCCTAAGCTCTTTCCAGCAGGGGACGCTGAGCATTTGGTTAATTGCTCTTCATGGTGGGAAATGATCGTTACATTTGCCAGTGCAGACACCTACAGCTAGTCTCTCATTGATTCTCCCTATTCCTGTTCATCTTGCGCAGAAATTGCAAACTGTGCCAAACAGGAGGTTAAAGGCACTGTCTCTCCAAGTGGGGAGAGTATTAGTAAAGGGTCTGGAATGGTGAACCCGAGTACCAGGGGACGAAAACTGAGATGCATTTGAAAACGTTTCCCAATCACACGGTGGACCATACTCTGGGTTTCCCATGCATGTTTTAGCTGAAGGAAGAATCCCTTAAACCTGGAGAGTTGGGACCCATGGAAAGGGTTCCATGCAGTATGACTTCAAAGGGTCTGCATTTGCTCACCGAACCTCACCAATGCTATCAGCACGAAGTGTCCAGCCTTATGTCTCACGCAGCTCTGGGTGTAGATGTGGTAAATCCAGGTTGCATCACAAGCCCTGAATGAATTATTTAAGAATTGCTCTCTATTTCACTGTCATTGTGTTTTGTATTTGAAAATTATTTTGATAATGGGATTTATCGGGTTTTCACTGCTACCTTTATGTCGCTGTACACACGCATGTTTCTCTTACGGAGACATATAAATCCGTGGGTTTTAAGATTCTTACTAGTCAGGTATATTCCTAGGCGTTGAATATGGGGTGTTGAGTCCATTTCGTTGAGCAAGGAGTAGGTCTTGTCTATTACATATTTGGCTTATGGAATGGTATCTGTGTTAATTTCAATCTCTGGTACTATGCAGCACGCCAACTCATCTTTCCCCATAAGCAAGCATAAGTTGTTTTTCTAAATTTAAGGCCCTGTTCTGTTTTGTAATTCAGTTCATGTGTAGCCAAGTTTACATTCCGTGTATTAGTGATATCTTATGATGTTTCTTTTTCTGTGTGACTTATTTCACTTAGAATCATCGTACCTGAATCCACTCATTATGCCGCTACGGGCCTGATGACATAGATTTGATTGCTGAGTGATATTACATTGTACGTACGTACCACAACTTCTTTATCCATTTTTCGCTTTCTGGGATATTTAACTTGTACCGTAGACGAGGTTCTTGTAAACAGAGCCGTCCCAAACATTGGGGTGGATGTGTGTTTTAGATTTTAATGTCCCTAAGCTACAGGACCATAAGTGGAAGTGCCATAGGCTGTGTTGCTTTGTTTCCTACAAGTTTCAGTAAACACCATACACTTCTCCAGAGTGGCTGTTGGCAATTTACATCCCGCCCGTCAGCATAACAAGGCTCCCTGTTCTCCATGGCCTGTCCTGTATTTCTGGATTTTACACTTTTTTCAGATGGCCCTGTTGACCAGGGGGCAGTGAGACTTCCCTTGTAGTGCAGATTTTTTTTCACGCTTGCTTGGTTGGCCAAAAATGGTATATGCGTTTTCTCCTGAATATATTCAGGAGAAAACGCATATGCCCTTTTTGGCCAAGTGCATCATTGTCGACATTCTGCCTCTTTTCCTATGCTTTAAGTGCAATTCCAGTCTACCCCCTGAAATCGTTTTCCTGAAATTCTGCCCCTCTTTCAAGTCATCTTCGCAGACTTACTTCAGTATATTTTTGGACGATAGCTGTCATTCATAACTCTGCAGGTTTGTGAATTACAGTGCCCCTGAGCTCCTTTCTTCAACTCGTTTTCTTGTGAGCTGGCAGCAAAACCGCAGGATTGCTTTAGGCCCTAAGCTCTTTCCAGCAGGGGACGCTGAGCATTTGGTTAATTGCTCTTCATGGTGGGAAATGATCGTTACATTTGCCAGTGCAGACACCTACAGCTAGTCTCTCATTGATTCTCCCTATTCCTGTTCATCTTGCGCAGAAATTGCAAACTGTGCCAAACAGGAGGTTAAAGGCACTGTCTCTCCAAGTGGGGAGAGTGTTAGTAAAGGGTCTGGAATGGTGAACCCGAGTACCAGGGGACGAAAACTGAGATGCATTTGAAACCGTTTCCCAATCACACGGGGGACCATACTCTGGGTTTCCCATGCATGTTTTAGCTGAAGGAAGAATCCCTTAAACCTGGAGAGTTGGGACCCATGGAATGGGTACCATGCAGTATGACTGCGAAGTGTATGCATTTGCTCACCGAACCTCACCAATGCTATCAGCCCGAAGTGTCCAGGCTTATGTCTCACGCAGCTCTGGGTGTAGATGTGGTAAATCCAGGTTGCATCACAAGCCCTGAATGAATTATTTAAGAATTGCTCTCTATTTCACTGTCATTGTGTTTTGTATTTGAAAATTATTTTTATAATGGTATTTATCGGATTTTCACTGCTGCGTTTATGCCGCTGTACACACGCTTGATTCTCTTAAGGAGAAATATTAATCCATGGGTTTTAAGTTTCTTACTAGTCAGGTATATTCCTAGGCGTTGAATATGGGGTGTTGAGTCCATTTCGTTGAGCAAGGCGTAGGTCTTGTCTGTTACATATTTGGCTTATGGAATGGTATCTGTGCTAATTTCTATCTCTGGTTTTATGCAGCACCCCAACTCACCTTTCCCCATAAGCAAGCATAAGTTGGTTTTCTACATTTAAGTACCTGTTCTGTTTTGTAATTCAGTTCATGTGTAGCCAAGTTTTCATTCCGTGTATTAGTGATATCTTATGATGTTTCTTTTTCTGTGTGACTTATTTCACGTAGAATCATCGTACCTGAATCCACTCATTATGCCGCAACGGGTCTGATGACATAGATTTCATTGCTGAGTGATATTCCATTGTACGTACGTACCACAACTTCTTTATCCATTTTTCGCTTTCTGGGATATTTACCTCGTACCTTAGATGAGGTTCTACTAAACAGAGCCGTCCCAAACTTTGGGGTGGCTGTGTGTTTTTGATTTTAATTTCCCTAAGCTATAGGACCATAAGTGGAAGTGCCATAGGCTGTGTTGCTTTGTTTCCTACGTGTTTCAGGAAACACCATACACTTCTCCAGAGTGGCTGTTGGCAATTTACATCCCGTAAATCAATATTATAAGGCTCCCTCTTCTCCATGGCCTGTCCTGTCTTTCTGGATTTTACACTTTTTTCAGATGGCCCTTTTGACTGGGGCGCAGTGAGACTTCATTGTAGTGCAGATTTCCTGTACACGCTTGCTTGGTTGGCCAAAAAGTGCGTATGCGTTTTTTCCTGAATATATTAAGGAAAAAACGCTTACGCCCATTTTGGCCAAGTGCATCATTGTCAACATTCTGTCTCTTTTCCTGTGCTTTAAGTGCAATTCCAGTCTACCCCCTGAAATCGTTTTCCTGGTATTCTGCCCCGCTTTCTAGTCCTCTTCGCAGACTTACTTCAATATATTTTTGGACGATAGCTGTCATTCATAACTCTGCAGGTTTGTGAATTACAGTGCCCCTGAGCTCCTTTCTTCAACTGGCATTCTTCTGAGCTGGCTGCAAAACCGCAGGATTGCTTCAGTCCCTAATCTGTTTCCGGCAGGGCACGCTGAGCCTTTGATTAATTCCTCTTCCTGGTGGGCAGTGAGCGATACATTTGCCCGTACAGACTCCTACAGCTAGTCTCTCATTGGTTCTCCCTATTCCTGTTCATCTTGCGCAGAAATTGCAAACTGTGCCAAACAGGAGGTTAAAGGCACTGACTCTCCGAGTGGGGAGAGTGTTAGTGAAGGGTCTGGAATGGTGAACCCGAGTACCAGGGGACAAAAACTGAGATGCATTTGAAAACATTTCCCAATCACCCAGTGTACCATAGTCTGGGTTTCCCATGCGTGTTTTAGCTGAAGGAAGAATTTCTTAAACCTAGAGAGTTGGGACCCTTGGAATGGGTACCAAGCAGTATGACTTCAAAGGGTCTGCATTTGCTAACCGAACCTCACCAATGCTATCAGCCAGAAGTGTCGAAACTTATGTCTCACCGAGCTCTGGGTGTAGATGTGGTAAATCCAGGTTGCATCACAAGCTCTGAATGAATTATTTAAGAATTGCTCTCTATTTCACTGTCATTGTGTTTTGTTTTTGAAATTTTTTTTATAACGGGATTTATCGGATTTTCATTGCTGCGTTTAGGCCGCTGTACACACGCTTGATTCTCTTACGGAGACATATAAATCCATGGGTTTTAACATTCTTACTAATCACGTATATTCCTAAGGGTAGAATATGTGGTGTTGAGCCCATTTCGTTGAGCAAGAAGTAGGTCTTGTCTCTTACATATTTGGCTTATGGAACGGTATCTGTGCTAATTAAAATCTCTGGTTTTATGCAGCACCGCAACTCACCTTTCCACATAAGCAAGCATAAGTTGGTTTTCTAAATTTGAGACCCTGTTCTGTTTTGTAGTTCAGTTCATCTGTAGCCAAGTTTACATTCCGTGTATTAGTGATATCTTATGATGTTTCTTTTTCTGTGAGACTTATTTCACGTAGAATCATCGTACCTGAATCCACTCATTATGCCGCTACGGGCCTGATGACATAGATTTCAATGCTGAGTGATATTTCATTGTACGTATGTACCACAACTTCTTAATCCATTTTTCGCTTTCTGGGATATTTAACTTGTACCGTACATGAGGTTTTTGTAAACAGAGCCATCCCAAATTTTGGGGTGGATGTGTGTTTTTGATTTTAATGTCCCTAAGCTACTGGACCATAAGTGGAAGTGCCATAGGCTGTGTTGCTTTGTTTCCTACGTGTTTCAGGAAACACCATACACTTCTCCAGTGTGGCTGTTGGCAATTTACATCCTGCCCATCAGCATAACAAGGCTCCATGTTCTCCATGGCCTGTCCTGCCTTTCTGGATTTTACACTTTTTCCAGATGGCCCTGTTGACTGGGGGGCAGTGAGACTTCCCTTGTAGTGCAGATTTCCTTTACACGCTTGCTTAGTTGGCCAAAAAGGGCGTATGCGTTTTTTCCTGAATATATTCAGGAAAAAACGCATATGCACTTTTTGGCCAAGTGCATCATTGTCGACATTCTGCCTCTTTTCCTATGCTTTAAGTGTAATTCCAGTCTATCCCCTGAAACCGTTTTCCTGAAATTCTGCCCCTCTTTCAAGTCCGCTTCGCAGACTTACTTCAATATGTTTTTGGACGATAGCTGTCATTCATAACTCTGCAGGTTTGTGAATTACAGTGCCCCTGAGCTCATTTCTTCAACTCGTTTTCTTGTGAGCTGGCAGCAAAACCGGAGGATTGCTTTAGGCCCTAATCTCTTTCTGGCAGGGCACGCTGAGCCATTGGTTAATTCCTCTTCCTGGTGGGAAATGAGCGTTACATTTGCCCGTGCAGACACCTACAGCTAGTCTCTCATTGGTTCTCCCTATTCCTGTTCACCTTGCGCAGAAATTGCAAACTGTGCCAAACAGGAGCTTAAAGGCACTGACTCTCCAAGTGGGGAGAGTGTTAGTAAAGCGTCTGGAATGGTGAACCCGAGTACCAGGGAACGAAAACTGAGAGGCATTTGAAAACGTTTCCCAATCACACGGTGGACCATACTCTGGGTTTCCCATGCATGTTTTAGCTGAAGGAAGAATCCCTTAAACCTGGAGAGTTGGGACCCATGGAAAGGGTTCCATGCAGTATGACTTCAAAGGGTCTGCATTTGCTCACCGAACCTCACCAATGCTATCAGCCTGAAGTGTCCAGCCTTATGTCTCACCCAGCTCTGGGTGTAGATGTGGTAAATCCAGGTTGCATCACAAGCCCTGAATGAATTATTTAAGAATTGCTCTCTATTTCACTGTCATTGTGTTTTGTATTTGAAAATTATTTTGATAATGGGATTTATCGGGTTTTCACTGCTACCTTTATGCCGCTGTACACACGCATGTTTCTCTTACGGAGACATATAAATCCGTGGGTTTTAAGATTCTTACTAGTCAGGTATATTCCTAGGCGTTGAATATGGGGTGTTGAGTCCATTTCGTTGAGCAAGGAGTAGGTCTTGTCTATTACATATTTGGCTTATGGAATGGTATCTGTGTTAATTTCAATCTCTGGTACTATGCAGCACGCCAACTCATCTTTCCCCATAAGCAAGCATAAGTTGTTTTTCTAAATTTAAGGCCCTGTTCTGTTTTGTAATTCAGTTCATGTGTAGCCAAGTTTACATTCCGTGTATTAGTGATATCTTATGATGTTTCTTTTTCTGTGTGACTTATTTCACTTAGAATCATCGTACCTGAAGCCACTCATTATGCCGTGACGGGCCTGATGACATAGATTTCATTGGAGAGTGATATTCCATTGTACATACGTACCACAACCTCTTTATCCATTTTTTGCTTTCTGCGATATTTAACTTGTGCCGTACACGAGGTTCTTGTAAACAGAGCCGTCCGACACTTTGGGGAGGCTGTGTGTCTGATTTTAATTTCCCTAAGCTATAGGACCATAAGTGGAAGTGCCGTAGGCTCCGTTGCTTTGTTTTTTAGGTGTTTGAGGAAACACCATACACTTCTCCAGAGTGGCTGTTGGCAATTTACATCCCGCCCATCAGCAAAACAAGGCTCCCTGTTCTCCATGGCCTGTGCTGCCTTTGTGGATTTTACACTTTTTTCAGATGTCCCTTTTGACCGGGGGGCAGTGAGACTTCACTGTAGTGCAGATTTCTTTAACATGCTTGCTTGGTTGGCCAAAAAGGGCGTATGCGTTTTTTCCTGAATATATTCCGAAAAAGACGCATACGCCCTTTTTGGCCAAGTGCATCATTGTCGACGTTCTGACTCTTTTCCTATGCTTTAAATGCAATTCCAGTCTAACCCCTGAAATCGTTGTCCTGCAATTCTGCCCCGCTTTCAAGTCCTCTTCGCAGCCGTCCTTCAATATATTTTTGGACGATAGCTGTCATTTATAACTCTGCAGGTTTGTGAATTACAGTGCCCCTGAGCGCCTTTCTTCAATTCGCTTTCTTGTGAGCTTTCCGCAAACCCGCAAGTTTGCTTCAAGCCCTAATCTGGTTCCGGCACGTCATGCAGAGCGTTTGGTTAAATCCTCTTCCTAGCTGGAAATGAGCGTTAAATTTGCCCGTGCAGTCACCTACAGCTAGTCTCTCATTGGTTCTCCCTATTCCTGTTCATCTTGCCCAGAAATTGCAAACTGTGCCAAACAGGAGGTTAAAGACACTGACTCTCCAAGTACGGACAGTGTTAGTAAGGTGTCTGGATTGGTGAACCCGAGTAAAAGGGGACGAACTCTGTGATACATTTGAAAACGTTTCCCGGTCACACGGTGCACCATACTGTGGGTTTCCCATGCATGTTTTAGCTGAAGGAAGAATCCCTTAAACCTGGAGAGTTGGGACCCATGGAATGGGTCCCATGCAGTATGACTTCAAAGGGTCTGCATTTGCTCATCGAACCTCACCAATGCTATCAGCCCGAAGTGTCCAACCTTATGTCTCACTCAGCTCTGGGTGTAGATGAGGTAAATCCAGGTTGCATCACAAGCCCTGCATGAATTATTTAAGAATTGCTCTCTATTTCACTGTCATTGTGTTTTGTTTTTGTAATTCATTTTGATAAGGGGATTTATCGGATTTTCTCTGCTGCCTTCATGCAGCTGTACACATGCTTGATTCTCTTATGGAGACATATAAATCCATGGGTTTGAATATTCTTACTAGTCAGGTGTATTCCTAGGCGTTGAATATAGGGTTGTTAGTCCATTTCGTTGAGCAAGGGGTAGGTTTTGAGTATTACATATTTGACGTATGGAATGGTATCTGTGCTAATTTCTATCTCTGCTTTCATGCAGCACCCCAACTCAACTTTCCCCTTAAGCAAACATAATTTGGTTTTCTAAATTTGAGACCCTGTTCTGTTTTGAAATTCAGTTCATGTTTAGCCAAGATTACATTCGGTGTATTAGTGATATCTTATGATGTTTCATTTTCTGTGAGACTTACTTCACTTAGAATCATCGTACCTGAATCCACTCATTATGCCACGACGGGCCTGATGACATAGATTTCATTGGAGAGTGATATTCCATTGTACATACGTACCACAACTTCTTTATCCATTTTTTGCTTTCTGCGATATTTAACTTGTGCCGTACACGAGGTTCTTATAAAGAGAGCCGTCCGACACTTTGGGCTGGCTGTGTGTTTCTGATTTTAATTTCCCTAAGCTATAGGACCATAAGTGGAAGTGCCGTAGCCTCCGTTCCTTTGTTTTTTAGGTGTATGAGGATACACCATACACTTCTCCAGAGTGACTCTTGGCAATTTACATCCTGCCCATCAGCAAAACAAGGCTCCCTGTTCTCCATGGCCTGTGCTGCCTTTCTGGATTTTACACTTTTTTCAGATTGTCCTTTTGACCGGGGGGCAGTGAGACTTCACTGTAGTGCAGATTTCTTTAACATGCTTGCTTGGTTGGCCAAAAAGGGCGTATGCGTTTATTCCTGAATATATTCAGGAAAAAACGCATACGCCCTTTTTGCCAAGTGCATCATTGTCGACGTTCTGCCTCATTTCCTATGCTTTAAATGCAATTCTAGTCTAACCCCTGAAATCGTTTTCCTGCAATTCTGCCCCGCTTTCAAGTCCTCTTCGCAGCCTTCCTTCAATATATTTTTGGACGATAGCTGTCATTTATAACACTGCAGGTTTGTGAATTACAGTGCCCCTGAGCTCTTTTCTTCAACTCGCTTTCTTGTGAGCTGGCCGCAAAACCGCAGGATTGCTTCAGGCCCTAATCTGGTTCCGGCACGGCATGCTGAGCCTTTGGTTAATTCCTCTTCCTGGTGGGAAATGAGCGTTAAATTTGCCCGTGCAGACACCTACAGCTAGTCTCTCATTGGTTCTCCCTATTCCTGTTCATCTTGGGCAGAAATTGCAAACTGTGCCAAACAGCAGGTTAAAGGCACTGACTCTCCAAGTGGGGAGAGTGTTAGTAAAGGGTCTGGAATTGTGAACCCGAGTAAAAGGGGACGAACACTGAGATGCATTTGAAAAAGTTTCCCGGTCACACGGTGCACCATACTGTGGGTTTCCCATGCATGCTTTAGCTGAAGGAAGAATCGCTTAAACCTGGAGAGTTGGGAGCCATGGAATGGGTACCATGCAGTATGACTTCAAATGGTCTGCATTTGCTCATCGAACCTCACCAATGCTATCAGCCCGAAGTGTCCAACCTTATGTCTCACTCAGCTCTGGGTGTAGATGAGGTAAATCCAGGTTGCATCACAAGCCCTGAATGAATTATTTAAGAATTGCTCTCTATTTCACTGTCATTGGGTTTTTTTTTGTAATTCATTTTGATAATGGGATTTATCGGATTTTCTCTGCTGCCTTCATGCAGCTGTACACACGCTTGATTCTCTTAAGGAGACATATAAATCCATGGGTTTGAAAATTCTTTCTAGTTAGGTGTATTCCTAGGCGTTGAATATAGGGTTTTTAGACCATCTCGTTGAGCAAGGGGTAGATCTTGACTATTACATATTTGACTTATGGAAGGGTATCTGTGCTAATTTCTATCTCTGGTTTTATGCAGCACCCAAACTCACCTTTCCCCTTAAGCAAACATAAGTTGGTTTTCTTAATTTGAGACCCTGTTCTGTTTTGCAATTCAGTTCATGTGTAGCCAAGATTACATTCGGTGTATTAGTGATATCTTATGATGTTTCATTTTCTGTGTGACTTATTTCACTTAGAATCATCGACCTGAATCCACTCATTATGCCGCGACGGGCCTGATGACATAGATTTCATTGGAGAGTGATATTACAATGTACGTACGTACCACAATTTCTTTATCCATTTCTTGCTTTCTGTGATATTTTACTTGTACCGTAGACGAGGTCTTGTAAACAGAGCCGTCTGAAACTTTGGGGTGGCTGTGTGTTTTTGATTTTAATTTCCCTAAGCTATAGGACAATAAGTGGAAGTGCCGTAGGCTCTGTTGCTTTGTTTTTTAGGTGTTTCAGGAAACACCATACACTTCTCCAGAGTGGCTGTTGGCAATTTACATCCCGCCCATCAGCATAACAGAGCTCCCTGTTCTCCATGGCCTGTGTTGCCTGTCTGGATTTTACACATTTTTCAGATGGCCGTTTTGACCAGGGGGCAGTGAGACTTCACTGTAGTGCAGATTTCTTTAACATGCTTGCTTGGTTGGCCAAAAAGGGCGTATGCGTTTTTTCCTGAATATATTCTGGAAAAAACGCATACGCGGTTTTTGGCCAAGTGCATCATTGTCGACGTTCTGCCTCTTTTCCTATGCTTTAAATGTAATTCCAGTCTACCCCCTGAAATCGTTTTCCTGCAATTCTGCCCCGCTTTCAAGTCCTCTTCGCAGGCTTCCTTCAATATATTTTTGGATGATAGCTGTCATATATAACTCTGCAGGTTTGTGAATTACAGTGCCCATGATCTCCTTTCATCAAATCGCTTCCTTGTGTGCTGGCCACAAACCCGCAGGATTGCTTCAGGCCCTAAACTGGTTCCGGAATGGCATGCTGAGCCTTTGGTTAAATCCTCTTCCTGGTGGGAAATGAGCGTTAAATTTGCCCGTGCAGACACCTACAGCTAGTCTCTCATTGGTTCTCCCTATTCCTGTTCATCTTGCCAGAAATTGCAAACTGTGCCAAACAGGAGGTTAAAGGCACTGACTCTCCAAGTGGGGAGAGTGTTAGTAAAGGGTCTGGAATGGTGAACCCGAGTAAAAGGGGACAAAATCTGAGATGCATTTGAAAACGTTTCCCGGTCACACGGTGCACCATACTGTGGGTTTCCCATGCATGTTTTAGCTGAAGGAAGAATCCCTTAAACCTGGAGAGTTGGGACCCATGGAATGGGTACCATGCAGTATGACTTCAAAGGGTCTGCATTTGCTCATCGAACCTCACCAATGCTATCAGCCCGAAGTGTCCAACCTTATGTCTCACTCAGCTCTGGGTGTAGATGTGGTAAATCCAGGTTGCATCACAAGCCCTGAATGAATTATTTAAGAATTGCTCTCTATTTCACTCTCATTGTGTTTTGTTTTTGTAATTCATTTTGATAAGGGTATTTATCGGATTTACTCTGCTGCCTTCATGCAGCTGTACACACGCTTGATTCTCTTATAGAGACATATAAATCCATGGGTTTGAAGATTCTTACTAGTCAGGTGTATTGCTAGGCGTTGAATATAGGGTTTTTAGGCCATCTCGTTGAGCAAGGGGTAGATCTTGACTGTTACATATTTGACTTATGGAAGGGTATCTGTGCTAATTTCTATCTCTGGTTTTATGCAGCACCCAAACTCACCTTTCCCCTTAAGCAAACATAAGTTGGTTTTCTTAATTTGAGACCCTGTTCTGTTTTGCAATTCAGTTCATGTGTAGCCAAGATTACATTCGGTGTATTAGTGATTTCTTATGATGTTTCATTTTCTGTGTGACTTATTTCACTTAGAATCATCGACCTGAATCCACTCATTATGCCGCGACGGGCCTGATGACATAGATTTCATTGTAGAGTGATATAACAATGTACGTACGTACCACAAATTCTTTATGCATTTTTTGCTTTCTGTGATATTTTACTTGTACCGTAGACGAGGTCTTGTAAACAGAGCCGTCTGAAACTTTGGGGTGGCTGTGTGTTTTTGATTTTAATTTCCCTAAGCTATAGGACCATAAGTGGAAATGCCGTAGGCTCTGTTGCTTTGTTTTTTAGGTGTTTCAGGAAACACCATACACTTCTCCAGAGTGGCTCTTGGCAATTTACATCCCACCCATCAGCATAACAGAGCTCCCTGTTCTCCATGGCCTGTGTTGCCTGTCTGGATTTTACACATTTTTCAGATGGCCGTTTTGACAGTGGGCAGTGAGACTTCACTCTAGTGCAGATTTCTTTATCATGCTTGCTTGGTTGGCCAAAAAGGGCGTATGCGTTTTTTCCTGAATATATTCTGGAAAAAACGCATACGCGGTTTTTGGCCAAGTGCATCATTGTCGACGTTCTGCCTCTTTTCCTATGCTTTAAATGTAATTCCAGTCTACCCCCTGAAATCGTTTTCCTGCAATTCTGCCCCGCTTTCAAGTCCTCTTCGCAGGCTTCCTTCAATATATTTTTGGATGATAGCTGTCATATATAACTCTGCAGGTTTGTGAATTACAGTGCCCATGATCTCCTTTCATCAAATCGCTTCCTTGTGTGCTGGCCACAAACCCGCAGGATTGCTTCAGGCCCTAAACTGGTTCCGGAATGGCATGCTGAGCCTTTGGTTAAATCCTCTTCCTGGTGGGAAATGAGCGTTAAATTTGCCCGTGCAGACACCTACAGCTAGTCTCTCATTGGTTCTCCCTATTCCTGTTCATCTTGCCAGAAATTGCAAACTGTGCCAAACAGGAGGTTAAAGGCACTGACTCTCCAAGTGGGGAGAGTTTTAGTAAAGGGTCTGGAATGGTGAACCCGAGTAAAAGGGGACAAAATCTGAGATGCATTTGAAAACGTTTCCCGGTCACACGGTGCACCATACTGTGGGTTTCCCATGCATGTTTTAGCTGAAGGAAGAATCCCTTAAACCTGGAGAGTTGGGACCCATGGAATGGGTACCATGCAGTATGACTTCAAAGGGTCTGCATTTGCTCATCGAACCTCACCAATGCTATCAGCCCGAAGTGTCCAACCTTATGTCTCACTCAGCTCTGGGTGTAGATGTGGTAAATCCAGGTTGCATCACAAGCCCTGAATGAATTATTTAAGAATTGCTCTCTATTTCACTCTCATTGTGTTTTGTTTTTGTAATTCATTTTGATAAGGGTATTTATCGGATTTACTCTGCTGCCTTCATGCAGCTGTACACACGCTTGATTCTCTTATAGAGACATATAAATCCATGGGTTTGAAGATTCTTACTAGTCAGGTGTATTGCTAGGCGTTGAATATAGGGTTTTTAGGCCATCTCGTTGAGCAAGGGGTAGATCTTGACTGTTACATATTTGACTTATGGAAGGGTATCTGTGCTAATTTCTATCTCTGGTTTTATGCAGCACCCAAACTCACCTTTCCCCTTAAGCAAACATAAGTTGGTTTTCTTAATTTGAGACCCTGTTCTGTTTTGCAATTCAGTTCATGTGTAGCCAAGATTACATTCGGTGTATTAGTGATTTCTTATGATGTTTCATTTTCTGTGTGACTTATTTCACTTAGAATCATCGACCTGAATCCACTCATTATGCCGCGACGGGCCTGATGACATAGATTTCATTGTAGAGTGATATAACAATGTACGTACGTACCACAAATTCTTTATGCATTTTTTGCTTTCTGTGATATTTTACTTGTACCGTAGACGAGGTCTTGTAAACAGAGCCGTCTGAAACTTTGGGGTGGCTGTGTGTTTTTGATTTTAATTTCCCTAAGCTATAGGACCATAAGTGGAAATGCTGTAGGCTCTGTTGCTTTGTTTTTTAGGTGTTTCAGGAAACACCATACACTTCTCCAGAGTGGCTCTTGGCAATTTACATCCCACCCATCAGCATAACAGAGCTCCCTGTTCTCCATGGCCTGTGTTGCCTGTCTGGATTTTACACATTTTTCAGATGGCCGTTTTGACAGTGGGCAGTGAGACTTCACTCTAGTGCAGATTTCTTTATCATGCTTGCTTGGTTGGCCAAAAAGGGCGTATGCGTTTTTTCCTGAATATATTCTGGAAAAAACGCATATGCCGTTTTTGGCCAAGTGCATCATTGTCGACGTTCTGCCTCTTGTCCTATGCTTTAAATGTAATTCCAGTCTACCCCCTGAAATCGTTTTCCTGCAATTGTGCCCCGCTTTCAAGTCCTCTTCGCAGGCTTCCTTCAATATATTTTTGGATGATAGCTGTCATATATAACTCTGCAGGTTTGTGAATTACAGTGCCCATGATCTCCTTTCATCAAATCGCTTCCTTGTGAGCTGGCCGCAAACTCGCAGGATTGCTTCAGGCCCTAATCTGGTTCCGGAATGGCATGCTGAGCCTTTGGTTAAATCCTCTTCCTGGTTGGAAATGAGCGTTAAATTTGCCTGTGCAGACACCTACAGCTAGTCTCTCATTGGTTCTCCCTATTCCTGTTCATCTTGCGCAGAAATTGCAAAATGTGCCAAACAGGAGGTTAAAGGCACTGACTCTCCAAGTGGGTAGTGTTAGTAAAGGGTCTGGAATTGTGAACCCGAGTAAAAGGGAACGAAATCTGAGATGCATTTTAAAACGTTTCCCTGTCACACGGTGCACCATACTGTGGGTTTCCCATGCATGTTTTAGCTGAAGGAAGAATCGCTTAAACCTGGAGAGTTGGAACCCATGGAATGGGTCCCATGCAGTATGACTTCAAAGGGTCTGCATTTGCTCATTGAACCTCACCAATGCTATCAGCCCGAAGTGTCCAACCTTATGTCTCACTCAGCTCTGGGTGTAGATGAGGTAAATCCAGGTTGCATCACAAGCCCTGAATGAATTATTTAAGAATTGCTCTCTATTTCACTGTCATTGTGTTTTGTTTTTGTAATTCATTTTGATAATGGGATTTATCGGATTTTCTCTGCTGCCTTCATGCTGCTGTACACACGCTTGATTCTCTTATGGAGACATATAAATCCATGGGTTTGAAGATTCTTGCTAGCCAGGTGTATTCCTAGGCGTTGAATATAGGGTGTTTAGTGCATTTTGTTGAGCAAGGAGTAGGTCTTGTCTATTATGTATTTGGCTTATTGAACGGTATCTGTGCTAATTTCAATCTCTGTTTTTATGCAGCACCCCAACTCACCTTTCCCCATAAGCAAGCATAAGTTGGTTTTCTAAATTTGAGACCCTGTTCTGTTTTGTATTTCAGTTCATGTGTAGCCAAGTGTACATTCCGTGTATTAGTGACATCTTATGAGGTTTCTTTATCTGTGTGATTTATTTCACTTAGAGACATCGTACCTGAATCCAGTCCTTATGCTGCTTTGGGCCTGATGACATAGATTTCCTTGCTGAGTGATATTCCATTTTACGTAAGTACTACAGCTTCTTTATCCCTTTTTTGCTCTCTGGGATATTTAACTTGTAGGGTAGACAAGGTTCTAAACAGAGCTGTCCCAAAGTCTGTGGTGGCTGCGTCTTTCTGATTTTAATTTCTCTCAGCTAAAAGACCATATGTGGAAGTGCACTGGGCTCAGTTCCTTTCTTTTTTAGGTGTTTCAGGAAACGCCATACACTTCTCCAGAGTGGCTGTTGGCAATTTACATCCCACCCATCAGCATAACAATGCTCCGTTTTCTCCATGGCCTGTCCTGTCTTTCTGGATTTTACAGTTTTTTCAGATGGCCCTTATGACCAGGGGGAAGTGAGACTTCATTGTAGTGCAGATTTCCTTTGCAAGCTTGCTTGGTTGGCCAAAAAGCGTGTATGCGTTTTTTCCTGACTATATTCAGGAAAAATCGAATATGCCCTTTTTAGCCAAGTGCATCATTGTCAACGTTCTGCCTCTTTTCCTATGCTTTAAATGCATTTTCAGTCTAACTCCTGATATCGGTTTCCTGCAATTCTGCCCCACTTTCAAGTCCTCTTCGCGTCCTTACTTCAATATATTTTTGGACAATAGCTGTCATTTATAACTCTGCATGTTTGTGAATTAGAGTGCCCCTGAGCTCGTTTCTTCAACTCGTTTTCTTTTGAGCTGGCTGCAAAACCATAGGATTGCTTCTGGCCCTAATCTTGTTCTGGCATTGCACGCTGACCGTTTGTTTAATTCTCCTTCCTGGTGGGAAATGAGCATTACATTTGCCCATGCAGACACCTACAGCTAATCTCTCATTGGTTCTCCCTATTCCTGTACATCTTCTGCGTAAATTGCAAACTGAGCCAGACAGGAGGTTAAAGGCACTGACTCTTCAAGTGGGGAGAGTGTTAGTCAAGGGTCTGGAATTGTGAACCCGACTAAAAGGGGACGAAAACTGAGATGCATTTGAAAACGTTTCCCGGTCACACGGTGCACCATACTGTGGGTTTCCCATGCATGCTTTAGCTGAAGGAAGAATCACTTAAACCTGGAGAGTTGGGACCCATGGAAAGGGTACCATGCAGTATGATTTCAAATGGTCTGCATTTGCTCATCGAACCTCACCAATGCTATCAGCCCGAAGTGTCCAACCTTATGTCTCACTCAGCTCTGGGTTTAGATGAGGTAAATCCAGGTTGCATCACAAGCCCTGAATGAATTATTTAAGTATTGCTCTCTATTTCACTGTCATTGTGTTTGGTTTTTTAATTCATTTTGATAATGGGATTTATCAGATTATCTCTGCTGCCTTCATGCAGCTGTACACACGCTTGATTCTCTTATGGAGACATATAAATCCATGGGTTTGAAGATTCTTACTAGTCAGGTGTATTCCTAGGTGTTGAATATAGGGTGTTTAGTCCATTTCGTTGAGCAAGGGGTAGGTCTTGGCTATTACATATTTGACGTATGGAATGGTATCTGTGCTAATTTCTATCTCTGGTTTTATGCAGCACCCCAACTCACCTTTCCCCTTACGCAAACATAAGTTGGTTTTCTAAATTTGAGACCCTGTTCTGTTTTGTAATTCAGTTCATGTGTAGCCAAGATTACATTCGGTGTATTAGTGATATCTTATGATATTTCATTTTCTGTGTGACTTATTTCACTTAGAATCATCGTACCTGAATCCACTCATTATGCCACGACGCGCCAGATGACATAGATTTCATTGGTGAGTGATATTCCATTGTACGTACGTACCACAACTTCTTTATCCATTTCTCGCTTTCTGGGATATTTAACTTGTACCGTAGACGAGGTTCTTGTAAACAGAGCCGTCTGAAACTTTGGGGTGGCTGTGTGTTTTTGATTTTAATTTCCCTAAGCTATAGGACCATAAGTGGAAGTGCCGTAGGCTCCGTTGCTTTGTTTTTTAGGTGTTTCAGGAAACACCATACAATTCTCCAGAGAGGCTGTTGGCAATTTACATCCCACCCATCAGCATAACAAGGCTCCCTGTTCTCCATGGCCTGTGCTGCATTTCTGGATTTTACACTTTTTTCACGTGGCCCTTTTGACCGGGGGGCAGTGAGACTTCATTGTAGTGCAGATTTCTTTAACATGCTTGCTTGGTTGGCCAAAAAGTGCGTATGCGTTTTTTCCTGAATATATTCGGGAAAAAACGCATACGCCCTTTTTGGCCAAGTGCATCATTGTCGACGTTCTGCCTCTTTTCCTATGCTTTAAATGCAATTCCAGTCTACCCCCTGAAATCGTTTTCCTGCAATTCTGCCCCGCTTTCAAGTCCTCTTCGCAGCCTTCCTTCAATATATTTTCGGACGATAGCTGTCATTTATAACTCTGCAGGATTTGTGAATTACAGTGTCCCTGAGCTCCTTTCTTCAAATCGCTTTCTTGTGAGCTGGCCGGAAACCCGCAGGATTGCTTCAGGCCCTAATCTGGTTCCTGCACGGCATGCTGAGCCTTTGGTTTATTCCCCTTCCTGGTTGGAAATGAGCGTTAAATTTGCCCGTGCAGACACCTACAGCTAGTCTCTCATTGGTTCTCCCTATTCCTGTTCATCTTGCGCAGAAATTGCAAACTGTGCCAAACAGGAGGTTAAAGGCACTGACTCTCCAAGTGGGGAGAGTGTTAGTAAAGGGTCTGGAATTGTGAAGCCGAGTAAAAGGGGACAAAACTGAGATGCATTTGAAAATGTTTCCCTGTCACATGTTGCACCATACTGTGGGTTTCCCATGCATGCTTTAGCTGAAGGGAGAATCACTTAAACCTGGAGAGTTGGGACCCATGGAATGGGTACCATGCAGTATGATTTCAAATGGTCTGCATTTGCTCATCGAACCTCACCAATGCTATCAGCCCGAAGTGTCCAACCTTATGTCTCACTCAGCTCTGGGTTTAGATGAGGTAAATCCAGGTTGCATCACAAGCCCTGAATGAATTATTTAAGAATTGCTCTCTATTTCACTGTCATTGTGTTTGGTTTTTTAATTCATTTTGATAATGGGATTTATCAGATTTTCTCTGCTGCCTTCATGCAGCTGTACACATGCTTGATTCTCTTATGGAGACATATAAATCCATGGGTTTGAAGATTCTTACTAGTCAGGTGTATTCCTAGGTGTTGAATATAGGGTGTTTAGTCCATTTCTTTGAGCAAGGGGTAGGTCTTGACTATTACATATTTGACGTATGGAATGGTATCTGTGCTAATTTCTATCTCTGGTTTTATGCAGCACCCCAACTCACCTTTCCCCTTACGCAAACATAAGTTGGTTTTCTAAATTTGAGACCCTGTTCTGTTTTGTAATTCAGTTCATGTGTAGCCAAGATTACATTCGGTGTATTAGTGATATCTTATGATATTTCATTTTCTGTGTGACTTATTTCACTTAGAATCATCGTACCTGAATCCACTCATTATGCCACGACGCGCCAGATGACATAGATTTCATTGGTGAGTGATATTCCATTGTACGTACGTACCACAACTTCTTTATCCATTTCTCGCTTTCTGGGATATTTAACTTGTACCGTAGACGAGGTTCTTGTAAACAGAGCCGTCTGAAACTTTGGGGTGGCTGTGTGTTTTTGATTTTAATTTCCCTAAGCTATAGGACCATAAGTGGAAGTGCCGTAGGCTCCGTTGCTTTGTTTTTTAGGTGTTTCAGGAAACACCATACACTTCTCCAGAGTGGCTGTTGGCAATTTACATCCCACCCATCAGCATAACAAGGCTCCCTGTTCTCCATGGCCTGTGCTGCATTTCTGGATTTTACACTTTTTTCAGATGGCCCTTTTGACCGGGGGGCAGTGAGACTTCATTGTAGTGCAGATTTCTTTAACATGCTTGCTTGGTTGGCCAAAAAGGGCATATGCGTTTTTTCCTGAATATATTCGGGAAAAAACGCATACGCCCTTTTTGGCCAAGTGCATCATTGTCGACGTTCTGCCTCTTTTCCTATGCTTTAAATGCAATTCCAGTCTACCCCCTGAAATCGTTTTCCTGCAATTCTGCCCCGCTTTCAAGTCCTCTTCGCAGCCTTCCTTCAATATATTTTCGGACGATAGCTGTCATTTATAACCTTGCAGGTTTGTGAATTACAGTGCCCCTGAGCTCCTTTCTTCAAATCGCTTTCTTGTGAGCTGGCCGCAAACCCGCAGGATTGCTTCAGGCCCTAATCTGGTTCCTGCACGGCATGCTGAGCCTTTGGTTTATTCCCCTTCCTGGTTGGAAATGAGCGTTAAATTTGCCCGTGTAGACACCTACAGCTAGTCTCTCATTGGTTCTCCCTATTCCTGTTCATCTTGCGCAGAAATTGCAAACTGTGCCAAACAGCAGGTTAAAGGCACTGACTCTCCATTTGGGGAGAGTGTTAGTAAAGGGTGTGGAATTGTGAACCCGAGTAAAAGGGGACAAAACTGAGATGCATTTGAAAACGTTTCCCGGTCACATGTTGCACCATACTGTGGGTTTCCCATGCATGCTTTAGCTGAAGGGAGAAGCACTTAAACCTGGAGAGTTGGGACCCATGGAATGGGTACCATGCAGTATGATTTCAAATGGTCGGCATTTGCTCATCGAACCTCACCAATGCTATCAGCCCGAAGTGTCCAACCTTATGTCTCACTCAGCTCTGGGTTTAGATGAAGTAAATCCAGGTTGCATCACAAGCCCTGAATGAATTATTTAAGAATTGCTCTCTATTTCACTGTCATTGTGTTTGGTTTTTTAATTCATTTTGATAATGGGATTTATCAGATTTTCTCTGCTGCCTTCATGCAGCTGTACACATGCTTGATTCTCTTATGGAGACATATAAATCCATGGGTTTGAAGATTCTTTCTAGTCAGGTGTATTCCTAGGCGTTGAATATAGGGTGTTTAGCCCATTTCCTTGAGAAAGGGGTAGGTCTTGACTATTACATATTTGACGTATGGAATGGTATCTGTGCTAATTTTCTATCCCTGGTTTTATGCAGCACCCCAACTCACCTTTCCCCTTAAGCAAACATAAGTTGGTTTTCTAAATTTGACACCCTGTTCTGTTTTGTAATTCAGTTCATGTGTAGCCAAGATTACATTCCGTGTATTAGTGATATCTTATGATGTTTTATTTTCTGTGTGACTTATTTCACTTAGAATCATCATACCTGAATCCACTCATTATGCCACGACGGGCCAGATGACATAGATTTCATTGGTGAGTTATATTCAATTGTACGTATGTACCACAAATTCTTTATCCATTTTTCGCTTTCTGGGATATTTAAGTTGTACCGTAGACGAGGTTCTTGTAAACAGAGCCGTCTGAAACTTTGGGGTGGCTGTGTGTTTTTGGTTTTAATTTCCCTAAGCTATAGGACCATAAGTGGAAGTGCCGTAGGCTCCGTTGCTTTGTTTTTTAGGTGTTTCAGGAAACACCATACACTTCTCCAGACTGGCTCTTGGCAATTTACATCCCACCCATCAGCATAACAAGGCTCCCTGTTCTCCATGGCCTGTGCTGCATTTCTGGATTTTACACTTTTTTCAGATGGCCCTTTTGACCGGGGGGCAGTGAGACTTCATTGTAGTGCAGATTTCTTTAACATGCTTGCTTGGTTGGCCAAAAAGTGCGTATGCGTTTTTTCCTGAATATATTCAGGAAAACAACGCATACGCTTTTTTGGCCAAGTGCATCCTTCTGGACGTTCTGCCTCCTTTCCTATGCTTTAAATGAAATTCCAGTCTACCCCCTGAAATGGTTTTCTTACAATACTGCCCCGCTTTCAAGTCCTATTCGCAGCCTTCCTTCAATATATTTTTGGACGATAGCTGTCATTTATAATTCTGCAGGTTTATGAATTACACTGCTCCTGAGCTCCTTTCTTCAAATCGCTTTCTTGTGAGCTGGACGCAAACCCGCAGGATTGATTCAGGCGCTAATCTGGTTCCGGCACGGCATGCAGAGCGTTTGGTTAATTCCTCTTCCTGGCTGGAAATGAGCGTTAAATTTGCCCGTGCAGACACCTACAGCTAGTCTCTCATTGGTTCTCCCTATTCCTGTTCATCTTGCGCAGAAATTGCAAACTGTGCCAAACAGCAGGTTAAAGGCACTGACTCTCCAAGTGGGGAGAGTGTTAGTAAAGGTTCTGGAATTGAGAACCCGAGTAAAAGTGGACGAAAACTGAGATGCATTTGAAAACGTTTCCCAGTCACACGGTGCACCATACTGTGGGTTTCCCATGCATGCATTAGCTGAAGGAAGAATCGCTTAAACCTGGAGAGTTGGGACCCATGGAATGGGCACCATGCAGTATGACTTCAAATGGTCTGCATTTGCTCATCGAACCTCACCAATGCTATCAGCCCGAAGTGTCCAACCTTATGTCTCACTCTGGGTGTAGATGAGAAAAATCCAGGTTGCATCACAAGCCCTGAATGAATTATTTAAGAATTGCTCTCTATTTCACTGTCATTGTGTTTTGTTATTTAATTCATTTTGATAATGGGATATATCGGATTTTCTCTGCTGCCTTAATGCAGCTGTACACACACTTGATTCTCTTATGGAGACATATAAATCCATGGGTTTGAAGATTCTTACTAGTGAGATGTATTCCTAGGCGTTGTAAATAGGGTGTTTAGCCCATTTCGTTGAGCAAGGGGTAGTTCTTGACTATTACATATTTGACTTATGGAATGGTATCTGTGCTAATTTCTTTCTCTGGTTTTATGCAGCACCACAACTCACCTTTCCCCTTAAGCAAACATAAGTTGGTTTTCTAAATTTGAGACCCTGTTCTGTTTAGTAATTCAGTTCATGTGTAGCCAAGATTACATTCCGTGTATTAGTGATATCTTATGATGTTTCATTTTCTGTGTGACTTATTTCACTTACAATCATCGTACCTGAATCCACTCATTATGCCACGATGGCCCAGATGACATAGATTTCATTGGTGAGTGATATTCCATTGTATGTACGTAGCACAATTTCTGTATCCATTTTTTACTTTCTGGGATATTTAACTTGTACCATAGACGAGGTTCTTGTGAAGAGATCCGTCTGAAACTTTGGGGTGGCTGTGTGTTTTAGATTTTAATTTCCCTAAGCTATAGGACCATAAGTGGAAGTGCCGTAGGCTCCGTTGCTTTGTTTTTTAGGTGTTTCAGGAAATACCATACACTTCTCCAAAGTGGCTCTTGGCAATTTACATCCCACGCATCAGCATAACAAGGCTCCCTATTCTCCATGGCCTGTGCTGCATTTCTGGATTTTACACTTTTTTCAGATGGAACTTTTGACCAAGGGGCAGTGAGACTTCATTGTAGTGCAGATATCTTTCACATGCTTGCTTGGTTGGCCAAAAAGGGCGTATGCGTTTTTTCCTGAATATATTCAGGAAAAAACGCATACGCCCTTTTTGGCCAAGTGCATCATTGTCCACGTTCTGCCTCTTTTCCTATGCTTTAAATGTAATTCCAGTCTACCTCCTGAAATCGTTTTCCTGCAATTCTGCCCCGCTTTCAAGTCCTCTTCGCAGACTTCCTTCAATATATTTTTGGACGATAGCTGTCATTTATAACTCTGCAGGTTTGTGAATTACAGTGCCCCTGAGCTCCTTTCTTCAAATCGCTTTCTTACGAGCTGGCCCGAAACCCGCAGGATTGCTTCAGGCCCTAATCTGATTCCGGCACGGCATGCTGAGCCGTTGGTTAATTCCTCTTCCTGGTGGGAAATGAGCGTTAAATTTGCCCGTGCAGACACTTACAGCTAGTCTCTCATTGGTTCTCCCTATTCCTGTTCATCTTGCCCAGAAATTGCAAACTGTGCCAAACAGGAGGTTAAAGACACTGACTCTCCAAGTGGGGAGAGTGTTAGTAAAGGGTCTGGAATTGTGAAACCGAGTAAAAGGGGACAAAAAATGAGATGCATTTGAAAACGTTTCCCGGTCACACGGTGCACCATACTGTGGGTTTCCCATGCATGCTTTAGCTGAAGGAAGAATCGCTTAAACCTGGAGAGTTGGGACCCATGGAATGGGTACCATGGTGTATGACTTCAAATGGTCTGCATTTGCTCATCGAACCTCACCAATGCTATCAGCCCATAGTGTCCAACCTTATATCTCACTCAGTTCTGGGTGTAGATGAGGTAAATCCAGGTTGCATCACAACCCTGAATGAATTATTGAAGAATTGCTCTCTATTTCACTGTCATTGTGTTTTGTTTTTGTAATTTATTTTGATAATGGGATTTATCGGATTTTCTCTGCTGCCTTCATGCAGCTGTACACACGCTTGATTCTCTTATGGAGACATATAAATCCATGGGTTTGAAGATTCTTACTAGTCAGGTGTAATCCTAGGCGTTGAAATAGGGTGTTTAGCCCATTTCGTTGAGCAAGGGGTAGGACTTGACTATTATATATTTGACTTATGGAATGGTATCTGTGCTAATTTCTATCTCTGGTTTTATGCAGCACCCCAACTCAACTTTGCCCTTAAGCAAACATAACTTGGTTTTCTAAATTTGAGACCATGTTCTGTTTTGTAATTCAGTTCATGTGTAGCCAAGATTACATTCCGTGTATTAGTGATATCTTATGATGTTTCATTTTCTGTGTGACTTATTTCACTTAGAATCATCGTACCTGAATCCACTCATTATGCCACGACGGGACAGATGACATAGATTTCATTGGTGAGTGATATTCCATTGTACGTACGTACCACAACTTTTTTATCCATTTTTCGCTTTCTGGGATATTTAACTTGTACCGTAGACGAGGTTCTTGAAAACAGAGCCGTCTGAAACTTTGGAGTGGCTGTGTGTTTTTGATTTTAATTTCCCTAAGCTATAGGACCATAAGTGGAAGTGCCGTTGACTCCGTTTCTTTGTTTTTCAGGTGTTTCAGGAAACACCATACAATCCTCCAGAGTGGCTGTTGGCAATTTACATCCCACCCATCAGCATAACAAGGCTCCCTGTTCTCCATGGCCGGTGCTGCATTTCTGGATTTTACACTTTTTTCAGATGGCCCTTTTGACTGGTGGGCAGTGAGACTTCATTGTAGTGCAGATTTCTTTAACATGCTTGCTTGGTTGGCCAAAAAGTGTGTATGCGTTTTTTCCTGAATATATTCAGGAAAAAACGCATAGGCCTTTTTGGCCAAGTGCATCATTGTCGACGTTCTGCCTCTTTTCCTATGCTTTAAATGCAATTCCAGTCTACCACCTGAAATCGTTTTCCTGCAATTCTGCCCCGCCTCCAAGTCCTCTTCGCAGCCTTCCTTCAATATATTTTTGGCCGATAGCTGTCATTTATAACTCTGCAGGTTCGTGAATTACAGTGCCCCTGAGCTCCTTTCTTCAAATCGCTTTCTTGTGAGCTGGCCGCAAACCCGCAGGATTGCTTCAGGCCCTAATCTGGTTCCGGCTCGGCATGCGGAGCCTCTGGTTAATTCCTCTTCCTGGTGGGAAATGAGCGTTAAATTTGCCCGGGCAGACACCTGCAGCTAGTCTATCATTGGTTCTCCCTATTCCTGTTCATCTTGGGCAGAAATTGCAAACTGTGCCAAACAGCAGGTTAAAGGCACTGACTCTCAAAGTGGGGAGAGTGTTAGTAAAGGAACTGGAATTGTGAACCCGACTAAAAGGGGACGAAAAGTGAGATGCATTTGAAAACGTTTCCCGGTCACACGGTGCACCATACTGTGGGTTCCCCATGCATGTTTTAGCTGAAGGAAGAATCGCTTAAACCTGGAGAGTTGGGACCCATGGAATGGGTACCATGCAGTATGACTTCAAATGGTCTGCATTTGCTCATCGATCCTCACCAATGCTATCAGCCCGAAGTGTCCAACCTTATGTCTCACTCAGCTCTGGGTGTAGATGAGGTAAATCCAGGTTGCATCACAAGCCCTGAATGAATTATTTAAGAATTGCTCTCTATTTCACTGTCATTGTGTTTTGTTTTTGTAATTCATTTTGATAATGGGATTTATCGGATTTTCTCTGCTGCCTTCATGCAGCTGTACATATGCTTGATTCTCTTATGGAGACATATAAATCCATGGGTTTGAAGATTCTTTCTAGTCAGGTGTATTCCTAGGCGTTGAATATAGGGTGTTTAGCCCATTTGGTTGAGCAAGGGGTAGGTCTTGACTATTACATATTTGACGTATGGAATGGTATCTGTGTTAATTTCTATCTCTGGTTTTATGCAGCACCCCAACTCACCTTTCCCTTTAAGCAAACATAAGATGGTTTTCTAAATTTGAGACCCTGTTCTGTTTTGTAATGCAGTTCATGTGTAGCCAAGATTACATTCCGTGTATTAGTGACATCTTATGATGTTTCATTTTCTGTGTGACTTATTTCACTTAGAATCATCGTACCTGAATCCACTCATTATGCCACGATGGGCCAGATGACATAGATTTCATTGGTGAGTGATATTCCATTGTACGTACGTACCACAACTTCTTTATCCATTTTTCGCTTTCTGGGATATTTAACTTGTACCGTAGACGAGGTTCTTGTAAACAGAGCCGTCTGAAACTTTGGGGTGGCTGTGTGTTTTTGATTTTAATTTCCCTAAGCTATAGGACCATAAGTGGAAGTGCCATAGGCTCCGTTGCTTTGTTTTTTAGGTGTTTCAGGAAACACCATACACTTCTCCAGAGTGGCTGTTGGCAATTTACATCCCACCCATCAGCATAACAAGTCTCCTTGTTCTCCATGGCCTGTGCTGCATTTCTGGATTTTACACTTTTTTCAGATGGCCCTTTTGACCGGGGGGCTGTGAGACATCATTGTAGTGCAGATTTCTTTAACATGCTTGCTTGGTTGGCCAAAAAGGGCGTATGCGTTTTATCCTGAATATATTCAGGAAAAAACGCAAAGACCCTTTTTGGCCAAGTGCATCATTGTCGACGTTCTGCCTCTTTTGCTATGCTTTAAATGCAATTCCAGTCTACCCCCTGAAATCGTTTTCCTGCAATTCTGCCCCGCCTTGAAGTCCTCTTGGCAGCCTTCCTTCAATATATTTTTGGACGATAGCTGTCATTTATAACTCTGCAGGTTCGTGAATTACAGTGCCCCTGAGCTCCTTTCTTCAAATCGCTTTCTTGTGAGCTGGCCGCAAACCCGCAGGATTGCTTCAGGCCCTAATCTGGTTCCGGCTCGGCATGCTGAGCCTCTGGTTAATTCCTCTTCCTGGTGGGAAATGAGCGTTAAATTTGCCCGTGCAGACACCTACAGCTAGTCTATCATTGGTTCTCCCTATTCCTGTTCATCTTGGGCAGAAATTGCAAACTGTGCCAAACAGCAGGTTAAAGGCACTGACTCTCAAAGTGGGGAGAGTGTTAGTAAAGGATCTGGAATTGTGAACCCGACTAAAAGGGGACGAAAAGTGAGATGCATTTGAAAACGTTTCCCGGTCACACGGTGGACCATACTGTGGGTTCCCCATGCATGTTTTAGCTGAAGGAAGAATCGCTTAAACCTGGAGAGTTGGGACCCATGGAATGGGTACCATGCAGTATGACTTCAAATGGTCTGCATTTGCTCATCGATCCTCACCAATGCTATCAGCCCGAAGTGTCCAACCTTATGTCTCACTCAGCTCTGGGTGTAGAAGAGGTAAATCCAGGTTGCATCACAAGCCCTGAATGAATTATTTAAGAATTGCTCTCTATTTCACTGTCATTGTGTTTTGTTTTTGTAATTCATTTGATAATGGGATTTATCGGATTTTCTCTGCTGCCTTCATGCAGCTGTACACACGCTTGATTCTCTTATAAAGACATACAAATCCATGGGTTTGAAGATTCTTTCTAGTCAGGTGTATTCCTAGGCGTTGAATATAGGGTGTTTAGCCCATTTGGTTGAGCAAGGGGTAGGTCTTGACTATTACATATTTGACGTATGGAATGGTATCTGTGTTAATTTCTATCTCTGGTTTTATGCAGCACCCCAACTCACCTTTCCCCTTAAGCAAACATAAGTTGGTTTTCTAAATTTGAGACCCTGTTCTGTTTTGTAATTCAGTTCATGTGTAGCCAAGATTACATTCGGTGTATTAGTGATATCTTATGATGTTTCTTTTTCTGTGTGACTTATTTCACTTAGAATCATCATACCTGAATCCACTCATTATGCCGTGACGGGCCAGCTGACATAGATTTCATTGGTGAGTGATATTCCATTGTACGTACGTACCACAACTTCTTTATCCATTTTTCGCTTTCTGGGATATTTAACTTGTACCGTAGATGAGGTTCTTGTAAACAGAGCCGTCTGAAACTTTGGGGTGCTGTGTGTTTTTGATTTTAATTTCCCTAAGCTATAGGACCATAAGTGGAAGTGCCGTAGGCTGTGTTGCTTTGTTTCCTACGTGTTTCAGAAAACACCATACACTTCTCCAGTGTGGCTGTTGGCAATTTACATCCTGCCCATCAGCATAACAAGGCTCCCTGTTCTCCATGGCCTGTCCTGCCTTTCTGGATTTTACACTTTTTCCAGATGGCCCTGTTGACTGGGGGGCAGTGAGACTTCCCTTGTAGTGCAGATTTCCTTTACACGCTTGCTTAGTTGGCCAAAAAGGGCGTATGCGTTTTTTCCTGCATATATTCAGGAAAAAACGCATACGCCCTTTTTGGCCAAGTGCATCATTGTCGACATTCTGCCTCTTTTCCTATGCTTTAAGTGTAATTCCAGTCTACCCCCTGAAAACGTTTTCCTGAAATTCTGCCCCTCTTTCAAGTCCGCTTCGCAGACTTACTTCAATATATTTTTGGACGATAGCTGTCATTCATAACTCTGCAGGTTTGTGAACTACAGTGCCCCTGAGCTCATTTCTTCAACTCGTTTTCTTGTGAGCTGGCAGCAAAACCGGAGGATTGCTTTAGACCCTAATCTCTTTCTGGCAGGGCACGCTGAGCCATTGGTTAATTCCTCTTCCTGGTGGGAAATGAGCGTTACATTTGCCCGTGCAGACACCTACAGCTAGTCTCTCATTGGTTCTCCCTATTCCTGTTCACCTTGCGCAGAAATTGCAAACTGTGCCAAACAGGAGCTTAAAGGCACTGACTCTCCAAGTGGGGAGAGTGTTAGTAAAGCGTCTGGAATGGTGAACCCGAGTACCAGGGGACGAAAACTGAGATGCATTTGAAAACGTTTCCCAATCACACGGTGGACCATACTCTGGGTTTCCCATGCATGTTTTAGCTGAAGGAAGAATCCCTTAAACCTGGAGAGTTGGGACCCATGGAAAGGGTTCCATGCAGTATGACTTCAAAGGGTCTACATTTGCTCACCGAACCTCACCAATGCTATCAGCCCGAAGTGTCCAGCCTTATGTCTCACGCAGCTCTGGGTGTAGATGTGGTAAATCCAGGTTGCATCACAAGCCCTGAATGAATTATTTAAGAATTGCTCTCTATTTCACTGTCATTGTGTTTTGTATTTGAAAATTATTTTGATAATGGGATTTATCGGGTTTTCACTGCTACCTTTATGCCGCTGTACACACGCATGTTTCTCTTACGGAGACATATAAATCCGTGGGTTTTAAGATTCTTGCTAGTCAAGTATATTCCTAGGCCTTGAATATGGGGTGTTGAGTCCATTTCGTTGAGCAAGGAGTAGGTCTTGTCTATTACTTATTTGGCTTATGGAACGGTATCTGTGCTAATTTCAATCTCTGGTTTTATGCAGCACCCCAACTCACCTTTCCCCATAAGCAAGCATAAGTTGGTTTTCTAAATTTGAGACCCTGTTCTGTTTTGTAATTCAGTTCATGTGTAGCCAAGTTTACATTCCGTGTATTAGTGATATCTTATGATGTTTCTTTTTCTGTGTGACTTATTTCACGTAGAATCATCGTACCTGAATACACTCATTATGCCGCTATGGGCCTGATGACATAGATATAATTGCTGAGTGATATTCCATTGTACGTATGTACCAGAACGTCTTTATCCATTTTTCGCTTTCTGGGATATTTAACTCGTACCGTAGATGAGGTTCTTGTAAACAGAGCCGTCCCAAACTTTGGGGTGGCTGTGTGTTTTTGATTTTAATTTCCCAAAGCTATAGGACCATAAGTGGAAGTGCCATAGGCTGTGTTGCTTTGTTTCCTACGTGTTTCAGGAAACACCATACACTTCTCCAGAGTGGCTGTTGGCAATTTACATCCCGTAAATCAATATTATAAGGCTCCCTGTTCTCCCTGGCCTGTCCTGCCTTTCTGGATTTTACACTTTTTTCAGATGGCCCTTTTGACTGGGGTGCAGTGAGACTTCACTGTAGTGCAGATTTCCTGTACACGCTTGCTTGGTTGGCCAAAAAGTGCGTATGCGTTTTTTCCTGAATATATTAAGGAAAAAACGCTTACGCCCATTTTGGCCAAGTGCATCTTTGTCAACATTCTGTCTCTTTTCCTGTGCTTTAAGTGCAATTCCAGTCTACCCCCTGAAATCGTTTTCCTGGTATTCTGCCCCGCTTTCTAGTCCTCTTCGCAGACTTACTTCAATATATTTTTGGACGATAGCTGTCATTCATAACTCTGCAGGTTTGTGAATTACAGTGCCCCTGAGCTCCTTTCTTCAACTCGCATTCTTCTGAGCTGGCTGCAAAACCGCAGGATTGCTTCAGTCCCTAATCTGTTTCCGGCAGGGCACGCTGAGCCTTTGATTAATTCCTCTTCCCGGTGGGCAGTGAGCGATACATTTGCCCGTACAGACTCCTACAGCTAGTCTCTCATTGGTTCTCCCTATTCCTGTTCATCTTGCGCAGAAATTGCAAACTGTGCCAAACAGGAGGTTAAAGGCACTGACTCTCCGAGTGGGGAGAGTGTTAGTGAAGGGTCTGGAATGGTGAACCCGAGTACCAGGGGACAAAAACTGAGATGCATTTGAAAACATTTCCCAATCACCCAGTGTACCATAGTCTGGGTTTCCCATGCGTGTTTTAGCTGAAGGAAGAATTTCTTAAACCTAGAGAGTTGGGACCCTTGGAATGGGTACCAAGCAGTATGACCTCAAAGGGTCTGCATTTGCTAACCGAACCTCACCAATGCTATCAGCCAGAAGTGTCGAAACTTATGTCTCACCGAGCTCTGGGTGTAGATGTGGTAAATCCAGGTTGCATCACAAGCTCTGAATGAATTATTTAAGAATTGCTCTCTATTTCACTGTCATTGTGTTTTGTTTTTGAAATTTTTTTTATAACGGGATTTATCGGATTTTCATTGCTGCGTTTAGGCCGCTGTACACACGCTTGATTCTCTTACGGAGACATATAAATCCATGGGTTTTAACATTCTTACTAATCACGTATATTCCTAAGGGTAGAATATGTGGTGTTGAGCCCATTTCGTTGAGCAAGAAGTAGGTCTTGTCTCTTACATATTTGGCTTATGGAACGGTATCTGTGCTAATTAAAATCTCTGGTTTTATGCAGCACCGCAACTCACCTTTCCACATAAGCAAGCATAAGTTGGTTTTCTAAATTTGAGACCCTGTTCTGTTTTGTAGTTCAGTTCATCTGTAGCCAAGTTTACATTCCGTGTATTAGTGATATCTTATGATGTTTCTTTTTCTGTGAGACTTATTTCACGTAGAATCATCGTACCTGAATCCACTCATTATGCCGCTACGGGCCTGATGACATAGATTTCATTGCTGAGTGATATTTCATTGTACGTACGTACCACAACTTCTTAATCCATTTTTCGCTTTCTGGGATATTTAACTTGTACCGTACATGAGGTTTTTGTAAACAGAGCCATCCCAAATTTTGGGGTGGATGTGTGTTTTTGATTTTAATGTCCCTAAGCTACTGGACCATAAGTGGAAGTGCCATAGGCTGTGTTGCTTTGTTTCCTACGTGTTTCAGGAAACACCATACACTTCTCCAGTGTGGCTGTTGGCAATTTACATCCTGCCCATCAGCATAACAAGGCTCCATGTTCTCCATGGCCTGTCCTGCCTTTCTGGATTTTACACTTTTTCCAGATGGCCCTGTTGACTGGGGGGCAGTGAGACTTCCCTTGTAGTGCAGATTTCCTTTACACGCTTGCTTAGTTGGCCAAAAAGGGCGTATGCGTTTTTTCCTGAATATATTCAGGAAAAAACGCATATGCACTTTTTGGCCAAGTGCATCATTGTCGACATTCTGCCTCTTTTCCTATGCTTTAAGTGTAATTCCAGTCTATCCCCTGAAACCGTTTTCCTGAAATTCTGCCCCTCTTTCAAGTCCGCTTCGCAGACTTACTTCAATATATTTTTGGACGATAGCTGTCATTCATAACTCTGCAGGTTTGTGAATTACAGTGCCCCTGAGCTCATTTCTTCAACTCGTTTTCTTGTGAGCTGGCAGCAAAACCGGAGGATTGCTTTAGGCCCTAATCTCTTTCTGGCAGGGCACGCTGAGCCATTGGTTAATTCCTCTTCCTGGTGGGAAATGAGCGTTACATTTGCCCGTGCAGACACCTACAGCTAGTCTCTCATTGGTTCTCCCTATTCCTGTTCACCTTGCGCAGAAATTGCAAACTGTGCCAAACAGGAGCTTAAAGGCACTGACTCTCCAAGTGGGGAGAGTGTTAGTAAAGCGTCTGGAATGGTGAACCCGAGTACCAGGGGACGAAAACTGAGATGCATTTGAAAACGTTTCCCAATCACACGGTGGACCATACTCTGGGTTTCCCATGCATGTTTTAGCTGAAGGAAGAATCCCTTAAACCTGGAGAGTTGGGACCCATGGAAAGGGTTCCATGCAGTATGACTTCAAAGGGTCTGCATTTGCTCACCGAACCTCACCAATGCTATCAGCCTGAAGTGTCCAACCTTATGTCTCTCTCAGCTCTGGGTGTAGATGAGGTAAATCCAGGTTGCATCACAAGCCCTGAATGAATTATTTAAGAATTGCTCTCTATTTCACTGTCATTGTGTTTTGTATTTGAAAATTATTTTGATAATGGGATTTATCGGGTTTTCACTGCTACCTTTATGCCGCTGTACACACGCATGTTTCTCTTACGGAGACGTATAAATCCGTGGGTTTTAAGATTCTTACTAGTCAGGTATATTCCTAGGCGTTGAATATGGGGTGTTGAGTCCATTTCGTTGAGCAAGGAGTAGGTCTTGTCTATTACATATTTGGCTTATGGAATGGTATCTGTGTTAATTTCAATCTCTGGTACTATGCAGCACGCCAACTCATCTTTCCCCATAAGCAAGCATAAGTTGTTTTTCTAAATTTAAGGCCCTGTTCTGTTTTGTAATTCAGTTCATGTGTAGCCAAGTTTACATTCCGTGTATTAGTGATATCTTATGATGTTTCTTTTTCTGTGTGACTTATTTCACTTAGAATCATCGTACCTGAATCCACTCATTATGCCGCTACGGGCCTGATGACATAGATTTGATTGCTGAGTGATATTACATTGTACGTACGTACCACAACTTCTTTATCCATTTTTCACTTTCTGGGATATTTAACTTGTACCGTAGACGAGGTTCTTGTAAACAGAGCCGTCCCAAACATTGGGGTGGATGTGTGTTTTAGATTTTAATGTCCCTAAGCTACAGGACCATAAGTGGAAGTGCCATAGGCTGTGTTGCTTTGTTTCCTACAAGTTTCAGTAAACACCATACACTTCTCCAGAGTGGCTGTTGGCAATTTACATCCCGCCCGTCAGCATAACAAGGCTCCCTGTTCTCCATGGCCTGTCCTGTATTTCTGGATTTTACACTTTTTTCAGATGGCCCTGTTGACCAGGGGGCAGTGAGACTTCCCTTGTAGTGCAGATTTTTTTTCACGCTTGCTTGGTTGGCCAAAAATGGTATATGCGTTTTCTCCTGAATATATTCAGGAAAAAACGCATATGCCCTTTTTGGCCAAGTGCATCATTGTCGACATTCTGCCTCTTTTCCTATGCTTTAAGTGCAATTCCAGTCTACCCCCTGTAATCGTTTTCCTGAAATTCTGCCCCTCTTTCAAGTCATCTTCGCAGACTTACTTCAGTATATTTTTGGACGATAGCTGTCATTCATAACTCTGCAGGTTTGTGAATTACAGTGCCCCTGAGCTCCTTTCTTCAACTCGTTTTCTTGTGAGCTGGCAGCAAAACCGCAGGATTGCTTTAGGCCCTAAGCTCTTTCCAGCAGGGGACGCTGAGCATTTGGTTAATTGCTCTTCATGGTGGGAAATGATCGTTACATTTGCCAGTGCAGACACCTACAGCTAGTCTCTCATTGATTCTCCCTATTCCTGTTCATCTTGCGCAGAAATTGCAAACTGTGCCAAACAGGAGGTTAAAGGCACTGTCTCTCCAAGTGGGGAGAGTGTTAGTAAAGGGTCTGGAATGGTGAACCCGAGTACCAGGGGACGAAAACTGAGATGCATTTGAAACCGTTTCCCAATCACACGGTGGACCATACTCTGGGTTTCCCATGCATGTTTTAGCTGAAGGAAGAATCCCTTAAACCTGGAGAGTTGGGACCCATGGAATGGGTACCATGCAGTATGACTGCGAAGTGTATGCATTTGCTCACCGAACCTCACCAATGCTATCAGCCCGAAGTGTCCAGGCTTATGTCTCACGCAGCTCTGGGTGTAGATGTGGTAAATCCAGGTTGCATCACAAGCCCTGAATGAATTATTTAAGAATTGCTCTCTATTTCACTGTCATTGTGTTTTGTATTTGAAAATTATTTTTATAATGGTATTTATCGGATTTTCACTGCTGCGTTTATGCCGCTGTACACACGCTTGATTCTCTTAAGGAGAAATATTAATCCATGGGTTTTAAGTTTCTTACTAGTCAGGTATATTCCTAGGCGTTGAATATGGGGTGTTGAGTCCATTTCGTTGAGCAAGGCGTAGGTCTTGTCTGTTACATATTTGGCTTATGGAATGGTATCTGTGCTAATTTCTATCTCTGGTTTTATGCAGCACCCCAACTCACCTTTCCCCATAAGCAAGCATAAGTTGGTTTTCTACATTTAAGTACCTGTTCTGTTTTGTAATTCAGTTCATGTGTAGCCAAGTTTTCATTCCGTGTATTAGTGATATCTTATGATGTTTCTTTTTCTGTGTGACTTATTTCACGTAGAATCATCGTACCTGAATCCACTCATTATGCCGCAACGGGTCTGATGACATAGATTTCATTGCTGAGTGATATTCCATTGTACGTACGTACCACAACTTCTTTATCCATTTTTCGCTTTCTGGGATATTTACCTCGTACCTTAGATGAGGTTCTACTAAACAGAGCCGTCCCAAACTTTGGGGTGGCTGTGTGTTTTTGATTTTAATTTCCCTAAGCTATAGGACCATAAGTGGAAGTGCCATAGGCTGTGTTGCTTTGTTTCCTACGTGTTTCAGGAAACACCATACACTTCTCCAGAGTGGCTGTTGGCAATTTACATCCCGTAAATCAATATTATAAGGCTCCCTCTCCTCCATGGCCTGTCCTGTCTTTCTGGATTTTACACTTTTTTCAGATGGCCCTTTTGACTGGGGCGCAGTGAGACTTCATTGTAGTGCAGATTTCCTGTACACGCTTGCTTGGTTGGCCAAAAAGTGCGTATGCGTTTTTTCCTGAATATATTAAGGAAAAAACGCTTACGCCCATTTTGGCCAAGTGCATCATTGTCAACATTCTGTCTCTTTTCCTGTGCTTTAAGTGCAATTCCAGTCTACCCCCTGAAATCGTTTTCCTGGTATTCTGCCCCGCTTTCTAGTCCTCTTCGCAGACTTACTTCAATATATTTTTGGACGATAGCTGTCATTCATAACTCTGCAGGTTTGTGAATTACAGTGCCCCTGAGCTCCTTTCTTCAACTGGCATTCTTCTGAGCTGGCTGCAAAACCGCAGGATTGCTTCAGTCCCTAATCTGTTTCCGGCAGGGCACGCTGAGCCTTTGATTAATTCCTCTTCCTGGTGGGCAGTGAGCGATACATTTGCCCGTACAGACTCCTACAGCTAGTCTCTCATTGGTTCTCCCTATTCCTGTTCATCTTGCGCAGAAATTGCAAACTGTGCCAAACAGGAGGTTAAAGGCACTGACTCTCCGAGTGGGGAGAGTGTTAGTGAAGGGTCTGGAATGGTGAACCCGAGTACCAGGGGACAAAAACTGAGATGCATTTGAAAACATTTCCCAATCACCCAGTGTACCATAGTCTGGGTTTCCCATGCGTGTTTTAGCTGAAGGAAGAATTTCTTAAACCTAGAGAGTTGGGACCCTTGGAATGGGTACCAAGCAGTATGACTTCAAAGGGTCTGCATTTGCTAACCGAACCTCACCAATGCTATCAGCCAGAAGTGTCGAAACTTATGTCTCACCGAGCTCTGGGTGTAGATGTGGTAAATCCAGGTTGCATCACAAGCTCTGAATGAATTATTTAAGAATTGCTCTCTATTTCACTGTCATTGTGTTTTGTTTTTGAAATTTTTTTTATAACGGGATTTATCGGATTTTCATTGCTGCGTTTAGGCCGCTGTACACACGCTTGATTCTCTTACGGAGACATATAAATCCATGGGTTTTAACATTCTTACTAATCACGTATATTCCTAAGGGTAGAATATGTGGTGTTGAGCCCATTTCGTTGAGCAAGAAGTAGGTCTTGTCTCTTACATATTTGGCTTATGGAACGGTATCTGTGCTAATTAAAATCTCTGGTTTTATGCAGCACCGCAACTCACCTTTCCACATAAGCAAGCATAAGTTGGTTTTCTAAGTTTGAGACCCTGTTCTATTTTGTAGTTCAGTTCATCTGTAGCCAAGTTTACATTCCGTGTATTAGTGATATCTTATGATGTTTCTTTTTCTGTGAGACTTATTTCACGTAGAATCATCATACCTGAATCCACTCATTATGCCGCTACGGGCCTGATGACATAGATTTCATTGCTGAGTGATATTTCATTGTACGTACGTACCACAACTTCTTAATCCATTTTTCGCTTTCTGGGATATTTAACTTGTACCGTAGATGAGGTTTTTGTAAACAGAGCCATCCCAAATTTTGGGGTGGATGTGTGTTTTTGATTTTAATGTCCCTAAGCTACTGGACCATAAGTGGAAGTGCCATAGGCTGTGTTGCTTTGTTTCCTACGTGTTTCAGGAAACACCATACACTTCTCCAGAGTGGCTGTTGGCAATTTACATCCCGCCCGTCAGCATAACAAGGCTCCCTGTTCTCCATGGCCTGTCCTGTATTTCTGGATTTTACACTTTTTTCAGATGGCCCTGTTGTCCAGGGGGCAGTGAGACTTCCCTTGTAGTGCAGATTTTTTTTCACGCTTGCTTGGTTGGCCAAAAATGGTATATGCGTTTTCTCCTGAATATATTCAGGAAAAAACGCATATGCCCTTTTTGGCCAAGTGCATCATTGTCGACATTCTGCCTCTTTTCCTATGCTTTAAGTGCAATTCCAGTCTACCCCCTGAAATCGTTTTCCTGAAATTCTGCCCCTCTTTCAAGTCCGCTTCGCAGACTTACTTCAGTATATTTTTGGACGATAGCTGTCATTCATAACTCTGCACGTTTCTGAATTACAGTGCCCCTGAACTCCTTTCTTCAACTCGTTTTCTTGTGAGCTGGCAGCAAAACCGCAGGATTGCTTTAGGCCCTAAGCTCTTTCCAGCAGGGGACGCTGAGCATTTGGTTAATTGCTCTTCATGGTGGGAAATGATCGTTACATTTGCCAGTGCAGACACCTACAGCTAGTCTCTCATTGATTCTCCCTATTCCTGTTCATCTTGCGCAGAAATTGCAAACTGTGCCAAACAGGAGGTTAAAGGCACTGTCTCTCCAAGTGGGGAGAGTGTTAGTAAAGGGTCTGGAATGGTGAACCCGAGTACCAGGGGACGAAAACTGAGATGCATTTGAAAACGTTTCCCAATCACACGGTGGACCATACTCTGGGTTTCCCATGCATGTTTTAGCTGAAGGAAGAATCCCTTAAACCTGGAGAGTTGGGACCCATGGAAAGGGTTCCATGCAGTATGACTTCAAAGGGTCTGCATTTGCTCACCGAACCTCACCAATGCTATCAGCCCGAAGTGTCCAGCCTTATGTCTCACGCAGCTCTGGGTGTAGATGTGGTAAATCCAGGTTGCATCACAAGCCCTGAATGAATTATTTAAGAATTGCTCTCTATTTCACTGTCATTGTGTTTTGTATTTGAAAATTATTTTGATAATGGGATTTATCGGGTTTTCACTGCTACCTTTATGCCGCTGTACACACGCATGTTTCTCTTACGGAGACATATAAATCCGTGGGTTTTAAGATTCTTACTAGTCAGGTATATTCCTAGGCGTTGAATATGGGGTGTTGAGTCCATTTCGTTGAGCAAGGAGTAGGTCTTGTCTATTACATATTTGGCTTATGGAATGGTATCTGTGCTAATTTCAATCTCTGGTTTTATGCAGCACCCCAACTCACCTTTCCCCATAAGCAAGCATAAGTTGGTTTTCTAAATTTGAGACCCTGTTCTGTTTTGTAATTCAGTTCATGTGTAGCCAAGTTTACATTCCGTGTATTAGTGATATCTTATGATGTTTCTTTTTCTGTGTGACTTATTTCACGTAGAATCATCGTACCTGAATACTCTCATTATGCCGCTATGGGCCTGATGACATAGATATAATTGCTGAGTGATATTCCACTGTACGTATGTACCAGAACTTCTTTATCCATTTTTCACTTTCTGGGATATTTAACTCGTACCGTAGATGAGGTTCTTGTAAACAGAGCCGTCCCAAACTTTGGGGTGGCTGTGTGTTTTTGATTTTAATTTCCCAAAGCTATAGGACCATAAGTGGAAGTGCCATAGGCTGTGTTGCTTTGTTTCCTACGTGTTTCAGGAAACACCATACACTTCTCCAGAGTGGCTGTTGGCAATATACATCCCGTAAATCAATATTATAAGGCTCCCTCTTCTCCATGGCCTGTCCTGTCTTTCTGGATTTTACACTTTTTTCAGATTGCCCTTTTGACTGGGGCGCAGTGAGACTTCATTGTAGTGCAGATTTCCTGTACACGCTTGCTTGGTTGGCCAAAAAGTGCGTATGCGTTTTTTTCTGAATATATTAAGGAAAAAACGCTTACGCCCATTTTGGCCAAGTGCATCTTTGTCAACATTCTGTCTCTTTTCCTGTGCTTTAAGTGCAATTCCAGTCTACCCCCTGAAATCGTTTTCCTGGTATTCTGCCCCGCTTTCTAGTCCTCTTCGCAGACTTACTTCAATATATTTTTGGACGATAGCTGTCATTCATAACTCTGCAGGTTTGTGAATTACAGTGCCCCTGAGCTCCTTTCTTCAACTGGCATTCTTCTGAGCTGGCTGCAAAACCGCAGGATTGCTTCAGTCCCTAATCTGTTTCCGGCAGGGCACGCTGAGCCTTTGATTAATTCCTCTTCCTGGTGGGCAGTGAGCGATACATTTGCCCGTACAGACTCCTACAGCTAGTCTCTCATTGGTTCTCCCTATTCCTGTTCATCTTGCGCAGAAATTGCAAACTGTGCCAAACAGGAGGTTAAAGGCACTGACTCTCCGAGTGGGGAGAGTGTTAGTGAAGGGTCTGGAATGGTGAACCCGAGTACCAGGGGACAAAAACTGAGATGCATTTGAAAACATTTCCCAATCACCCAGTGTACCATAGTCTGGGTTTCCCATGCGTGTTTTAGCTGAAGGAAGAATTTCTTAAACCTAGAGAGTTGGGACCCTTGGAATGGGTACCAAGCAGTATGACTTCAAAGGGTCTGCATTTGCTAACCGAACCTCACCAATGCTATCAGCCAGAAGTGTCGAAACTTATGTCTCACCGAGCTCTGGGTGTAGATGTGGTAAATCCAGGTTGCATCACAAGCTCTGAATGAATTATTTAAGAATTGCTCTCTATTTCACTGTCATTGTGTTTTGTTTTTGAAATTTTTTTTATAACGGGATTTATCGGATTTTCATTGCTGCATTTAGGCCGCTGTACACATGCTTGATTCTCTTACGGAGACATATAAATCCATGGGTTTTAACATTCTTACTAATCACGTATATTCCTAAGGGTAGAATATGTGGTGTTGAGCCCATTTCGTTGAGCAAGAAGTAGGTCTTGTCTCTTACATATTTGGCTTATGGAACGGTATCTGTGCTAATTAAAATCTCTGGTTTTATGCAGCACCGCAACTCACCTTTCCACATAAGCAAGCATAAGTTGGTTTTCTAAATTTGAGACCCTGTTCTGTTTTGTAGTTCAGTTCATCTGTAGCCAAGTTTACATTCCGTGTATTAGTGATATCTTATGATGTTTCTTTTTCTGTGAGACTTATTTCACGTAGAATCATCGTACCTGAATCCACTCATTATGCCGCTACGGGCCTGATGACATAGATTTCATTGCTGAGTGATATTTCATTGTACGTACGTACCACAACTTCTTAATCCATTTTTCGCTTTCTGGGATATTTAACTTGTACCGTACATGAGGTTTTTGTAAACAGAGCCATCCCAAATTTTGGGGTGGATGTGTGTTTTTGATTTCAATGTCCCTAAGCTACTGGACCATAAGTGGAAGTGCCATAGGCTGTGTTGCTTTGTTTCCTACGTGTTTCAGGAAACACCATACACTTCTCCAGTGTGGCTGTTGGCAATTTACATCCTGCCCATCAGCATAACAAGGCTCCATGTTCTCCATGGCCTGTCCTGCCTTTCTGGATTTTACACTTTTTCCAGATGGCCCTGTTGACTGGGGGGCAGTGAGACTTCCCTTGTAGTGCAGATTTCCTTTACACGCTTGCTTAGTTGGCCAAAAAGGGCGTATGCGTTTTTTCCTGAATATATTCAGGAAAAAACGCATATGCACTTTTTGGCCAAGTGCATCATTGTCGACATTCTGCCTCTTTTCCTATGCTTTAAGTGTAATTCCAGTCTATCCCCTGAAACCGTTTTCCTGAAATTCTGCCCCTCTTTCAAGTCCGCTTCGCAGACTTACTTCAATATATTTTTGGACGATAGCTGTCATTCATAACTCTGCAGGTTTGTGAATTACAGTGCCCCTGAGCTCATTTCTTCAACTCGTTTTCTTGTGAGCTGGCAGCAAAACCGCAGGATTGCTTTAGGCCCTAATCTCTTTCTGGCAGGGCACGCTGAGCTATTGGTTAATTCCTCTTCCTGGTGGGAAATGAGCGTTACATTTGCCCGTGCAGACACCTACAGCTAGTCTCTCATTGGTTCTCCCTATTCCTGTTCACCTTGCGCAGAAATTGCAAACTGTGCCAAACAGGAGCTTAAAGGCACTGACTCTCCAAGTGGGGAGAGTGTTAGTAAAGCGTCTGGAATGGTGAACCCGAGTACCAGGGAACGAAAACTGAGATGCATTTGAAAACGTTTCCCAATCACACGGTGGACCATACTCTGGGTTTCCCATGCATGTTTTAGCTGAAGGAAGAATCCCTTAAACCTGGAGAGTTGGGACCCATGGAAAGGGTTCCATGCAGTATGACTTCAAAGGGTCTGCATTTGCTCACCGAACCTCACCAATGCTATCAGCCTGAAGTGTCCAACCTTATGTCTCTCTCAGCTCTGGGTGTAGATGAGGTAAATCCAGGTTGCATCACAAGCCCTGAATGAATTATTTAAGAATTGCTCTCTATTTCACTGTCATTGTGTTTTGTATTTGAAAATTATTTTGATAATGGGATTTATCGGGTTTTCACTGCTACCTTTATGCCGCTGTACACACGCATGTTTCTCTTACGGAGACGTATAAATCCGTGGGTTTTAAGATTCTTACTAGTCAGGTATATTCCTAGGCGTTGAATATGGGGTGTTGAGTCCATTTCGTTGAGCAAGGAGTAGGTCTTGTCTATTACATATTTGGCTTATGGAATGGTATCTGTGTTAATTTCAATCTCTGGTACTATGCAGCACGCCAACTCATCTTTCCCCATAAGCAAGCATAAGTTGTTTTTCTAAATTTAAGGCCCTGTTCTGTTTTGTAATTCAGTTCATGTGTAGCCAAGTTTACATTCCGTGTATTAGTGATATCTTATGATGTTTCTTTTTCTGTGTGACTTATTTCACTTAGAATCATCGTACCTGAATCCACTCATTATGCCGCTACGGGCCTGATGACATAGATTTGATTGCTGAGTGATATTACATTGTACGTACGTACCACAACTTCTTTATCCATTTTTCGCTTTCTGGGATATTTAACTTGTACCGTAGACGAGGTTCTTGTAAACAGAGCCGTCCCAAACATTGGGGTGGATGTGTGTTTTAGATTTTAATGTCCCTAAGCTACAGGACCATAAGTGGAAGTGCCATAGGCTGTGTTGCTTTGTTTCCTACAAGTTTCAGTAAACACCATACACTTCTCCAGAGTGGCTGTTGGCAATTTACATCCCGCCCGTCAGCATAACAAGGCTCCCTGTTCTCCATGGCCTGTCCTGTATTTCTGGATTTTACACTTTTTTCAGATGGCCCTGTTGACCAGGGGGCAGTGAGACTTCCCTTGTAGTGCAGATTTTTTTTCACGCTTGCTTGGTTGGCCAAAAATGGTATATGCGTTTTCTCCTGAATATATTCAGGAAAAAACGCATATGCCCTTTTTGGCCAAGTGCATCATTGTCGACATTCTGCCTCTTTTCCTATGCTTTAAGTGCAATTCCAGTCTACCCCCTGTAATCGTTTTCCTGAAATTCTGCCCCTCTTTCAAGTCATCTTCGCAGACTTACTTCAGTATATTTTTGGACGATAGCTGTCATTCATAACTCTGCAGGTTTGTGAATTACAGTGCCCCTGAGCTCCTTTCTTCAACTCGTTTTCTTGTGAGCTGGCAGCAAAACCGCAGGATTGCTTTAGGCCCTAAGCTCTTTCCAGCAGGGGACGCTGAGCATTTGGTTAATTGCTCTTCATGGTGGGAAATGATCGTTACATTTGCCAGTGCAGACACCTACAGCTAGTCTCTCATTGATTCTCCCTATTCCTGTTCATCTTGCGCAGAAATTGCAAACTGTGCCAAACAGGAGGTTAAAGGCACTGTCTCTCCAAGTGGGGAGAGTGTTAGTAAAGGGTCTGGAATGGTGAACCCGAGTACCAGGGGACGAAAACTGAGGTGCATTTGAAACCGTTTCCCAATCACACGGTGGACCATACTCTGGGTTTCCCATGCATGTTTTAGCTGAAGGAAGAATCCCTTAAACCTGGAGAGTTGGGACCCATGGAATGGGTACCATGCAGTATGACTGCGAAGTGTATGCATTTGCTCACCGAACCTCACCAATGCTATCAGCCCGAAGTGTCCAGGCTTATGTCTCACGCAGCTCTGGGTGTAGATGTGGTAAATCCAGGTTGCATCACAAGCCCTGAATGAATTATTTAAGAATTGCTCTCTATTTCACTGTCATTGTGTTTTGTATTTGAAAATTATTTTTATAATGGTATTTATCGGATTTTCACTGCTGCGTTTATGCCGCTGTACACACGCTTGATTCTCTTAAGGAGAAATATTAATCCATGGGTTTTAAGTTTCTTACTAGTCAGGTATATTCCTAGGCGTTGAATATGGGGTGTTGAGTCCATTTCGTTGAGCAAGGCGTAGGTCTTGTCTGTTACATATTTGGCTTATGGAATGGTATCTGTGCTAATTTCTATCTCTGGTTTTATGCAGCACCCCAACTCACCTTTCCCCATAAGCAAGCATAAGTTGGTTTTCTACATTTAAGTACCTGTTCTGTTTTGTAATTCAGTTCATGTGTAGCCAAGTTTTCATTCCGTGTATTAGTGATATCTTATGATGTTTCTTTTTCTGTGTGACTTATTTCACGTAGAATCATCGTACCTGAATCCACTCATTATGCCGCAACGGGTCTGATGACATAGATTTCATTGCTGAGTGATATTCCATTGTACGTACGTACCACAACTTCTTTATCCATTTTTCGCTTTCTGGGATATTTACCTCGTACCTTAGATGAGGTTCTACTAAACAGAGCCGTCCCAAACTTTGGGGTGGCTGTGTGTTTTAGATTTTAATGTCCCTAAGCTATAGGACCATAAGTGGAAGTGCCATAGGCTGTGTTGCTTTGTTTCCTACGTGTTTCAGGAAACACCATACACTTCTCCAGAGTGGCTGTTGGCAATTTACATCCCGTAAATCAATATTATAAGGCTCCCTCTCCTCCATGGCCTGTCCTGTCTTTCTGGATTTTACACTTTTTTCAGATGGCCCTTTTGACTGGGGCGCAGTGAGACTTCATTGTAGTGCAGATTTCCTGTACACGCTTGCTTGGTTGGCCAAAAAGTGCGTATGCGTTTTTTCCTGAATATATTAAGGAAAAAACGCTTACGCCCATTTTGGCCAAGTGCATCATTGTCAACATTCTGTCTCTTTTCCTGTGCTTTAAGTGCAATTCCAGTCTACCCCCTGAAATCGTTTTCCTGGTATTCTGCCCCGCTTTCTAGTCCTCTTCGCAGACTTACTTCAATATATTTTTGGACGATAGCTGTCATTCATAACTCTGCAGGTTTGTGAATTACAGTGCCCCTGAGCTCCTTTCTTCAACTGGCATTCTTCTGAGCTGGCTGCAAAACCGCAGGATTGCTTCAGTCCCTAATCTGTTTCCGGCAGGGCACGCTGAGCCTTTGATTAATTCCTCTTCCTGGTGGGCAGTGAGCGATACATTTGCCCGTACAGACTCCTACAGCTAGTCTCTCATTGGTTCTCCCTATTCCTGTTCATCTTGCGCAGAAATTGCAAACTGTGCCAAACAGGAGGTTAAAGGCACTGACTCTCCGAGTGGGGAGAGTGTTAGTGAAGGGTCTGGAATGGTGAACCCGAGTACCAGGGGACAAAAACTGAGATGCATTTGAAAACATTTCCCAATCACCCAGTGTACCATAGTCTGGGTTTCCCATGCGTGTTTTAGCTGAAGGAAGAATTTCTTAAACCTAGAGAGTTGGGACCCTTGGAATGGGTACCAAGCAGTATGACTTCAAAGGGTCTGCATTTGCTAACCGAACCTCACCAATGCTATCAGCCAGAAGTGTCGAAACTTATGTCTCACCGAGCTCTGGGTGTAGATGTGGTAAATCCAGGTTGCATCACAAGCTCTGAATGAATTATTTAAGAATTGCTCTCTATTTCACTGTCATTGTGTTTTGTTTTTGAAATTTTTTTTATAACGGGATTTATCGGATTTTCATTGCTGCGTTTAGGCCGCTGTACACACGCTTGATTCTCTTACGGAGACATATAAATCCATGGGTTTTAACATTCTTACTAATCACGTATATTCCTAAGGGTAGAATATGTGGTGTTGAGCCCATTTCGTTGAGCAAGAAGTAGGTCTTGTCTCTTACATATTTGGCTTATGGAACGGTATCTGTGCTAATTAAAATCTCTGGTTTTATGCAGCACCGCAACTCACCTTTCCACATAAGCAAGCATAAGTTGGTTTTCTAAGTTTGAGACCCTGTTCTATTTTGTAGTTCAGTTCATCTGTAGCCAAGTTTACATTCCGTGTATTAGTGATATCTTATGATGTTTCTTTTTCTGTGAGACTTATTTCACGTAGAATCATCATACCTGAATCCACTCATTATGCCGCTACGGGCCTGATGACATAGATTTCATTGCTGAGTGATATTTCATTGTACGTACGTACCACAACTTCTTAATCCATTTTTCGCTTTCTGGGATATTTAACTTGTACCGTAGATGAGGTTTTTGTAAACAGAGCCATCCCAAATTTTGGGGTGGATGTGTGTTTTTGATTTTAATGTCCCTAAGCTACTGGACCATAAGTGGAAGTGCCATAGGCTGTGTTGCTTTGTTTCCTACGTGTTTCAGGAAACACCATACACTTCTCCAGAGTGGCTGTTGGCAATTTACATCCCGCCCGTCAGCATAACAAGGCTCCCTGTTCTCCATGGCCTGTCCTGTATTTCTGGATTTTACACTTTTTTCAGATGGCCCTGTTGTCCAGGGGGCAGTGAGACTTCCCTTGTAGTGCAGATTTTTTTTCACGCTTGCTTGGTTGGCCAAAAATGGTATATGCGTTTTCTCCTGAATATATTCAGGAAAAAACGCATATGCCCTTTTTGGCCAAGTGCATCATTGTCGACATTCTGCCTCTTTTCCTATGCTTTAAGTGCAATTCCAGTCTACCCCCTGAAATCGTTTTCCTGAAATTCTGCCACTCTTTCAAGTCCGCTTCGCAGACTTACTTCAGTATATTTTTGGACGATAGCTGTCATTCATAACTCTGCAGGTTTGTGAATTACAGTGCCCCTGAGCTCCTTTCTTCAACTCGTTTTCTTGTGAGCTGGCAGCAAAACCGCAGGATTGCTTTAGGCCCTAAGCTCTTTCCAGCAGGGGACGCTGAGCATTTGGTTAATTGCTCTTCATGGTGGGAAATGATCGTTACATTTGCCAGTGCAGACACCTACAGCTAGTCTCTCATTGATTCTCCCTATTCCTGTTCATCTTGCGCAGAAATTGCAAACTGTGCCAAACAGGAGGTTAAAGGCACTGTCTCTCCAAGTGGGGAGAGTGTTAGTAAAGGGTCTGGAATGGTGAACCCGAGTACCAGGGGACGAAAACTGAGATGCATTTGAAAACGTTTCCCAATCACACGGTGGACCATACTCTGGGTTTCCCATGCATGTTTTAGCTGAAGGAAGAATCCCTTAAACCTGGAGAGTTGGGACCCATGGAAAGGGTTCCATGCAGTATGACTTCAAAGGGTCTGCATTTGCTCACCGAACCTCACCAATGCTATCAGCCCGAAGTGTCCAGCCTTATGTCTCACGCAGCTCTGGGTGTAGATGTGGTAAATCCAGGTTGCATCACAAGCCCTGAATGAATTATTTAAGAATTGCTCTCTATTTCACTGTCATTGTGTTTTGTATTTGAAAATTATTTTGATAATGGGATTTATCGGGTTTTCACTGCTACCTTTATGCCGCTGTACACACGCATGTTTCTCTTACGGAGACATATAAATCCGTGGGTTTTAAGATTCTTACTAGTCAGGTATATTCCTAGGCGTTGAATATGGGGTGTTGAGTCCATTTCGTTGAGCAAGGAGTAGGTCTTGTCTATTACATATTTGGCTTATGGAATGGTATCTGTGTTAATTTCAATCTCTGGTACTATGCAGCACGCCAACTCATCTTTCCCCATAAGCAAGCATAAGTTGTTTTTCTAAATTTAAGGCCCTGTTCTGTTTTGTAATTCAGTTCATGTGTAGCCAAGTTTACATTCCGTGTATTAGTGATATCTTATGATGTTTCTTTTTCTGTGTGACTTATTTCACTTAGAATCATCGTACCTGAATCCACTCATTATGCCGCTACGGGCCTGATGACATAGATTTGATTGCTGAGTGATATTACACTGTACGTACGTACCACAACTTCTTTATCCATTTTTCGCTTTCTGGGATATTTAACTTGTACCGTAGACGAGGTTCTTGTAAACAGAGCCGTCCCAAACATTGGGGTGGATGTGTGTTTTAGATTTTAATGTCCCTAAGCTACAGGACCATAAGTGGAAGTGCCATAGGCTGTGTTGCTTTGTTTCCTACAAGTTTCAGTAAACACCATACACTTCTCCAGAGTGGCTGTTGGCAATTTACATCCCGCCCGTCAGCATAACAAGGCTCCCTGTTCTCCATGGCCTGTCCTGTATTTCTGGATTTTACACTTTTTTCAGATGGCCCTGTTGACCAGGGGGCAGTGAGACTTCCCTTGTAGTGCAGATTTTTTTTCACGCTTGCTTGGTTGGCCAAAAATGGTATATGCGTTTTCTCCTGAATATATTCAGGAGAAAACGCATATGCCCTTTTTGGCCAAGTGCATCATTGTCGACATTCTGCCTCTTTTCCTATGCTTTAAGTGCAATTCCAGTCTACCCCCTGAAATCGTTTTCCTGAAATTCTGCCCCTCTTTCAAGTCATCTTCGCAGACTTACTTCAGTATATTTTTGGACGATAGCTGTCATTCATAACTCTGCAGGTTTGTGAATTACAGTGCCCCTGAGCTCCTTTCTTCAACTCGTTTTCTTGTGAGCTGGCAGCAAAACCGCAGGATTGCTTTAGGCCCTAAGCTCTTTCCAGCAGGGGACGCTGAGCATTTGGTTAATTGCTCTTCATGGTGGGAAATGATCGTTACATTTGCCAGTGCAGACACCTACAGCTAGTCTCTCATTGATTCTCCCTATTCCTGTTCATCTTGCGCAGAAATTGCAAACTGTGCCAAACAGGAGGTTAAAGGCACTGTCTCTCCAAGTGGGGAGAGTGTTAGTAAAGGGTCTGGAATGGTGAACCTGAGTACCAGGGGACGAAAACTGAGATGCATTTGAAACCGTTTCCCAATCACACGGTGGACCATACTCTGGGTTTCCCATGCATGTTTTAGCTGAAGGAAGAATCCCTTAAACCTGGAGAGTTGGGACCCATGGAATGGGTACCATGCAGTATGACTGCGAAGTGTATGCATTTGCTCACCGAACCTCACCAATGCTATCAGCCCGAAGTGTCCAGGCTTATGTCTCACGCAGCTCTGGGTGTAGATGTGGTAAATCCAGGTTGCATCACAAGCCCTGAATGAATTATTTAAGAATTGCTCTCTATTTCACTGTCATTGTGTTTTGTATTTGAAAATTATTTTGATAATGGGATTTATCGGATTTTCACTGCTGCGTTTATGCCGCTGTACACACGCTTGATTCTCTTAAGGAGAAATATTAATCCATGGGTTTTAAGTTTCTTACTAGTCAGGTATATTCCTAGGCGTTGAATATGGGGTGTTGAGTCCATTTCGTTGAGCAAGGAGTAGGTCTTGTCTGTTACATATTTGGCTTATGGAATGGTATCTGTGCTAATTTCTATCTCTGGTTTTATGCAGCACCCCAACTCACCTTTCCCCATAAGCAAGCATAAGTTGGTTTTCTACATTTAAGTACCTGTTCTGTTTTGTAATTCAGTTCATGTGTAGCCAAGTTTTCATTCCGTGTATTAGTGATATCTTATGATGTTTCTTTTTCTGTGTGACTTATTTCACGTAGAATCATCGTACCTGAATCCACTCATTATGCCGCAACGGGTCTGATGACATAGATTTCATTGCTGAGTGATATTCCATTGTACGTACGTACCACAACTTCTTTATCCATTTTTCGCTTTCTGGGATATTTACCTCGTACCTTAGATGAGGTTCTACTAAACAGAGCCGTCCCAAACTTTGGGGTGGCTGTGTGTTTTTGATTTTAATTTCCCTAAGCTATAGGACCATAAGTGGAAGTGCCATAGGCTGTGTTGCTTTGTTTCCTACGTGTTTCAGGAAACACCATACACTTCTCCAGAGTGGCTGTTGGCAATTTACATCCCGTAAATCAATATTATAAGGCTCCCTCTTCTCCATGGCCTGTCCTGTCTTTCTGGATTTTACACTTTTTTCAGATGGCCCTTTTGACTGGGGCGCAGTGAGACTTCATTGTAGTGCAGATTTCCTGTACACGCTTGCTTGGTTGGCCAAAAAGTGCGTATGCGTTTTTTCCTGAATATATTAAGGAAAAAACGCTTACGCCCATTTTGGCCAAGTGCATCATTGTCAACATTCTGTCTCTTTTCCTGTGCTTTAAGTGCAATTCCAGTCTACCCCCTGAAATCGTTTTCCTGGTATTCTGCCCCGCTTTCTAGTCCTCTTCGCAGACTTACTTCAATATATTTTTGGACGATAGCTGTCATTCATAACTCTGCAGGTTTGTGAATTACAGTGCCCCTGAGCTCATTTCTTCAACTCGTTTTCTTGTGAGCTGGCAGCAAAACCGCAGGATTGCTTTAGGCCCTAATCTCTTTCTGGCAGGGCACGCTGAGCCATTGGTTAATTCCTCTTCCTGGTGGGAAATGAGCGTTACATTTGCCCGTGCAGACACCTACAGCTAGTCTCTCATTGGTTCTCCCTATTCCTGTTCACCTTGCGCAGAAATTGCAAACTGTGCCAAACAGGAGCTTAAAGGCACTGACTCTCCAAGTGGGGAGAGTGTTAGTAAAGCGTCTGGAATGGTGAACCCGAGTACCAGGGAACGAAAACTGAGAGGCATTTGAAAACGTTTCCCAATCACACGGTGGACCATACTCTGGGTTTCCCATGCATGTTTTAGCTGAAGGAAGAATCCCTTAAACCTGGAGAGTTGGGACCCATGGAAAGGGTTCCATGCAGTATGACTTCAAAGGGTCTGCATTTGCTCACCGAACCTCACCAATGCTATCAGCCCGAAGTGTCCAGCCTTATGTCTCACCCAGCTCTGGGTGTAGATGTGGTAAATCCAGGTTGCATCACAAGCCCTGAATGAATTATTTAAGAATTGCTCTCTATTTCACTGTCATTGTGTTTTGTATTTGAAAATTATTTTGATAATGGGATTTATCGGGTTTTCACTGCTACCTTTATGCCGCTGTACACACGCATGTTTCTCTTACGGAGACATATAAATCCGTGGGTTTTAAGATTCTTACTAGTCAGGTATATTCCTAGGCGTTGAATATGGGGTGTTGAGTCCATTTCGTTGAGCAAGGAGTAGGTCTTGTCTATTACATATTTGGCTTATGGAATGGTATCTGTGTTAATTTCAATCTCTGGTACTATGCAGCACGCCAACTCATCTTTCCCCATAAGCAAGCATAAGTTGTTTTTCTAAATTTAAGGCCCTGTTCTGTTTTGTAATTCAGTTCATGTGTAGCCAAGTTTACATTCCGTGTATTAGTGATATCTTATGATGTTTCTTTTTCTGTGTGACTTATTTCACTTAGAATCATCGTACCTGAATCCACTCATTATGCCGCTACGGGCCTGATGACATAGATTTGATTGCTGAGTGATATTACATTGTACGTACGTACCACAACTTCTTTATCCATTTTTCGCTTTCTGGGATATTTAACTTGTACCGTAGACGAGGTTCTTGTAAACAGAGCCGTCCCAAACATTGGGGTGGATGTGTGTTTTAGATTTTAATGTCCCTAAGCTACAGGACCATAAGTGGAAGTGCCATAGGCTGTGTTGCTTTGTTTCCTACAAGTTTCAGTAAACACCATACACTTCTCCAGAGTGGCTGTTGGCAATTTACATCCCGCCCGTCAGCATAACAAGGCTCCCTGTTCTCCATGGCCTGTCCTGTATTTCTGGATTTTACACTTTTTTCAGATGGCCCTGTTGACCAGGGGGCAGTGAGACTTCCCTTGTAGTGCAGATTTTTTTTCACGCTTGCTTGGTTGGCCAAAAATGGTATATGCGTTTTCTCCTGAATATATTCAGGAGAAAACGCATATGCCCTTTTTGGCCAAGTGCATCATTGTCAACATTCTGCCTCTTTTCCTATGCTTTAAGTGCAATTCCAGTCTACCCCCTGAAATCGTTTTCCTGAAATTCTGCCCCTCTTTCAAGTCATCTTCGCAGACTTACTTCAGTATATTTTTGGACGATAGCTGTCATTCATAACTCTGCAGGTTTGTGAATTACAGTGCCCCTGAGCTCCTTTCTTCAAATCGCTTTCTTGTGAGCTGGCCGCAAACCCGCAGGATTGCTTCAGGCCCTAATCTGGTTCCGGCATGGCATGCTGAGCGTTTGGTTAATTCCACTTCCTGGTGGCAAATGAGCGTTAAATTTGCCTGTGCAGACACCTACAGCTAGTCTCTCATTGTTTCTCCCTATTCCTGTTCATCTTGCGCAGAAATTGCAAACTGTGCCAAACAGGAAGTTAAAGGCACTGACTCTCCAAGTGGGGAGAGTATTAGTAAACGGTCTGGAATTGTGAACCCGAGTAAAAGGGGACGGAAACTGAGATGCATTTGAAAACGTTTCCCGGTCACACGGTGCACCATACTTTGGGTTTCCCATGCATGTTTTAGCTGAAGGAAGGATCGCTTAAACCTGGAGATTTGGGACCCATGGAATGGGTACCATGCAGTATGACTTCAAATGGTCTGCATTTGCTCATCGAACCTCACCAAAGCTATCAGCCCGAAGTGTCCAACCTTATGTCTCACTCAGCTCTGGGTGTAGATGAGGTAAATCCAGGTTGCATCAGAAGCCCTGAATGAATTATTTAAGAATTGCTCTCTATTTCACTGTCATTGTGTTTTGTTTTTGTAATTCATTTTGATAATGGGATTTATCAGATTATCTCTGCTGCCTTCATGCAGCTGTACACACGCTTGATTCTCTCATGGAGACATATAAATCCATGGGTTTGAAGATTCTTACTAGTCAGGTGTATTCCTAGGCGTTGAATATAAGGTTGTTCGTCCATTTCTTTGAGCAAGGTGTAGGTCTTGAGTATTACATATTTGACGTATGGAATGGTATCTGTGCTAATTTCTATCTCTGCTTTTATGCAGCACCCCAACTCACCTTTCCCCTTAAGCAAACATAAGTTGGTTTTCTAAATTTGAGACCCTGTTCTGTTTTGTAATTCAGTTCATGTGTAGCCAAGATTACATTCGGTGTATTAGTGATATCTTATGATGTTTCAATTTCTGTGAGATTACTTCACTTAGAATCATCGTACCTGAATCCACTCATTATGCCACGACGGGCCTGATGACATAGATTTCATTGGAGAGTGATATTCCATTGTACATACGTACCACAACTTCTTTATCCATTTTTTGCTTTCTGCGATATTTAACTTGTGCCGTACACGAGGTTCTTATACACAGAGCCGTCCGACACTTTGGGGTGGCTGTGTTTTTCTGATTTTAATTTCCCTAAGCTATAGGACCATAAGTGGTAGTGCCGTATGCTCCGTTGCTTTGTTTTTTAGGTGTTTGAGGATACAACATACACTTCTCCAGAGTGACTCTTGGCAATTTACATCTCTCCCATCAGCATAACAAGGCTCCCTGTTCTCCATGGCCTGTGCTGCCTTTCTGGATTTTACAATTTTTTCAGATGGCCCTTTTGACTGGGGGGCAGTGAGACTTCACTGTAGTGCCGATTTCTTTAACATGCTTGCTTGGTTGGCCAAAAAGTGCGTATGCGTTTTTTCCTGAATATATTCAGGAAAACACACATACGCCCTTTTTGGCCAAGTGCATCATTGTCGACGTTCTGCTTCCTTTCCTATGCTTTAAATGCAATTCCAGTCTACACCCCGAAATCGTTTTCCTGCAATTCTGCCCCTCTTTCAAGTCCTCTTCGCAGCCTTCCTTCAATATATTTTTGGACGATAGCTGTCATTTATAACTCTGCAGGTTTGCGAATTACAGTGCCCCTGAGCTCCTTTCTTCAAATCGCTTTGTTGTGAGCTGGCCGCAAAACCGCAGGATTGCTTCAGGCACTAATCTGTTTCCGGTACGGCATGCTGATCCTTTGGTTAATTCCTCTTCCTGGTGGGAAATGAGCGTTAAATTTGCCCGTGCAGACACCTACAGCTAGTCTCTCATTGGTTCTCCCTTTTCCTGTTCATCTTGCGCAGAAATTGCAAACTGTGCCAAAGAGGAGGTTAAAGGCACTGACTCTCCAAGTGGGGAGAGGGTTAGTAAAGGGTCGGGAATGGTGAACCTGAGTAAAGGGGGACGAAAACTGATATACATTTGAAAACGTTTCCCGGTCACACGGTGCACCATAATGTGGGTTTCCCATGCATGTTTTAGCTTAAGGAAGAATCCGTTAAACCTGGAGATTTGGGACCCATGGAATGGGTACCATGCAGTATGACTTCAAAGGGTCTGCATTTGCTCATCGAACCTCACCAATGCTATCAGCCAGAAGTGTCCAACCTTATGTCTCACTCAGCTCTGGGTGTAGATGAGGTAAATCCAGGTTGCATCACAAGCCCTGCATGAATTATTTAAGAATTGCTCTCTATTTCACTGTCTTTGTGTTTTGATTTTGTAATTCATTTCGATAATGGGATTTATCGGATTTTCTCTGCTGCCTTCATGCAGCTGTACACACGCTTGTTTCTCTTATGGAGACATATAAATCCATGGGTTTGAAGATTCCTACTAGTCAGGTGTATTCCTAGGCGTTGAATATAGGGTGTTTAGCCCATTTCGTTGAGCAAGGGGTAGGTCTTGACTATTACATATTTGACTTATGGAATGGTATTTGTGCTAATTTCTATCTCTGGTTTTATGCAGCACCCCAACTCAACTTTCCCCTTAAGCAAACATAAGTTGGTTTTCTAAATTTGAGACCCTGTCCTGTTTTGTAATTCAGTTCATGTGTAGCCAAGATTACATTCCGTGTATTAGTGATATCTTATGATGTTGCATTTTCTGTGTGACTTACTTCACTTAGAATCATCGTACCTGAATCCACTCATTATGCCACAACGGGCCTGATGACATAGATTTCATTGGTGAGTGATATTCCATTGTAAATACGTACCACAACTTCTTTATGCATTTTTCGCTTTCTGGGATATTTAACTTGTACCGTAGACGAGGTTCTTGTAAACAGAGCCGTCTGAAACTTTGGGGTGGCTGTGTGTTTCTGATTTGAATTTCCCTAAGCTATAGTACCATAAGTGGAAGTGCTGTAGGCTCCGTTGCTTTGTTTTTTAGGTGTTTGAGGATACACCATACAGTTCTAAAGAGTGACTCTTGGCAATTTACATCCCGCCCATCAGCATAACAAGGCTCCCTGTTCTCCATGGCCTGTGCTGCTTTTCTGGATTTTACACTTTTTTCAGATGGCCCTTTTGACCGGGGGGCAGTGAGACTTCACTGTAGTGCAGATTTCTTTAACATGCTTGCTTGGTTGACCAAAAAGTGCGTATGCGTTTTTTCCTGAATATATTCAGGAAAAAACGCATACGCCCTTTTTGGCCAAGTGCATCATTTTCGACGTTCTGCCTCCTTTCCTATGCTTTAAATGCAATTCCAGTCTACCCCCTGAAATCGTTTTCCTGCAATTGTGCCCCGCTTTCAAGTCCTCTTCGCAGCCTTCCTTCAATATATTTTTGGACGATAGCTGTCATTTATAACTCTGTAGGTTTGTGAATTACACTGCCCCTGAGCTCTTTTCTTCAAATCGCTTTCTTGTGAGCTAGCCGCAAACCCGCAGGATTGCTTCAGGCCCTAATCTGGTTCCGGGACGGCATGCTGAGCGTTTCGTTAAATCCTCTTCCTGGTGGGAAATGATCGTTAAATTTGCCCGTGCAGACACCTACAGCTACTCTCTCATTGGTTCTCCCTATTCCTGTTCATCGTGCGCAGAAATTGCAAACTGTGCCAAAGAGGAGGTTAAAGGCACTGACTCTCCAAGTGGGGAGAGTGATAGTAATGGGTCTGGAATTGTGAACCCGAGAAAAAGGGGTCGAAAACTGAGATGCATTTGAAAACGTTTCCCGGTCACACGGTGCACCATACTGTGGGTTTCCCATGCATGTTTTAGCTGAAGGAAGAATCCCTTAAACCTGGAGAGTTGGGACCCATGGAATGGGTCCCATGCAGTATGACTTCAAAGGGTCTGCATTTGCTCATCGAACCTCACCAATGCTATCAGCCCGAAGTGTCCAACCTTATGTCTCACTCAGCTCTGGGTGTAGATGAGGTAAATCCAGGTTGCATCACAAGCCCTGAATGAATTATTTAAGCATTGCTCTCTATTTCACTGTCATTGTGTTTTGTTTTTGTAATTCATTTTGATAAGGGGATTTATCGAATTTTCTCTGCTGCCTTCATGCAGCTGTACACACGCTTGATTCTCTTATGGAGACATATAAATCCATGGGTTTGAAGATTCTTACTAGTCAGGTGTATTCCTAGGCATTGAATATAGGGTTGTTAGTCCATTTCGTTGAGCAAGGTGTAGGTCTTGAGTATTACATATTTGACGTATGGAATGGTATCTGTGCTAATTTCCATCTCTGCTTTTATACAGCACCCCAACTGAACTTTCCCCTTAAGCAAACATAAGTTGGTTTTCTAAATTTGAGACCCTGTTCTGTTTTGTAATTCAGTTCATGTGTAGCCAAGATTACATTCGGTGTATTAGTGATATCTTATGATGTTTCATTTTCTGTGAGACTTACTTCACTTAGAATCATCGTACCTGAATCCACTCATTATGTCACGACGGGACTGATTACATTGATTTCATTGCAGAGTGATATTCCATTGTACATACGTACCACAGCTTCTTTATCCATTTTTTGCTTTCTGCGATATTTAACTTGTGCTGTACACGAGGTTCTTATAAACAGAGCCGTCCGACACTTTGGGGTGGCTGTGTGTTTCTGATTTTAATTTCCCTAAGCTATAGTACCATAAGTGGAAGTGCCGTAGGCTCCGTTGCTTTGTTTTTTAGGTGTTTGAGGATACACCATACAGTTCTCCATGGTGACTCTTGGCAATTTACATCCCGCCCATCAGCATAACAAGGCTCCCTGTTCTCCATGGCCTGTGCTGCTTTTCTGGATTTTACCCCTTTTTCAGATGGCCCTTTTGACCGGGGGGCAGTGAGACTTCACTCTAGTGCAGATTTCTTTAACATGCTTGCTTGGTTGACCAAAAAGTGCGTATGCGTTTTTTCCTGAATATATTCAGGAAAAAACGCATACGCCCTTTTTGGCCAAGTGCATCATTTTCGACGTTCTGCCTCCTTTCCTATGCTTTAAATGCAATTCCAGTCTACCCCCTGAAATCATTTTCCTGCATTTCTGCCCTGCTTTCAAGTCCTCTTCGCACCCTTCCTTCAATATATTTTTGGACGATAGCTGTCATTTATAACTCGGCAGGTGTGTGAAAAACAGTGCCCCTGAGCTACTTTCTTCAAATCGCTTTCTTGTGAGCTGGCCGCAAACCTGAAGGATTGCTTCAGGCCCTAAACTTTTTCCGGCACGGCATGCTGAGCCTTAGGTTAATTCCTCTTCCTGGCGGGAAATGAGTGTTAAAATTGCCCGTGCAGACACCTACAGCTAGTCTCTCATTGGTTCTCCCTATTCCTGTTCATCTTGTGTAGAAATTGCAAACTGTGCCAAACAGGAGGTTAAAGGCACTGACTCTCCAAGTTGGGAGAGTGTTAGCAAAGGGTCTGGAATTGTGAACCCGAATAAAAGAGGACTAAACCTGAGATGCAATTGAAAACGTTTCCAGGTCACACGGTGCACCATACTGTGGGTTTCCCATGCATGTTTTAGCTGAAGGAAGCATCCCTTAAACCTGGAGAGTTGGGATCCATGGAATGGGTCCCATGCAGTATGACTTCAAAGGGTCTGCATTTGCTCATCGAACCTCACCAATGTTATCAGCCCGAAATGTCCAACCTTATGTTTCACTCAGCTCTGGGTGTAGATGAGGTAAATCCAGGTTGCATCACAAGCCCTGAATGAATTATTTAAGAATTGCTCTCTATTTCACTGTCATTGTGTTTAGTTTTTGTAATTCATTTTGATAATGGGATTTATCGGATTTTCTCTGCTGCCTTCATGCAGCTGTACACACGCTTGATTCTCTTATGGAGACATATAAATCCTTGGGTTTGAAGATTCTTACTAGTCAGGTGTATTCCTAGGTGTTGAATATAGGGTTGTTAGTCCATTTCGTTGAGCAAGGGGTAGGTCTTGACTATTACATATTTGACTTATGGAATGGTATCTGTGCTAACTTCTATATCTGGTTTTATGCAGCACCCCAACTCACCTTTCCCCTTAAGCCAATATAAGTTGGTTTTCTAAATTTGAGACCCTGTTCTGTTTTGTAATTCAGTTCATGTGTAGCCAAGATTACATTCGGTGTATTAGTGATATCTTATGATGTTTCATTTTCTGTGTGACTTATTTCACTTAGAATCATCGTACCTGAAGCCACTCATTATGCCGTGACGGGCCTGATGACATAGATTTCATTGGAGAGTGATATTCCATTGTACATACGTACCACAACCTCTTTATCCATTTTTTGCTTTCTGCGATATTTAACTTGTGCCGTACACGACGTTCTTGTAAACAGAGCCGTCCGACACTTTGGGGAGGCTGTGTGTCTGATTTTAATTTCCCTAAGCTATAGGACCATAAGTGGAAGTGCCGTAGGCTCCGTTGCTTTGTTTTTTAGGTGTTTGAGGAAACACCATACACTTCTCCAGAGTGGCTGTTGGCAATTTACATCCCGCCCATCAGCAAAACAAGGCTCCCTGTTCTCCATGGCCTGTGCTGCCTTTGTGGATTTTACACTTTTTTCAGATGTCCCTTTTGACCGGGGGGCAGTGAGACTTCACTGTAGTGCAGATTTCTTTAACATGCTTGCTTGGTTGGCCAAAAAGGGCGTATGCGTTTTTTCCTGAATATATTCCGAAAAAGACGCATACGCCCTTTTTGGCCAAGTGCATCATTGTCGACGTTCTGACTCTTTTCCTATGCTTTAAATGCAATTCCAGTCTAACCCCTGAAATCGTTGTCCTGCAATTCTGCCCCGCTTTCAAGTCCTCTTCGCAGCCGTCCTTCAATATATTTTTGGACGATAGCTGTCATTTATAACTCTGCAGGTTTGTGAATTACAGTGCCCCTGAGCGCCTTTCTTCAATTCGCTTTCTTGTGAGCTTTCCGCAAACCCGCAAGTTTGCTTCAAGCCCTAATCTGGTTCTGGCACGTCATGCAGAGCGTTTGGTTAAATCCTCTTCCTAGCTGGAAATGAGCGTTAAATTTGCCCGTGCAGTCACCTACAGCTAGTCTCTCATTGGTTCTCCCTATTCCTGTTCATCTTGCGCAGAAATTGCAAACTGTGCCAAACAGGAGGTTAAAGACACTGACTCTCCAAGTACGGACAGTGTTAGTAAGGTGTCTGGAATGGTGAACCCGAGTAACAGGGGACGAACTCTGTGATACATGTGAAAACGTTTCCCGGTCACACGGTGCACCATACTGTGGGTTTCCCATGCATGTTTTAGCTGAAGGAAGAATCCCTTAAACCTGGAGAGTTGGGACCCATGGAATGGGTCCCATGCAGTATGACTTCAAAGGGTCTGCATTTGCTCATCGAACCTCACCAATGCTATCAGCCCGAAGTGTCCAACCTTATGTCTCACTCAGCTCTGGGTGTAGATGAGGTAAATCCAGGTTGCATCACAAGCCCTGCATGAATTATTTAAGAATTGCTCTCTATTTCACTGTCATTGTGTTTTGTTTTTGTAATTCATTTTGATAAGGGGATTTATCGGATTTTCTCTGCTGCCTTCATGCAGCTGTACACATGCTTGGTTCTCTTATGGAGACATATAAATCCATGGGTTTGAATATTCTTACTAGTCAGGTGTATTCCTAGGCGTTGAATATAGGGTTGTTAGTCCATTTCGTTGAGCAAGGGGTAGGTTTTGAGTATTACATATTTGACGTATGGAATGGTATCTGTGCTAATTTCTATCTCTGCTTTCATGCAGCACCCCAACTCAACTTTCCCCTTAAGCAAACATAATTTGGTTTTCTAAATTTGAGACCCTGTTCTGTTTTGAAATTCAGTTCATGTTTAGCCAAGATTACATTCGGTGTATTAGTGATATCTTATGATGTTTCATTTTCTGTGAGACTTACTTCACTTAGAATCATCGTACCTGAATCCACTCATTATGCCACGACGGGCCTGATGACATAGATTTCATTGGAGAGTGATATTCCATTGTACATACGTACCACAACTTCTTTATCCATTTTTTGCTTTCTGCGATATTTAACTTGTGCCGTACACGAGGTTCTTATAAAGAGAGCCGTCCGACACTTTGGGCTGGCTGTGTGTTTCTGATTTTAATTTCCCTAAGCTATAGGACCATAAGTGGAAGTGCCGAAGCCTCCGTTGCTTTGTTTTTTAGGTGTATGAGGATACACCATACACTTCTCCAGAGTGACTCTTGGCAATTTACATCCTGCCCATCAGCAAAACAAGGCTCCCTGTTCTCCATGGCCTGTGCTGCCTTTCTGGATTTTACACTTTTTTCAGATTGTCCTTTTGACCGGGGGGCAGTGAGACTTCACTGTAGTGCAGATTTCTTTAACATGCTTGCTTGGTTGGCCAAAAAGGGCGTATGCGTTTATTCCTGAATATATTCAGGAAAAAACGCATACGCCCTTTTTGCCAAGTGCATCATTGTCGACGTTCTGCCTCTTTTCCTATGCTTTAAATGCAATTCTAGTCTACCCCCTGAAATCGTTTTCCTGCAATTCTGCCCCGCTTTCAAGTCCTCTTCGCAGCCTTCCTTCAATATATTTTTGGACGATAGCTGTCATTTATAACACTGCAGGTTTGTGAATTACAGTGCCCCTGAGCTCTTTTCTTCAACTCGCTTTCTTGTGAGCTGGCCGCAAAACCGCAGGATTGCTTCAGGCCCTAATCTGGTTCCGGCACGGCATGCTGAGCCTTTGGTTAATTCCTCTTCCTGGTGGGAAATGAGCGTTAAATTTGCCCGTGCAGACACCTACAGCTAGTCTCTCATTGGTTCTCCCTATTCCTGTTCATCTTGGGCAGAAATTGCAAACTGTGCCAAACAGCAGGTTAAAGGCACTGACTCTCCAAGTGGGGAGAGTGTTAGTAAAGGGTCTGGAATTGTGAACCCGAGTAAAAGGGGACGAACACTGAGATGCATTTGAAAAAGTTTCCCGGTCACACGGTGCACCATACTGTGGGTTTCCCATGCATGCTTTAGCTGAAGGAAGAATCGCTTAAACCTGGAGAGTTGGGAGCCATGGAATGGGTACCATGCAGTATGACTTCAAATGGTCTGCATTTGCTCATCGAACCTCACCAATGCTATCAGCCCGAAGTGTCCAACCTTATGTCTCACTCAGCTCTGGGTGTAGATGAGGTAAATCCAGGTTGCATCACAAGCCCTGAATGAATTATTTAAGAATTGCTCTCTATTTCACTGTCATTGGGTTTTTTTTTGTAATTCATTTTGATAATGGGATTTATCGGATTTTCTCTGCTGCCTTCATGCAGCTGTACACACGCTTGATTCTCTTAAGGAGACATATAAATCCATGGGTTTGAAAATTCTTTCTAGTTAGGTGTATTCCTAGGCGTTGAATATAGGGTTTTTAGACCATCTCGTTGAGCAAGGGGTAGATCTTGACTATTACATATTTGACTTATGGAAGGGTATCTGTGCTAATTTCTATCTCTGGTTTTATGCAGCACCCAAACTCACCTTTCCCCTTAAGCAAACATAAGTTGGTTTTCTTAATTTGAGACCCTGTTCTGTTTTGCAATTCAGTTCATGTGTAGCCAAGATTACATTCGGTGTATTAGTGATATCTTATGATGTTTCATTTTCTGTGTGACTTATTTCACTTAGAATCATCGACCTGAATCCACTCATTATGCCGCGACGGGCCTGATGACATAGATTTCATTGGAGAGTGATATTACAATGTACGTACGTACCACAATTTCTTTATCCATTTCTTGCTTTCTGTGATATTTTACTTGTACCGTAGACGAGGTCTTGTAAACAGAGCCGTCTGAAACTTTGGGGTGGCTGTGTGTTTTTGATTTTAATTTCCCTAAGCTATAGGACAATAAGTGGAAGTGCCGTAGGCTCTGTTGCTTTGTTTTTTAGGTGTTTCAGGAAACACCATACACTTCTCCAGAGTGGCTCTTGGCAATTTACATCCCGCCCATCAGCATAACAGAGCTCCCTGTTCTCCATGGCCTGTGTTGCCTGTCTGGATTTTACACATTTTTCAGATGGCCGTTTTGACCAGGGGGCAGTGAGACTTCACTGTAGTGCAGATTTCTTTAACATGCTTGCTTGGTTGGCCAAAAAGGGCGTATGCGTTTTTTCCTGAATATATTCTGGAAAAAACGCATACGCGGTTTTTGGCCAAGTGCATCATTGTCGACGGTCTGCCTCTTTTCCTATGCTTTAAATGTAATTCCAGTCTACCCCCTGAAATCGTTTTCCTGCAATTCTGCCCCGCTTTCAAGTCCTCTTCGCAGGCTTCCTTCAATATATTTTTGGATGATAGCTGTCATATATAACTCTGCAGGTTTGTGAATTACAGTGCCCATGATCTCCTTTCATCAAATCGCTTCCTTGTGTGCTGGCCACAAACCCGCAGGATTGCTTCAGGCCCTAAACTGGTTCCGGAATGGCATGCTGAGCCTTTGGTTAAATCCTCTTCCTGGTGGGAAATGAGCGTTAAATTTGCCCGTGCAGACACCTACAGCTAGTCTCTCATTGGTTCTCCCTATTCCTGTTCATCTTGCCAGAAATTGCAAACTGTGCCAAACAGGAGGTTAAAGGCACTGACTCTCCAAGTGGGGAGAGTGTTAGTAAAGGGTCTGGAATGGTGAACCCGAGTAAAAGGGGACAAAATCTGAGATGCATTTGAAAACGTTTCCCGGTCACACGGTGCACCATACTGTGGGTTTCCCATGCATGTTTTAGCTGAAGGAAGAATCCCTTAAACCTGGAGAGTTGGGACCCATGGAATGGGTACCATGCAGTATGACTTCAAAGGGTCTGCATTTGCTCATCGAACCTCACCAATGCTATCAGCCCGAAGTGTCCAACCTTATGTCTCACTCAGCTCTGGGTGTAGATGAGGTAAATCCAGGTTGCATCACAAGCCCTGAATGAATTATTTAAGAATTGCTCTCTATTTCACTCTCATTGTGTTTTGTTTTTGTAATTCATTTTGATAAGGGTATTTATCGGATTTACTCTGCTGCCTTCATGCAGCTGTACACACGCTTGATTCTCTTATAGAGACATATAAATCCATGGGTTTGAAGATTCTTACTAGTCAGGTGTATTGCTAGGCGTTGAATATAGGGTTTTTAGGCCATCTCGTTGAGCAAGGGGTAGATCTTGACTGTTACATATTTGACTTATGGAAGGGTATCTGTGCTAATTTCTATCTCTGGTTTTATGCAGCACCCAAACTCACCTTTCCCCTTAAGCAAACATAAGTTGGTTTTCTTAATTTGAGACCCTGTTCTGTTTTGCAATTCAGTTCATGTGTAGCCAAGATTACATTCGGTGTATTAGTGATTTCTTATGATGTTTCATTTTCTGTGTGACTTATTTCACTTAGAATCATCGACCTGAATCCACTCATTATGCCGCGACGGGCCTGATGACATAGATTTCATTGTAGAGTGATATAACAATGTACGTACGTACCACAAATTCTTTATGCATTTTTTGCTTTCTGTGATATTTTACTTGTACCGTCGACGAGGTTCTTGTAAACAGAGCCGTCTGAAACTTTGGGGTGGCTGTGTGTTTTTGATTTTAATTTCCCTAAGCTATAGGACCATAAGTGGAAATGCTGTAGGCTCTGTTGCTTTGTTTTTTAGGTGTTTGAGGAAACACCATACACTTCTCCAGAGTGGCTCTTGGCAATTTACATCCCACCCATCAGCATAACAGAGCTCCCTGTTCTCCATGGCCTGTGTTGCCTGTCTGGATTTTACACATTTTTCAGATGGCCGTTTTGACAGTGGGCAGTGAGACTTCACTGTAGTGCAGATTTCTTTAACATGCTTGCTTGGTTGGCCAAAAAGGGCGTATGCGTTTTTTCCTGAATATATTCTGGAAAAAACGCATATGCCGTTTTTGGCCAAGTGCATCATTGTCGACGTTCTGCCTCTTGTCCTATGCTTTAAATGTAATTCCAGTCTACCCCCTGAAATCGTTTTCCTGCAATTCTGCCCCGCTTTCAAGTCCTCTTCGCAGGCTTCCTTCAATATATTTTTGGATGATAGCTGTCATATATAACTCTGCAGGTTTGTGAATTACAGTGCCCATGATCTCCTTTCATCAAATCGCTTCCTTGTGAGCTGGCCGCAAACTCGCAGGATTGCTTCAGGCCCTAATCTGGTTCCGGAATGGCATGCTGAGCCTTTGGTTAAATCCTCTTCCTGGTTGGAAATGAGCGTTAAATTTGCCTGTGCAGACACCTACAGCTAGTCTCTCATTGGTTCTCCCTATTCCTGTTCATCTTGCGCAGAAATTGCAAAATGTGCCAAACAGGAGGTTAAAGGCACTGACTCTCCAAGTGGGTAGTGTTAGTAAAGGGTCTGGAATTGTGAACCCGAGTAAAAGGGAACGAAATCTGAGATGCATTTTAAAACGTTTCCCTGTCACACGGTGCACCATACTGTGGGTTTCCCCTGCATGTTTTAGCTGAAGGAAGAATCCCTTAAACCTGGAGAGTTGGAACCCATGGAATGGGTCCCATGCAGTATGACTTCAAAGGGTCTGCATTTGCTCATTGAACCTCACCAATGCTATCAGCCCGAAGTGTCCAACCTTATGTCTCACTCAGCTCTGGGTGTAGATGAGGTAAATCCAGGTTGCATCACAAGCCCTGAATGAATTATTTAAGAATTGCTCTCTATTTCACTGTCATTGTGTTTTGTTTTTGTAATTCATTTTGATAATGGGATTTATCGGATTTTCTCTGCTGCTTTCATGCTGCTGTACACACGCTTGATTCTCTTATGGAGACATATAAATCCATGGGTTTGAAGATTCTTGCTAGCCAGGTGTATTCCTAGGCGTTGAATATAGGGTGTTTAGTGCACTTTGTTGAGCAAGGAGTAGGTCTTGTCTATTATGTATTTGGCTTATTGAACGGTATCTGTGCTAATTTCAATCTCTGTTTTTATGCAGCACCCCAACTCACCTTTCCCCATAAGCAAGCATAAGTTGGTTTTCTAAATTTGAGACCCTGTTCTGTTTTGTATTTCAGTTCATGTGTAGCCAAGTGTACATTCCGTGTATTAGTGACATCTTATGAGGTTTCTTTATCTGTGTGATTTATTTCACTTAGAGACATCGTACCTGAATCCAGTCCTTATGCTGCTTTGGGCCTGATGACATAGATTTCCTTGCTGAGTGATATTCCATTTTACGTAAGTACTACAGCTTCTTTATCCCTTTTTTGCTCTCTGGGATATTTAACTTGTAGGGTAGACAAGGTTCTAAACAGAGCTGTCCCAAAGTTTGTGGTGGCTGCGTCTTTCTGATTTTAATTTCTCTCAGCTAAAAGACCATATGTGGAAGTGCACTGGGCTCAGTTCCTTTCTTTTTTAGGTGTTTCAGGAAACGCCATACACTTCTCCAGAGTGGCTGTTGGCAATTTACATCCCACCCATCAGCATAACAATGCTCCGTTTTCTCCATGGCCTGTCCTGTCTTTCTGGATTTTACAGTTTTTTCAGATGGCCCTTATGACCAGGGGGAAGTGAGACTTCATTGTAGTGCAGATTTCCTTTGCAAGCTTGCTTGGTTGGCCAAAAAGCGTGTATGCGTTTTTTCCTGACTATATTCAGGAAAAATCGAATATGCCCTTTTTAGCCAAGTGCATCATTGTCAACGTTCTGCCTCTTTTCCTATGCTTTAAATGCATTTTCAGTCTAACTCCTGATATCGGTTTCCTGCAATTCTGCCCCACTTTCAAGTCCTCTTCGCGTCCTTACTTCAATATATTTTTGGACAATAGCTGTCATTTATAACTCTGCATGTTTGTGAATTAGAGTGCCCCTGAGCTCGTTTCTTCAACTCGTTTTCTTTTGAGCTGGCTGCAAAACCATAGGATTGCTTCTGGCCCTAAACTTGTTCTGGCATTGCACGCTGACCGTTTGTTTAATTCTCCTTCCTGGTGGGAAATGAGCATTACATTTGCCCATGCAGACACCTACAGCTAATCTCTCATTGGTTCTCCCTATTCCTGTACATCTTCTGCGTAAATTGCAAACTGAGCCAGACAGGAGGTTAAAGACACTGACTCTCCAAGTGGGGAGAGTGTTAGTAAAGCGTCTGGAATGGTGAACCCGAGTACCAGGGGACGAAAACTGAGATGCATTTAAAAACGTTTCCCAATCACACGGTGGACCATACACTGGGTTTCCCATGCACGTTTTAGCTGAAGGAAGAATCCCTTAAACCTGGAGAGTTGAAACCCATGGAATGGGTAAAATGCTGTATGACTTCAAATGGTCTGCATTTGCTCACAGAACCTCACCAATGCTATCAGCTCGAAGTGTCCAGCCTTATGTCTCATCCAGCTGTGGGTGTAGATGTGTTAAATCCAGGTTGCATCACAAGCCCTGAAAGAATTTTTTAAGAATTGCTCTCTATTTCACTGCCATTTTGTTATGTTTTTGAAATTTATTTTGAAAATGTGATTTAGCTGATTTTCACTGCTTCGTTTATGTCGCTCTACACACGCTTGATTCTCTTACGGAGACATATAAATCCATACGTTTTAAGACTCTTACTAGTCAGGTATATTCCTAGGTGGTGAATATGGGGTGTTGAGTCATTTCGTTGACCAAAAAGTAGGTCTTTTCTATTACATATTTGGCTTATGGAACAGTATCTGTGCTAATTTCAATCTCTGGTTTTATTCAGCACCCGAACTCACCTTTCCCCTTAAGCAAGCATATGTTGGTTTTCTAAATTTGAGGCCCCGTTCTGTTTTGTAGTTCCATTCATGTGTCCCCAAGTTTACATTCCGTGTATTAGTGATATCTTATGTTGCTTTAAATGATATCTTATGATATGTGTCTTTTTCTTTTGAATTATGTGACTTCGAATGATCATACGTAACTCCTCTGGAGTTGTTACAAATGGCCATATTTCATTGATTTCCAGGCTGAGTAATATTCCACTCTACATAAGTACCACATCTCTATCCATTTTTTCCCTCCAGAGACATTTAAGTTATATCCTAGTCGAGGTTCTTTTAAACAGAGAGGCGGTAAACATTGGGGTGCCTGTGTCCTCTCGATTTTTGTTTTTCCCAAGATACACGTCCATGAGTGCAAGTGCCCTGTGCTCTGTAGCTCATTTTTTAGATGCTTTAGTAAACACAATACACTTCTCCAGAGTGACCGTTGGCAATATACATTTCCACTATAAGCCTCACAGGGCTCCCTTTTCTCCTTTCCTGTCCTGCATTTCTGGTGTTTACACTTTATGAGGACGGCTCTTCTGACTGATGTGAAGTGATATCTTTTGTAGTATTGATTTCCAGGGCCCACCTGTTTGGTTGGCTAAAAATGTGTGTGCCCTTTTCTTGAATATATACAGAAAGAGACGCATACACCCTTTTTGACCAAGTGCAAAGTTGCAAATGTTCAGCCCCTTTTCTGGTGCTTAATGGCGAGTCCTTTCTACCTCTTCCAATCCCTTTCCTGCCATTCTCCCTTGCTTACAAGTCCTTTTCTCTGACTATCCTCAAGACATTTTTTAGGGATAGATATTTTCAACTCTGCAGTTTCGTGAATTTTAGTGCCCCTGAGTTCCATTTTTTACTTGTGTTTATGGGAACTGGCCACAAAGCAGCGGGATTTCCTCAAGGCCTATTCTGTTTCCATGGGCAACCCTAGCCTTTGGTCAATTCGTCTTTCTGATTGGAAATTAAAGTGACATGTGGCTGTCCGAGCACCTAGGACTTGTCTCTCATTGTTCCTCCTCCTTCCGCTTCATCCTCTGGACAAATTCCAAACTGTACACAACAGGATGTTGACAGTGCTGACATCTCCAAGTGGGGAGACTGTTAGTAAAGACGCCGGAGTGGTGAACCCGAGCACCAGGAGATGAGGAGATGAGATGCCTTTTCCAAACTCTTCCCGATCAGACGGTATACCATCCTCTGGGTGTGACAGGCATGTTTTAGCTGTAGGAAGGATCCCATTCATGTGAGGAGACCACCAGGGCTTTTTCAAAATCAGTGTCTCTCCGCAACCCAAACTGGGGAATTTTTTAAGCTACGGCTACACATATGTTCATTAAGGGCCTTGGGAAGTAGGCAGAGTCCAAATTTTAGATGATTGAAGTCTTCAGGGTCAGAAGCACTCACCAACGGCTTCCCTTAAGTTCCATTTTAACTGTCATTGATAGATGATGTCAATAAAAATATCTATTCTTTTTCAGATTATTTCCCCTTATAGGTTATTGCAAAATATTGAGTGTAGTTCCCTGTGCTATACAGTAGTTCCTTGTTGATGATTGATTATATACATAGCAGTGTGTATGTGTTAATCCCAAACTGTTAATTTATCCCTCCTCCCACCTTTCCTCTTTGGTAATCATAAATTATAAGATTTTATACTTCTCAGAAATGGGGGAGCTGAAAGAGAGGTATCATTTTCAATGGAAAAGCATTTAAAACAAGATTGAAGCTTTAACCAAGATTATTAGATGTACATCCTTGGAAAGAAATCATTTCGTTTCTCTAATATTGACCTGACAAATAAGACAAACCTTTTCAGTGAACTTGCTTATAATAAAGTGATGGAAATATCAAATGGAAGTGTTAGAAACATCTTATTTTACCCGAGCTTTATACACTGTTCTATGTTAATTACAGTTTGGCTCACACATCTGTTCATTGAAGTTACAAGGTTCTCAATTTCTGTTACTGATCCTCCAGAGTGGACCCCAACAAGTGTCCCCCTGCCCGGTGTCATTGGAGCCAACAGATCGAGACTGAGTTTGGTTCAGAAGCAAAGGAAACTTTATATTTTGATCAGAGAATGGAGAGGTGAGAGCAAGTGCTACCCTGTGGGCTGTGGGCTGGGCTGCTGTGTAGAGATCCTGTCAGAGTCAGTGGGAGGGAGGGGGCAGAGCTCTCTCGAGGGCCCGGTTGGCTGCAGCTCAGGCTCTATATCACGGAGTCTGCCCTGGGCCCCAGGATCTGATGTGTCGACCCAGCCATTCTGCACTAGAAAATCTGGTCTGAAGTGCCAGGTGTGGAACCTCTGTATGCGGGACCCTAGGAGCACGTGAAATTAGACAAAGCACAAAGGATAAAAAGGTTAGACTTTATTTTATTGCCCAGATTCTATTTTTATCTCCCAGGGATTTTTAAGGGGCTTTGCCTGGGACAAACCCCACTTCTGCCTTTTGTTCCCTTCCTCATTCTTGGAGTGCTGAGGGTGCAGACCCTTCTTCTGTAACTGCTGAGTGCTGAGTTAAGAGCACTCATACTCGTGGGCGAGGGTCAGAACTTCTCCCCAGCAGCCTCCAGGTGACGTTGATTGTCCCCAGGGCTGCTGCCTCCCTGCTCGTCCGCCTGAGCACCAGTATTGGAAGTGTTATAGATTCTAATGACCGTTAAGGGTCCAGGAAGGAGATGTGCAGTGATGCTGTGAGGTCCAGTTTCACCCCGCCCCACATTTATTTGGCCACCTTAGGCTGACCGTTTCTGCCAGCCTAGATGCTCTGACCAGTAGTCTGCGCTTTCTTCAATTAGGCCCCTGAATTAACGTAAAAACAGCACCAGGTGTCAGGACCCTGCCCGCTCAACTCCCAGACAGCCCAGGGTCAGTGGTGATGAAGGACCATGATGGCCACTGAGTCAACAGCCTTTTGAAGTAAACAGGAGTCCAGCCGGTCTTATTGGCCACCATCATCACGGTGTTTCTAGGCTTTTCTATGGTGACAGCGTGATATTCGGTTCCCCCGCCAAGATTATTAGCTCCCCTCTGGGTGCAGTAAGTCCTGCAAGCAGTAGTCTACTCTTTTGGGACACACTCTTGTTGTTTTATGAGAGAAACTCCAGGTCAAGTGATGGTCACATGAGTTGTCATGTTGCCCCGTTGCCCCTGGTTATCTCTCTGGAGGTTGGAGTTGGAGGGCCTCCTCACTCGAGGTCAGTGTGCCCACGGAGCAAACCCTGCAACTTCAGGGCATGGTTGGGGGTTAGGATCACCACGTGGGGTCCTTTTCCCTTAAGAGGGAGGTGGCCTTTTGGGCTGCTGATTTCCAGGTTTTTAGATACCGCCAGTATCTTGGGCAGATGTGGCGGTGGGCCAAGCTCCATGGTGACCGTAGTTTATCCTACCTATATGGCATTCTTGCATTGTTCCATTTCAAGTGGTCTCAGTTTTTGCACTAATACTCCAATGGCGATTCACCTTTCACCAGGAATGTAAAGGTCAAAGGGTTTAGCTAAATTAGGGAGTTCCAGGGCAAGGGTCTGAATTGACTGCTCTTTCCATTCTTGAAAGGCCACTTCTGGATTCTATTCAAAAGGATCATCATCTTTTCCTTTCAGTGTTTCATATAGAGGCCCAGCAAGTAGACTGTAGTTAGGGATCCAGAAGCAGCAAACCCTGGCCTCCCCAGGAACCCCTAAGCTGTCTTCTAGTTTTAGAAAGGGGTAACGCTATAAATTGTTTCTTCCCTTTCCTGGGATGTGCTTCTCCGACCTTCTGTGAGAATGAAGCCCAGGCAGGTCACCGTAGTCTGTGATATTTGAGCTTTTTCTTGGACAACTTCTATCCTCTATTGGCTTGGTAGTTCAGAGGTCTCCTTAGTAGGGCTGGCGATCAGAATGTCGTCTGCATATTGAAGGAGTGTTTCCTTTTCCAGAGGTAGAGCTTTTAGGTCTTTAGCTGAGCTTTCCCCAAAGGTGGTGTGGGAATTTTTGAACCCTTGGGGCAAGACGGCCCGGAAGTATTGTTTTAGTTGTATGTTGAGTCCTGCCACTCACAAGCCAAAATTTCTTGTGACTCTCGGACTAATGGAATACAAAAGAAGGCATCATTCAAGACTAATACAGAATACCAAGTCCTGGTGGTTGGTAGAATGACCAGCAGGGTGTAGGATTTAGGAACTACTGGAGGTATATCCTCGGTGGCTTCACTGACTGTCCTGACATCCTTTACCAGAACTCCAGCAGCCCATGGGGCTGTCGAGGTCAGGCCAATCCCAGGATATGAAGCTCACCTGGGCAGGTACCCCACCCCCACGCCAGCCCACGGGGCTCTCGTGTTCAGGCCCCTCCCAGGATATGGGGTTCCCTGCGCAGGTCCCCTGCAGCCCATGGGGCTCTCGTGGTCAGGCCCCTCCCAGGATACAGAGCTACCCTTGCAGGTACCGTGGCAAGGCTGGGCACACAGGAACCGTGCACATAGCCCACATTGCAGAGCACTCCCAGCTCACCTGTCGCTCAGATCTGACACAGAGCACCTCAGAGCAGGACTTGAACTAACAAATAGCACCTCCGTCAGGTCTGTGACCCTGGGCATCACTCTGTGCGGCCTCCCTCCACCTGGTCTTCCAGAGACTTCCACTGCACCCGGGGCACCAGGCCTCTGTCTCCACCCACCACCCACCCCTCCTCTCCCTGACTCCTGGGGTCCTCTCATTAGGAGAGGGTTTTCTTGAAGTTGTCTCCCACTCATGGGCCAGTTAAAATGATTAGAAAACAAGCCGGAGCTACAACCCCTTGTCTATCCTGACTCTCAAGAGCCCACAGCTGTTCCTTGGACCTGGCTGATTCAGCAATTTCCATTTTCTGCAATTGTGAGACCCTGAGGGGTGATGATTGGCTGACCTGGGCAGCCTGACCGTGCCGGCCAGCCCTCCCCAGGTGTGCCTGGGTTGAGATCGATATAAACACACATATAAAATGGCTGTGCCTGACGCCATTTTCTCTGCCCTGTCAACAGTCTCGGGGCTGGGCTGGTGGGACGGAGTGAGAGGCCACGGCTTTGTGGGTGGCCCAGTGTGAGTGGGGTTCTGCTGGACTTTCTGCAGCAGTTGCCAAGATGCCACCTGCTAAAGAAGAGGATGTGACACCCATACCTGCTGCTGGAATTTCTTCCTGGGCAGAGGTGAGGAAGGAAGAAAGCAGTGGGGGCGAGGACAGGAGGGGTATCTCAGGCAGGGAAATGGAAAGCTTCCAGAAGAGCACCCAGGGCCAGGGCCATCCTGGCTGGCCTGCAGGCACCAAGTCGGCCGGCATGCTGTCACTCGTGTGGCTCCATGGCCCTTCCTCTAGGCTTTCAAGTCCTTGTACATATTCAGGTGTTTTACCTGGGAAGGGTGGGAACATTTCAGCAGCAGCTGGCCTGGGGTTCGGCCCACGTTTACTCACAGATGCCTCGGCATGGTCCCCCAGCTTTGCAAAGAGGACGCTTGTTGCGTGGGGCCTGCTGGCTGAATGGGAGATGATTCCCCACCACTGACCAACTTCAGAATGGTTTACAACTGGAGCAAGTGCCCTGATACGGTTTTCCTCTGTGTAAATGGTGGGTTCTGATTTTTTTTCTTTTTTCCGTTTTTGGTTCAAGGTAGATTTTATTCCTCTTTTTTGTATTTACAGATATAAGCATGGAAATAATTTATTCATATTAATACATGTATGTGAAGGGAAGAATATTTTTTCTGTTTTACTTTTTTTAATTTTATTTTTTTAATTTTGAATTTTATTTTATTTTTTATACAGCAGGTTCTTATTGGTTATCTATTTTATACATATAAATGTATACATGCCAATCCCAATCTCTCAACTCCTCCCACCACCACCCCCCCAACCGCTCTCCCCCCTTGGTGTCCATACGTTTGTTGTCTACATCTGTTGCTCTATTTCTGTCTTGCAAAACGGTTCATCTGTACAATTTTTCTAGGTTCCACATATATGCATTAATATACAAGATTTGTTTTGTTTTTCTCTTTCTGACTTACTTCACTCTGTATGACAGTCTCTAGATCCATCAACGTCTCTACAAATGATCCAATTTCATTCCTTTTTATGGCTTAGTAATATTCCATTTTATATATGTACCACATCTTTATGCATTCGTCTGTCTGGGCATTTAGGTTGCTTCCATTACCTGGATATTGTAAATAGTGATGCAATGAACATTGCGGTGAATGTCTCTTTTTGATTTTTGGTTTTGTCTGGGTATATGCCCAGTAGTGGGATTGCTGTATCATATGGTAATTCTATTTTTAGTTTTATAAGAAACTCCATAATGTTCTCCACAGTGACTGTATCTATTTACATTCCCAACAATAGTGGAAGAGGGTTCCTTATCTCCACACCCTTTCCAGCATTTGTTGTTTGTAGATTTTCTGATGATGCCCATTCTAACAGGTGTGAGATGATACAGCATGGATGAGTCTATTTCGTTGAGCAAGGAGTAGGTCTTGTCTATTACATATTTGGCTTATGGAAAGGTATCTGTGCTAATTTCAATCTCTGGTTTTATACAGCACCCCAACTCAACTTTCCCCTTAAGCAAGCATAAGTTTTTTAGCTAAATGTGAGACACTGTTCGGTTTTGTAATTCAGTTCATGTGGAGCCAAGTTTACACTCCCTCTATTAGTGATATCTTATGATTACTGTCTTTCTCTGTGTGACATATTTCTCTTAGAGTCATCGTGCTTAAGTCCACTCAATTTGCTGCTACAGGCCTGATGACATTGATTTCATTGCTGAGTGATATTCCGTTGTACGTAAGTAGCACAACTTCTTTATCTATTTTTTTCTTTCTGGGATATTTAATTTGTACTGGACTCAAGGTTCTTGTAAACACAGCAGCCCTAAATTTTGTGTTGGCTGTGTCTTGTTGATTTTAATTTTCCTAAGCTATAGGACCATAAGTGGAAGTGCCCTAGGCTCTGTAGCTTTGTTTTTTAGATGTTTCAGGATACACCATAAACATCTCCAGAGTGTCTGTTGGCAATTTACATCCCACCCATCAGCATAACAAGGCTCCCTGTTCTCCATGGCCTGTCCTGTGTTTCTCGTTTTTACACTTTTTTCAGATGGCCCTTTTGACGAATGGGAAAAGAGACTTCATTGTAGTGCGGATTTCCATTGCTCGAGTGCTTGGTTGACCAAAAAGGGCGTATGCGTTTTTTCCTGAATATATTCACGAAAAAATGCATACGCTCTTTTTGTCCAAGTGCATCACTGTCAAAGATCTGCTGCTTTTCATATGCTTTAAATGCAATTCAAATCTACCTCCTGAAATCTGATTCCTGGAATTCTGCCGTGTTTTCAAGTCTTCTTTGCAGCCTTACTTCAATATATTTTTGACAATAGTTGTCATTTATAACTCTGCAGGTTTGTGAATTACAGTGTCCCTGATTTCCTTTCTTAACTCGCTTCCTTGTAAGCTGGCCACAAAACCGCAGGTTTGCTTCAGGCCGTAATCTGGTTCCGGCACGGCACGCTGAGCGTTTGGTTAATTCCTCTTCCTGGTGGGAAATGAGAGTTAAATGTGCCCGTCCAGACACCTGCCTCACTCCCAGCCCATTGGTGATGTGTGTCCTCTGGTTTGAGGCCACATGTGCCAGTTTACTCACCTATTAAAGATGTGGACCCACTGGTGTGAGGACACTCCTGCCTGGTTCATATCCCCTTGGTGATGTGGGCTGTCTGGTGAGAGTCTGATCCTGGCTGGTTTCGTCACCTTTCTGTGAGGTGGTCCCTCTGCTCTGAGGTCACACCTGCCTGGCTTGTTCCCGTTGCCTTGGAGACGTCGGCCCTCTGGTGGCAGTTGGAGCTTGCTGGGAGTCTCCTCCCCTTGGTGATGAGGGCCCTGTGGCATCAGTCAATAACTGCTGGGCTCCCCATTTTTTCTGATGTTTGCCCACTTGTGCGATGACACTCCTGCCGGGTTTCCATCCCCATGTGGATATGCGCCTTCTGCTGTGAGGTCCCAACGGTTGGGTCGCTCACAGTTTAATGATGAGGGCCCTCTGGTGTGAGTTCATTCCAGAAAGGATCCCATTGCCTCGCTGCTCCTGGCCGCCTGCTGGGACATTCCAACTGCTGGATTCCTCACATTTTTTGATCTATGGTGTCTGTGTTGTTAGGCTACTCCTGCCTGCCTCACTCTGAGCACCTTGGAGATGTGGTTCCTGTGGTTTAGGCCACATGTTCTGGGTTCCTCACCTTTCCATTATTTGGCCACACTGGTGTGAGGATACTTCTGCCTGGTTCCGGTCCCCTTGGTGATGTGGGCCCTCTGGTGAGAGTCTTATCCTGGCTGGGCTCCTCTCCCTTCTGTGACGTTTGCCCTCTGCTGTGAGTTCAATCCTGCCTGGCTGGCGCACGTCACCTTGGCGACGTGGGCCCTCAGTTGGGATTTGGTGCCTGCTGGGAGTTTCCTCCCTTCGGTAATGAGGGCCCTCTGGCCTCTGGCCCTAACTCCTGGGCTCCCAAATTTTTCTGATGTGTGCCCTGTGGTGCGAGTACACTCCTGCCAGGTTCCCAACCCCATGGAAATGGGGGCCTTCTGCTCTGTGGACACAATGGCTGGGTTCACAGTTTCATGATGAGGGCCCTCTTTTGTGAGTTCACACCGACCTGGAACCCATAGCCTCGCTGCTCCTTGCCACCTGCTGGGACGTTCCAACTGCGGGATTCCTCACCTTTTTTATTCTATGGGCCCTCTGTTTTGAGGCTACTCCTGCCTGCCTCCCTCGCAGACCCTTGGTGATGTATGTCCTCTGGTTTGAGGCCACGTGTGTTGGGTCCCTCACCTTTCGATGATATGGCCCCAATGGTGTGAGGACACTCCTGCCTGGTTCACATCCCCTTGGTGTTGTGGGCCCTCTGGTGAAAGTCTGATCCTTGCTGGGTTCCTGACCCTTCTTTGAGGTGGGCCCTCTTCTGTGAGGTAACTCCTGCCTGGCTTGCTCACATTGCCTTGGTGACGTCAGCCATCTGGTTGCAGTTGGAGCCTGCTGGGAGCCTCCTCTCCTAGCTGATGAGGGCCCTCTGGTATCAGGCTCTAACTGCTGGGCACCCCACGTTTTCTGACTGAGCCCAGTGATGCCAGGACACTCCTGTAAGGTTCCCATCCCCATGAGGAAGTGGGCCTTCTGCTCAGTGGTCCCAACGCCTGGGTTGCTCACAGTTTCGTGATGTTGGTTCTCTGGTGTTAGTTCACTCAGGCCTAGATCCCATAGCCTCTGTGCCCTGGGCCGACTGCTGGGAGGTTCCAACTGCTGGATTCCGCCCCTTTTTTATACTTTGGGCCCTCTGTTGTGAGGCTCCTCCTGCCTGCCTCACTCCAAGCCCCTTGGTGATGTAGGTCCTCTGGTTTGAGGCAACATGTGCCGGTTGCCTCACCTTTTAGGTATGTGACCCCACTGGCGTGAGGACACTCGTGACTGGTTCCCATCCTCTTGTTGATGTGGGCCCTCTGGTGAGAGTTGGACCCTGGCTTGATTCCTCTTACTTCTGGGAGGTGGGTCCTCTGCTGTGAGGTCACTCCTGCCTGGCTGGCACACGTCGCCTTGGCCACATGGGCCCTCTGGTTGCAGTTGGAGCGTGCTGGGAGCCTCCTCCCATCGGTGATGAGGGCCCTCTGGCGTCAGGCCCTAACTGCTGGGCTCCCCACATTTTCTGATATGTGCTCACTGGTGCGATGACACTCCTGCCAGGTTCCCATCCCCATGCGGATTTGGGCCTTCTGTTCTGAGGTGCCAACGTGTGGGTTGCTCACAGTGTCAGGATGTGGGCCCTCTGCTGTGAGTTCACTCCGGCATGCATCCCATATCCTCGGTGTTCTGGGCCACCTGCTTGGAGCTTCCAACTGCAGGATTCCTTACCTTTTTTCTTCTATGGGCCGTGTGTTGTGAGACACTTCCTGCCTGCCTCACTCTGAGCCCCTTGTTGTTGTGGGTCTTCTGGTTTGAGGCCACATGTGGTGGATTTCTCGCCTTTCAATGATGTGGCCCCACTGGGGTCAGAACACTCCTGCCTGGTTCCCATCCCCTTGGTGATGTGGGCCCTCTGGTGAGAGTCTCATCCTGGTTGGGTTCCTCACAGTTTCGTAAGGTTGGCCCTCTGCCCTGAGGTCACTCCTGCCTGGCTGGCACACACCGCCTTGGTGACGTCGGCCCTCTGACCGCAGATGGAGCGTGCTGGGAGCCTTCTCCTCTCGGTGATGAGGACACTCTGGTGTCAGGCCCTAACTGCTGGGTACCCATATTTTCTGATACGTGCTAAGTGGTGAGAGGACACTCCGGCCAGGTTCCCATCCCCATGCGATTTGGGCCTTCTGTTCTGAGGTGCCAATGGCTGGGTTGCTCACAGTGTCAGGATGTGGGCCCTCTGCTGTGAGTTCAATCCGGCATGGATCCCATAGCCTCGGTGCTCTGGGACAACTGCTTGGAGCTTCCAACTGCGGGATTCCTCACCTTTTTTATTTTATGGGCCCTCTGTTTGAGACACCTCCTGCCTGCCTCACTCTGAGCCCCTTGTTGATATGGGTCCTCTGGTTTAGGCCATATGTTCTGGGTTCCTCACTTTTCTATGATTTGGCCATACTGGTGTGAGGCCACTCCTGCCTGGTTCTGATCCCCTTGGTGATGTGGGCCCTCTGGTGATTGTCTTATCCTGGCTGGGTTCCTCCCCCTTCTGTGACGTAGGCCCTCTGCTGTGAGGTCACTCCTGCCTGGCTGACGCACGTCACCTTGGCGACGTGGGCCCTCAGTTGGGAGTTGGTGCCTGCTAGGAGTCTGCTCCCCTCGGTAATTAGGGCTGTCTGGAGTCAGGCCCTAACTCCTGGGCTCCCAAACTTTTCTGATGTGTGCCCTGTGGTGCGAGTACACTCCTGCCATGTTACCAAACCCATGGGAATGTGGGCCTTCTGTTCTGTGGTCCCAACAGCTGTGTTGTTCACAGTTTCATGATGAGGGCCCTCTGTTGTGAGTTCACACTGGCTGGGATCCCATAGCCTCGCTGCTCCTTGCCGCATGCTAGGAGTTTCCAACTGCGGGATTCCTCACATTTTTTATTCTATGGGTCCTCTGTTTTGAGGGTCCTCCTGCCTGCCTCACTCCCAGCCCCTTGGAGATGTGGGTCGGCTTGTTTGGGCCACATATTCTGGGTTCCTCACCTTTCTATGATTTGGCCACACTGGTGTGAGGCCACTCCTGCCTGGCTTGCTCCCATTGCCTTCGTGACGTCGGACCTCTGGTGGCAGTTGGAGCCTTCTTGTACGCTCCTCTCCAAGGTGATGAGGGCCCTCTTGCGTCAGGCCCTAACTGCTGGGCTCCGCACATTTTCTGATGTGAGCCCACTGGTGCAATGTCACTCCTTCCAGGTTCCCATCCCCATGCGGATTTGGGACTTCTGTTCTGAGGTGCCAACGGCTGGGTTGCTCCCAGTGTCAGGATGTGGGCCCTCTGCTGTGAGTTCACTCCGGCATGCATCCCAGAGCCTCGGTGCTCTGGGCCACCTGCTTGGATCTTCCAACTGCAGGATTCCTTACCTTTATTCTTCTATGGGCCGTGTGTTGTGAGACACTTCCTGCCTCCCTAACTCTGAGCCCCTTGTTGATGTGCGTGTTCTGGATTGAGGCCACATGTTGTGGGTTCCTCGCATTTCAGTGATGTGGCACCACTGTGGTGAGAACACTCCTGCCTGGTTCCCATCCCCTTGGTGATGTGGGCCCTCTGGTGAGAGTCTCATCCTGGTTGGGTTCCTCACAGTTCCGTAAGGTTGACCCTCGTCCCTGAGGTCACTCCTGCCTGGCTGGCACACCCCGCCTTGGTGACGTCGGCCCTCTGGCGGCAGTTGGAGCATGCTGGGAGCATTCTCCTCTCGGTGATGAGGACACTCTGGCGTCAGGCCCTAACTCCTGGGCTCCCATACTTTTCTGATGTGTGCCCTCTGGTGGGAGTACACTCCTGTCAGGTTCCCAACCACATGGGAATGTGGGCCTTCTGCTCTGTTGTCCCAACTGCTGGGTTGTTCACAGTTTCGTGATGAGGGCCCTCTGTTGTGAGTTCACACCGGCCGGGATCCCATAGCCTCGCTGTACCTTGCCGCCTGCTGGGAGGTTCCAACTGCGGGATTCCCCACCTTTTTTATTTTATGGGCCCTCTGTTTGAGACACCTACTGCCTGTCTCACTCTGAGCCCCTTGTTGATGTGGGTCCTCTGGTTTAGGCCATATGTTCTGGTTTCTTCACTTTTCTATGATTTGGTCATACTGGTTTGAGGCCACTCCTGCCTGGTTCTGATCCCCTTGGTGATGTGGGCCCTCTGGTGGGAATCTTATCCTGGCTGGGTTCCTCCCCCTTCTGTGACGTAGGCCCTTGGCTGTGAGGTCATTCCTGCCTGGCTGTCACACGTCACATTGGCGACGTGTGCCCTCAGTTGAGAGTTGGTGCCTGCTAGGAGTCTGCTCCCCTCTGTAATTAGGGCCATTTGGCGTCTGGCCCTAACTCCTGGGCTCCCAAAATTTTCTGATGTGTGCCCTGTGGTGCGAGTACACTCCTGCCAGGATGCCAACCCCATGGGAATGTGGGCCTTCTGTTCTGTGGTCCCAACAGCTGTGTTGTTCACAGTTTAATGATGAGGGCCCTCTGTTGTGAGTTCACACTGGCTGGGAACCCATAGCCTCGCTGCTCCTTGCCGCATGCTAGGAGGTTCCAACTGCGGGATTCCTCACTTTTTTATTCTATGGGTCCTCTGTTTTGTGGCTCCTCCTTCCTGCCTCACTTCCAGCCCCTTGGAGATGTGGGTCCTCTTGTTTAGGCCACATGTTCTGGGTTCCTCACCTTTCTATTATTTGGCCACACTGGTGTGAGGCCACTCCTGCCTGGATCCGATCCCCTTGGTGATGTGGGCCCTCTGGTGAGAGTCTGATCCTGGCTGGGTACCTCACCCTTCTGTGAGGTGGGCCCTCTGACATGAGGTCACTCCTGCCTGGGTGGCACACGTCGCCTTGGTGACATGGGCCCTCTGTTGGCCATTGGAGTGTGCTGGGAACCTCCTCCCCTCTTTAATGAGGGCCCTGGATAAAACGCATATGCCCTTCTTGGCCAAGTGCATCATTATCGACGTACTGCCTCTTTTCCTATGCTTTAAATGCAGTTACTGTCTACCTCCTGAAATCGGTTTCCTTCATTTCTGCCCCACTTTCAACTCTGCTTTGCAGCCTTACTTCAATATATTTTTGGAAGATAGCTGTTATTGATAACTGCAGGTTTGTGAATGACAGTGCCCCTGAGCTCTTTTTTTCAACTAGCTTTCTTTTGAGCTGGCCGCAAAACTGCAGGATTGCTTCAAGCCCTAATCTTGTTCCGGCATGGCACGCTGAGCCTTTAGTTCATTCCTCTTCCTGGTGGGAAATGAGAGTTAAATTTGCCCGTGCAGACAGCTACAGCTACTCTCTCATTAGTTCTCCCTATTCCTGTTCATCTTGCGCAGAAATTGCAAACTGTGCCAAACAGGAGATAAAGGCACTGACTGTCCAGGTGGGGAGACTGTTAGTAAAGGGTCTGGAATTGTGAACCCGAGAAAAAGCGGACGAAAACGAACATGCATTTGAAAACGTTTCCCGGTCACATGGTGCACCATACTGTGGGATTCCCATGCATGTTTTAGCTGAAGGAAGAATCCCTTAAACCTGGAGAGTTGGGACACATGGAACGGGTACCATGCAGTATGACTTCAAAGGGTCTGCATTTGCTCATCGAACCTCACCAATACTATCAGCCCGAAGTGTCCAACCTTATGTCTCACTCAGCTCTGTGTGTCGATGAGGTAAATCCAGGTTGCATCACAAGCACTGAATGAAATATTTAAGAATTGCTCTCCATTTCACTGTCATTGTGTTTTGTTTTTGTAATTAATTTTGATAATGGGATTTATCGGATTTTCCCTGCTACATTCATGCAGCTGTACACACGCTTGATTCTCTTATGGAGACATATAAATCCATGGGTTTGAAGATTCTTACTAGTAAGGTGTATTGCTAGGCGTTGAATATGGGGTGTATAGTCCATCTCGTTGAGCAAGGGGTAGGTCTTGACTATTACATATAAGACTTATGGAATGGTATCTGTGCTAATTTCTATCTCTGGGTTTATGCAGCACCCCAACTCACCTTTCCCCTTAAGCAAACATAAGTTGGTTTTCTAAATTTGAGACCCTGTTCTGTTTTGTAATTCAGTTCATGTGTAGCCAAGATTACATTCCGTGTATTAGTGATATCTTATGATGTTTCATTTTCTGTGTGACTTATTTCACTTGAATCACCGTACCTGAATCCACTCATTATGCCACGACGGGCCTGATGACATAGATTTCATTGGTGAGTGATATTCCTTTGTACGTACGTACCACAACTTCTTTATCCATTTTTCGCTTTCTGGGATATTTAACTTGTACCGTAGACGAGGTTCTTGTAAACAGAGCCGTCTGAAACTTTGGGGTGTCTGTGTGTTTCTGATTTTAATTTCCCTAAGCTATAGGACCATAAGTGGAAGTGCCGTAGGCTCCGTTGCTTTGTTTTTTAGGTGTTTCAGGAAACACCATACACTACTCCAGAGTGGCTGTTGGCAATTTACATCCCACCCATCAGCATAACAAGGCTCCCTGTTCTCCAAGGCCTGTGCTGCATTTCTGGATTTGACACTTTTTTCAGATGTCCCTTTTGACCGGTGGGCAGTGAGACGTCACTATAGTGCAGATTTCTTTAACATGCTTGCTTGGTTGGCCAAAAAGGGCGTATGCTTTTTTTCCTGAATATATTCAGGAAAAAACGCATACGCCCTTTTTGGCCAAGTGCATCATTGTCGACGTTCTGCCTCTTTTCCTATGCTTTAAATGCAATTCCAGTCTACCCCCTGAAATCTTTCTCCTGCAATTCTGCCCCGCTTTCAAGTCCTCTTCGCAGCCTTCCTTCAATACATTTTTGGACGATAGCTGTAATTTATAACTCTGCAGGTTTGTGAATTACAGTGCCCCTGAGCTCCTTTCTTCAAATCGCTTTCTTGTGAGCTGGCCGCAAACCCGCAGGATTGCTTCAGGCCCTAATCTGGTTCCGGCATGGCATGCTGAGCGTTTGGTTAATTCCACTTCCTGGTGGCAAATGAGCGTTAAATTTGCCTGTGCAGACACCTACAGCTAGTCTCCCATTGGTTCTCCCTATTCCTGTTCATCTTGGGCAGAAATTGCAAACTGTGCCAAACAGCAAGTTAAAGGCACTGACTCTCCAAGTGGGGAGAGTATTAGTAAACGGTCTGGAATTGTGAACCCGAGTAAAAGGGGACGGAAACTGAGATGCATTTGAAAACGTTTCCCGGTCACACGGTGCACCATACTTTGGGTTTCCCATGCATGTTTTAGCTGAAGGAAGGATCGCTTAAACCTGGAGATTTGGGACCCATGGAATGGGTACCATGCAGTATGACTTCAAATGGTTGCATTTGCTCATCGAACCTCACCAATGCTATCAGCCCGAAGTGTCCAACCTTATGTCTCACTCAGCTCTGGGTGTAGATGAGGTAAATCCAGGTTGCATCACAAGCACTGAATGAAATATTTAAGAATTGCTCTCCATTTCACTGTCATTGTGTTTTGTTTTTGTAATTAATTTTGATAATGGGATTTATCGGATTTTCCCTGCTGCATTCATGCAGCTGTACACACGCTTGATTCTCTTATGGAGACATATAAATCCATGGGTTTGAAGATTCTTACTAGTAAGGTGTATTGCTAGGCGTTGAATATGGGGTGTATAGTCCATCTCGTTGAGCAAGGGGTAGGTCTTGACTATTACATATAAGACTTATGGAATGGTATCTGTGCTAATTTCTATCTCTGGGTTTATGCAGCACCCCAACTCACCTTTCCCCTTAAGCAAACATAAGTTGGTTTTCTAAATTTGAGACCCTGTCCTGTTTTGTAATTCAGTTCATGTGTAGCCAAGATTACATTCCGTGTATTAGTGATATCTTATGATGTTGCATTTTCTGTGTGACTTACTTCACTTAGAATCATCGTACCTGAATCAACTCATTATGCCACAACGGGCCTGATGACATAGATTTCATTGGTGAGTGATATTCCATTGTACATACGTACCACAACTTCTTTATGCATTTTTCGCTTTCTGGGATATTTAACTTGTACCGTAGACGAGGTTCTTGTAAACAGAGCCGTCTGAAACTTTGGGGTGGCTATGTGTTTCTGATTTGAATTTCCCTAAGCTATAGTACCATAAGTGGAAGTGCCGTAGGCTCCGTTGCTTTGTTTTTTAGGTGTTTGAGGATACACCATACAGTTCTCCAGAGTGACTCTTGGCAATTTACATCCCGCCCATCAGCATAACAAGGCTCCCTGTTCTCCATGGCCTGTGTTGCCTTTCTGGATTTTACAATTTTTTCAGATGGCCCTTTTGACTGGGGGGCAGTGAGACTTCACTGTAGTGCCGATTTCTTTAACATGCTTGCTTGGTTGGCCAAAAAGTGCGTATGCGTTTTTTCCTGAATATATTCAGGAAAACACACATACGCCCTTTTTGGCCAAGTGCATCATTGTCGACGTTCTGCTTCCTTTCCTATGCTTTAAATGCAATTCCAGTCTACCCCCTGAAATCGTTTTCCTGCAATTCTGCCCCGATTTCGAGTCCTCTTCGCAGCCTTCCTTCAATATATTTTTGGACGATAGCTGTCATTTATAACTCTGCAGGTTTGCGAATTACAGTGCCCCTGAGCTCCTTTCTTCAAATCGCTTTGTTGTGAGCTGGCCGCAAAACCGCAGGATTGCTTCAGGCACTAATCTGTTTCCGGTACGGCATGCTGATCCTTTGGTTAATTCCCCTTCCTGGTGGGAAATGAGCGTTAAATTTGCCCGTGCAGACACCTACAGCTAGTCTCTCATTGGTTCTCCCTTTTCCTGTTCATCTTGCGCAGAAATTGCAAACTGTGCCAAAGACGAGGTTAAAGGCACTGACTCTCCAAGTGGGGAGAGTGTTAGTAAAGGGTCGGGAATGGTGAACCTGAGTAAAGGGGGACGAAATCTGAGATACATTTGAAAACGTTTCCCGGTCACACGGTGCACCATAATGTGGGTTTCCCATGCATGTTTTAGCTTAAGGAAGAATCCGTTAAACCTGGAGAGTTGGGACCCATGGAATGGGTACCATGCAGTATGACTTCAAAGGGTCTGCATTTGCTCATCGAACCTCACCAATGCTATCAGCCAGAAGTGTCCAACCTTATGTCTCACTCAGCTCTGGGTGTAGATGAGGTAAATCCAGGTTGCATCACAAGCCCTGCATGAATTATTTAAGAATTGCTCTCTATTTCACTGACTTTGTGTTTTGTTTTTGTAATTCATTTCAATAATGGGATTTATCGGATTTTCTCTGCTGCCTTCATGCAGCTGTACACACGCTTGTTTCTCTTATGGAGACATATAAATCCATGGGTTTGAAGATTCCTACTAGTCAGGTGTATTCCTAGGCGTTGAATATAGGGTGTTTAGCCCATTTCGTTGAGCAAGGGGTAGGTCTTGACTATTACATATTTGACTTATGGAATGGTATTTGTGCTAATTTCTATCTCTCGTTTTATGCAGCACCCCAACTCAACTTTCCCCTTAAGCAAACATAAGTTGGTTTTCTAAATTTGAGACCCTGTCCTGTTTTGTAATTCAGTTCATGTGTAGCCAAGATTACATTCCGTGTATTAGTGATATCTTATGATGTTGCATTTTCTGTGTGACTTACTTCACTTAGAATCATCGTACCTGAATCAACTCATTATGCCACAACGGGCCTGATGACATAGATTTCATTGGTGAGTGATATTCCATTGTACATACGTACCACAACTTCTTTATGCATTTTTCGCTTTCTGGGATATTTAACTTGTACCGTAGACGAGGTTCTTGTAAACAGAGCCGTCTGAAACTTTGGGGTGGCTATGTGTTTCTGATTTGAATTTCCCTAAGCTATAGTACCATAAGTGGAAGTGCCGTAGGCTCCGTTGCTTTGTTTTTTAGGTGTTTGAGGATACACCATACAGTTCTCCAGAGTGACTCTTGGCAATTTACATCCCGCCCATCAGCATAACAAGGCTCCCTGTTCTCCATGGCCTGTGTTGCCTTTCTGGATTTTACAATTTTTTCAGATGGCCCTTTTGACTGGGGGGCAGTGAGACTTCACTGTAGTGCCGATTTCTTTAACATGCTTGCTTGGTTGGCCAAAAAGTGCGTATGCGTTTTTTCCTGAATATATTCAGGAAAACACACATACGCCCTTTTTGGCCAAGTGCATCATTGTCGACGTTCTGCTTCCTTTCCTATGCTTTAAATGCAATTCCAGTCTACCCCCTGAAATCGTTTTCCTGCAATTCTGCCCCGCTTTCGAGTCCTCTTCGCAGCCTTCCTTCAATATATTTTTGGACGATAGCTGTCATTTATAACTCTGCAGGTTTGCGAATTACAGTGCCCCTGAGCTCCTTTCTTCAAATCGCTTTGTTGTGAGCTGGTCGCAAAACCGCAGGATTGCTTCAGGCACTAATCTGTTTCCGGTACGGCATGCTGATCCTTTGGTTAATTCCCCTTCCTGGTGGGAAATGAGCGTTAAATTTGCCCGTGCAGACACCTACAGCTAGTCTCTCATTGGTTCTCCCTTTTCCTGTTCATCTTGCACAGAAATTGCAAACTGTGCCAAAGACGAGGTTAAAGGCACTGACTCTCCAAGTGGGGAGAGTGTTAGTAAAGGGTCGGGAATGGTGAACCTGAGTAAAGGGGGACGAAAACTGAGATACATTTGAAAACGTTTCCCGGTCACACGGTGCACCATAATGTGGGTTTCCCATGCATGTTTTAGCTTAAGGAAGAATCCGTTAAACCTGGAGAGTTGGGACCCATGGAATGGGTACCATGCAGTATGACTTCAAAGGGTCTGCATTTGCTCATCGAACCTCACCAATGCTATCAGCCAGAAGTGTCCAACCTTATGTCTCACTCAGCTCTGGGTGTAGATGAGGTAAATCCAGGTTGCATCACAAGCCCTGCATGAATTATTTAAGAATTGCTCTCTATTTCACTGTCTTTGTGTTTTGTTTTTGTAATTCATTTCGATAATGGGATTTATCGGATTTTCTCTGCTGCCTTCATGCAGCTGTACACACGCTTGTTTCTCTTATGGAGACATATAAATCCATGGGTTTGAAGATTCCTACTAGTCAGGTGTATTCCTAGGCGTTGAATATAGGGTGTTTAGCCCATTTCGTTGAGCAAGGGGTAGGTCTTGACTATTACATATTTGACTTATGGAATGGTATTTGTGCTAATTTCTATCTCTCGTTTTATGCAGCACCCCAACTCAACTTTCCCCTTAAGCAAACATAAGTTGGTTTTCTAAATTTGAGACCCTGTCCTGTTTTGTAATTCAGTTCATGTGTAGCCAAGATTACATTCCGTGTATTAGTGATATCTTATGATGTTGCATTTTCTGTGTGACTTACTTCACTTAGAATCATCGTACCTGAATCAACTCATTATGCCACAACGGGCCTGATGACATAGATTTCATTGGTGAGTGATATTCCATTGTACATACGTACCACAACTTCTTTATGCATTTTTCGCTTTCTGGGATATTTAACTTGTACCGTAGACGAGGTTCTTGTAAACAGAGCCGTCTGAAACTTTGGGGTGGCTATGTGTTTCTGATTTGAATTTCCCTAAGCTATAGTACCATAAGTGGAAGTGCCGTAGGCTCCGTTGCTTTGTTTTTTAGGTGTTTGAGGATACACCATACAGTTCTCCAGAGTGACTCTTGGCAATTTACATCCCGCCCATCAGCATAACAAGGCTCCCTGTTCTCCATGGCCTGTGTTGCCTTTCTGGATTTTACAATTTTTTCAGATGGCCCTTTTGACTGGGGGGCAGTGAGACTTCACTGTAGTGCCGATTTCTTTAACATGCTTGCTTGGTTGGCCAAAAAGTGCGTATGCGTTTTTTCCTGAATATATTCAGGAAAACACACATACGCCCTTTTTGGCCAAGTGCATCATTGTCGACGTTCTGCTTCCTTTCCTATGCTTTAAATGCAATTCCAGTCTACCCCCTGAAATCGTTTTCCTGCAATTCTGCCCCGATTTCGAGTCCTCTTCGCAGCCTTCCTTCAATATATTTTTGGACGATAGCTGTCATTTATAACTCTGCAGGTTTGCGAATTACAGTGCCCCTGAGCTCCTTTCTTCAAATCGCTTTGTTGTGAGCTGGCCGCAAAACCGCAGGATTGCTTCAGGCACTAATCTGTTTCCGGTACGGCATGCTGATCCTTTGGTTAATTCCCCTTCCTGGTGGGAAATGAGCGTTAAATTTGCCCGTGCAGACACCTACAGCTAGTCTCTCATTGGTTCTCCCTTTTCCTGTTCATCTTGCGCAGAAATTGCAAACTGTGCCAAAGACGAGGTTAAAGGCACTGACTCTCCAAGTGGGGAGAGTGTTAGTAAAGGGTCGGGAATGGTGAACCTGAGTAAAGGGGGACGAAAACTGAGATACATTTGAAAACGTTTCCCGGTCACACGGTGCACCATAATGTGGGTTTCCCATGCATGTTTTAGCTTAAGGAAGAATCCGTTAAACCTGGAGAGTTGGGACCCATGGAATGGGTACCATGCAGTATGACTTCAAAGGGTCTGCATTTGCTCATCGAACCTCACCAATGCTATCAGCCAGAAGTGTCCAACCTTATGTCTCACTCAGCTCTGGGTGTAGATGAGGTAAATCCAGGTTGCATCACAAGCCCTGCATGAATTATTTAAGAATTGCTCTCTATTTCACTGTCTTTGTGTTTTGTTTTTGTAATTCATTTCGATAATGGGATTTATCGGATTTTCTCTGCTGCCTTCATGCAGCTGTACACACGCTTGTTTCTCTTATGGAGACATATAAATCCATGGGTTTGAAGATTCCTACTAGTCAGGTGTATTCCTAGGCGTTGAATATAGGGTGTTTAGCCCATTTCGTTGAGCAAGGGGTAGGTCTTGACTATTACATATTTGACTTATGGAATGGTATTTGTGCTAATTTCTATCTCTCGTTTTATGCAGCACCCCAACTCAACTTTCCCCTTAAGCAAACATAAGTTGGTTTTCTAAATTTGAGACCCTGTCCTGTTTTGTAATTCAGTTCATGTGTAGCCAAGATTACATTCCGTGTATTAGTGATATCTTATGATGTTGCATTTTCTGTGTGACTTACTTCACTTAGAATCATCGTACCTGAATCAACTCATTATGCCACAACGGGCCTGATGACATAGATTTCATTGGTGAGTGATATTCCATTGTACATACGTACCACAACTTCTTTATGCATTTTTCGCTTTCTGGGATATTTAACTTGTACCGTAGACGAGGTTCTTGTAAACAGAGCCGTCTGAAACTTTGGGGTGGCTATGTGTTTCTGATTTGAATTTCCCTAAGCTATAGTACCATAAGTGGAAGTGCCGTAGGCTCCGTTGCTTTGTTTTTTAGGTGTTTGAGGATACACCATACAGTTCTCCAGAGTGACTCTTGGCAATTTACATCCCGCCCATCAGCATAACAAGGCTCCCTGTTCTCCATGGCCTGTGTTGCCTTTCTGGATTTTACAATTTTTTCAGATGGCCCTTTTGACTGGGGGGCAGTGAGACTTCACTGTAGTGCCGATTTCTTTAACATGCTTGCTTGGTTGGCCAAAAAGTGCGTATGCGTTTTTTCCTGAATATATTCAGGAAAACACACATACGCCCTTTTTGGCCAAGTGCATCATTGTCGACGTTCTGCTTCCTTTCCTATGCTTTAAATGCAATTCCAGTCTACCCCCTGAAATCGTTTTCCTGCAATTCTGCCCCGCTTTCGAGTCCTCTTCGCAGCCTTCCTTCAATATATTTTTGGACGATAGCTGTCATTTATAACTCTGCAGGTTTGCGAATTACAGTGCCCCTGAGCTCCTTTCTTCAAATCGCTTTGTTGTGAGCTGGTCGCAAAACCGCAGGATTGCTTCAGGCACTAATCTGTTTCCGGTACGGCATGCTGATCCTTTGGTTAATTCCCCTTCCTGGTGGGAAATGAGCGTTAAATTTGCCCGTGCAGACACCTACAGCTAGTCTCTCATTGGTTCTCCCTTTTCCTGTTCATCTTGCGCAGAAATTGCAAACTGTGCCAAAGACGAGGTTAAAGGCACTGACTCTCCAAGTGGGGAGAGTGTTAGTAAAGGGTCGGGAATGGTGAACCTGAGTAAAGGGGGACGAAAACTGAGATACATTTGAAAACGTTTCCCGGTCACACGGTGCACCATAATGTGGGTTTCCCATGCATGTTTTAGCTTAAGGAAGAATCCGTTAAACCTGGAGAGTTGGGACCCATGGAATGGGTACCATGCAGTATGACTTCAAAGGGTCTGCATTTGCTCATCGAACCTCACCAATGCTATCAGCCAGAAGTGTCCAACCTTATGTCTCACTCAGCTCTGGGTGTAGATGAGGTAAATCCAGGTTGCATCACAAGCCCTGCATGAATTATTTAAGAATTGCTCTCTATTTCACTGTCTTTGTGTTTTGTTTTTGTAATTCATTTCGATAATGGGATTTATCGGATTTTCTCTGCTGCCTTCATGCAGCTGTACACACGCTTGATTCTCTTATGGGGACATATAAATCCATGGGTTTGAAGATAATTACTAGTCAGGTGTATTCCTAGGCGTTGAATATAGGGTGTTTAGCCCATTTCGTTGAGCAAGGTGTAGGTCTTGACTATTACATATTTGACGTATGGAATGGTATCAGTGCTAATTTCTATCTCTGGTTTTATGCAGCACCCCAACTCACCTTTCCCCTTAAGCAAACATAAGTTGGTTTTCTAAATTTGAGAACCTGTTCTGTTTTGAAATTCAGTTCATGTGTAGCCAAGATTACATTCCGTGTATTAGTGATATATTATGATGTTTCATTTTCTGTGTGACTTATTTCACTTAGAATCATTGTACCTGAATCCACTCATTATGCCACGACGGGCCTGATGACATAGATTTCATTGGTGAGTGATATTCCATTGTACGTACGTACCACAACTTCTTTATGCATTTTTCGCTTTCTGGGATATTTAACTTGTACCGTAGACGAGGTTCTTGTAAACAGAGCCGTCTGAAACTTTGGGGTTGCTCTGTGTTTTTGATTTTAATTTCCCTAAGCTATAGGACCATAAGTGGAAGTGCCGTAGGTTCCGTTGCTTTGTTTTTTAGGTGTTTCAGGAAACACCATACACTTCCCCAGAGTGGCTCTTGGCAATTTACATCCCACCCATCAGCATAACAAGGCTCCCTCTTCTCCATGGCCTGTGCTGCCTTTCTGGATTTTACACTTTTTTCAGATGGCCCTTTTGGCCGGGGGGCAGTGAGACTTCATTTTAGTGCAGATTTCTATAACATGCTTGCTTGGTTGGCCAAAAAGGGCGTATGCTTTTTTTCCTGAATATATTCTGGAAAAATGCATACGCCCTTTTTGGCCAAGTGCATCAATGTCGACGTTCTCCCTCTTTTCGTATGCTTTAAATGCAATTCCAGTCTACCCCCTGAAATCGTTTTCCTGCAAATCTGCCCCGCTTTCAAGTCCTCTTTGCAGCCTTCCTTCAATATATTTTTGGACGATAGCTGTCATTTATAACGCTGAAGGTTTGTGAATTACAGTGCCCGTGAGCTCCTTTCGTCAAATCACTTTCTTGTGAGCTGTCCGCAAAGCCGCAGGATTGCTTCAGGCCCTAATTTGGTTCCCTCACGGCATGCTGAGCCTTTTGTTATTTCCTCTTCCTGGTGGGAAATGAGCATTAAATTTGCCCGTGCAGAAACCTACAGCTACTCTCTCATTGGTTCTCCCTATTCCTGTTCATCTTGCGCAGAAATTGCAAACTGTGCCAAACAGCAGGTTAAAGGCACTGACTCTCCAAGTGGGGAGAGTGTTAGTAAAGGGTTTGGAATGGTGAACCCGAGTAAAAGGGCATGAAAACTGAGATGCATTTGAAAACGTTTCCCAGTCACACGGTGCACCATACTGTGGGTTTCCCATGCATGTTTTAGCTGAAGGAAGAATCCCTTAAACCTGGAGAGTTGGGACCCATGGAATGGGTACCATGCAGTATGACTTCAAAGGGTCTGCATTTGCTCATCGAACCTCACCAATGCTATCAGGCTGAAGTGTCCCACCTTATGTCTCACTCAGCTCTGGGTGTAGATGAGGTAAATCCAGGTTGCATCACAAGCCCTGAATGAATTATTTAAGAATTGCTCTCTTTTTCACTCTCATTGTGTTTTGTTTTTGTAATTCATTTTGATAAGGGGATTTATCGGGTTTACTCTGCTGCATACATGCAGCTGTACACACGCTTGATTCTCTTATGGAGACATATAAATCCATGGGTTTGAAGATTCTTACTAGTCAGGTGTATTGCTAGGCGTTGAATATAGGGTTTTTAGACCATCTCGTTGAGCAAGGGGTAGATCTTGACTATTACATATTTGACTTATGGAAGGGTATCCGTGCTAATTTCTATCTCTGGTTTTATGCAGCACCCAAACTCACCTTTCCCCTTAAGCAAACATAAGTTGGTTTTCTTAATTTGAGACCCTGTTCTGTTTTGCAATTCAGTTCATGTGTAGAAAAGATTACATTCGGTGTATTAGTGATATCTTATGATGTTTCATTTTCTGTGTGACTTATTTCACTTAGAATCATCGACCTGAATCCACTCATTATGGCGCGACGGGCCTGATGACATAGATTTCATTGGAGAGTGATATTACAATGTAGGTACGTACCACAATTTCATTATCCATTTTTTGCTTTCTGTGATATTTTACTTGTACCGTAGACGAGGTTCTTGTAAACAGAGCCGTCTGAAACTTTGGGGTAGGCTGTGTGTTTTTGATTTTAATTTCCCTAAGCTATAGGACCATAAGTGGAAGTGCTGTAGGCTCTGTTGCTTTGTTTTTTAGGTGTTTCAGGAAACACCATACACTTCTCCAGAGTGGCTCTTGGCAATTTACATCCCGCCCATCAGCATAACAGAGCTCCCTGTTCTCCATGGAGTGTGTTGCCTGTCTGGATTTTACACATTTTTCAGATGGCCGTTTTGACCAGGGGGCAGTGAGACTTCACTGTAGTGCAGATTTCTTTAACATGCTTGCTTGGTTGGCCAAAAAGGGCGTATGCGTTTTTCCCTGAATATATTCTGGAAAAAACGCATATGCCGTTTTTGGCCAAGTGCATCATTGTCGACGTTCTGCCTCTTTTCCTATGCTTTAAATGTAATTCCAGTCTACCCCCTGAAATCGTTTTCCTGCAATTCTGCCCCGCTTTCAAGTCCTCTTCGCAGGCTTCCTTCAATATATTTTTGGATGTTAGCTGTCATATATAACTCTGCAGGTTTGTGAATTACAGTGCCCATGATCTCCTTTCATCAAATCGCTTCCTTGTGAGCTGGCCGCAAACCCACAGGATTGCTTCAGGCCCTAAACTGGTTCCGGAATGGCATGCTGAGCCTTTGGTTAAATCCTCTTCCTGGTGGGAAATGAGCGTTAAATTTGCCAGTGCAGACACCTACAGCTAGTCTCTCATTGGTTCTCCCTATTCCTGTTCATCTTGCCAGAAATTGCAAACTGTGTCAAACAGGAGGTTAAAGGCACTGACTCTCCAAGTGGGGAGAGTGTTAGTAAAGGGTCTGGAATGGTGAACCCGAGTAAAAGGGGACAAAATCTGAGATGCATTTGAAAACGTTTCCCGGTCACACGGTGCACCATACTGTGGGTTTCCCATGCATGTTTTAGCTGAAGGAAGAATCCCTTAAACCTGGAGAGTTGGGACCCATGGAATGGGTACCATGCAGTATGACTTCAAAGGGTCTGCATTTGCTCATCGAACCTCACCAATGCTATCAGCCAGAAGTGTCCAACCTTATGTCTCACTCAGCTCTGGGTGTAGATGAGGTAAATCCAGGTTGCATCACAAGCCCTGAATGAATTATTTAAGAATTGCTCTCTATTTCACTGTCATTGTGTTTCGTTTTTGTAATTCATTTTGATAATGGGATTTATCGGATTTTCTCTGCTGCCTTCATGCAGCTGTACACACGCTTGATTCTCTTATGGAGACATATAAATCCATGGGTTTGAAGATTCTTACTAGCCAGGTGTATTCCTAGGCGTTGAATATAGGGTGTTTAGTGCATTTCGTTGAGCAAGGAGTAGGTCTTGTCTATTACGTATTTGGCTTATGGAACGGTATCTGTGCTAATTTCAATCTCTGTTTTTATGCAGCACCCCAACTCACCTTTCCCCATAAGCAAGCATAAGTAGGTTTTCTAAATTTGAGACCCTGTTCTGTTTTGTATTTCAGTTCATGTGTAGCCAAGTGTACATTCCGTGTATTAGTGACATCTTATGAGGTTTCTTTATCTGTGTGATTTATTTCACTTAGAGACATCGTACCTGCATCCAGTCCTTATGCTGCTTTGGGCCTGATGACATAGATTTCCTTGCTGAGTGATATTCCATTTTACGTAAGTACTACAACTTCTTTATCCCTTTTTTGCTCTCTGGGATATTTAACTTGTAGGGTAGACAAGGTTCTAAACAGAGCTGTCCCAAAGTTTGTGGTGGCTGCGTCTTTCTGATTTTAATTTCTCTAAGCTAAAAGACCATATGTGGAAGTGCACTGGGCTCAGTTCCTTTCTTTTTTAGGTGTTTCAGGAAACGCCATACACTTCTCCAGAGTGGCTGTTGGCAATTTACATCCCACCCATCAGCATAACAATGCTCCGTTTTCTCCATGGCCTGTCCTGTCTTTCTGGATTTTACAGTTTTTTCAGATGGCCCTTATGACCAGGGGGAAGTGAGACTTCATTGTAGTGCAGATTTCTTTGCAAGCTTGCTTGGTTGGCCAAAAAGCGTGTATGCGTTTTTTCCTGACTATATTCAGGAAAAATCGAATACGCCCTTTTTAGCCAAGTGCATCATTGTCAACGTTCTGCCTCTTTTCCTATGCTTTAAATGCATTTTCAGTCTAACTCCTGATATCGGTTTCCTGCAATTCTGCCCCACTTTCAAGTCCTCTTCGCGTCCTTACTTCAAAATATTTTTGGACAATAGCTGTCATTTATAACTCTGCATGTTTGTGAATTACAGTGCCCCTGAGCTCGTTTCTTCAACTCGTTTTCTTTTGAGCTGGCTGCATAACCATAGGATTGTCTTAGGCCCTAATCTGGTTCCGGGACGGCATGCTGAGCGTTTCGTTAAATCCTCTTCCTGGTGGGAAATGATCGTTAAATTTGCCCGTGCAGACACCTACAGCTACTCTCTCATTGGTTCTCCGTATTCCTGTTCATCGTGCGCAGAAATTGCAAACTGTGCCAAACAGGAGGTTAAAGGCACTGACTCTCCAAGTGGGGAGAGTGATAGTAATGGGTCTGGAATTGTGAACCCGAGAAAAAGGGGACGAAAACTGAGATGCATTTGAAAACGTTTCCCGGTCACACGGTGCACCATACTGTGGGTTTCCCATGCATGTTTTAGCTGAAGGCAGAATCCCTTAAAACTGGAGAGTTGGGACCCATGGAATGGGTCCCATGCAGTATGACTTCAAAGGGTCTGCATTTGCTCATCGAACCTCACCAATGCTATCAGCCCGAAGTGTCCAACGTTATGTCTCACTCAGCTCTGGGTGTAGATGAGGTAAATCCAGGTTGCATCACAAGCCCTGAATGAATTATTTAAGAATTGCTCTCTATTTCACTGTCATTGTGTTTTGTTTTTGTAATTCATTTTGATAAGGGGATTTATCGGATTTTCTCTGCTTCCTTCATGCAGCTGTACACACGCTTGATTCTCTTATGGAGACATATAAATCCATGGGTTTGAATATTCTTACTAGTCAGGTGTATTCCTAGGCATTGAATATAGGGTTGTTAGTCCATTTCGTTGAGCAAGGGGTAGGTCTTGAGTATTACATATTTGACGTATGGAATGGTATCTGTGCTAATTTCCATCTCTGCTTTTATGCAGCACCCCAACTGAACTTTCCCCTTAAGCAAACATAAGTTGGTTTTCTAAATTTGAGACCCTGTTCTGTTTTGTAATTCAGTTCATGTGTAGCCAAGATTACATTCGGTGTATTAGTGATATCTTATGATGTTTCATTTTCTGTGAGACTTACTTCACTTAGAATCATCGTACCTGAATCCACTCATTATGTCACGACGGGAATGATTACATTGATTTCATTGCAGAGTGATATTCCATTGTACATACGTAACACAACTTCTTTATCCATTTTTTGCTTTCTGCGATATTTAACTTGTGCCGTACACGAGGTTCTTATAAACAGAGCCGTCCGACACTTTGGGGTGGCTGTGTGTTTCTGATTTTAATTTCCCTAAGCTATAGTACCATAAGTGGAAGTGCCGTAGGCTCCGTTGCTTTGTTTTTTAGGTGTTTGAGGATACACCATACAGTTCTCCAGAGTGACTCTTGGCAATTTACATCCCGCCCATCAGCATAACAAGGCTCCCTGTTCTCCATGGCCTGTGCTGCTTTTCTGGATTTTACACTTTTTTCAGATGGCCCTTTTGACCGGGGGGCAGTGAGACTTCACTCTAGTGCAGATTTCTTTAACATGCTTGCTTGGTTGACCAAAAAGTGCGTATGCGTTTTTTCCTGAATATATTCAGGAAAAAACGCATACGCCCTTTTTGGCCAAGTGCATCATTTTCGACGTTCTGCCTCCTTTCCTATGCTTTAAATGCAATTCCAGTCTACCCCCTGAAATCGTTTTCCTGCAATTCTGCCCTGCTTTCAAGTCCTCTTCGCACACTTCCTTCAATATATTTTTGGACGATAGCTGTCATTTATAACTCTGCAGGTTTGTGAATTACAGTGCCCCTGATCTCCTTTCTTCAAATCGCTTTCTTGTGAGGTGGCCGCAAACCCGCAGGATTGCTTCAGGCCCTAATCTGGTTCCGGCACGGCATGCTGAGCGTTTGGTTAATTCCTCTTTCTGGTTGGAAATGAGCGTTAAATTTGCCCGTGCAGACACCTACAGCTAGTCTCTCATTGGTTCTCCCTATTCCTGTTCATCTTGCGCAGAAATTGCAAACTGTGCCAAACAGCAGGTTAAAGGCACTGGCTCCTCAAGTGAGGAGAGTGTTAAAAGGGTCTGGAATGGTGAACCCGAGTAAAAGGGGACGAAAACTGAGATGCATTGGAAAACGTTTCCCGGTCACACGGTGCACCATACTGTGGGTTTCCCATGCATGTTTTAGCTGAAGGAAGAATCGCTTAAACCTGGAGAGTTGGGACCCATGGAATGGGTTCCATGAAGTATGACTTCAAATGGTCTGCATTTGCTCATCGAACCTCACCAATGCTATCAGCCCGAAGTGTCCAACCTTATGTCTCACTCAGCTCTGGGTGTAGATGAGGTAAATCCAGGTTACATCACAAGCCCTGAATGAATTATTAAAGAATTGCACTCTATTTCACTGTCGTTGTGATTTGTTTTTGTAATTCATTTTGATAATGGGATTTATCGGCTTTTCTCTGCTGCATTCATGCAGCTGTACACACGCTTGATTCTCTTATGGAGACATATAAATCCATGGGTTTGAAGATTCTTACTAGTCAGGTGTATTCCTAGGCGTTGAATATAGGGTGTTTAGCCCATTTCGTTGAGCAAGGGGTAGGTCTTGACTATTATATATTTGACGTATGGAATGGTATCTGTGCTAATTTCTCTCTCTGGTTTTATGCAGCACCCCAACTCACCTTTCCCCTTAAGCAAAAATTAGTTGGTTTTCTAAATTTGAGACCCTGTTTTGTTTTGTAATTCAGTTCATGTGTAGCCAAGTTTACATTCCGTGTATTAGTGATATCTTATGATGTTTCATTTTCTGTGTGACTTATTTCACTTAGAATCATCGTACCTGAATCCACTCATTATGCCACGAGGGGCCAGATGAAATAGATTTCATTGGTGAATGATATTCCATTGTACGTACGTACCACAACTTTTTTATCCATTTTTCGCTCTCTGGGATATTTAACTTGTACCGTAGATGAAGTTCTTGTAAACAGAGCCGTCAGAAACTTTGGGGTGGCTGTGTGTTTTTGATTTTAATTTCCCTAATCTACAGGAGCATAAGTGGAAGTGCCGTAGGCTCCGTTGCTTTGTTTTTTAGGTGTTTCAGGAAACACCATACACTTCTCCAGAGTGGCTCTTGGCAATTTACATCCCACCCATCAGCATAACAAGGCTCCCTGTTCTCCATTGCCTGTGCTGCATTTCTGGATTTTACACTTTTTTCAGATGGCCCTTTTGACCGGGGGGCAGTGAGACTTCATTGTAGTGCAGATTTCTTTAACATGCTTGCTTGGTTGGCCAAGAAGGGCGTATGCGGTTTTTCCTGAATATATTCAGGAAAAAACGCATACGCCCTTTTTGGCCAAGTGCATCATTGTCGACATTCTGCCTCTTTTCCTATGCTTTAAATGCAATTCCAGTCTACCCCCTGAAATCGTTTTCCTGCAATTCTGCCCCGCTTTCAAGTCCTCTTCGCAGCCTACCTTCAATATATTTTTGGACGATAGCTGTCATTTATAACTCTGCAGGTTTGTGAATTACAGTGCCCATGAGCTCCTTTCTTCAAATCGCTTTCTTGTGAGCTGGCCGCAAACCCGCAGGAGTGCTTCAGGCCCTAATCTGGTTCTGGCACGGCATTCTGAGCCTTTGGTTAATTCCTCTTCCTGGTGGGAAATGAGTGTTAAATTTGCCCGTGCAGACACCTACAGCTAGTCTCTCATTGGTTCTCCCTATTCCTGTTCATCTTGCGCAGAAATTGCAAACTGTGTCAAACAGGAGGTTAAAGGCACTGACTCTCCACGTGGGGAGAGTGTTAATAAAGGGTATGGAATTGTGAACCCGAGTAAAAGAGGACAAAAACTGAGATGCATTTGAAAACGTTTCCCGGTCACACGGTGCACCATACTTTGTGTTTCCCATGCATGTTTTAGCTGAAGGAAGAATCGCTTAAACCTGGAGAGTTGGGACCCATGGAATGGGTTCCATGAAGTATGACTTCAAATGGTCTGCATTTGCTCATCGAACCTCACCAATGCTATCAGCCCGAAGGGCCCAACCTTATGTCTCACTCAGCTCTGGATGTAGATGTGGTAAATCCAGGTTGCATCAGAAGCCCTGAATGAATTATTTAAGAATTGCTCTCTATTTCACTGTCCTTGTGTTTTGTTTTTGTAATTCATTTTGATAATGGGATTTATCGGATTTTCTCTGCTGCATTCATGCAGCTGTACACACGCTTCATTCTCTTACGGAGACATATAAATCCATGGGTTTGAAGATTCTTACTAGTCAGGTGTTTTCCTAGGCGTTGAATATGGGGTGTTTAGTCCATTTCGTTGAGCAAGCAGTAGGTTTTGTCTATTACATATTTGGCTTATGGAAAGGTATCTGTGCTAATTTCTATCTCTGGTTTTATACAGCACCCCAAATCACCATTCCCCATAAGCAAGCATGAGTTGGTTTTCTAAATTTGAGACCCTGTTCTGTTTTGTAATTCAGTTCATGTGTAGCCAAGTTTACATTCCATGTATTAGTGATATCTTATGATGTTTCATTTTCTGTGTGACTTATTTCACTTAGAATCATCGTACCTGAATCCACTCATTATGCCGCGACGGGCCTGATGACATAGATTTCATTGCTCAGTGATATTCCATTGTACGTATGTACCACAACTTCTTTATCCATTTTTCACATTCTGGGATATTTAACTTGTACCGTAGACGAGGTTCTTGTAAACAAAGCCGACCGAAACTTTGGGGTGGCTGTGTGTTTTTGATTTTAATTTCCCTAAGCTATAGGACCATAAGTGGAAGTGCCGTAGGCTCCGTTGCTTTGTTTTTTAGGTGTTCCAGGAAATACCATACACTTCTCCAGAGTGGCTGTTAGTAATTTACATCCCGCCCTTCAGCATAACAAGGCTCCCTGTTCTCCATGGCCTGTGCTGACTTTCTGGATTTTACACTTTTTTCAGATGGCCCTTTTGACCGTGGGGCAGTGAGACTTCATTGTAGTGCAGATTTCTTTAACATGCTTCCTTGGTTGGCCAAAAAGGGCGTATGCGTTTTTTCCTGTATATTCAGGAAAAAACGCATACGCCCTTTTTGGCCAAGAGCATCATTGTCGACGTTCTGCCTCTTTTCCTATGCTTTAAATGCAATTCCCGTCTACCCTCTGAAATCGTTTTCCTGCAATTCTGCACCGCTTTCAAGTTCTCTTCGCAGCCTTCCTTCAATATATTTTTGGACGATAGCTGTCATTTATAACTCTGCAGGTTTGTGAGTTACAGTGTCCCTGAGCTCCTTTCTTCAACTCGCTATCTTGTGAGCTGGTCGCAAACCCACAGGATTGCTTCAGGCCCTAATCTGCTTCCAGCACGGCATGTTGAGCCTTAGGTTATTTCCTCTTCCTGGCGGGAAATGAGCGTTAAATTTACCCGTGCAGACACCTACAGCTAGTCTCTCATTGGTTCTCCCTATTCCTGTTCATCTTGAGCAGAAATTGCAAACTGTGCCAAAGAGGAGGTTAAAGCACTGACTCTCCAAGTAGGGAGAGTGTTAGTAAAGTGTCTGGAATGGTGAACCCGAGTAAAAGGGGAGGAAAACTGAGATGCATTTGAAAACGTTTGCCAGTCACACGGTGCACCATACTGTGGGTTTCCCATGCATGTTTTAGCTGAAGGAAGAATCCCTTAAACCTGGAGAGTTGGGACCCTTGGAATGGGTACCATGCAGTATGACTTCAAAGTGTCTGCATTTGCTCACTGAACCTCACCAATGCTATCAGCCCGAAGTGCCCAACCTTATGTCTCACTCAGCTCTGGGTGTAGATGTGGTAAATCCAGGTTGCATCACAAACCCTGAATGAATTATTTAAGAATTGCTCTCTATTTCACTGTCCTTGGTTTTGTTTTTGTAATATATTTTGATAATGGGATTAATCGGATTTTCTCTGCTGCATTCATGCCGCTGTACACACGCTTCATTCTCTTACGGAGACATATGAATCCATGGGTTTGAAGATTCTTACTAGTCAGGTGTATTCCTAGGCGTTGAATATGGGGTGTTTAGTCCATTTCGTTGAGCAAGGGTTAGGTCTTGACTATTACATATTTGCCTTATGAAAAGGTATCTGTGCTAATTTCTATCTCTGTTTTGATGCGGCACCCCAACTTACCTTTCCCCTTAAGCAAGCATAAGTTGGTTTTCTAAATTTGAGTCCCTGTTCTGTTTTGTAATTCAGTTCATGTGTAGCGAAATTTACATTCCGTGTATTAGTGATATCTTATGATGTTTCATTTTTTGTGTGACTTATTTCACTTACAATCATCATACCTGAATCCACTCATTATGCCGCAATGGGCCTGATGACATAGATTTCATTGCTGAGTGATATTCCATTGTACGTACGTACCACAACTTCTTTATCCATTTTTCACATTCTGGGATATTTAACTTGTACCGTAGACGAGGTTCTTGTAAAGAGAGCCGTCCGAAACTTTGGGGTGGCTGTGTGTTTTTGATTTTAATTTCCCTAAGCTATAGGACCATAAGTGGAAGTGCCGTAGGCTCCGTTGCTTTCTTTTCTAGGTGTTCCAGGAAACACCATACACTTCTCCAGAGTGGCTGTTGGCAACTTACATCCCGCCCATCAGCATAACAAGGCTCCCTGTTCTCCATGGCCGGTGCTGCCTTTCTGGATTTTACACTTTTTTCAGATGGCCCTTTTGACCGGGGGGCAGTGAGACTTCATTGTAGTGCAGATTTTTTAACATGCTTGCTTGGTTGGCCAAAAAGGGTGTATGCGTTTTTTCCTGAATATATTCAGGAAAATACGCATACGGCCTTTTTGGCCAAGAGCATGATTGTCGACGTTCTGCCTCTTTTCCTATGCTTTAAATGCAATCCCCGTCTACCCCATGAAATCGTTTTCCTGCAATTCTGCTCCGCTTACAAGTTCTCTTCGCAGCCTTCCTTCAATATATTTTGGACGATAGCTGTCATTTATAACTCTGCAGGTTTGTGAGTTACAGTGCCCCTCAGCTCCTTTCTTCAACTCGCTATCTTGTGAGCTGGCCGCAAACCCGCTGGATTGCTTCAGGCCCTAATCTGGTTCCGGCAGGGCATGCTGAGGTTTTGCTTAATTCCTCTTCCTGGTGGGAAATGAGCGTTAAATTTGCCGGTGCAGACACCTACAGCTAATCTCTCATTGGTTCTCCCTATTCCTGTTCATCTTGCGCAGAAATTGCAAACTGTGCCAAACAGGAGGTTAAAGCACTGACTCTACGAGTAGGGAGAGTGTTAGTAAAGGGTCTGGAATGCTGAACCCGAGTAAAAGGGGACGAAAACTGCGATGCATTTGAAAACGTTTCCCGGTCACACGGTGCACCATACTGTGGGTTTCCCATGCAGGTATTAGCTGAAGGAAGAATCCCTTAAACCTGGAGAGTTGGGACCCATGGAATGGGTACCATGCAGTATGCCTTCAAAGGGTCTGCATTTGTTCATCGAACCTCACCAATGCTATCAGCCCGAAGTGCCCAACCTTATTTCTCACTCAGCTCTGGATGTAGATGTGGTAAATCCAGGTTGCATCACAAGCCCTGAATGAATTATTTAAGAATTGCTCTCTATTTCACTGTCCTTGTGTGTTTTTTTTGTAATTCATTTTGATAATGGCATTTATCGGATTTTCTCTGCTGCATTCATGCCGCTGTACACACGCTTCATTCTCTTACGGAGACATATAAATCCATGGGTTTGAAGATTCTTACTAGTCAGGTGTATTCCTAGGCGTTGAATATGGCGTGTTTAGTCCATTTCATTGAGCAAGGGGTAGGTCTTGACTATTACATATTTGGCTTATGGAAAGGTATCTCTGCTAATTTCTATCTCTGGTTTTATGCAGCACCCCAACTCACCTTTCCCCTTAAGCAAGCATAAGTTGGTTTTCTAAATTTGAGACCCTGTTCTGTTTTGTAATTCAGTTCATGTGTAGCCAAGTTTACATTCCGTGTATTAGTGATATCTTATGATGTTTCATTTTCTGTGTGACTCATTTCACTTAGAATCATCGTACCTGAATCCACTCATTATGCTGCGACGGGCCTGATGACATAGATTTCATTGCTCAGTGATATTCCATTGTACGTACGTACCACAACTTCTTTATCCATTTTTCACATTCTGGGATATTTAACTTGTACCGTAGACGAGGTTCTTGTAAACAGAGCCGTCCGAAACTTTGGGGTGGCTGTGTGTTTTTGATTTTAATTTCCCTAAGCTATAGGACCATAAGTGGAAGTGCCGTAGGCTCCGTTGCTTTGTTTTTTAGGTGTTCCAGGAAATACCATACACTTCTCCAGAGTGGCTGTTAGTAATTTAAATCCTGCCCATCAGCATAACAAGGCTCCCTCTTCTCCATGGCCTGTACTGCCTTTCTGGATTTTACACTTTTTTCAGATGGCCCTTTTGACCAGGGGGCAGTGAGACTTCATTGTAGTGCAGATTTCTTTAACATGCTTGCTTGGTTGGCCAAAAAGTGCGTATGCGTTTTTTCCTGAATATATTCAGGAAAAAACTCATATGCCGTTTTTGGCCAAATGCATCATTGTCGACATTCTGCCTCTTTTCCTATGCTTTAAGTGCAATTCCATTCTATCCCCTGAAATCGCTTTCCTGAAATTCTGCCGTCTTTCAAGTTCTCTTCGCAGACTTACTTCAATATATTTTTGGACGATAGCTGTCATTCATAACTCTGCAGGTTTGTGAATCAGAGTGCCCTTGAGCTACATTCTTCAACTCGTTTCCTTGTGAGCTGGCAGCAAAACCTCAGGATTGCTTTAGGCCCTAATCTGTTTCCAGCAGGGCATGCTGAGCCTTTGGTTAATTCCTCTTCCTCGAGGGAAATGAGCATTACATTTGCCCGTGCAGACACATACAGCTAGTCTCTCATTGGTTCTCCCTTTTCCTGTTCACCTTGCGCAGATTTTGCAAACTGTGCCAAACAGGAGGTTAAAGGCACTGACTCTGCAGGTGGGGAGAGTGTTAGTAAAGCATCTGGAATGGTGAACCCGGGTACAAGGGGACGAAAACTGAGATGGATTTGAAAACATTTCCCAATCACACGGTGGACCATACTCTGGGTTTCCCATGCATGTTTTAGCTGAAGGAAGAATCCCTTAAACCTGTAGAGTTGGGACCCATGGAAAGGGTACCATGCAGTATGACTTCAAAGGGTCTGCATTTGCTCACCGAACCTCACCAATGCTATCAGCCCGAAGTGTCCAGCCTTATGTCTCACTCAGCTCTGGGTGTAGATGTGGTAAATCCAGGTTGCATCACAAGCCCTGAATGAATTATTTAAGAATTGCTCTCTATTTCACTGTCATTGTGTTTTGTATTTGAAAATTATTTTGATAGTGGGATTTATCGGATTTTCACTGCTGCCTTTATGCCACTGTACACACGCTTGATACTCTTACGGAGACATATAAATCCATGGGTTTTTAGATTCTTACATGTCAGGTATATTCCCAGGCGTTGAATATGGGGTGTTGTGTCCATTTCGTTGAGCAAGGAGTAGGTCTTGTCTATTACATATTTGGCTTATGGAACGGTATCTGTGCTAATTTCAATCTGTGGTTTTATGCAGCACCCCAACTCAGCTTTCCCCTTAAGCAAGCATAAAGTGGTTTTCTAAATTTGAGACCCCGTTCTGCTTTGTAATTCAGGTCATTTGTAGCCACGTTTACATTCCATGTATTTGTAATATCGTATGTCTTTTTCTTTTTGAATTATGTGACTTCGAATGATCATACGTAACTCCTCTCGGGTTGTTACAACTGGCCATATTTCACTGATTTTCAGGCTGAGTAATATTCCACTCTACATAAGTGCCACATCGCTATCCATTTTTTCCCTCCAGAGACATATAAATTATATCCTAGTCGAGGATCTTTTAAACAGAGAGGCGGTAAACATTGGGGTGCCTGTGTCCTCTCGATTTTTGCCTTTCCCAAGATATACGTCCATGAGTGCAAGTGCCCTGTGCTCTGTAGCTCATTTTTTAGATGCTTTAGTAAACATAATACACTTCTCCAGAGTGACCATTGGCAATATACATTTCCACTATAAGCCTCACAGGGCTCCCTTTTCTCCTTGCCCTGTCCTGCATTTCTGGTGTTTACACTTTATGAGGAAGGCTCTTCTGACTGATGCAAAGTGATATGTTTTGTAGTACTGATTTCCAATGCCCACCTGTTTGGTTGGCTAAAAAAGTGTATGCCTTTTTCTTGAATATATACAGAAAAAGACGCATACACCCTTATTGGCCAACTGCAAAGTTGGCAATGTTCAGCCCCTTTTCTTGTGCTTAATGGCGAGTCCTTTCTACCTCTTCCAATCCCTTTCCTGCCATTCTCCGTTGCTTACAAGTCCTTTTCTCTGACTTTCCTCAAGACATTTTTCAGTGAGAGATATTTTCAACTCTGCAGTTTCGTGAATTTTAGCGGCGCTGAGTTCCATTTTTCAACTTGGGTTTATGGGAACTGGCCACAAAGCAGCGGGATTTCCTCAAGGCCTATTCTGTTTCCATGGGCAACACTAGCCTTTGGTCAATTCGTCTTCCTGATTGGAAATTAGAGTGACATGTGCCTGTCCGAACACCTAGGACTTGTCTCTCATTGTTCCTCCTCCTTCTGCTTCATCCTCTGGACAAATTCCAAACTGTATGCAACAGGATGTTGACAGTGCTGACATCTCCAAGTGGGGAGACTGTTCGTAAAGACGCTGGAGGGGTGAACCCGAGCACCAGGAGATGAGGAGATGAGATGCCTTTTCCAAACTCTTCCCGATCAGACGGTATACCATCTTCTGGGTGTGACAGGCATGTTTTAGCGTAGGAAGTGTCCCATTCATGTGAGGAGAACACCAGGGCTTTTTCAAAATCACTGTCTCTCCACAACCCAAACTGGGGAATTTTTTAAGCTACGGCTACACATATGATCATTAAGGGCCTTGGGAAGTAGGCAGAGTCCAAACTTTAGATGATTGAAGTCTTCAGGGTCAGAAGCACTCACCACCGTCTTCCCTTAGGTTCCATTTTAACTGTCATTAATAGATGATGTCAATAAAAATACCTATTCTTTTTTCAGATTATTTCCCCTTATAAGTTATTGCAAAATATTGAGTGTAGTTCCCTGTGCTATACAGTAGTTCCTTGTTGATGATCGATTTTATACATAGCAGTGTGTATGTGTTAATCCCAAACTGTTAATTTATCCCTCCTCCCACCTTTCCCCTTTGGTAATAATAAATTATAAGATTTTATACTTCTCAGAAATGGGGGAGCTGAAAGAGAGGTATCATTTTCAATGGAAAAGCATTTAAAACAAGATTGAAGCTTTAACCAAGATTATTAGATGTACATCCTTGGAAAAAAATCACTTCGTTTCTCTAGTATTGACCTGACAAATAAGACAAACCGTTTCACTGAACTTGCTTATAATAAAGTGATGGAAATATCAAATGGAAGTGTTAGAAACATCTTATTTTACCCGAGCCTTATACACTGTTCTATGTTAATTACAGTTTGGCTCACACATCTGTTCATTGAAGTTACAAGGTTCTCAATTTCTGTTACTGATCCTCCAGAGTGGACCCCAACAAGTGTCCCCCTGCCCAGTGTCATTGGAGCCAACAGATTGAGACTGAGTTTTGTTCAGAAGCAAAGGAAACTTTATGTTTTGATCAGAGAATGGAGAGGTGAGAGCATGTGCTACCCCGTGGGCTGTGGGCTGGGCTGCTGTGTAGAGATCCTGTCAGAGTCAGTGGGAGGGAGGGGGCGGAGCTCTCGAGGGCCCGGTTGGCTGCAGCTCAGGCTCTATATCACGGAGTCTGCACTGTGCCCCAGGAGCTGAGGTGTCGACCCAGCCATTCTGCACTAGGAAATCTGGTCTGAAGTGCCGGCTGTTGAACCTCTGTATGCGGGACCCTAGGAGCACGTGAAATTAGACAAAGCACAAAGGATAAAAAAGGTTAGACTTTATTTTATTGCCCAGATTCTATTTTTATCTCCCAGGGATTTTTAAGGGGCTTTGCCTGGGACAAACCCCTCTTCTGCATTTTGTCCCCTTCCTCATTCTTAGAGTGCTGAGGGTGCAGACCCTTCATCTGTAACTGCTGAGTGCTGAGTTAGGAGCCCTCATACCCGTGGGCAAGGGTCTGAAATTCTCCCCAGCAGCCTCCAGGTGACGTTGATTGTCCGCAGGCCTCCTGCCTCCCTGCTCGTCCGCCTGAGCACAAGTATTGGTAGTGTTATAGATTCTAATGACCTTTAAGGGTCCAGGAAGGAGATGTGCAGTGACGCTGTGAGGTCCAGTTTCACCCCGCCCCACATTTGTTCGGCCACCTTAGGCTGACCGTTTCTGCCAGCCTAGATGCTCTGACCAGTAGTCTGTGCTTTCTTCAGTTAGGCCCCTGAATTAACGTAAAAACAGCACCAAGTGTCAGGACCCTGCCTGCTCAACTCCCAGACAGTCCAGGGTCAGTGGTGATGAAGGACCATGATGGCCACTGGGTCAACAGCCTTTGAAGTAAACAGGAGTTCAGCCGGTCTTATTGGCCACCATGATCACAGTGTCTGTAGGATTTTCTATGGTGACAGCGTGATATACGGTTCCCCCGCCAAGATTATTACCTCCCCTCTGGGCGCAGTAAGTCCTGCAAGCAGTAGTCTACTCTTTTGGGACACACTCTTGTTGTTTTATGAGAGAAACTCCAGGTCAAGTGATGGTCACACGAGTCGTCATGGTGCCCCTTTGCCCCAGTTATCTCTCTGGAGGTTGGAGTTGGAGGACCTCCTCACTCAAGGTCAGTGTGCCCACGGAGCAAACCCTGCAACTTCAGGGCATCGTTGGGTGTTAGGATCACCACGTGGGGTCCTTTTCCCTTAGGAGGGAGGTGGCCTTTTGGGCTGCTGATTTCCAGGTTTTCAGATACTGCCAGTATCTTGGCCAGATGTGGCGGTGGGCCAAGCCCCTTGGTGACCGTAGTATATCCTACCTGGATGGCATTCTTGCATTGTTCCATTTCAAGTGGTCCCAGGTTTTGCACTAATACTCCAATGGTGATTCACCGTTCACCAGGAAAGTAAAGGTCAAAGTGTTTAACTAAATTAGGGAGTTCCAGGGCAAGGGTCTGAATTGACTGCTCTTTCCATTCTTGAAAGGCCACTTCTGGATTCTATTCAAAAGGATCATCATCTTTTCCTTTCAGTGTTTCATATAGAGGCCCAGCTAGTAGACTGTAGGTAGGGATCCAGAAGCAGCAAACCCTGGCCTCGCCAGGAATCTCTAAGCTGTCTTCTAGTTTTAGAAATGGGTAAGGCTGTAAATTGTTTCTTCCCCTTCCTGGGTTGGGCTTCTCCGACCTTCTCTGAGAATGAAGCCCAGGCAGGTCACCGTAGTCTGTGATATTTGAGCTTTTTCTTGGACAACTTGTATCCTTTATTGGCTTGGTAGTTCAGAGGTCTCCTTAGTAGGGCTGGCGATCAGAATGTCGTCTGCATATTGAAGGAGTGTTTCCTTTTCCAGAGGTAGAACTTTTAGGTCTTTAGCTGAGCTTTCCCCAAAGATGGTGTGGGAATTTTTGAACCCTTGGGGCAACACGGCCCGGAAGTATTGTTTTAGTTTTATGTTGAGTCCTGCCACTCACAAGCCAAAATTTCTTGTGACTCTGGGACTAGTAGAATACAAAAGAAGGCATCATTGAAGACTAATACAGAATACCAAGTCCTGGTGGTTGGTAGAATGACCAGCAGGGTGTAGGATTTAGGAACTACTGGAGGTATATCCTCGGTGGCTTCACTGACTGTCCTGACATCCTTTACCAGGACTCCAGCAGCCCATGGGGCTCTCGAGGTCAGGCCAATCCCAGGATATGGAGCTCACCTGGACAGGTACCCACCCCCACCCCAGCCCACGGGGCTCTCGTGTTCAGGCCCCTCCCAGGGTATGGGGTTCCCTGGGCAGGTTCCCCTGCAGCCCATGGGGCTCTCGTGGTCAGGCCCCTCCCAGGATACAGAGCTACCCTTGCAGATACCGTGGCAGGGCTGGGCACACAGGAACCGTGCACATCGCCCTCATTTCAGAGCACTCCCAGCTCACCTGTCACTCAGATCTGACACAGAGCACCTCAGAGCAGGACTTGAACTAACAAACAGCAGCTCCGACAGGTCTGTGACCCTGGGCATCACTCTGTGTGGCCTCCCCCCACCTGGTCTTCCAGAGACTTCCACTGCACCCGGGGCACCAGGCCTCTGTCTCCACCCAACACCCACCCCTCCTCTCCCTGACTCCTGGGTTCCTCTCATTAGGAGAGGGTTTTCTTGAAGTTGTCTCCCACTCATGGGCCAGATAATATAATTAGAAAACAAGCCAGAGCTGCAGCCCCTTGTCTATCCTGACTCTCAGGAGCCCACACCTGTTTCTTGGACCTGGCCGATTCAGCAAGTTCCAGTTTCTGCAACTGTGAGCCGCTGAGGGGTGATTATTGGCTGGCCTGGGAAGCCTGACCGTGCCGGCCAGCCCTCCCCTGGTGTGCCTGGGTTGAGATCAATATAAACACCGCTCCAGGCAGCAAGAGCCCCTGCAGCTGTGCCTGACGCCATTTTCTCTGCCCTGTCAGCAGTCTCGGGGCTGGACTGGTGGGAGGGAGTGAGAGGCCACGGCTTTGTGGGTGGCCCAGTGTGAGTGGGGCTCTGCTGGACTTTCTGCAGCAGTTGCCAAGATGTCACCTGCTAAAGAAGAGGATGTGTCACCGATACCTGCTGCTGGAATTTCTACCTGGACAGAGGTGAGTGAGGGAGAAAGCAGTGGGGGCCGGGACAGCAGGGGTATCTCAGGCAGGGAAATGGAAAGCTTCCAGAAGAGCACCCAGGGCCAGGACCATCCTGGCTGGCCTGCAGGCACCAAGTCGGCTGGCATGCTGTCGCTCATGTGGCTCCATGGCCCTTCCTCTAGGCTTTCAAGTCCTTGTACATATTCAGGTGTTTTACCCGGGAAGGGTGGGAACATTTCAGCAGCAGCTGGCCTGGGGCTCGGCCCACGTTTACTCACAGATGCCTCGGCACGGGCCCCCAGCTTTGCAATGAGGACGCTTGTTGCGTGGGGCCTGCTGGCTGAATGGGAGATGATTCCCCACCACTGACCAACTTCAGAATTGTTTACAACTGGAGCAAGTGCCCTGATACGGTTTTCCTCTGTGTAACTGGTGTGTTCTGTTTTTTTTTTCTTTTTTTCGTTTTTGGTTCAAGGTAGATTTTATTCCTCTTTTTTGTATTTACAGATATAAGCATGGAAATAATTTATTCATATAAATACATGTATGTGAAGGGAAGAATATTTTTTCTGTTTTACTTTTTGTAATTTTGAATTTATTTTATTTTTTTATACAGCAGGTTATTTTTGGTTATCGATTTTATACATATAAATGTATATATGCCAATCCCAATCTCTCAACTCCTCCCACCACCACCCCCCAACAGCTTTCCCCCCTTGGTGTCCATACGTTTGTTGTCTACATCTGTTGCTCTATTTCTGCCTTGCAAAACGGTTCATCTGTACAATTTTTCTAGGTTCCACCTATATGCATTAATATACAAGATTTGTTTTTCTATTTCTGACTTACTTCACTCTGTATGACAGTCTCTAGATCCATCAACGTCTCTACAAATGACCCAATTTCATTCCTTTTTATGGCTTAGTAATATTCCATTTTATATATGTACCTCATCTTTATGCATTCGTCTGTCTGTGGGCATTTAGGTTGCTTCCATTACCTGGATATTGTAAATAGTGATGCAATGAACATTGCGGTGAATGTCTCTTTTTGATTTATGGTTTTGTCTGGGTATAGGCCCAGTAGTGAGATTGCTGTATCATATGGTAATTCTATTCTTAGTTTTATAAGAAACTCCATAATCTCCACAGTGACTGTATCAATTTACATTCCCAACAATAGTGGAAGAGGGTTCCTTATCTCCACACCCTTTCCAGCATCTGTTGTTTGAAGATTTTCTGATGATGCCCATTCTAACAGGTGTGAGGTGATACACCATGGATGAGTCTATTTCGTTGAGCAAAGAGTAGGTCTTGTCTATTACATATTTGGCTTATGGAACGGTATGTGTGCTAATTTCAATCACTGGTTTTATACAGCACCCCAACTCAACTTTCCCCTTAAGCAAGCATAAGTTTTTATCTAAATGTGAGACTCTGTTCGGTTTTGTAATTCAGTTTATGTGTAGCCAAGTTTACACTCCCTCTATTAGTGATATCTTATGATAATTATCTTACTCTGTGTGACCTATTTCTCTTAGAATCATCATACTTAAATCCACTCAATTTGCTGCTACAGGCCTGATGACATTGATTTCATTGCTGAGTGATATTCCGTTGTACATAAGTAGCACAACTCCTTTATCCATTTTTTTCTTTCTGGGATATTTAATTTGTACTGGACTCGAGGTTCTTGGAAACACAGCAGCCCTAAATTTTGTGTTGGCTGTGTCTTCTTGATTTTAATTTTCCTAAGCTATAGGGCCAAAAGTGGAAGTGCCCTAGGGTCTGTAGCTTTGTTTGTCAGATGTTTCAGGATACACTATAAACATCTCCAGAGTGTCTGTTGGCAATTTACATCCCGCCCATCAGCATAACAAGGCTCCCTTTTCTCCATGGCCTGTCCTGTGTTTCTGGTTTTTAAACTTTTTTCAGATGGCCCTTTTGACGAATGGGAAACGAGACTTCATTGTAGTGCGGATTTCCATTGCTCGAGTGCTTGGTTGGCCAAAAAGGGCATATGCGTTTTTTCCTGAATATATTCAGGAAAAATGTATACGCACTTTTGTCCAAGTGCATCACTGTCAAAGATCTGCCGCTTTTCACATGCTTTAAATGCAATTCCAATCTACCTCCTGAAATATGATTCCTGCAATTCTGCCTCGTTTTCAAGTCCTCTTTGCAGACTTACTTCAATATATTTTTGCCAATAGCTGTCATTTATAACTCTGCAGGTTTGTGAATTACAGTGCCCGTGATTTCCGTTCTTAACTCGTTTCCTTGAAAGCTGGCCACAGACCCGCAGGTTTGCTTCAGGCCATAATCTGGGTCCCGCACGGCACTCTGAGCCTTTGGTTAATTCCTCTTCCTGGTGGGAAATTAGAGTTCAATGTGCCCCTCCAGACACCTGCCTCACTCCCAGCCCCTTGGTGATGTCTGTCCTCTGGTTTGAGGCCACATGTGCTGGGTTCCTCACCTTTGGCTGATGTGGCCCCACTGGTGTGAGGACACTCCTGTTTGGTTCCCATCCCCTTGGTGATGTGGGCCCTCTGGTGAGAGTCTGATCCTGGTTGGGTTACTCACACTTCTGTGAGGTGGGCCCTCTTCTCTGAGGTCACTCCTGCCTGGCTGGCACACCCAGCCTTGGCGACGTCGGCCATCTGGTGGGAGTTGGTGCCTGCTGGGAGTCTCCTCCCCTCGGTAATGAGGGCCCTCTGGCGTCAGGCCCTAACTCCTGGGCTCCCAAAATTTTCTGATGTGCGACCTGTGGTGCGAGTACACTCCTGTCAAGTTCCCAACCCCATGGGAATGTTGGCCTTCTGCTCTGCGGTCCCAACGGTGTGTTGCTCAGTTTCATGATGAGGGCCCTCTGGTGTGAGTTCACTCCGGCCTGGATCCCATAGCCACGCTGCTCCTGGCCACCTGCTGGGACATTACAACTGCGGGATTCCTCACCTTTTTTCTTCTATGGGCCCTCTGTTTTGAGACTCCTCCTGCCTGCCTCACTCCCAGCCCCTTGGTGATGTGTGTCCTCTGGTTTGAGGCCAGGTGTGCTGCGTCCCTCACCTTTTGATGATGTGGCCCCACTGGTGTGAGGACACTCCTGCCTGGTTCTTATCCCCTTGATGATGTGGGCCCTCTGGTGAGAGTCTGATCCTGTTTGGGTTCCTCACCCTTCTGTGAGGTGTGCCCTCTGCTGTGAGGTCACTCCTGCCAGGCTGGCACACCCCACCTGGGCAACATCGGCCCTCTTGTGGCAGTTGGAGCCTGCTGGGAGCCTCCTCCCCTCGGTGATGAGGGCCCTCTTGCGTCAGGCACTAACTGCTGGGTACCCACATTTTCTGATACCTGCTAAGTGGTGCGAGGACACTCCTGCGAAGTTCCCATCCCCATGGGGATGTGGGCCTTCTGCTCTGAGGTCCCAATGTCTGGGTTGCTCACAGTTTCATGATGTGGGCCCTCTGCTGTGAGTTCACTGCAGCCTGGATCGCATAGACTCGGTGCTCTGGGCCGCCTGCTGAGAGGTTCCCACTGCAAGATTCCTCAGCTTTTTTATTCTATGGGCCCTGTGTTGTGAGGCTCCTCCTGCCTGCCTCACTCCGAGCCCCTTGGAGATGTGGGTCCTCTGGTTTAGGCCACATGGGCTGGGTTCCTCACCTTTCTATCATGTGGCCACACAGGTGTGAAGACAGTCCTGCCTGGTTCAGATCCCATTGGTGATGTGGGCCCTCTGGTGAGAGTCTTATCCTGGCTGGGTTCCTCACACTTCTGTGAGGTAGGCCCTCTGCTGTGAGGTCACTCCTGCCTGGCTGTCACATGTCACCTTGGCGACATGGGCCCTCAGTTGGGAGTTGGTGTCTGCTTGGAGTCTCCTCCCCTTGGTAATGAGGGCCCTCTGACGTCAGGCCCTAACTTCTGGGCTTCCAAAATTCTCTGATGTGTGCCCTGTGGTGCGAGTACACTTATGCCATGTTCCCAACCACATGGGAATGTGGGCCTTCTGCTCTGAGGTCCCAACGGCTGGGTTGCTCACAGTTTCATGATGAGGGCCCTCTGTTTTGAGTTCAGTCAGGTCTGGATCCCATAGCCTCGCTGCTCCTGGCCGCCTGCTAGGAGGTTCCAACTGCGGGATTCCTCACCATTTTTATTCTATGGTCCCTATGTTTTGAGGCTCCTCCTGCCTGCCTCACTCCCAGCCCCTTGGTGATATGTGTCCTCTGGTTTGAAGCCACATATGCTGGGTCACTCACATTTCAGTGATGAGGCCTCACTGGTGTGAGGACACTCCAGCCTGGTTCCCATTCCCTTGGTGATGTGGGCCCTGTGGTGAGAGTCTGATTCTCTTTGGGTTCCTCACACTTTTGTGAGGTGGGCCCTCTGCTCTGAGGTCACTCCTGCCTGGCTGGCACATCCCGCATTGGCAATGGCGGCCCTCTGGTAGCAGTTGGAGCCTGCTGGGAGCCTCCTCTCCTCGGTGATGAGAGCCCTCTGGCGTCAGGCCCTAACTGCTGGGCTCCCCACATTTTCTGATGTGTGCCCACTGGTGCGATGACACTCCTGCTTGGTTCCCTTCCCCATGGGGATGTGGGCCTTGTGCTCTGAGGTCACAACGGCTGGTTTGCTCACAGTTTCATGATGAGGGCCCTCTGTTGTGAGTTCATCACTGCCTGGATCCCATAGCCCTGGTGCTCTGGGACGCCTGCTGGGATGTTCCAACTGCTGGATTCCTCACCTTTTTTATACAATGGGCCATGTGTTGTGAGGTTAATCCTGCCTGCCTCGCTCTGAGACCCATGGTGATGTGGGTCCTCTGGTTTGAGGCCACATTTCCTAGGTACCTCAACTTTTGATGATGTGGCCCCACGGGTGTGATGACACTCCTGCCTGGTTCACAGCCCCTTGCTGATGTGGGCACTCTGGTGAGAGTCTGATCCTGGCTGGGTTCCTTACCCTTCTGTGAGGTGGGCCCTCTGATGTGAGGTCACTCCTGCCTGGCTGGCTCACATCGCCTTGGCGATGTGGGCCCTCTGTTGGCCACGAAAGCATGCTGGGAGCCTCCTACCCTCTTTAATGAGGGCCCTGAAAAAACGCATATGCACTTTTTGACCAAGTGCATCATTGTCGAGGATCTGCCTCTTCTCCTATGCTTTCAGAGCACTTCCCGTCTACCTCCTGAAATAATATTCCTGGAATTGTGCCCCGCTTTCAAGTCCTCTTTGCAGCCTTACTTCAATATATTTTTGTTTGATACCTGCCATTTATAACTCTGCAGGTTTGTTAATTACAGTGTCCCTGAGCTACTTTCTTCAACTCGCTTTCTTGTGACCTGGCCGCAAAACCACAGGATTGCTTCAGGCCATAAAATGGTTTCCGCACAGCATGCTGAGCCTTTGGTAAATTCCTTTTTCTGGTGGGAAATGAGTGTTAAATTTGCCCGTGCAGACACCTACAGCTAGTCTCTCATTGGTTCTCCCTATTCCTGTTCATCTTGCACAGATATTGCAAACTGTGCCAAACAGGAGGTTAAAGGCACTGACTCTCCAAGTGGGTAGAGAGTTAGTAAAGTGTCTGGAATGGCGAACCCGAGTACTAGGGGACGAAAACTGAGAGGCATTTAAAATCGCTTCCCAGTCACACGGTGGACCATACTCTGGGATGCAGATGCATGTTTTAGGTGAAGGAAGAATCCCATAAACCTGGAAAGTTGGGACCCATGGAATAGGTACCATGCAGTATGACTTCAAAGGGTCTGCATTTGCTCATCGAACCTCACCAATGCTATCAGCCCGAAGTGCCCAACCTTATGTCTCACTCAGCTCTGGGTGTAGATGTGGTAAATCCAGGTTGAATCACAAGCCCTGAATGAATTATTTAAGAATTGCTCTCTATTTCACTGTCCTTGTGTTTTGTTTTTGTATTTCATTTTGATAATGGTATTTATCGGATTTTCTCTGCTGCATTCATGCCGCTGTACACACTCTTCATTCTCTTATGGAGACATATAAATCCATGGGTTTGAAGATTCTTACTAGTCAGGTGTATTCCTAGGCGTTGAATATGGGGTGTTTAGTCCGTTTCGTTGAGCAAGGGGTATGTCTTGACTATTACATATTTGGCTTATGGAAAGGTATCTGTGCTAATTTCTGTCTGTGGTTTTATTCAGCACCCCAACTCACCTTTCCCCATAAATAAGCATAAGTTGGTTTTCTAAATTTGAGACCCTGTTCTGTTTTGTAATTCAGTTCATGTGTAGCCAAGTTTACATTCCGTGGATTAGTGATATCTTATGTTTCATTTTCTGTGTGACTTATTTCATTTAGAATCATCGTACCTGAATCCACTCATTATGCCACGATGGGCCTGATGACATAGATTTCATTGCTGAGTGATATTCCATTGTATGTACGTTATACAACTTCTTCTTTATCCATTTTTCACCTTCTGGGATATTTTACTTCTCCGTAGATGAGGTTCTTCTAAACATAGCTGTCCGAAACATTGGGGTGGCTGTGTGCTTTTGATTTTCATTTCTCTAAGCTATAGGACCATAAGTTGAAGTGCCGTAGGCTCCGTTGCTTTGTTTTTTAGGTGTTTCAGGAAACACCATACACTTCTCCAGAGTGGCTGTTGGCAATTTACATACCGCCCATCAGCATAACAAGGCTCCCTGTTTTCCAAGACCTGTCCGGACTTTTTCGATTTTACACTTTTTTCAGATGGCCCTTTTGACGCGGGGACAGTGAGACTTCATTGTAGTGCATATTTCCTTTACACGCTTGCTTGGTTGGCCAAAAAGTACGTATGCGTTTTTTCCTGAATATATTCAGGAAAAAACGCATGCGCCCTTTTTGGCCAAGTGCATCATTGTCTACATTCTGCCTCTTTTCCTATGCTTTAAGTACAATTCCCGTCTACCCCCTGAAATCGTTTTCCTGAATTTCTGCCCCGCTTTCAAGTCCTCTTCGAAGACTTACTTCAATACATTTTTGGACGATAGCTGTCATTCATAACTCTGCAGGTTTGTGAATTACAGTGTCCCTGAGCACCTTTCTTCAACTCGCTTTCTTCTGAGCTGGCCACAAAACCGCAGGATTGCTTCAGGCCCTAATCTGTTTCCGGCAAGGCACGCTGAGCCTTTGGTTAACTCCCCTTCCTGGTGGGAAATGAGCGTTCCATTTGCCCGTGCAGACACCTACAGCTAGTCTCTCATTGGTTCTCCCTATTCCTGTTCATCTTGAGCAGAAATTGCAAATTTTGCCAAACAGGAGTTTAAAGAAACTGACTCTCCATGTGGGGAGAGTGTTAGAAAAGCGTCTGGAATGGTGAACCCGAGTACCAGGGGACGAAAACTGAGCTGCATTTGAAAACGTTTCCCAATCACGCGGTGGACCATACTCTGGGTTTCCCATGCATGTTTTAGCTGAAGGAAGAATCCCTGAAAGCTGGAGAGTTGGGACCCATGGAAAGGGAACCATGCAGTATGACTTCAAAGGGTCTGCGTTTGCTCACCGAACTTCACCAATGCTATGAGCCTGAAGTGTCCAGACTTATGTCTCACCCAGCTCTGGGTGTAGATGTGGGAAATCCAGTTTGCATCACATGCCCTGAATGAATTATTTAAGAATTGCTCTCTATTTCACTGTCCTTGTGTTTTGTTTCTGTGATTCATTTTGATAATGGGATTTATCGGATTTTCTCTGCTGCATTCATGCCGCTGTACACACGCTTCATTCTCTTACGAGGACATATATATCCATGGGTTTGAAGATTCTTACTAGTCAGGTGTATTCCTAGGCCTTGAATATGGGGTGTTTAGTCCAATTCCTTGAGCAAGGGGTAGGTCTTGACTATTACATATTTGGTTTATGGAAAGGTATCTGTGCTAATTTCTATCTCTGGTTTTATGCAGCTCCCCAACTCAACTTTCCCCTAATCCAAGCATAAGTTGGTTTTCTAAATTGAGACCCTGTTCTGTTTTGTAATTCAGTTCACGTGTAGCCAAGTTTACATTCCGTGTATTAGTGATAACTTATGATGTTTCATTTTCTGTGTGACTTATTTCACTTAGAATCATCATACCTGAATCCACTCATTATGCCGCGACGGGCCTGATGACATTGATTTCATTGCTGAGTGGTATTCCTTTGTACGTACGTACCACAACTTCTTTATCCATTTTTCACATTCTGGTATATTTAACTTGTACCGTAGACGAGGTTCTTGTAAACAGAGCCGTCCGACACTTTGGGGTGGCTGTGTGTTTTTGATTTTAATTTCCCTAAGTTATAGGACCATAAGTGGAAGTGCCGTAGGCTCCGTTGCTTTGTTTTTTAGGTGTTTCAGGAAACACCATACCCTTCTCCAGAGTGGCTGTTGGAAATTTACATCCCGCCCATCAGCATAACAAGGCTCCATGTTCTCCATGGCCTGTGCTGCATTTCTGTATTTTACACTTTTTTCAGATGGCCCTTTTGACCAGGGAGCAGTGAGACTTCATTGTAGTGCAGATTTCTTTAACATGCTTGCTTGGTTGGCCAAAAATGGCGTATGCGTTTTTTCCTGAATATATTCAGGAAAAAACGCATACGCCATTTTTGGCCAAGTGCATCATTGTCGACGTTCTGCCTCTTTTCCTATGCTTTAAATGCAATTCCAGTCTACCCCCTGAAATCGTTTTCCTGCAATTCTGCCCCGCTTTCAAGTCCTCTTCGCAGCCTTCCTTCAATATATTTTTGGACGAGAGCTGGCATTTATAACTCTGCAGGTTTGTGAATTACAGTGCCCCTGAGCTCCTTTCTTCAAATAACTTTCTTGTGAGCTGGCCGCAAACCCGCAGTATTGCTTCAGGCCCTAATCTGGTTCCGGCACGGCATGCTGAGCGTTTGGTTAATTCCTCTTCCTGGTTGGAAATGAGCGTTATATTTGCCCGTGCAGACACCTACAGCTAGTCTCTCATTGGTTCTCCCTATTCCTGTTCATCTTGCGCAGAAATTGCAAACTGTGCCAAACAGCATGTTAAAGGCACTGGCTCTCCAAGTGAGGAGAGTGTTAAATGGGTCTGGAATGGTGAACCCGAGTAAAAGGGGACGAAAACTGAGATGCATTGGAAAACGTTTCCCGGTCACACGGTGCACCATACTGTGGGTTTCCCATGCATGTTTTAGCTGAAGGAAGAATCGCTTAAACCTGGAGAGTTGGGACCCATGGAATGGGTACCATGCAGTATGACTTCAAAGGGTCTGCATTTGCTCACCGAACCTCACCAATGCTATCAGCCCGAAGTGTCCAACCTTATGTCTCACTCACCTCTGGGTGTAGATGAGGTAAATCCAGGTTGCATCACAAGCCCTGAATGAATTATTTAAGAATTGCTCTCTATTTCACTGTCATTGTGTTTTGTATTTGAAAATTATTTTGATAGTGGGATTTATCGGATTTTCACTGCTGCCTTTATGCCACTGTACACACGCTTGATACTCTTACGGAGACATATAAATCCATGGGTTTTTAGATTCTTACATGTCAGGTATATTCCCAGGCGTTGAATATGGGGTGTTGTGTCCATTTCGTTGAGCAAGGAGTAGGTCTTGTCTATTACATATTTGGCTTATGGAACGGTATCTGTGCTAATTTCAATCTGTGGTTTTATGCAGCACCCCAACTCAGCTTTCCCCTTAAGCAAGCATAAGGTGGTTTTCTAAATTTGAGACCCCGTTCTGTTTTGTAATTCAGGTCATTTGTAGCCACGTTTACATTCCATGTATTTGTAATATCGTATGTCTTTTTCTTTTTGAATTATGTGACTTCGAATGATCATACGTAACTCCTCTGGGGTTGTTACAACTGGCCATATTTCACTGATTTTCAGGCTGAGTAATATTCCACTCTACATAAGTGCCACATCGCTATCCATTTTTTCCCTCCAGAGACATATAAATTATATCCTAGTCGAGGATCTTTTAAACAGAGAGGCGGTAAACATTGGGGTGCCTGTGTCCTCTCGATTTTTGTCTTTCCCAAGATATACGTCCATGAGTGCAAGTGCCCTGTGCTCTGTAGCTCATTTTTTAGATGCTTTAGTAAACACAATACACTTCTCAAGAGTGACCATTGGCAATATACATTTCCACTATAAGCCTCACAGGGCTCCCTTTTCTCCTTGCCCTGTCCTGCATTTCTGGTGTTTACACTTTATGAGGAAGGCTCTTCTGACTGATGCAAAGTGATATGTTTTGTAGTATTGATTTCCAGTGCCCACCTGTTTGGTTGGCTAAAAAAGTGTATGCCTTTTTCTTGAATATATACAGAAAAAGACGCATACACCCTTTTTGGCCAACTGCAATGTTGGCAATGTTCAGCCCCTTTTCTTGTGCTTAATGGCGAGTCCTTTCTACCTCTTCCAATCCCTTTCCTGCCATTCTCCGTTGCTTACAAGTCCTTTTCTCTGACTTTCCTCAAGACATTTTTCAGTGAGAGATATTTTCAACTCTGCAGTTTCGTGAATTTTAGCGGCGCTGAGTTCCATTTTTCAACTTGGGTTTATGGGAACTGGCCACAAAGCAGCGGGATTTCCTCAAGGCCTATTCTGTTTCCATGGGCAACACTAGCCTTTGGTCAATTCGTCTTCCTGATTGGAAATTAGAGTGACATGTGCCTGTCCGAACACCTAGGACTTGTCTCTCATTGTTCCTCCTCCTTCTGCTTCATCCTCTGGACAAATTCCAAACTGTATGCAACAGGATGTTGACAGTGCTGACATCTCCAAGTGGGGAGACTGTTCGTAAAGACGCTGGAGGGGTGAACCCGAGCACCAGGAGATGAGGAGATGAGATGCCTTTTCCAAACTCTTCCCGATCAGACGGTATACCATCTTCTGGGTGTGACAGGCATGTTTTAGTGTAGGAAGTGTCCCATTCATGTGAGGAGAACACCAGGGCTTTTTCAAAATCACTGTCTCTCCACAACCCAAACTGGGGAATTTTTTAAGCTACGGCTACACATATGATCATTAAGGGCCTTGGGAAGTAGGCAGAGTCCAAACTTTAGATGATTGAAGTCTTCAGGGTCAGAAGCACTCACCACCGTCTTCCCTTAGGTTCCATTTTAACTGTCATTAATAGATGATGTCAATAAAAATATCTATTCTTTTTTCAGATTATTTCCCCTTATAAGTTATTGCAAAATATTGAGTGTAGTTCCCTGTGCTATACAGTAGTTCATTGTTGATGATCGATTTTATACATAGCAGTGTGTATGTGTTAATCCCAAACTGTTAATTTATCCCTCCTCCCACCTTTCCCCTTTGGTAATAATAAATTATAAGATTTTATACTTCTCAGAAATGGGGGAGCTGAAAGAGAGGTATCATTTTCAATGGAAAAGCATTTAAAACAAGATTGAAGCTTTAACCAAGATTATTAGATGTACATCCTTGGAAAAAAATCACATCGTTTCTCTAGTATTGACCTGACAAATAAGACAAACCGTTTCACTGAACTTGCTTATAATAAAGTGATGGAAATATCAAATGGAAGTGTTAGAAACATCTTATTTTACCCGAGCCTTATACACTGTTCTATGTTAATTACAGTTTGGCTCACACATCTGTTCATTGAAGTTACAATGTTCTGAATTTCTGTTACTGATCCTCCAGAGTGGACCCCAACAAGTGTCCCCCTGCCCAGTGTCATTGGAGCCAACAGATTGAGACTGAGTTTTGTTCAGAAGGAAAGGAAACTTTATATTTTGATCAGAGAATGGAGAGGTGAGAGCATGTGCTACCCCGTGGGCTGTGGGCTGGGCTGCTGTGTAGAGATCCTGTCAGAGTCAGTGGGAGGGAGGGGGCGGAGCTCTCGAGGGCCCGGTTGGCTGCAGCTCAGGCTCTATATCATGGAGTCTGCACTGTGCCCCAGGAGCTGAGGTGTCGACCCAACCATTCTGCACTAGGAAATCTGGTCTGAAGTGCCGGCTGTTGAACCTCTGTATGCGGGACCCTAGGAGCACGTGAAATTAGACAAAGCACAAAGTATAAAAAAGGTTAGACTTTATTTTATTGCCCAGATTCTATTTTTATCTCCCAGAGATTTTTATGGGGCTTTGCCTGGGACAAACCCCTCTTCTGCATTTTGTCCCCTTCCTCATTCTTAGAGTGCTGAGGGTGCAGACCCTTCATCTGTAACTGCTGAGTGCTGAGTTCGGAGCCCTCATACCCGTGGGCAAGGGTCTGAAATTCTCCCCAGCAGCCTCCAGGTGACGTTGATTGTCCGCAGGCCTCCTGCGTCCCTGCTCGTCCGCCTGAGCACAAGTATTGGTAGTGTTATAGATTCTAATGACCTTTAAGGGTCCAGGAAGGAGATGTGCAGTGACGCTGTGAGGTCCAGTTTCACCCCGCCTCACATTTGTTCGGCCACCTTAGGCTGACCGTTGCTGCCAGCCTAGATGCTCTGACCAGTAGTCTGTGCTTTCTTCAGTTAGGCCCCTGAATTAACGTAAAAACAGCACCAGGTGTCAGGACCCTGCCTGCTCAACTCCAAGACAGTCCAGGGTCAGTGGTGATGAAGGACCATGATGGCCACTGGGTCAACAGCCTTTTGAAGTAAACAGGAGTCCAGCCGGTCTTATTGGCCACCATGATCACAGTGTCTGTAGGATTTTCTATGGTGACAGCGTGATATACGGTTCCCCCGCCAAGATTATTACCTCCCCTCTGGGCGCAGTAAGTCCTGCAAGCAGTAGTCTACTCTTTTGGGACACACTCTTGTTGTTTTATGAGAGAAACTCCAGGTCAAGTGATGGTCACACGAGTCGTCATGGTGCCCCTTTGCCCCAGTTATCTCTCTGGAGGTTGGAGTTGGAGGACTTCCTCACTCAAGGTCAGTGTGCCCACGGAGCAAACCCTGCAACTTCAGGGCATCGTTGGGTGTTAGGATCACCACGTGGGGTCCTTTTCCCTTAGGAGGGAGGTGGCCTTTTGGGCTGCTGATTTCCAGGTTTTCAGATACTGCCAGTATCTTGGCCAGATGTGGCGGTGGGCCAAGCCCCTTGGTGACCGTAGTTTATCCTACCTGGATGGCATTCTTGCATTGTTCCATTTCAAGTGGTCCCAGGTTTTGCACTAATACTCCAATGGTGATTCACCGTTCACCAGGAAAGTAAAGGTCAAAGTGTTTAACTAAATTAGGGAGTTCCAGGGCAAGGGTCTGAATTGACTGCTCTTTCCATTCTTGAAAGGCCACTTCTGGATTCTATTCAAAAGGATCATCATCTTTTCCTTTCAGTGTTTCATATAGAGGCCCAGCTAGTAGACTGTAGTTAGGGATCCAGAAGCAGCAAACCCTGGCCTCGCCAGGAATCTCTAAGCTGTCTTCTAGTTTTAGAAATGGGTAAGGCTGTAAATTGTTTCTTCCCTTTCCTGGGTTGGGCTTCTCCGACCTTCTCTGAGAATGAAGCCCAGGCAGGTCACCGTAGTCTGTGATATTTGAGCTTTTTCTTGGACAACTTGTATCCTTTATTGGCTTGGTAGTTCAGAGGTCTCCTTAGTAGGGCTGGCGATCAGAATGTCGTCTGCATATTGAAGGAGTGTTTCCTTTTCCAGAGGTAGAACTTTTAGGTCTTTAGCTGAGCTTTCCCCAAAGATGGTGTGGGAATTTTTGAACCCTTGGGGCAACACGGCCCGGAAGTATTGTTTTAGTTTTATGTTGAGTCCTGCCACTCACAAGCCAAAATTTCTTGTGACTCTGGGACTAGTAGAATACAAAAGAAGGCATCATTGAAGACTAATACAGAATACCAAGTCCTGGTGGTTGGTAGAATGACCAGCAGGGTGTAGGATTTAGGAACTACTGGAGGTATATCCTCGGTGGCTTCACTGACTGTCCTGACATCCTTTACCAGGACTCCAGCAGCCCATGGGGCTCTCGAGGTCAGGCCAATCCCAGGATATGGAGCTCACCTGGACAGGTACCCCACCCCCACCCCAGCCCACGGGGCTCTCGTGTTCAGGCCCCTCCCAGGGTATGGGGTTCCCTGGGCAGGTTCCCCTGCAGCCCATGGGGCTCTCGTGGTCAGGCCCCTCCCAGGATACAGAGCTACCCTTGCAGATACCGTGGCAGGGCTGGGCACACAGGAACCGTGCACATCGCCCTCATTTCAGAGCACTCCCAGCTCACCTGTCACTCAGATCTGACACAGAGCACCTCAGAGCAGGACTTGAACTAACAAACAGCAGCTCCGACAGGTCTGTGACCCTGGGCATCACTCTGTGTGGCCTCCCCCCACCTGGTCTTCCAGAGACTTCCACTGCACCCGGGGCACCAGTCCTCTGTCTCCACCCAACACCCACCCCTCCTCTCCCTGACTCCTGGGTTCCTCTCATTAGGAGAGGGTTTTCTTGAAGTTGTCTCCCACTCATGGGCCAGATAATATAATTAGAAAACAAGCCAGAGCTGCAGCCCCTTGTCTATCCTGACTCTCAGGAGCCCACACCTGTTTCTTGGACCTGGCCGATTCAGCAAGTTCCAGTTTCTGCAACTGTGAGCCCCTGAGGGGTGATTATTGGCTGGCCTGGGAAGCCTGACCGTGCCGGCCAGCCCTCCCCTGGTGTGCCTGGGTTGAGATCAATATAAACACCGCTCCAGGCAGCAAGAGCCCCTGCAGCTGTGCCTGACGCCATTTTCTCTGCCCTGTCAGCAGTCTCGGGGCTGGACTGGTGGGAGGGAGTGAGAGGCCACGGCTTTGTGGGTGGCCCAGTGTGAGTGGGGCTCTGCTGGACTTTCTGCAGCAGTTGCCAAGATGCCACCTGCTAAAGAAGAGGATGTGTCACCGATACCTGCTGCTGGAATTTCTACCTGGACAGAGGTGAGTGAGGGAGAAAGCAGTGGGGGCCGGGACAGCAGGGGTATCTCAGGCAGGGAAATGGAAAGCTTCCAGAAGAGCACCCAGGGCCAGGACCATCCTGGCTGGCCTGCAGGCACCAAGTCGGCTGGCATGCTGTCGCTCATGTGGCTCCATGGCCCTTCCTCTAGGCTTTCAAGTCCTTGTACATATTCAGGTGTTTTACCCGGGAAGGGTGGGAACATTTCAGCAGCAGCTGGCCTGGGGCTCGGCCCACGTTTACTCACAGATGCCTCGGCATGGGCCCCCAGCTTTGCAATGAGGACGCTTGTTGCGTGGGGCCTGCTGGCTGAATGGGAGATGATTCCCCACCACTGACCAACTTCAGAATTGTTTACAACTGGAGCAAGTGCCCTGATACGGTTTTCCTCTGTGTAACTGGTGTGTTCTGTTTTTTTTTTCTTTTTTTCGTTTTTGGTTCAAGGTAGATTTTATTCCTCTTTTTTGTATTTACAGATATAAGCATGGAAATAATTTATTCATATAAATACATGTATGTGAAGGGAAGAATATTTTTTCTGTTTTACTTTTTGTAATTTTGAATTTATTTTATTTTTTTATACAGCAGGTTATTTTTGGTTATCGATTTTATACATATAAATGTATATATGCCAATCCCAATCACTCAACTCCTCCCACCACCACCCCCCAACAGCTTTCCCCCCTTGGTGTCCATACGTTTGTTGTCTACATCTGTTGCTCTATTTCTGCCTTGCAAAACGGTTCATCTGTACAATTTTTCTAGGTTCCACATATATGCATTAATATACAAGATTTGTTTTTCTATTTCTGACTTACTTCACTCTGTATGACAGTCTCTAGATCCATCAACGTCTCTACAAATGACCCAATTTCATTCCTTTTTATGGCTTAGTAATATTCCATTTTATATATGTACCTCATCTTTATGCATTCGTCTGTCTGTGGGCATTTAGGTTGCTTCCATTACCTGGATATTGTAAATAGTGATGCAATGAACATTGCGGTGAATGTCTCTTTTTGATTTATGGTTTTGTCTGGGTATAGGCCCAGTAGTGAGATTGCTGTATCATATGGTAATTCTATTCTTAGTTTTATAAGAAACTCCATAATCTCCACAGTGACTGTATCAATTTACATTCCCAACAATAGTGGAAGAGGGTTCCTTATCTCCACACCCTTTCCAGCATCTGTTGTTTGAAGATTTTCTGATGATGCCCATTCTAACAGGTGTGAGGTGATACACCATGGATGAGTCTATTTCGTTGAGCAAAGAGTAGGTCTTGTCTATTACATATTTGGCTTATGGAACGGTATGTGTGCTAATTTCAATCACTGGTTTTATACAGCACCCCAACTCAACTTTCCCCTTAAGCAAGCATAAGTTTTTATCTAAATGTGAGACTCTGTTCGGTTTTGTAATTCAGTTTATGTGTAGCCAAGTTTACACTCTCTATATTAGTGATATCTTATGATAATTATCTTACTCTGTGTGACCTATTTCTCTTAGAATCATCATACTTAAATCCACTCAATTTGCTGCTACAGGCCTGATGACATTGATTTCATTGCTGAGTGATATTCCGTTGTACATAAGTAGCACAACTCCTTTATCCATTTTTTTCTTTCTGGGATATTTAATTTGTACTGGACTCGAGGTTCTTGGAAACACAGCAGCCCTAAATTTTGTGTTGGCTGTGTCTTCTTGATTTTAATTTTCCTAAGCTATAGGGCCAAAAGTGGAAGTGCCCTAGGGTCTGTAGCTTTGTTTGTCAGATGTTTCAGGATACACTATAAACATCTCCAGAGTGTCTGTTGGCAATTTACATCCCGCCCATCAGCATAACAAGGCTCCCTTTTCTCCATGGCCTGTCCTGTGTTTCTGGTTTTTAAACTTTTTTCAGATGGCCCTTTTGACGAATGGGAAACGAGACTTCATTGTAGTGCGGATTTCCATTGCTCGAGTGCTTGGTTGGCCAAAAAGGGCATATGCGTTTTTTCCTGAATATATTCAGGAAAAATGTATACGCACTTTTGTCCAAGTGCATCACTGTCAAAGATCTGCCGCTTTTCACATGCTTTAAATGCAATTCCAATCTACCTCCTGAAATATGATTCCTGCAATTCTGCCTCGTTTTCAAGTCCTCTTTGCAGACTTACTTCAATATATTTTTGCCAATAGCTGTCATTTATAACTCTGCAGGTTTGTGAATTACAGTGCCCGTGATTTCCGTTCTTAACTCGTTTCCTTGAAAGCTGGCCACAGACCCGCAGGTTTGCTTCAGGCCATAATCTGGGTCCCGCACGGCACTCTGAGCCTTTGGTTAATTCCTCTTCCTGGTGGGAAATTAGAGTTCAATGTGCCCCTCCAGACACCTGCCTCACTCCCAGCCCCTTGGTGATGTCTGTCCTCTGGTTTGAGGCCACATGTGCTGGGTTCCTCACCTTTGGCTGATGTGGCCCCACTGGTGTGAGGACACTCCTGTTTGGTTCCCATCCCCTTGGTGATGTGGGCCCTCTGGTGAGAGTCTGATCCTGGTTGGGTTACTCACACTTCTGTGAGGTGGGCCCTCTTCTCTGAGGTCACTCCTGCCTGGCTGGCACACCCAGCCTTGGCGACGTCGGCCATCTGGTGGGAGTTGGTGCCTGCTGGGAGTCTCCTCCCCTCGGTAATGAGGGCCCTCTGGCGTCAGGCCCTAACTCCTGGGCTCCCAAAATTTTCTGATGTGCGACCTGTGGTGCGAGTACACTCCTGTCAAGTTCCCAACCCCATGGGAATGTTGGCCTTCTGCTCTGCGGTCCCAACGGTGTGTTGCTCAGTTTCATGATGAGGGCCCTCTGGTGTGAGTTCACTCCGGCCTGGATCCCATAGCCACGCTGCTCCTGGCCACCTGCTGGGACATTACAACTGCGGGATTCCTCACCTTTTTTCTTCTATGGGCCCTCTGTTTTGAGACTCCTCCTGCCTGCCTCACTCCCAGCCCCTTGGTGATGTGTGTCCTCTGGTTTGAGGCCAGGTGTGCTGCGTCCCTCACCTTTTGATGATGTGGCCCCACTGGTGTGAGGACACTCCTGCCTGGTTCTTATCCCCTTGATGATGTGGGCCCTCTGGTGAGAGTCTGATCCTGTTTGGGTTCCTCACCCTTCTGTGAGGTGTGCCCTCTGCTGTGAGGTCACTCCTGCCAGGCTGGCACACCCCACCTGGGCAACATCAGCCCTCTTGTGGCAGTTGGAGCCTGCTGGAAGCCTCCTCCCCTCGGTGATGAGGGCCCTCTTGCGTCAGGCACTAACTGCTGGGTACCCACATTTTCTGATACCTGCTAAGTGGTGCGAGGACACTCCTGCGAAGTTCCCATCCCCATGGGGATGTGGGCCTTCTGCTCTGAGGTCCCAATGTCTGGGTTGCTCACAGTTTCATGATGTGGGCCCTCTGCTGTGAGTTCACTGCAGCCTGGATCGCATAGACTCGGTGCTCTGGGCCGCCTGCTGAGAGGTTCCCACTGCAAGATTCCTCAGCTTTTTTATTCTATGGGCCCTGTGTTGTGAGGCTCCTCCTGCCTGCCTCACTCCGAGCCCCTTGGAGATGTGGGTCCTCTGGTTTAGGCCACATGGGCTGGGTTCCTCACCTTTCTATCATGTGGCCACACAGGTGTGAAGACAGTCCTGCCTGGTTCAGATCCCATTGGTGATGTGGGCCCTCTGGTGAGAGTCTTATCCTGGCTGGGTTCCTCACACTTCTGTGAGGTAGGCCCTCTGCTGTGAGGTCACTCCTGCCTGGCTGTCACATGTCACCTTGGCGACATGGGCCCTCAGTTGGGAGTTGGTGTCTGCTTGGAGTCTCCTCCCCTTGGTAATGAGGGCCCTCTGACGTCAGGCCCTAACTTCTGGGCTTCCAAAATTCTCTGATGTGTGCCCTGTGGTGCGAGTACACTTATGCCATGTTCCCAACCACATGGGAATGTGGGCCTTCTGCTCTGAGGTCCCAACGGCTGGGTTGCTCACAGTTTCATGATGAGGGCCCTCTGTTTTGAGTTCAGTCAGGTCTGGATCCCATAGCCTCGCTGCTCCTGGCCGCCTGCTAGGAGGTTCCAACTGCGGGATTCCTCACCATTTTTATTCTATGGTCCCTATGTTTTGAGGCTCCTCCTGCCTGCCTCACTCCCAGCCCCTTGGTGATATGTGTCCTCTGGTTTGAAGCCACATATGCTGGGTCACTCACATTTCAGTGATGAGGCCTCACTGGTGTGAGGACACTCCAGCCTGGTTCCCATTCCCTTGGTGATGTGGGCCCTGTGGTGAGAGTCTGATTCTCTTTGGGTTCCTCACACTTTTGTGAGGTGGGCCCTCTGCTCTGAGGTCACTCCTGCCTGGCTGGCACATCCCGCATTGGCAATGGTGGCCCTCTGGTAGCAGTTGGAGCCTGCTGGGAGCCTCCTCTCCTCGGTGATGAGAGCCCTCTGGCGTCAGGCCCTAACTGCTGGGCTCCCCACATTTTCTGATGTGTGCCCACTGGTGCGATGACACTCCTGCTTGGTTCCCTTCCCCATGGGGATGTGGGCCTTGTGCTCTGAGGTCACAACGGCTGGTTTGCTCACAGTTTCATGATGAGGGCCCTCTGTTGTGAGTTCATCACTGCCTGGATCCCATAGCCCTGGTGCTCTGGGACGCCTGCTGGGATGTTCCAACTGCTGGATTCCTCACCTTTTTTATACAATGGGCCATGTGTTGTGAGGTTAATCCTGCCTGCCTCGCTCTGAGACCCATGGTGATGTGGGTCCTCTGGTTTGAGGCCACATTTCCTAGGTACCTCAACTTTTGATGATGTGGCCCCACGGGTGTGATGACACTCCTGCCTGGTTCACAGCCCCTTGCTGATGTGGGCACTCTGGTGAGAGTCTGATCCTGGCTGGGTTCCTTACCCTTCTGTGAGGTGGGCTCTCTGATGTGAGGTCACTCCTGCCTGGCTGGCTCACATCGCCTTGGCGATGTGGGCCCTCTGTTGGCCACGAAAGCATGCTGGGAGCCTCCTACCCTCTTTAATGAGGGCCCTGAAAAAACGCATATGCACTTTTTGACCAAGTGCATCATTGTCGAGGATCTGCCTCTTCTCCTATGCTTTCAGAGCACTTCCCGTCTACCTCCTGAAATAATATTCCTGGAATTGTGCCCCGCTTTCAAGTCCTCTTTGCAGCCTTACTTCAATATATTTTTGTTTGATACCTGCCATTTATAACTCTGCAGGTTTGTTAATTACAGTGTCCCTGAGCTACTTTCTTCAACTCGCTTTCTTGTGACCTGGCCGCAAAACCACAGGATTGCTTCAGGCCATAAAATGGTTTCCGCACAGCATGCTGAGCCTTTGGTAAATTCCTTTTTCTGGTGGGAAATGAGTGTTAAATTTGCCCGTGCAGACACCTACAGCTAGTCTCTCATTGGTTCTCCCTATTCCTGTTCATCTTGCACAGATATTGCAAACTGTGCCAAACAGGAGGTTAAAGGCACTGACTCTCCAAGTGGGTAGAGAGTTAGTAAAGTGTCTGGAATGGCGAACCCGAGTACTAGGGGACGAAAACTGAGAGGCATTTAAAATCGCTTCCCAGTCACACGGTGGACCATACTCTGGGATGCAGATGCATGTTTTAGGTGAAGGAAGAATCCCATAAACCTGGAAAGTTGGGACCCATGGAATAGGTACCATGCAGTATGACTTCAAAGGGTCTGCATTTGCTCATCGAACCTCACCAATGCTATCAGCCCGAAGTGCCCAACCTTATGTCTCACTCAGCTCTGGGTGTAGATGTGGTAAATCCAGGTTGAATCACAAGCCCTGAATGAATTATTTAAGAATTGCTCTCTATTTCACTGTCCTTGTGTTTTGTTTTTGTATTTCATTTTGATAATGGTATTTATCGGATTTTCTCTGCTGCATTCATGCCGCTGTACACACTCTTCATTCTCTTATGGAGACATATAAATCCATGGGTTTGAAGATTCTTACTAGTCAGGTGTATTCCTAGGCGTTGAATATGGGGTGTTTAGTCCGTTTCGTTGAGCAAGGGGTATGTCTTGACTATTACATATTTGGCTTATGGAAAGGTATCTGTGCTAATTTCTGTCTGTGGTTTTATTCAGCACCCCAACTCACCTTTCCCCATAAATAAGCATAAGTTGGTTTTCTAAATTTGAGACCCTGTTCTGTTTTGTAATTCAGTTCATGTGTAGCCAAGTTTACATTCCGTGGATTAGTGATATCTTATGTTTCATTTTCTGTGTGACTTATTTCATTTAGAATCATCGTACCTGAATCCACTCATTATGCCACGATGGGCCTGATGACATAGATTTCATTGCTGAGTGATATTCCATTGTATGTACGTTATACAACTTCTTCTTTATCCATTTTTCACCTTCTGGGATATTTTACTTCTCCGTAGATGAGGTTCTTCTAAACATAGCTGTCCGAAACATTGGGGTGGCTGTGTGCTTTTGATTTTCATTTCTCTAAGCTATAGGACCATAAGTTGAAGTGCCGTAGGCTCCGTTGCTTTGTTTTTTAGGTGTTTCAGGAAACACCATACACTTCTCCAGAGTGGCTGTTGGCAATTTACATACCGCCCATCAGCATAACAAGGCTCCCTGTTTTCCAAGACCTGTCCGGACTTTTTCGATTTTACACTTTTTTCAGATGGCCCTTTTGACGCGGGGACAGTGAGACTTCATTGTAGTGCATATTTCCTTTACACGCTTGCTTGGTTGGCCAAAAAGTACGTATGCGTTTTTTCCTGAATATATTCAGGAAAAAACGCATGCGCCCTTTTTGGCCAAGTGCATCATTGTCTACATTCTGCCTCTTTTCCTATGCTTTAAGTACAATTCCCGTCTACCCCCTGAAATCGTTTTCCTGAATTTCTGCCCCGCTTTCAAGTCCTCTTCGAAGACTTACTTCAATACATTTTTGGACGATAGCTGTCATTCATAACTCTGCAGGTTTGTGAATTACAGTGTCCCTGAGCACCTTTCTTCAACTCGCTTTCTTCTGAGCTGGCCACAAAACCGCAGGATTGCTTCAGGCCCTAATCTGTTTCCGGCAAGGCACGCTGAGCCTTTGGTTAACTCCACTTCCTGGTGGGAAATGAGCGTTCCATTTGCCCGTGCAGACACCTACAGCTAGTCTCTCATTGGTTCTCCCTATTCCTGTTCATCTTGAGCAGAAATTGCAAATTTTGCCAAACAGGAGTTTAAAGAAACTGACTCTCCATGTGGGGAGAGTGTTAGAAAAGCGTCTGGAATGGTGAACCCGAGTACCAGGGGACGAAAACTGAGCTGCATTTGAAAACGTTTCCCAATCACGCGGTGGACCATACTCTGGGTTTCCCATGCATGTTTTAGCTGAAGGAAGAATCCCTGAAAGCTGGAGAGTTGGGACCCATGGAAAGGGAACCATGCAGTATGACTTCAAAGGGTCTGCGTTTGCTCACCGAACTTCACCAATGCTATGAGCCTGAAGTGTCCAGACTTATGTCTCACCCAGCTCTGGATGTAGATGTGGGAAATCCAGTTTGCATCACATGCCCTGAATGAATTATTTAAGAATTGCTCTCTATTTCACTGTCCTTGTGTTTTGTTTCTGTGATTCATTTTGATAATGGGATTTATCGGATTTTCTCTGCTGCATTCATGCCGCTGTACACACGCTTCATTCTCTTACGAGGACATATATATCCATGGGTTTGAAGATTCTTACTAGTCAGGTGTATTCCTAGGCCTTGAATATGGGGTGTTTAGTCCAATTCCTTGAGCAAGGGGTAGGTCTTGACTATTACATATTTGGTTTATGGAAAGGTATCTGTGCTAATTTCTATCTCTGGTTTTATGCAGCTCCCCAACTCAACTTTCCCCTAATCCAAGCATAAGTTGGTTTTCTAAATTGAGACCCTGTTCTGTTTTGTAATTCAGTTCACGTGTAGCCAAGTTTACATTCCGTGTATTAGTGATAACTTATGATGTTTCATTTTCTGTGTGACTTATTTCACTTAGAATCATCATACCTGAATCCACTCATTATGCCGCGACGGGCCTGATGACATTGATTTCATTGCTGAGTGGTATTCCTTTGTACGTACGTACCACAACTTCTTTATCCATTTTTCACATTCTGGTATATTTAACTTGTACCGTAGACGAGGTTCTTGTAAACAGAGCCGTCCGACACTTTGGGGTGGCTGTGTGTTTTTGATTTTAATTTCCCTAAGCTATAGGACCATAAGTGGAAGTGCCGTAGGCTCCGTTGCTTTGTTTTTTAGGTGTTTCAGGAAACACCATACCCTTCTCCAGAGTGGCTGTTGGAAATTTACATCCCGCCCATCAGCATAACAAGGCTCCATGTTCTCCATGGCCTGTGCTGCATTTCTGTATTTTACACTTTTTTCAGATGGCCCTTTTGACCAGGGGGCAGTGAGACTTCATTGTAGTGCAGATTTCTTTAACATGCTTGCTTGGTTGGCCAAAAAGGGCGTATGCGTTTTTTCCTGAATATATTCAGGAAAAAACGCATACGCCCTTTTTGGCCAAGTGCATCATTGTCGACGTTCTGCCTCTTTTCCTATGCTTTAAATGCAATTCCAGTCTACCCCCTGAAATCGTTTTCCTGCAATTCTGCCCCGCTTTCAAGTCCTCTTCGCAGCCTTCCTTCAATATATTTTTGGACGAGAGCTGGCATTTATAACTCTGCAGGTTTGTGAATTACAGTGCCCCTGAGCTCCTTTCTTCAAATAACTTTCTTGTGAGCTGGCCGCAAACCCGCAGTATTGCTTCAGGCCCTAATCTGGTTCCGGCACGGCATGCTGAGCGTTTGGTTAATTCCTCTTCCTGGTTGGAAATGAGCGTTATATTTGCCCGTGCAGACACCTACAGCTAGTCTCTCATTGGTTCTCCCTATTCCTGTTCATCTTGCGCAGAAATTGCAAACTGTGCCAAACAGCATGTTAAAGGCACTGGCTCTCCAAGTGAGGAGAGTGTTAAATGGGTCTGGAATGGTGAACCCGAGTAAAAGGGGACGAAAACTGAGATGCATTGGAAAACGTTTCCCGGTCACACGGTGCACCATACTGTGGGTTTCCCATGCATGTTTTAGCTGAAGGAAGAATTGCTTAAACCTGGAGAGTTGGGACCCATGGAATGGGTACCATGCAGTATGACTTCAAAGGGTCTGCATTTGCTCATCGAACCTCACCAATGCTATCAGCCTGAAGTGTCCAACCTTATGTCTCACTCACCTCTGGGTGTAGATGAGGTAAATCCAGGTTGCATCACAAGCCCTGAATGAATTATTTAAGAATTGCTCTCTATTTCACTCTCATTGTGTTTTGTTTTTGTAATTCATTTTGATAAGGGTATTTATCGGATTTACTCTGCTGCATACATGCAGCTGTACACACGCTTGATTCTCTTATAGAGACATATAAATCCATGGGTTTGAAGATTCTTACTGGTCAGGTGTATTGCTAGGCGTTGAATATAGGGTTTTTAGACCATCTCGTTGAGCAAGGGGTAGATCTTGACTATTACATATTTGACTTATGGAAGGGTATCTGTGCTAATTTCTATCTCTGGTTTTATGCAGCACCCAAACTCACCTTTCCCCTTAAGCAAACATAAGTTGGTTTTCTTAATTTGAGACCCTGTTCTGTTTTGCAATTCAGTTCATGTGTAGCCAAGATTACATTCGGTGTATTAGTGATTTCTTATGATGTTTCATTTTCTGTGAGACTTACTTCACTTAGAATCATCGTACCTGAATCCACTCATTATGCCACGATGGGCCAGATGTTATAGATTTCATTGGTGAGTGATATTCCATTGTACGTACGTACCACAACTTCTTTATCCATTTTTTGCTTTCTGGGATATTTAACTTGTACCGTAGACGTGGTTCTTGTAAACAGAGCCGTCTGAAACATTGGGGTGGCCGTGTGTTTTTGATTTTAAATTCCCTAAGCTATAGGACCATAAGTGGAAGTGCCGGAGGCTCCGTTGCTTTGTTTTTTATCTGTTTCAGGAAACACCATACACTTCTCCAGAGTGGCTCTTGGCAATTTACATCCCACCCATCAGCATAACAAGGCTCCCTGTTCTCCATGGCCTGTGCTGCATTTCTGGATTTTACACTTTTTTCAGATGGCCCTTTTGACCGGGGGGCAGTGAGACTTCATTGTAGTGCACATTTCTTTAACATGCTTGCTTGGTTGGCCAAAAAGGGCGTATGCGTTTTTTCCTGAATATATTCAGGAAAAAACGCATACGCCCTTTGTGCCCAAGTGCATCATTGTCGACGTTCTGCCTCTTTTCCTATGCTTTAAATGCAATTCCAGTCTACCCCCTGAAATCGTTTTCCTGCAATTCTGCCCCGCTTTCAAGTCCTCTTCGCAGCCTTCCTTCAATATATTTTTGGACGATAGCTGTCATTTATAACTCTGCAGGTTTGTGAATTACAGTGCCCCTGAGCTCCTTTCTTCAAATCGCTTACTTGTGAGCTGGCCGCAAACCCACAGGATTAATTCAGGGCCTAATCTGGTTCCGGCATGGCATGCTGAGCGTTTGGTTAATTCCTCTTCCTGGTTGGAAATGAGCGTTAAATTTGCCCGTGCAGACACCTACAGCTAGTCTCTCATTGGTTCTCCCTATTCCTGTTCATCTTGCGCAGAAATTGCAAACTGTGCCAAACAGCAGGTTAAAGGCACTGACTCTCCAAGTGGGGAGAGTGTTAGTAAAGTGTCTGGAATTGTGAACCCGAGGAAAAGGGGACGAAAACTGAGATGCATTTGAAAACGTTTCCCAGTCACACGGTGCACCATACTGTGGGTTTCCCATGCATGCTTTAGCTGAAGAAAGAATCGCTTAAACCTGGAGAGTTGGGACCCATGGAATGGGTACCATGCAGTATGACTTCATATGGTCTGCATTTGCTCATCGAACCTCACCAATGCTATCAGCCCGAAGTGTCCAACCTTATGTCTCACTCAGCTCCGGGTGTACATGAGGTAAATCCAGGTTGCATCACAAGACCTGCATGAATTATTTAAGAATTGCTGTCTATTTCACTGTCATTGTGTTTTGTTTTTGTAATTCATTTTGATAATGGGATTTATCGGATTTTCTCTCCTGCCTTCATGCAGCTGTACACACGCTTGATTCTCTTATGGAGACATATAAATCCATGGGTTTGAAAATTCTTTCTAGTCAGGTGTATTCCTAGGCATTGAATATAGGGTGTTTAGCCCATTTCGTTGAGCAAGGGGTAGGTCTTGACTATTACATGTTTGACGTATGGAATGGTATCTGTGCTAATTTCTATCTCTGGTTTTATGCAGCACCCCAACTCGCCTTTCCCCTTAAGCAAACATAAGTTGGTTTTCTAAATTTGAGACCCTGTTCTGTTTTGTAATTCAGTTCATGTGTAGCCAAGATTACATTCGGTGTATTAGTGATATCTTATGATGTTTCATTTTCTGTGTGACTTATTTCACTTAGAATCATCGTACCTGAATCCACTCATTATGCCACCATGGGCCAGATGAAATAGATTTCATTGGTGAATGATATTCCTTTGTACGTACGTGCCACAATTTCTTTATCCATTTTTCACAATTGGGATATTTAACTTGTACCGTAGACGAGTATGTTGTAAACAGAGCCGTCCGACACTTTGGGGTGGCTGTGTGTTTTTGATTTTCATTTCCCTAAGCTATAGGACCATAAGTGGAAGTGCCGTTGGCTCCGTTGCTTTGTTTTTTAGGTTTTCCATGAAACACCATACACTTCTCCAGAGCGGCTGTTGGCAATTTACTTCCCGCCCATCAGCATAACAAGGCTCCCTTTTCTCCATGGCCTGTCCTGCTTTTCTGATTTTTATACTTTTTTCAGATCGCCCTTTTGACCGGGGGTCAATGAGACTTCATTGTAGTGCAGATTTCTTTACACGCTTGCTTGGTTGGCCAAAAAGTGCGTATGCGTTTATTCCTGAATATATTCAGGAAAAAACGCATATGCCCTTTTTGGCCAAGTGCCTCATTTTCGACATTCTGCTATTTTCCTAAGCTTTAGGTGGATTTCCTGTCTACCCCCTGAAATCGTTTTCCTGCAATTCTGCCCCGCTTTCAAGTCCTCTTCGAAGACTTACTTCAGTACATTTTTCGACGATAGCTGTCATTCATAACTCTGCAGGTTTGTGAATTACAGTGCCCCTGAGCTCCTTTCTTCAACTCGCTTTCTTGTGAGCTGGCCGCAAAACTGCAGGATTGCTTCAGGCCCTAATCTGTTTCAGGCAGGGCACGCTGAGCCTTTGGTTAATTCCTCTTCCTGGTGGGAAATGAGCGTTCCATTTGCCCGTGCAGACACTTAGAGCTAGTCTCTCATTGGTTCTCCCTATTCCTGTTCATCTTGCGCAGAAATTGCAAACTGTGCCAAAGAGGAGGTTAAAGGTACTGACTCTCCAAGTGGGGAGAGTGTTAGTAAAGCGTCTGGAATGGTGAACCCGAGTACCAGGGGACGAAAACTGAGATGCATTTCAAAACGTTTCCCAATCACACGGTGGACCTTACTCTGGGTTTGCCATGCATGGTTTAGTTGAAGGAAGAATCCCTTAAACCTGGAGAGTTGGGACCCATGGAAAGGGTACCATACAGTATGACTTCAAAGGGTCTGCATTTGCTCACCGAACCTCACCAATGCTATGAGCCCGAAGTGTCCAGCCTTATGTCTCACGCAGGTCTGGTTGTAGATGTGGTAAATCCAGATTGCATCACAAGCCCTGAATGAATTATTTAAGAATTGGTCTCTATTTCACTGTCATTTTGTTTTTTTTTGAAATTTATTTTGATAATGGGATTTATCGGATTTTCACTGCTGCGTTTAGGCCGCTGTACACACGCTTGATTTCCTTATGGAGACATATAAATCCATGGGTTTTAAGATTCTTACTTCTCAGGTATATTCCAAGGCGTTGAATATGGGGTGTTGAGTCCATTTCGTTGAGCAAGGCGTAAGTCTTTTCTATTATATATTTGGCTTTTGGAACGGTATCTGTGCTAATTTCAATCTCTGGTTTTATGCAGAACCCCAACACACCTTTCCCCATAAGCAAGCATAAGTTGGTTTTCTAAATTTGAGACCCTGTTCTCTTTTGTAATTCAGTTCATGTGTAGCCAAGTTTACATTCCGTATATTAGTGATATCTTATGATGTTTGTTTTTCTGTGTGACTTATTTCTCGTAGAATCATCATACCTGAATCCACTCATTATTCCGCTACGGGCCTGATGACATAGATTTCATTGCTGAGTGATATTACATTGTACGTACGTACCACAACATCTTTATCCATTTTTGCATTCTGGGATATTTAACTTGTACCGTAGACGAGGTTCTTGTAAACAGTGCCGTCCAAAACTTTGGGGTGGCTGAGTGTTTTTGATTTTAATGTCCCTAATGTATAGGACCATAAGTGGTAGTGCCGTACGCACCGTTACTTTGTTTTTTAGGTGTTTCAGGAAACACCATACACTTCTCCAGAGTGGCTGTTGGCAATTTACATCCCGCCCATCAGCATAACAAGGCTCCATGTTCTCCATGGCCTGTGCTGACTTTTTGGATTTTACACTTTTTTCAGATGGCCCTTTTGACTGGGGGGCAGTGAGACTTCATTGTAGTGCAGATTTCTTTAACGTGCATGCTAGGTTGGCCAGAAAGTGCATATGCATTTTTTCCTGAATATATTCAGGAGAAACGCATACGCCCATTTTGGCCAAGTGCATCGTTGTCAAGGTTCTGCCTCTTTTCCTATGCTTTAAATGCAATTCCAGTCTACCCCCTGAAATCGTTTTCCTGCAATTCTGCCCCGCTTTCAAGTCCTCTTCGCAGCCTTCCTTCAATATATTTTTGGACGATAGCTGTCATTTATAACTCTGCAGGTTTGTGAATTACAGTGCCCCTGAGCTCCTTTCTTCAAATAACTTTCTTGTGAGCTGGCCGCAAACCCGCAGTATTGCTTCAGGCCCTAATCTGGTTCCGGCACGGCATGCTGAGCGTTTGGTTAATTCCTCTTCCTGGTTGGAAATGAGCGTTATATTTGCCCGTGCAGACACCTACAGCTAGTCTCTCATTGGTTCTCCCTATTCCTGTTCATCTTGCGCAGAAATTGCAAACTGTGCCAAACAGCATGTTAAAGGCACTGGCTCTCCAAGTGAGGAGAGTGTTAAATGGGTCTGGAATGGTGAACCCGAGTAAAAGGGGACGAAAACTGAGATGCATTGGAAAACGTTTCCCGGTCACACGGTGCACCATACTGTGGGTTTCCCATGCATGTTTTAGCTGAAGGAAGAATTGCTTAAACCTGGAGAGTTGGGACCCATGGAATGGGTACCATGCAGTATGACTTCAAAGGGTCTGCATTTGCTCATCGAACCTCACCAATGCTATCAGCCTGAAGTGTCCAACCTTATGTCTCACTCACCTCTGGGTGTAGATGAGGTAAATCCAGGTTGCATCACAAGCCCTGAATGAATTATTTAAGAATTGCTCTCTATTTCACTCTCATTGTGTTTTGTTTTTGTAATTCATTTTGATAAGGGTATTTATCGGATTTACTCTGCTGCATACATGCAGCTGTACACACGCTTGATTCTCTTATAGAGACATATAAATCCATGGGTTTGAAGATTCTTACTGGTCAGGTGTATTGCTAGGCGTTGAATATAGGGTTTTTAGACCATCTCGTTGAGCAAGGGGTAGATCTTGACTATTACATATTTGACTTATGGAAGGGTATCTGTGCTAATTTCTATCTCTGGTTTTATGCAGCACCCAAACTCACCTTTCCCCTTAAGCAAACATAAGTTGGTTTTCTTAATTTGAGACCCTGTTCTGTTTTGCAATTCAGTTCATGTGTAGCCAAGATTACATTCGGTGTATTAGTGATTTCTTATGATGTTTCATTTTCTGTGTGACTTATTTCACTTAGAATCATCGACCTGAATACACTCATTATGCCCCGACGGGCCTGATGCCATAGATTTCATTGGAGAGTGATATTACAATGTACGTACGTACCACAAATTCTTTATGCATTTTTTGCTTTCTGTGATATTTTACTTGTACCGTCGACGAGGTTCTTGTAAACAGAGCCGTCTGAAACTTTGGGGTGGCTGTGTGTTTTTGATTTTAATTTCCCTAAGCTATAGGACCATAAGTGGAAGTGCCGTAGGCTCTGTTGCTTTGTTTTTTAGGTGTTTCAGGAAACACCATACACTTCTCCAGAGTGGCTCTTGACAATTTACATCCCGCCCATCAGCATAACAGAGCTCCCTGTTCTCCATGGCCTCTGTTGCCTGTCTGGATTTTACACATTTTTCAGATGGCCGTTTTGACAGGGGGCAGTGAGACTTCACTGTAGTGCAGATTTCTTTAACATGCTTGCTTGGTTGGCCAAAAAGGGCGTATGCGTTTTTTCCTGAATATATTCTGGAAAAAACGCATACGCCGTTTTTGGCCAAGTGCATCATTGTCGACGTTCTGCCTCTTGTCCTATGCTTTAAATGCAATTCCCGTCTACCCCCTGAAATCGTTTTCCTGCAATTCTGCCATGCTTACAAGTTCTCTTGGCAGCCTTCCTTCAATATATTTATGGATGATAGCTGTCATTTATAACTCTGCAGGTTTGTGAGTTACACTGCCCCTGAGCTCCTTTCTTCAACTCGCTATCTTGTGAGCTGGTCGCAAACCCGCAGGATTGCTTCAGGCCCTAATCTGGTTCCGGCACGGGATGCGGAGCCTTTGGTTAATTCCTCTTCCTGGTGGGAAATGAGAGTTAAATTGGCCCGTGCAGACACCTAAAGCTAGTCTCTCATTGGTTCTCCCTATTCCTGTTCATCTTGCGCAGAAATTGCCAACTGTGCCAAACAGGAGGTTAAAGCACTGACTCTCCAAGTGGGGAGAGTGTGAGTAAAGGGTCTGGAATGGTGAACCCGAGTAAAAGGGGACAAAAACTGAGATGCATTTGAAAACGTTTGCCGGTCACACGGTGCACCATACTGTGGGTTTCCCATGGATGTTTTAGCTGAAGGAAGAATCCCTTAAACCTGGAGAGTTGCGACCCATGGAATGGGTACCATGCAGTATGACTTCAAAGGGTCTGCATTTGCTCATCGAACCTCACCAATGCTATCAGCCCGAAGTGCCCAACCTTATGTCTCACTCAGCTCTGGGTGTAGATGTGGGAAATACAGGTTGAAACACAAGCCCTGAATGAATTATTTAAGAATGCTCTCTATTTCACTGTCCTTGTGTTTTGTTTTTGTATTTCATTTTGATAATGGTATTTATCGGATTTTCTCTGCTGCATTCATGCCGCTGTACACACTCTTCATTCTCTTACGGAGACATATAAATCCATGGGTTTGAAGATTCTTACTAGTCAGGTGTATTCCTAGGCGTTGAATATGGGGTGTTTAGTCCATTTCGTTGAGCAAGGGGTATGTCTTGACTATTACATATTTGGCTTATGGAAAGGTATCTGTGCTAATTTCTGTCTGTGGTTTTATGCAGCACCCCAACTCACCTTTCCCCATAAATAAGCATAAGTTGGTTTTCTAAATTTGAGACCCTGTTCTGTTTTGTAATTCAGTTCATGTGTAGCCAAGTTTACATTCCGTGGATTAGTGATATCTTATGTTTCATTTTCTGTGTGACTTATTTCATTTAGAATCATCGTACCTGAATCCACTCATTATGCCACGACGGGCCTGATGACATAGTTTTCCTTGCTGAGTGATATTCCATTGTATGTACGTTATACAACTTCTTCTTTATCCATTTTTCACCTTCTGGGATATTTTACTTCTCCGTAGACGAGGTTCTTCTAAACATAGCTGTCCGAAACTTTGGGGTGGCTGTGTGCTTTTGATTTTCATTTCTCTAAGCTATAGGACCATAAGTTGAAGTGCCGTAGGCTCTGTTGCTTTGTTTTTTAGGTGTTTCAGGAAACACCATACACTTCTCCAGAGTGGCTGTTGGCAATTTACATACCGCCCATCAGCATAACAAGGCTCCCTGTTTTCCAAGACCTGTCCTGACTTTTTCGATTTTACACTTTTTTCAGATGGCCCTTTTGACGCGGGGACAGTGAGACTTCATTGTAGTGCATATTTCCTTTACACGCTTGCTTGGTTGGCAAAAAGTACGTATGCGTTTTTTCCTGAATATATTCAGGAAAAAACGCATGCGCCCTTTTTGGCCAAGTGCATCATTGTCTACATTCTGCCTCTTTTCCTATGCTTTAAGTACAATTCCCGTCTACCCCCTGAAATCGTTTTCCTGAATTTCTGCCCCGCTTTCAAGTCCTCTTCGAAGACTTACTTCATTACATTTTTGGTCGATAGCTGTCATTCATAACTCTGCAGGTTTGTGAATTACAGTGTCCCTGAGCACCTTTCTTCAACTCGCTTTCTTCTGATCTGGCCGCAAAACTACAGGATTGCTTCAGGCCCTAATCTGTTTCCGGCAAGGCACGCTGATCCTTTGGTTAACTCCCCTTCCTGGTGGGAAATGAGCGTTCCATTTGCCCGTGCAGACACCTACAGCTACTCTCTCATTGGTTCTCCCTATTCCTGTTCATCGTGCGCAGAAATTGCAAACTGTGCCAAACAGGAGGTTAAAGGCACTGACTCTCCAAGTGGGGAGAGTGATAGTAATGGGTCTGGAATTGTGAACCCGAGAAAAAGGGGACGAAAACTGAGATGCATTTGAAAACGTTTCCTGGTCACACGGTGCACCATACTGTGGGTTTCCCATGCATGTTTTAGCTGAAGGAAGAATCCCTTAAACCTGGAGAGTTGGGACCCATGGAATGGGTCCCATGCAGTATGACTTCAAAGGGTCTGCATTTGCTCATCGAACCTCACCAATGCTATCAGCCCGAAGTGTCCAACCTTATGTCTCACTCAGCTCTGGGTGTAGATGAGGTAAATCCAGGTTGCATCACAAGCCCTGAATGAATTATTTAAGAATTGCTCTCTATTTCACTGTCATTGTGTTTTGTTTTTGTAATTCATTTTGATAAGGGGATTTATCGGATTTTCTCTGCTTCCTTCATGCAGCTGTACACACGCTTGATTCTCTTATGGAGACATATAAATCCATGGGTTTGAATATTCTTACTAGTCAGGTGTATTCCTAGGCATTGAATATAGGGTTGTTAGTCCATTTCGTTGAGCAAGGGGTAGGTCTTGAGTATTACATATTTGATGTATGGAATGGTATCTGTGCTAATTTCCATCTCTGCTTTTATGCAGCACCCCAACTGAACTTTCCCCTTAAGCAAACATAAGTTGGTTTTCTAAATTTGAGACCCTGTTCTGTTTTGTAATTCAGTTCATGTGTAGCCAAGATTACATTCGGTGTATTAGTGATATCTTATGATGTTTCATTTTCTGTGAGACTTACTTCACTTAGAATCATCGTACCTGAATCCACTCATTATGTCACGACGGGACTGATTACATTGATTTCATTGCAGAGTGATATTCCATTGTACATACGTAACACAACTTCTTTATCCATTTTTTGCTTTCTGCGATATTTAACTTGTGCCGTACATGAGGTTCTTATAAACAGAGCCGTCCGACACTTTGGGGTGGCTGTGTGTTTCTGATTTTAATTTCCCTAAGCTATAGGACCATAAGTGGAAGTGCCGTAGGCTCCGTTGCTTTGTTTTTTAGGTGTTTCAGGAAACACCATACACTTCTCCAGAGTGGCTGTTGGCAATTTACATCCCACCCATCTGCATAAAATGGCTCCCTGTTCTCCATGGCCTGTGCTGCCTTTCTGGATTTTACACTTTTTTCAGATGGCCCTTTTGATTGGGGGGCAGTGAGACTTCATTGTAGTGCAGATTTGTCTAACATGCTTGCTTGGTTGGCCAAAAAGGGCCTATGCGTTTTTTCCTGAATATATTCAGGAAAAAACGCATACGCCCTTTTTGGCCAAGTGCATCATTGTCGACGTTCTGACTCTTTTCCTATGCTTTAAATGCAATTCCAGTCTACCCCCTGAAATCGTTGTCCTGCAATTCTGCCCCGCTTACAAGTCCTCTTCGCAGGCGTCCTTCAATATATTTTTGGACGATAGCTGTCATTTATAACTTTGCAGGTTTGTGAATTACAGTTCCCCTGAGCTCCGTTCTTCAAATCGCTTTCTTGTGAGCTGGCTGCAAACCCGCAGGATTGCCTCAGGCCCTAATCTGGTTCCAGGACGGCATGCTGAGCATTTGGTTAATTCCTCTTCCTGGTGGGAAATGAGCGTTAAATTTGCCCGTGCAGACACCTACAGCTAGTCTCTCATTGGTTCTCCCTATTCCTGTTCATCTTGGGCAGAAATTGCAAACTGTGCCAAACAGCAGGTTAAAGGCACTGACTCTCCAAGTGGGGAGAGTGTTAGTAAAGAGTCTGGAATTGTGAACCCGAGTAAAAGGGGACGAACACTGAGATGCATTTGAAAAAGTTTCCCGGTCACACGGTGCACCATACTGTGGGTTTCCCATGCATGCTTTAGCTGAAGGAAGAATCGCTTAAACCTGGAGAGTTGGGACCCATGGAAAGGGTACCATGCAGTATGACTTCAAATGGTCTGCATTTGCTCATCGAACCTCACCAATGCTATCAGCCCGAAGTGTCCAACCTTATGTCTCACTCAGGTCTGGGTGTAGATGAGGTAAATCCAGGTTGCATCACAAGCCCTGAATGAATTATTTAAGAATTGCTCTCTATTTCACTGTCATTGTGTTTTGTTTTTGTAATTCATTTTGATAATGGGATTTATCGGATTGTCTCTGCTGCCTTCATGCAGCTGTACACACGCTTGATTCTCTTATGGAGACATATAAATCCATGTGTTTGAAAATTCTTTCTAGTCAGGTGTATTCCTAGGCGTTGAATATAGGGTGTTTAGCCCATTTCGTTGAGCAAGGGGTAGGTCTTGACTATTACATATTTGACATATGGAATGGTATCTGTGCTAATTTGTATCTCTGGTTTGATGCAGCACCCCAACTCACCTTTCCCCTTAAGCAAACATAAGTTGGTTTTCTAAATTTATACCCTGTTCTGTTTTGTAATTCAGTTCATGTGTAGCCAAGATTACATTCGGTGTATTAGTGATATCTTATGATGTTTCATTTTCTGTGTGACTTATTTCACTTAGAATCATCGTACCTGAATCCACTCATTATGCCACGATGGGCCAGATGTTATAGATTTCATTGGTGAGTGATATTCCATTGTACGTACGTACCACAACTTCTTTATCCATTTTTTGCTTTCTGGGATATTTAACTTGTACTGTAGACGTGGTTCTTGTAAACAGAGCCGTCTGAAACATTGGGGTGGCCGTGTGTTTTTGATTTTAAATTCCCTAAGCTATAGGACCATAAGTGGAAGTGCCGGAGGCTCCGTTGCTTTGTTTTTTATCTGTTTCAGGAAACACCATACACTTCTCCAGAGTGGCTCTTGGCAATTTACATCCCACCCATCAGCATAACAAGGCTCCCTGTTCTCCATGGCCTGTGCTGCATTTCTGGATTTTACACTTTTTTCAGATGGCCCTTTTGACCGGGGGGCAGTGAGACTTCATTGTAGTGCACATTTCTTTAACATGCTTGCTTTGTTGGCCAAAAAGGGCGTATGCGTTTTTTCCTGAATATATTCAGGAAAAAACGCATACGCCCTTTGTGCCCAAGTGCATCATTGTCGACGTTCTGCCTCTTTTCCTATGCTTTAAATGCAATTCCAGTCTACCCCCTGAAATCGTTTTCCTGCAATTCTGCCCCGCTTTCAAGTCCTCTTCGCAGCCTTCCTTCAATATATTTTTGGACGATAGCTGTCATTTATAACTCTGCAGGTTTGTGAATTACAGTGCCCCTGAGCTCCTTTCTTCAAATCGCTTACTTGTGAGCTGGCCGCAAACCCACAGGATTAATTCAGGGCCTAATCTTGTTCCGGCATGGCATGCTGAGCGTTTGGTTAATTCCTCTTCCTGGTTGGAAATGAGCGTTAAATTTGCCCGTGCAGACACCTACAGCTAGTCTCTCATTGGTTCTCCCTATTCCTGTTCATCTTGCGCAGAAATTGCAAACTGTGCCAAACAGCAGGTTAAAGGCACTGACTCTCCAAGTGGGGAGAGTGTTAGTAAAGTGTCTGGAATTGTGAACCCGAGGAAAAGGGGACGAAAACTGAGATGCATTTGAAAACGTTTCCCAGTCACACGGTGCACCATACTGTGGGTTTCCCATGCATGCTTTAGCTGAAGAAAGAATCGCTTAAACCTGGAGAGTTGGGACCCATGGAATGGGTACCATGCAGTATGACTTCATATGGTCTGCATTTGCTCATCGAACCTCACCAATGCTATCAGCCCGAAGTGTCCAACCTTATGTCTCACTCAGCTCCGGGTGTACATGAGGTAAATCCAGGTTGCATCACAAGACCTGCATGAATTATTTAAGAATTGCTGTCTATTTCACTGTCATTGTGTTTTGTTTTTGTAATTCATTTTGATAATGGGATTTATCGGATTTTCTCTCCTGCCTTCATGCAGCTGTACACACGCTTGATTCTCTTATGGAGACATATAAATCCATGGGTTTGAAAATTCTTTCTAGTCAGGTGTATTCCTAGGCATTGAATATAGGGTGTTTAGCCCATTTCGTTGAGCAAGGGGTAGGTCTTGACTATTACATGTTTGACGTATGGAATGGTATCTGTGCTAATTTCTATCTCTGGTTTTATGCAGCACCCCAACTCGCCTTTCCCCTTAAGCAAACATAAGTTGGTTTTCTAAATTTGAGACCCTGTTCTGTTTTGTAATTCAGTTCATGTGTAGCCAAGATTACATTCGGTGTATTAGTGATATCTTATGATGTTTCATTTTCTGTGTGACTTATTTCACTTAGAATCATCGTACCTGAATCCACTCATTATGCCACCATGGGCCAGATGAAATAGATTTCATTGGTGAATGATATTCCTTTGTACGTACGTGCCACAATTTCTTTATCCATTTTTCACAATTGGGATATTTAACTTGTACCGTAGACGAGTATGTTGTAAACAGAGCCGTCCGACACTTTGGGGTGGCTGTGTGTTTTTGATTTTCATTTCCCTAAGCTATAGGACCATAAGTGGAAGTGCCGTTGGCTCCGTTGCTTTGTTTTTTAGGTTTTCCATGAAACACCATACACTTCTCCAGAGCGGCTGTTGGCAATTTACTTCCCGCCCATCAGCATAACAAGGCTCCCTTTTCTCCATGGCCTGTCCTGCTTTTCTGATTTTTATACTTTTTTCAGATCGCCCTTTTGACCGGGGGTCAATGAGACTTCATTGTAGTGCAGATTTCTTTACACGCTTGCTTGGTTGGCCAAAAAGTGCGTATGCGTTTATTCCTGAATATATTCAGGAAAAAACGCATATGCCCTTTTTGGCCAAGTGCCTCATTTTCGACATTCTGCTATTTTCCTAAGCTTTAGGTGGATTTCCTGTCTACCCCCTGAAATCGTTTTCCTGCAATTCTGCCCCGCTTTCAAGTCCTCTTCGAAGACTTACTTCAGTACATTTTTCGACGATAGCTGTCATTCATAACTCTGCAGGTTTGTGAATTACAGTGCCCCTGAGCTCCTTTCTTCAACTCGCTTTCTTGTGAGCTGGCCGCAAAACTGCAGGATTGCTTCAGGCCCTAATCTGTTTCAGGCAGGGCACGCTGAGCCTTTGGTTAATTCCTCTTCCTGGTGGGAAATGAGCGTTCCATTTGCCCGTGCAGACACTTAGAGCTAGTCTCTCATTGGTTCTCCCTATTCCTGTTCATCTTGCGCAGAAATTGCAAACTGTGCCAAAGAGGAGGTTAAAGGTACTGACTCTCCAAGTGGGGAGAGTGTTAGTAAAGCGTCTGGAATGGTGAACCCGAGTACCAGGGGACGAAAACTGAGATGCATTTCAAAACGTTTCCCAATCACACGGTGGACCTTACTCTGGGTTTGCCATGCATGGTTTAGTTGAAGGAAGAATCCCTTAAACCTGGAGAGTTGGGACCCATGGAAAGGGTACCATACAGTATGACTTCAAAGGGTCTGCATTTGCTCACCGAACCTCACCAATGCTATGAGCCCGAAGTGTCCAGCCTTATGTCTCACGCAGGTCTGGTTGTAGATGTGGTAAATCCAGATTGCATCACAAGCCCTGAATGAATTATTTAAGAATTGGTCTCTATTTCACTGTCATTTTGTTTTTTTTTGAAATTTATTTTGATAATGGGATTTATCGGATTTTCACTGCTGCGTTTAGGCCGCTGTACACACGCTTGATTTCCTTATGGAGACATATAAATCCATGGGTTTTAAGATTCTTACTTCTCAGGTATATTCCAAGGCGTTGAATATGGGGTGTTGAGTCCATTTCGTTGAGCAAGGCGTAAGTCTTTTCTATTATATATTTGGCTTTTGGAACGGTATCTGTGCTAATTTCAATCTCTGGTTTTATGCAGAACCCCAACACACCTTTCCCCATAAGCAAGCATAAGTTGGTTTTCTAAATTTGAGACCCTGTTCTGTTTTGTAATTCAGTTCATGTGTAGCCAAGTTTACATTCCGTATATTAGTGATATCTTATGATGTTTGTTTTTCTGTGTGACTTATTTCTCGTAGAATCATCATACCTGAAGCCACTCATTATTCCGCTACGGGCCTGATGACATAGATTTCATTGCTGAGTGATATTACATTGTACGTACGTACCACAACATCTTTATCCATTTTTGCATTCTGGGATATTTAACTTGTACCGTAGACGAGGTTCTTGTAAACAGTGCCGTCCAAAACTTTGGGGTGGCTGAGTGTTTTTGATTTTAATGTCCCTAATGTATAGGACCATAAGTGGTAGTGCCGTACGCACCGTTACTTTGTTTTTTAGGTGTTTCAGGAAACACCATACACTTCTCCAGAGTGGCTGTTGGCAATTTACATCCCGCCCATCAGCATAACAAGGCTCCATGTTCTCCATGGCCTGTGCTGACTTTTTGGATTTTACACTTTTTTCAGATGGCCCTTTTGACTGGGGGGCAGTGAGACTTCATTGTAGTGCAGATTTCTTTAACGTGCATGCTAGGTTGGCCAGAAAGTGCATATGCATTTTTTCCTGAATATATTCAGGAGAAACGCATACGCCCATTTTGGCCAAGTGCATCGTTGTCAAGGTTCTGCCTCTTTTCCTATGCTTTAAATGCAATTCCAGTCTACCCCCTGAAATCGTTTTCCTGCAATTCTGCCCCGCTTTCAAGTCCTGTTCCACGACGTACTTCAATATATTTTTGGACGGTAGCTGTCATTTATAACTCTGCAGGTTTGTGAATTACAGTGTCCCTGAGCTCCTTTCTTCAACTCGCTTTCTTGTGAGCTGGCCGCAAAACCGCAGGATTGCTTCAGGCCCTAATCTGGTTCCGGCATGGCATGCTGAGCCTTTCATTAATTCCTCTTCCTGGTGGGAAATGAGCGTTCCCTTTGCCCGTGCAGACACCTACAGCTAGTCTCTCATTGGTTCTCCCTATTCCTGTTCATCTTGCGCAGAAATTGCAAACTGTGCCAAACAGGAGTTTAAAGGCACTGACTCTCCAAGTGGGGAGAGTGTTAGTAAAGCATCTGGAATGGTGAACCCGTGTAAAAGGGGACGAAACATGAGATGCATTGGAAAACGTTTCTCGGTCACACGGTGCACCATACTGTGGGTTTCCCAGGCATGTTTTAGCTGAAGGAAGAATCACTTAAACCTGGAGAGTTGGGACCCTTGGAATGGGTACTTCAAGGGGTCTGCATTTGCTCACCGAACCTCACCAATGCTATCAGCCTGGTGTCCAGCCTTATGTCTCACTCAGCTCTGGGTGTAGATGTGGTAAATCCAGGTTGCATCACAGGCCCTGAATGAATTATTTAAGAATTGCTCTCTATTTCACTTTCATTGTGTTTTTTGTTTCTGTAATTTATTTTGATAATGGGATTTATCGTATTTTCACTGCTGTGTTCATGCCTCTGTAGACATGCTTGATTCTCTTACGGAGACATATAAACCCATGGGTTTGAAGATTCTTACTAGTCAGGTATATTCCTAGGCGTTGAATATGGGGTGTTGAGTCCATTTTGTTGAGCAAGCAGTAGGTCTTGACTATTATATATTTGGCTTATGGACAGTATCTGTGCTAATTTCAATCTCTGGTTTTATGCAGCACCCCAACTCACCTTTATCCTTAAGCAAGAATAAGTTGCTTTTCTATATTTGAGACCCTGTTCTGTTTCGTAATTCAGTTCATGTGTAGCCAAGTTTACATTCCATGTATTAGTGATATAGTATGTCTTTTTCTTTTTGAATTCTGTGACTTTGAATGATCATACGTAACTCCTCTGGAGTTGTTTCAAGTGGCCATATTGCATTGATTTCCAGGCTGAGTCATATTCCACTCTACATAAGCACCACATCTGTATCCATTTTTTCCCTCCAGAGACTTTTAAGTTATATCCTAGTCGAGGATCTTTTAAACAGTGAGGCGGTATACATTGGGGTGCCTGTGTCCTCTCGATTTTTGTTTTTCCCATGATATACGTCCATGAGTGCAAGTGCCCTGTGCTCTGTAGCTCATTTTTTAGATGCTTTAGTAAACACAGTACACTTCTCCAGAGTGACCGTTGGCAATATACATTTCCAGTATAAGCCTCACAGGGCTCCCTTTTCTCCTTGCCCTGTCCTGCATTTCTGGTGTTTACACTTTATGAGGATGGCTCTTCTGACTGATGCGAAGTGATATGTTTTGTAGTATTGATTTCCAGTGCCCACCTGTTTGGTTGGCTAAAAAAGTGTATGCCCTTTTCTTGAATATATACAGAAAATGACGCATACACCCTTTTTGGCCAACTGCAATGTTGGCAATGTTCAGCCCCTTTTCTTGTGCTTAATGGCGAGTCCTTTCTACCTCTTCCAATCCCTTTCCTGCCATTCTCCGTTGCTTACAAGTCCTTTTCTCTGACTTTCCGCAAGACATTTTTCAGTGATAGATATTTTCAACTCTGCAGTTTCGTGAATTTTAGTGCCACTGAGCTCCATTTTTCAACTTGTGTTTATGGGAACTGGCCACAAAGCAGCGGGATTTCCTCAAGGCCTATTCTGTTTCCATGGGCAACCCTAGCCTTTGGTCAATTCGTCTTCCTGATTGGAAATTAGAGTGACATGTGCCTGTCCGAACACCTAGGACTTGTCTCTCATTGTTCCTCCTCCTTCTGCTTCATCCTCTGGACAAATTCCAAACTGTATGCAACAGGATGTTGACAGTGCTGACATCTCCAAGTGGGAGACTGTTCGTAAAGACGCTGGAGGGGTGAACCCCAGCACCAGGAGAAGAGGAGATGAGATGCCTTTTCCAAACTCTTCCCGATCAGACGGTATACCATCCTCTGGGTGTGACAGGCATGCTTTAGCTGTAGGAAGGGTCCCATTCATGTGAGGAGAACACCAGGGCTTTTTCAAAATCAGTGTCTCTCCGCAACCCAAACTGGGGAATGTTTTAAGCTACGGCTACACATATGTTCATTAAGGACCTTAGGAAGTAGGCAGAGTCCAAACTTTAGATGATTGAAGTCTTCAGGGTCAGAAGCACTCACCACCGGCTTCCCTTAGGTTCCATTTTAACTGTCAGCAATAGATGATGTCAATAAAAATATCTATTCTTTTTCAGATTATTTCCCCTTATAGGTTATTGCAAAATATTGAGTGTAGTTCCCTGTGCTATACAGCAGTTCCTTGTTGATGATCGATTTTATACATAGCAGTGTGTATGTGTTAATCCCAAACTGTTAATTTATCCCTCCTCTCACCTTTCCCCTTTGGTAATAATAAATTATAAGACTTTATACTTCTCAGAAATGGGGGAGCTGAAAGAGAGGTATCATTGTCAATGGAAAAGCATTTAAAACAAGATTGAAGCTTTAACCAAGATTATTAGATGTACATCCTTGGAAAGAAATCACTTCGTTTCTCTAATATTGACCTGACAAATAAGACAAACCTTTTCACTGAACTTGCTTATAATAAAGTGATGGAAATACCAAATGGAAGTGTTAGAAACATCTTATTTTACCCGAGCCTTATACACTGTTCTATGTTAATTACAGTTTGGCTCACACATCTGTTCATTGAAGTTACAATGTTCTGAATTTCTGTTACTGATCCTCCAGAGTGGACCCCAACAAGTGTCCCCCTGCCCAGGGTCATTGGAGCCAAGAGATCGAGACTGAGTTTGGTTCAGAAGCAAAGGAAACTTTATATTTTGATCAGAGAATGGAGAGGTGAGAGCATGTGCTACCCTGTGGGCTGTGGGCTGGGCTGCTGTGTAGAGATGCTGTCAGAGTCAGTCAGAGGGAGGGGGCGGAGCTCTTGAGGGCCCGGTTGGCTGCAGCTCAGGCTCTATATCACGGAGTGTGCACTGTGCCCCAGGAGCTGAGGTGTCGACCCAGCCATTCTGCACTAGGAAATCTGGTCTGAAGTGCCGGGTGTGGAACCTCTGTATGCGGGACCCTAGGAGCACGTGTAATTAGACAAAGCACAAAGGATAAAAAAGGTTAGACTTTATTTTATTGCCCAGATTCTATTTTTCTCTCCCAGGGATTTTTAAGGGGCTTTGCCTGGGACAAACCCCGCTTCTGCCTTTTGTCCCCTTCCTCATTCTTGGAGTGCTGAGGGTGCAGACCCTTCATCTGTAACTGCTGAGTGCTGAGTTAGGAGCCCTCATACCCGTGGGCGAGGGTCAGAACTTCTCCCCAGCAGCCTCCAGGTGACGTTGATTGTCCGCAGGCCTCCTGCCTCCCTGCTCGTCCGCCTGAGCACCAGTATTGGAAGTGTTATAGATTCTAATGACCTTTAAGGGTCCAGGAAGGAGATGTGCAGTGACGCTGTGAGGTCCAGTTTCACCCCGCCCCTCATTTGTTCGGCCACCTTAGGCTGACCGTTTCTGCCAGCGTAGATGCTCTGACCAGTAGTCTGCGCTTTCTTCAATTAGGCCCCTGAATTAACGTAAAAACAGCACCAGGTGTCAGGACCCTGTCCGCTCAACTCCCAGACAGTCCAGGGTCAGTGGTGATGAAGGACCATGATGGCCACTGAGTCAACAGCCTTTTGAAGTAAACAGGAGTCCAGCCGGTCTTATTGGCCACCATTATCACAGTGTCTGTAGGCTTTTCTATGGTGACAGCATGATATACGGTTCCCCCACCAAGATTATTACCTCCCCTCTGGGTGCAGTAAGTCCTGCAAGCAGTAGTCTACTCTTTTGGGACACACTCTTGTTGTTTTATGAGAGAAACTCCAGGTCAAGTGATGGTCACACGAGTCGTCATGGTGCCCCTTTGCCCCAGTTATCTCTCTGGAGGTTGGAGTTGGAGGACCTCCTCACTCAAGGTCAGTGTGCCCACGGAGCAAACCCTGCAACTTCAGGGCATGGTTGGGGGTTAGGATCACCACGTGGGACCCTTTTCCCTTAGGAGGGAGGTGGCCTTTTGGGCTGCTGATTTCCAGGTTTTTAGATACTGCCAGTATCTTGGCCAGATGTGGCAGTGGGCCAAGCCCCTTGGTGACTGTAGTTTATCCTACCTGGATGGCATTTTTGCATTGTTCCATTTCAAGTGGTCCCAGTTTTTGCACTAATCCTCCAATGGCGATTCACTTTTCACCAGGAATGTAAAGATCAAAGGGTTTAGCTAAATTAGGGAGTTCCAGGGCAAGGGTCTGAATTGACTGCTCTTTCCATTCTTGAAAGGCCACTTCTGGATTCTATTCAAAAGGATCATCATCTTTTCCTTTCAGTGTTTCATATAGAGACCCAGCTAGTAGACTGTAGTTAGGGATCTAGAAGCAGCAAACCCTGGCCTCCCCAGGAACCCCTAAGCTGTCTTCTAGTTTTAGATATGGGTAAGGCTGTAAATTGTTTCTTCCCTTTCCTTGGATGGGCTTCTCCGTCCTTCTGTGAGAATGAAGCCCAGGCAGGTCACCGTAGTCTGTGATATTTGAGCTTTTTCTTGGACAACTTGTATCCTTTATTGGCTTGGTAGTTCAGAGGTCCCCTTAGTAGGGCTGGTGATCAGAATGTCGTCTGCATATTGAAGGAGTGTTTCCTTTTCCAGTGGTAGAACTTTTAGGTCTTTAGCTGAGCTTTCCCCAAAGATGGTGTGGGAATTTTTGAACCCTTGGAGCAAGACGGCCCAGAAGTATTGTTTTAGTTGTATGTTGAGTCCTGCCACTCACAAGCCAAAATTTCTTGTGACTGTGACACTAATGGAATACAAAAGAAGGCATCATTGAAGACTAATACAGAATACCATGTCCTGGTGGTTGGTAGAATGACCAGCAGGGTGTAGGATTTAGGAACTACTGGAGGTATATCCTCGGTGGCTTCACTGACTGTCCTGACATCCTTTACCAGGGCTCCAGCAGCCCATGGGGCTCTCGAGATCAGGCCAATCCCAGGATATTTAGATCACCTGCGCAGGTACCCTACCCCCCACCCCAGAACACGGGGCTCTCATGGTCAGGCCCCTCTCAGGATACAGAGCTACCCTTGCAGTTACGGTGGCAGGGCTGGGCACACAGGAACCGTGCACATTGCCCTCATTGCAGAGCACTCCCAGCTCACCTGTCACTCAGATCTGACACAGAGCACCTCAGAGCAGGACTTGAACTAACAAACAGCAGCTCCGACACGTCTGTGACCCTGGGCATCACTCTGTGTGGCCTCCCTCCACCTGGTCTTCCAGAGACTTCCACTGCACCCGGGGCACCAGGCCTCTGTCTCCACCCAACACCCACCCCTCCTCTCCCTGACTCCTGGGTTCCTCTCATTAGGAGAGGGTTTTCTTGAAGTTGTCTCCCACTCATGGGCCAGATAATATAATTAGAAAACAAGCCAGAGCTGCAGCCCCTTGGCTATCCTGACTCTCAGGAGCCCACACCTGTTCCTTGGACCTGGCCGATTCAGCAAGTTCCATTTTCTGCAACTGTGAGCCCCTGAGGGGTGATTATTGGCTGGCCTGGGAAGCCTGACCATGCCGGCCAGTCCTCCCCAGGTGTGTCTGGGTTGAGATCAATATAAACACCACTCCAGGCAGCAAGAGCCCCTGCAGCTGTGCCTGACGCCATTTTCTCTGCCCTATCAGCAGTCTCGGGGCTGGACTGGTGGGAGGGAGTGAGAGGCCACGGCTTTGTGGGTGGCCCAGTGTGAGTGGGGCTCTGCTGGACTTTCTGCAGCAGTTGCCAAGATGCCACCTGCTAAAGAAGAGGATGTGTCACCCATACCTGCCGCTGGAATTTCTCCCTGGGCAGAGGTGAGTAAGGAAGAAAGCAGTGGGGGCCGGGACAGGAGGGGTATCTCAGGCAGGGAAATGGAAAGCTTCCAGAAGAGCACCCAGGGCCAGGACCACCCTGGCTGGCCTGCAGGCACCAAGTCGGCTGGCATGCTGTCGCTCATGTGGCTCCATGGCCCTTCCTCTAGGCTTTCAAGTCCTTGTACATATTCAGGTGTTTTACCTGGGAAGGGTGGGAACATTTCAGCAGCAGCTGGCCTGGGGCTCGGCCCACGTTTACTCACAGATGCCTCGGCACGGGCCCCCAGCTTTGCAATGAGGACGCTTGTTGCGTGGGGCCTGCTGGCTGAATGGGAGATGATTCCCCACCACTGACCAACTTCAGAATTGTTTACAACTGGAGCAAGGGCCCTGATACGGTTTTCCTCTGTGTAACTGGTGGGTTCTTTTTTTTTTTCTTTTTTTCGTTTTTGGTTCAAGGTAGATTTTATTCCTCTTTTTTGTATTTACAGATATAAGCATGGAAATAATTTATTCATATAAATACATGTATGTGAAGGGAAGAATATTTTTTCTGTTTTACTTTTTGTAATTTTGAATTTTATTTTATTTTTTTATACAGCAGCTTCTTTTTGGTTACCTATTTTATAAATAGAAATGTATACATGCCAATCCCAATCTCTCAACTCCTCCCACCACCACCCCCCTAACAGCTTTCCCCCCTTGGTGTCCATACGTTTGTTGTCTACATCTGTTGCTCTATTTCTGCCTTGCAAAACGGTTCATCTGTACAACTTTTCTAGGTTCCACATATATGCATTTATATACAGGATTTGTTTTTCTCTTTCTGACTTACTTCACTCTGTATGACAGTCTCTAGATCCATCAACGTCTCTACAAATGACCCAATTTCATTCCTTTTTATGGCTTAGTAATATTCCATTTTATAATTGTACCTCATCTTTATGCATTCGTCTGTCTGTGGGCATTTAGGTTGCTTCCATTACCTGGATATTGTAAATAGTGATGCAATGAACATTGCGGTGAATGTCTCTTTTCGTTTTATGGTTTTGTCTGGTTATATGCCCAGTAGTGGGATTGCTGTATTATATGGTAATCCTATTCTTAGTTTTATAAGAAAATCCATAATGTTCTCCACAGTGACTGCATCAATTTACATTCCCAACAATAGTGGAAGAGGTTTCCTTATCTCCGCACCCTTTCCAGCATTTGTTGTTTGTAGATTTTCTGATGATGCCCATTCTAACAGGTGTGAGGTGATACACCATGGATTAGGCTATTTCGTTGAGCAAAGAGTAGGTCTTGTCTATTACATATTTGGCTTATGGAACGGTATGTGTGCTCATTTCAATCTCTGGTTTTATACAGCACCCCAACTCAACTTTCCCCTTAAGCAAGCATAAGTTTTTATCTAAATGTGAGACTCTGTTCGGTTTTGTAATTCAGTTTATGTGTAGCCAAGTTTACACTCCCTCTATTTGTGATATCTTATGATAATTATGTTTCTCTGTGTGATATATTTCTCTTAGAATCATCATACTTAAATCCACTCAATTTGCTGCTACAGGCCTGATGACATTGATTTCATTGCTGAGTGATATTCCGTTGTATGTAAGTAGGACAACTCCTTTATCCATTTTTTTCTTTCTGGGATATTTAGTTTGTACTGGACTCGAGGTTCTTGTAAACACAGCAGCCCTGGATATTGTGTTGGCTGTGTCTTGTTGATTTTAATTTTCCTAAGCTATAGGGCCAAAAGTGGAAGTGCCCTAGGCTCTGTAGCTTTGTTTTTTAGATGTTTCAGCATACACCATAAACATCACCAGAGTGTCTGTTGGCAATTTACATCCCGTCCATCAGCATAACAAGGCTCCCTGTTCTCCATGGCCTGTCCTGTGTTTCTGGGTTTTACACTTTTTTCAGATGGCTCTTTTGACGAATGGGAAATGAGAGTTCATTGTAGTGCGGATTTCCATTGCTCGAATTCTTGGTTGGCCACAAAGGGCATATGCGTTTTTTCCTGAATATATTCAGGAAAAAATGTATACGCACTTTTTGTCCAAGTGCATCACTGTCAAAGATCTGCCGCTTTTCACATGCTTTAAGTGCAATTCCAATCTACCTCCTGAAATATGATTCCTGCAATTCTGCCTCGTTTTCAAGTCCTCTGTGCAGACTTACTTCAATATATTTTTGCCAATAGCTGTCATTTATAACTCTGCAGGTTTGTGAATTACAGTGCCTGTGATTTCCTTTCTTAACTCGTTTCCTTGAAAGCTGGCCACAGAACCGCAGGTTTGCTTCAGGCCGTAATCAGGGTCCCGCACGGCACCCTGAGCCTTTGGTTAATTCCTCTTCCTGGTGGGAAATTAGAGTTAAATGTGCCCCTCCAGACACCTGCCTCACTCCCAGCCCCTTGGTGATGTGTGTCCTCTGGTTTGAGGCCACATGTGCTGGGTTCCTCACCTTTCGCAGATGTGGCCCCACTGGTGTGCGGACACTCCTGCCTGGTTCCCATCCCCTTGGTGATGTGAGCCCTCCAGTGAGAGTCTGATCCTGGTTGGGCTCCTCACACTTCTGTGAGGTGGGCCCTCTTCTCTGAGGTCACTCCTGCCTGGCTGACACACCCCGCCTTGGCGACGTCGGCCCTCTGGTGGCAGTTGGAGCCCACTGGGAGCCTCCTCCCCTCAGTGATGAGGCCCTCTGGCATTAGGCCCTAACTGCTGGTTACCCACATTTTCTGATACGTGCTAAGTGGTGTGAGGGCACTCCTGCCAGGTTCCCATCCCCATGTGCCTTCTGCTCTATGGTCCCAACACCTGTGTTGTTCACAGTTTCAGGATGTTGGCTCTCTGGTGTTAGTTCACTCAGGCCTAGATCCTATAGACTCTGTGCTCTGAGCCGCCTGCTGGGAGGTTCCTACTGCTGGATTCCTTACCATTTTTATTCTTTGGGTCCTGTGTTTTCATGCTCCTCCTTCCTGACTCACTCCCAGCCCTTTTGTGATGTAGGTCCTCTGGTTTGAGGCCACATGTGCCGGTTTCCTCACCTTTATTGATGTGGCCCCACTGGTGTGAGGACACTCCTGCCTGGTTCCCATCCCCTTGGTGATGGGGGCCCTCTGGTGAGAGTCTGATCCTGGCTGGATTCCTCACCCTTCTGGGAGGTGGGCCCTCTGCTGTGAGGTCACTCCTGCCTGGCTGGCACACATCACCTTGGCGATGTGGGCCCTCAGTTGGGAGTTGGTGCCTGCTGGGAGTCTCCTCCCCTCGGTAATGAGGGCCCTCTGGCGTCAGGCCCTAACTCATGGGCTCCCAAAATTTTCTGATATGTGCCCTGTCGTGCGAGTACACTCCTGCCATGTGCCCATCCCCATGGGGATGTGGGCCTTCTGCTCTGAGGTCCCACCAGCTGGGTTGCTCACAGTGTCATGATGTGAGCCCTCTGCTGTGAGTTCACTGTGGCCTGGATCCCATAGACTCCGTACTCTGGGCCACCTGCTGGGGGGGTTCCAACTGCTGGATTCCTCACATTTTTTATTCTGTGGGCCCTGTGTTGTTAGGCTACTCCTGCCTGCCTCACTCGGAGCACCTTGGAAATGTGGGTCCTATGGTTTAGGCCACATGTGCTGGGTTCCTCACCTTTCTATAATGTGGCCACACTGGTGTGAGGACCCTCCTGCCTTGTTCCGGTCCCCTTGGTGATGTGGGCTCTCTGGTGAGAGTCTTATCCTGGCTGGTTTCCTCACCCTTCTGTGAGGTAGGCCCTCTGCTGTGAGGTCACTCCTGCCTGACTGGCACACGTCACCTTGGCGACGTGGGCCCTCAGTTGGGAGTTGGTGCCTGCTGGAAGTCTCCTCCCCTCGGTAATGAGGGCCCTCTGGCGTCAGGCTCTAACTCCTGGGCTCCCAAAATTTTCTGATGTGCGCCCTGTGGTGTGAGTACACTCCTGCCAGGTTTCCAACCCCATGGGAATATGGGCCTTCTGCTCTGAGGTCCCAACGGTGGGTGGCTCAGTTTCATGATGAGGGCCCTCTGGTGTGAGTTCACTCCGGCCTGGATCCCATAGCCTCGCTGCTCCTGGCCGCCTGCGGGGAGGTTCCAACTGCGAGATTCCTCACCTTTTTTCTTCTATGGGCCCTCTGTTTGGAGACTCCTCCTGCCTGCCTCACTCCCAGCCCCTTGGTGATGTGTGTCCTCTGGTTTGAGGCCACGTGTGCTGGGTCCCTCACCTTTCGATGATGTGGCCCCACTGGTGTGCGGACACTCCTGCCTGGTTCCCATCCCCTTGTTGATGTGGGCCCTCTGGTGAGAGTCTGATCCTGGCTGGGTTCCTCACCCTTCTGTGAGGTGGGTCCTCTGCTGTGAGGTCACTACTGACTGGCTGGCACACCCCGCCTTGGCGACATCGGCCCTCTTGTGGCAGTTGGAGCCTGCTGGGAGCCACCTCCCCTCGGTGATGAGGGCTCTCTAGCATCAGGCCGTAACTTCTTGGTACCCACTTTTTCTGATACGTGCTAAGTGGTGCGAGGACACTCTTGCCATGTTCCCAACCCCATGGGGATGTGGGCCTTCTGCTGTGAGGTCCAAATGGCTGGGTTGCTCACAGTTTCATGATATGGGCCCTCTGCTGTGAGTTCACTGCAGCCTGGATCGCATAGACTCGGTGCTCTGGGCCGCCTGCTGGGAGGTTCCCACTGCAGGATTCCTCAGCTTTTTTATTCTATGGGCCCTGTGTTGTGAGGTTACTCCTGCATGCCTCACTCCGAGCCCCTTGGAGATGTGGGTCTTCTGGTTTAGGCCACATGTGCTGGGTTCCTCCCCTTTCTATGATGTGGTCACACTGGTGTGCAGACAGTCCTGCCTGGTTCTGATCCTCTTGGTGATGTGGGCCCTCTGGTCAGAGTCTAATCCTCTTTGGGTTCCTCACACTTTTTTGAGGTTGGCCCTCTGCTCTGAGGTCACTCCTGCCTGGCTGGCACACCCCGCATTGGCGACGTTGGCCCTCTTGTAGCAGTTGGAGCCTGCTGGGAGCCTCCTCTCCTCGGTGATGAGGGCCCTCTGGCGTCAGGCCCTAACTGCTGGGCTCCCCACATTTTCTGATGTGTGCCCACTGGTACGATGACACTCCTGCTTGGTTCCCTTCCCCATGGGGATGTGGGCCTTGTGCTCTGAGGTCACAATGGCTAGGTTGCTCACAGTTTCATGATGAGGGCCCTCTGTTGTGAGTTCATCATCGCCTGGATCCCATAGCCTCGGTGCTCTGGGCCGCCTGCTGGGATGTTCCAACTGCTGGATTCCTCACCTTTTTTATACAATGGGCCACGTGTTTTGAGGTTCATCCTGCCTGCCTCGCTCCGAGACCCATGGAGATGTGGGTCCTCTGGTTTGAGGCCACATGTGCTGGGTACCTCATCTTGCGATGATGTGGCCCCACGGGTGTGAAGACACTCCTGCCTGGTTCCCAGCCCATTGCTGATGTGGGCCCTCTGTTGAGAGTCTGATAATGGCTGGGTCCCTTACCCTTCTGTGATGTGGGCCCTCTGATGTGAGGTCACTCCTGCCTAGCTGGCTCATGTCACCTTGGCGATGTGGGCCCTCTGTTGGCCACTGAAGCATGCTGGGAGCCCACTACCCTCTTTAAGGAGGGCCTTGGAAAAAACGCATATGCACTTTTTGAACAAGTGCATCATTGTCGAGGTTCTGCCTCTTCTCCTATGCTTTCAGTGCACTTTCCGTCTACCTCCTGAAATCGTTTTCCTGGAATTCTGCCCCGCTTCCAAGTCCTCTTCGCAGCCTTCCTTCAATATATTTTTGGACGATAGCTGTCATTCATAACTCTGCAGGTTTGTGAATTACAGTGCCCCTGAGCTCCTTTCTTCAACTCGCTTTCTTGTGAGCTGGCAGCAAAACCGCAGGATTGCTTCAGGCCCTAATATGTTTCCGGCAAGGCACGCTGAGCCTTTGGTTAATTCCTCTTCCTGGTGGGAAATGAGCGTTCCATTTGTCCGTGCAGACACCTACAGCTAGTCTCTCATTGGTTCTCCCTATTCCTGTTCATCTTGCGCAGAAATTGCAAACTGTGCCAAACAGGAGGTTAAATGCACTGACCCTCCAAGTGGGGACAGTTTCAGTAAAGCGTCTGGAATTGTGAACCCGACTACCAGGGGACGAAATCTGAGATCCATTTGAAAACGTTTCCCTATCACACGGTGAACCATACTCTGGGTTTCCCATGCATGTTTTAGCTGAAGGTAGAATCCCTTAAACCTGGAGAGTTGGGACCCATGGAATGGGTACCATGCAGTATGACTTCAAAGGGTCTGAATTTGCTCAACGAACCTCACCAATGCTATCAGCCTGAAGAGACCAACCTTATGTCTCACTCAGTTCTGGGTGTACTTGTGGTAAATCCAGGTTGCATCACAAGCCCTGAATGAATTATTTAAGATTTGCTCTCTGTTTCACTGTCATTGTGTTTTGTTTTTGAAATTTATTTTGATAATGGGATTTATCGGATTTTCACTGCTGCGTTTAGGCTTCTGTACACACGCTTGGTTTCCTTATGGAGACATATAAATCCATGGGTTTTAAGATTCTTACTAGGCAGGTATAATCCTAGGCGTTGAATATGGGGTGTTGAGTCCATTTCGTTGAGCAAGGAGTAGGACTTGTCTATTACATATTTGGCTTATGGAACGATATCTGTGCGAATTTCAATCTCTGGTTTTATGCAGCACCCCATCTCACCTTTCCCCATAAGCAAGCATAAGTTGGTTTTCTAAATTTGAGACCCTGTTCTGTTTTGTAATTCAGTTCATGTGTAGCCAAGTTTACATTCCATGTATTAGTGATATCTTATGCTGTTTCTTTTTCTGTGTGACCTATTTCACGTAGAATCATCGTACCTGAATCCACGCATTATGCCGCTACGTTCCTGATGACATAGATTTCAATGCTGAGAGATATTCCATTGTACATACGTAGCACAACTTCTTTATCCATTTTTCGCTCTCTGGGATATTTAACTTGTACCGTAGACAAGGTTTTGTAAACAGAGCCGTTCCAAATTTTGGGGTGGTTCTGTGGTTTTGATTTTAATTTCCCTAAGCTATAGGACCATAAGTGGTAGTGCCATGGGCTGTGTTGCTTTGTTTCTTATGTGTTTCAGGAAACACCATACACTTCTCCATAGTGGCTGCTGGCAATTCACATCCCGCCCATAAGCATAACAATGCTCCCTGTTCTCCATGGCCTGTCCTGCCTTTCTGGATTTTACACTTTTTTCAGATGGTCCTTTTGACCTGGGGGCAGTGAGACTTCATTGTAGTGCCGATTTCCTTTACACGCTTGCTTGGTTGGCCAAAAAGGGCGTATGCGTTTTTTCCTGAATATATTCAGGAAAAAACGCATACGCCCTTTTTGGCCAAGTGCATCATTGTCGCCGTTCTGCCTCTTTTCCTATTCTTTAAGTGCAATTCCAGTCTACCCCCTGAAATCGTTTTCCTGAATTTCTGCCCCGCTTTCAAGTCCTCTTCGCAGACTTACTTCAATATATTTTTGGACGATAGCTGTCATTTATAACTCTGCAGGTTTTGAATCACAGTGCCCCTGAGCTCCTTTCTTCAACTCGCTTTCCTGTGAGCTGGCTGCAAAACCTCAGGATTGCTTCAGGCCCTAATCTTGTTCCGGCAGGGGATGCTGAGCCTTTGGTTAATTCTTCTTCCTGGTGGGAAATGACCGTTACATTTGCCCGTGCAGACACCTACAGCTAGTCTCTCATTTGTTCTCCATATTCCTGTTCATCATGTGCAGAAATTGCAAACTGTGCCCAACAGGAGGTTAAAGGCACTGACTCTCCAAGTGGGGAGAGTTTTAGTTAAGCGTCTGGAATGGTGAACCCGAGTATAAAGGGACGTAAACTGAGATGCATTTGAAAACGTTTCCCAATCACATGGTGGGCCATACTCTGCGTTTCCCATACATGATTTAGCGGAAGGAAGAATCTCTTAAACCTGGAGAGTTGGGAACCATGGAATGGGTACCATGCAGTATGACTTCAAAGGGTCTGCATTTGCTCACCGAACCTCACCCATGCTATCAGGCCGACGTGTCCGGCCTTATGTTTTCCCAGCTCTGGGTGTAGAAGTGGTAAATCCAGGTTGCATCAGAAGCCCTGAGTGAATTATTTATGAATTCCTCTCTATTTCACTGTCAGTGTGATTTGTTTCTGTAATTTATTTTGATAATTTGATTTATCGGATTTTAACTGGTGCGTTTAGGCCGCTGTAAACACGCTTGATTTCCTTATGGAGACATATAAATCCATGGGTTTTAAGATTCTTACTTGTCAGGTATATTCCCAGGCGTTGAATATGGGGTGTTGAGTCCATTTCGTTGAGCAAGGAGTAGGTCTTGTCTATTATATATTTGGCTTATGGAACGGTATCTGTGCTAATTTCAATCTCTGGTTTTATGCAGCACCCCAACTCACCTTTCCCCATAAGCAAGCATAAGTTGCTTTTCTAAATTTGAGACCCTGTTCTGTTTTGTAATTCAGTTCATGTGTAGTCAAGTTTACATTCCGTGTATTAGTGATATCTTACGATGTTTCTTTTTCTGTGTGACTTATTTCTCGTCGAATACTCGTACCTGGATCCACTCATTATGCCGCTACAGGCCTGATGACGTAGATTTCATTGCTGAGTGATATTCCATTATACGTACGTACCACAACTTCTTTATCCTTTTTTTGCTTTCTCGGATATTTAACTTGTACCGTAGATGAGGTTCTTGTAAACAGAGCCGTCCGAAACTTTGGGGTGGCTGTGTGTTTTTGATTTTAATTTCCCTAAGCTATAGGAGCATAAGTGGAAGTGCCATAGGCTGTGTTGCTTTGTTTTTTAGGTGTTTCAGGAAACACCATACACTTCTCCAGAGTGGCTGTTAGCAATTTACATCCCGCCCATCAGCATAACAAGGCTCCCTCGTCTCCATGACCTGTCCTGCCTCTCGGGATTTTACACATTTTTCAAATAGCCCTTTTGATCGGGGGGCAGTGAGACTTCATTGTAGTGCAGATTTCCTTTACACGCTTGCTTGGTTGGCCAAAATGTGCGTATGCGTTTTTTCCTGGATATATTCAGGAAAAAACGCATACGCCCTTTTTGGCCAAGTGCATCATTGTCGACATTCTGCCTCTTTTCCTATGCTTTAAGTGCAATTCCTGTCTACCCCCTGAAATCGTTTTCCTGCAATTCTGCCCCACTTACAAGTCCTCTTCGCAGACTTACTTCAATATATTTTTGGACGATAGCTGTCATTTATAACTCTGCAGTTTTGTGAGGTACAGTGTCCCTGAGCTCCTTTCTTCAACTCGCTATCTTGTGAGCTGGCCGCAAATCCGCAGGATTGCTTCAGGCCCTAATCTGGTTCCGGCATGGCATGCTGAGCCTGTGGTTAATTCCTCTTCCTGGTGGGAAATGTGTGTTAAATTTGCCCGTGCAGACACCTACAGCTACTCTCTCATTGGTTCTCCCTATTCCTGTTCATCTTGCACAGAAATTGCAAACTGTGCCAAACAGGAGGTTAAAGGCACTGGCTCTCCAAGTGGGGAGAGTGTTAGTAAAGGGTCTGGAATGGTGAACGCGAGTGAAGGGGGACGAAAACTGAGATGCATTTGAAAACGTTTCCCGGTCACACGGTGCACCATACTTTGGGTTTCCCATGCATGTTTTAGCTGAAGGAAGAATCCCTTAAACCTGGAGAGTTGGGACCCATGGAATGGGTACCATGCAGTATAACTTCAAAGGGTCTGCATCTGCGCATCAAACCTAACCAATGCTATCAGCCCGAAGTTCCCAACCTTATGTCTCATTCAGCTCTGGGTGTAGATGTGGTAAATCCAGGTTGCATCACAAGCTCTGAATGAATTATTTAAGAATTGCTCTCTATTTCACTGTTATTGTGTTTTGTTTTTGTAATTTATTTTGATAATGGGATTTATCGCATTATCACTGCTGCGTTCATGCCGCTGTACTCACGCTTGATTCTCTTACAGAGACATATAAATCCATGGGTTTGAAGATTCTTACTAGTCAGGTGTATTCGTAGGCGTTGAATATGGGGTGTTGAGTCCATTTCGTTTACCAGGGTGTAGGTTTTTTCTAGTACATATTTGGCTTATGGATTGGTATCTGTGCTAATTTCAATCTCTGGTTTTATGCAGCTCCCCAACTCTCCTTTATCCTTAAGCAAACATAAGTTGGTCTTCTAAATTTGAGACCCCGTTCTGTTTTGTAATTCAGGTCATATGTAGCCACGTTTACATTCCATGTATTAGTAATATCGTATGTCTTTTTCTTTTTGAATTATGTGACTTCGAATGATCATACGTAACTCCTCTGGGGTTGTTACAACTGTCCATATTTCACTGATTTTCAGGCTGAGTAATATTCCACTCTACATAAGTGCCACATCTCTATCCATTTTTTCCCTCCAGAGACATATAAATTATATCCTAGTCGAGGATCTTTTAAACAGAGAGGCGGTAAACATTGGGGTGCCTGTGTCCTCTCGATTTTTGTCTTTCCCAAGATATACATCCGTGAGTGTAAGTGCCCTGTGCTCTGTAGCTCATTTTTTAGATGCTTTAGTAAACACAATACACTTCTCAAGAGTGACCATTGGCAATATAAATTTCCACTATAAGCCTCACAGGGCTCCCTTTTCTCCTTGCCCTGTCCTGCATTTCTGGTGTTTACACTTTATGAGGAAGGCTCTTCTGACTGATGCGAAGTGATATGTTTTGTAGTACTGATTTCCAGTGCCCACCTGTTTGGTTGGCTAAAAAAGTGTATGCCCTTTTCTTGAATATATACAGAAAAAGACGCATACACCCTTTTTGGCCACCTGCAATGTTGGCAATGTTCAGCCCCTTTTCTTGTGCTTAATGGCGAGTCCTTTCTACCTCTTCCAATCCCTTCCCTGCCATTCTCCGTTGCTTACAAGTCCTTTTCTCTGACTTTCCTCAAGACATTTTTCAGTGAGAGATATTTTCAACTCTGCAGTTTTGTGAATTTTAGCGGCCCTGAGTTCCATTTTTCAACTTGTGTTTATGGGAACTGGCCACAAAGCAGTGGGATTTCCTCAAGCCCTATTCTGTTTCCATGGGCAACCCTAGCCTTTGGTCAATTTGTCTTCCTGATTGGAAATTAGAGTGACATGTGCCTGTCCGAACACCTAGGACTTGTCTCTCATTGTTCCTCCTCCTTCTGCTTCATCCTCTGGACAAATTCCAAACTGTATGCAACAGGATGTTGACAGTGCTGACATCTCCAAGTGGGGAGACTGTTCGTAAAGACGCTAGAGGGGTGAACCCGAGCACCAGGAGAAGAGGAGATGAGATGCCTTTTCCAAACTCTTCCCGATCAGACGGTATACCATCTTCTGGGTGTGACAGGCATGTTTTAGCTGTAGGAAGTGTCCCATTCATGTGAGGAGAACACCAGGGCTTTTTCAAAATCACTGTCTCTCCACAACCCAAACTGGGGAATTTTTTAAGCTATGGCTACACATATGTTCATTAAGGGCCTTGGGAAGTAGGCAGAGTCCAAACTTTAGATGATTGAAGTCTTCCTGGTCAGAAGCACTCATCACCGGCTTCCCTTAGGTTCCATTTTAACTGTCATTAATAGATGATGTCAATAAAAATATCTATTCTTTTTTCAGATTATTTCCCCTTATAGGTTATTGCAGAATATTGAGGGTAGTTCCCTGTGCTATACAGTAGTTCCTGTTGATGATCGATTTTATACATAGCAGTGTGTATGTGTTAATCCCAAACTGTTAATTTATCCCTCCTCCCACCTTTCCCCTTTGGTAATAATAAATTATAAGATTTTATACTTCTCAGAAATGGGGGAGCTGAAAGAGAGGTATCATTTTCAATGGAAAAGCATTTAAAACAAGATTGAAGCTTTAACCAAGATTATTAGATGTACATCCTTGGAAAGAAATCACTTCGTTTCTCTAATATTGACCTGACAAATAAGACAAACCTTTTCACTGAACTTGCTTATAATAAAGTGATGGAAATATCAAATGGAAGTGTTAGAAACATCTTATTTTACCCGAGCCTTATACACTGTTCTATGTTAATTACAGTTTGGCTCACACATCTGTTCATTGAAGTTACAATGTTCTCAATTTCTGTTACTGATCCTCCAGAGTGGACCCCAACAAGTGTCCCCCTGCCCAGTGTCATTGGAGCCAAGAGATCGAGACTGAGTTTGGTTCAGAAGCAAAGGAAACTTTATATTTTGATCAGAGAATGGAGAGGTGAGAGCATGTGCTACCCCGTGGGCTGTGGGCTGGGCTGCTGTGTAGAGATCCTGTCAGAGTCAGTGGGAGGGAGGGGGCGGAGCTCTCGATGGCCCGGTTGGCTGCAGCTCAGGCTCTATATCACGGAGTCTGCACTGTGCCCCAGGAGCTGAGGTGTCGACCCAGCCATTCTGCACTAGGGAATCTCGTCTGAAGTGCCGGCTGTTGATCCTCTGTATGCGGGACCCTAGGAGCACGTGAAATTAGACAAAGCACAAAGGATAAAAAAGGTTAGACTTTATTTTATTGCCCAGATTCTATTTTTATCTCCCAGGGATTTTTAAGGGGCTTTGCCTGGGACAAACCCCTCTTCTGCATTTTGTCCCCTTCCTCATTCTTAGAGTGCTGAGGGTGCAGACCCTTCATCTGTAACTGCTGAGTGCTGAGTTAGGAGCCCTCATACCCGTGGGCAAGGGTCTGAACTTCTCCCCAGCAGCCTCCAGGTGATGTTGATTGTCCGCAGGCCTCCTGCCTCCCTGCTCGTCCGCCTGAGCACAAGTATTGTTAGTGTTATATATTCTAATGACCTTTAAGGGTCCAGGAAGGAGACGTGCAGTGACGCTGTGAGGTCCAGTTTCACCCCGCCCCACATTTGTTCGGCCACCTTAGGCTGACCGTTTCTGCCAGCCTAGATGCTCTGACCAGTAGTCTGTGCTTTCTTCAGTTAGGCCCCTGAATTAACGTAAAAAGAGCACCAGGTGTCAGGACCCTGACTGCCCAACTCCCAGAGAGTCCAGGGTCAGTGGTGATGAAGGACCATGATGGTCACTGAGTCAACAGCCTTTTGAAGTAAACAGGAGTCCAGCCGGTCTTATTGGCCACCATCATCACAGTGTCTGTAGGCTTTTCTATGGTGACAGCGTGATATACGGTTCCCCCGCCAAGATTATTACCTCCCCTCTGGGTGCAGTAAGTCCTGCAAGCAGTAGTCTACTCTTTTGGGACACACTCTTGTTGTTTTATGAGAGAAACTCCAGGTCAAGTGATGGTCACACGAGTCGTCATGGTGCCCCTTTGCCCCAGTTATCTCTCTGGAGGTTGGAGTTGGAGGACCTCCTCACTCAAGGTCAGTGTGCCCACGGAGCAAACCCTGCAACTTCAGGGCATGGTTGGGGGTTAGGATCACCACGTGGGGTCCTTTTCACTTAGGAGGGAGGTGGCCTTTTGGGCTGCTGATTTCCAGGTTTTCAGATACTGCCAGTATCTTGGCTAGATGTGGCGGTCGGCCAAGCCCCTTGGTGACCGTAATTTATCCTACCTGGATGGCATTCTTGCATTGTTCCATTTCAAGTGGTCCCAGGTTTTGCACTAATACTCCAATGGTGATTCACTGTTCACCAGGAAAGTAAAGGTCAAAGGGTTTAACTAAATTAGGGAGTTCCAGGACAAGGGTCTGAATTGACTGCTCTTTCCATTCTTGAAAGGCCACTTCTGGATTCTATTCAAAAGGATCATCATATTTTTCTTTCAGTGTTTCATATAGAGGCCCAGCTAGTAGACTGTAGTTAGGGATCCAGAAGCAGCAAACCCTGGCCTCGCCAGGAACCCCTAAGCTGTCTTCTAGTTTTAGAAATGGGTAAGGCTGTAAATTGTTTCTTCCCTTTCCTGGGATGGGCTTCTCCGACCTTCTGTGAGAATGAAGCCCAGGCAGGTCACCGTAGTCTGTGATATTTGAGCTTTTCCTTGGACAACTTGTATCCTTTATTGGCTTGGTAGTTCAGAGGTCTCCTTAGTAGGGCTGGCGATCAGAATGTCGTCTGCATATTGAAGGAGTGTTTCCTTTTCCAGAGGTAGAACTTTTAGGTCTTTAGCTGAGCTTTCCCCAAAGATGGTGTGGGAATTTTTGAACTCTTGGGGCAAGACGGCCCGGAAGTATTGTTTTAGTTGTATATTGAGTCCTGCCACTCACAAGCCAAAATTTCTTGTGAGTCTGGGACTAGTAGAATACAAAAGAAGGCATCATTGAAGACTAATACAGAATACCATGTCCTAGTGGTTGGTAGAATGAGCAGCAGGGTGTAGGATTTAGGAACTACTGGAGGTATATCCTCGGTGGCTTCACTGACTGTCCTGACATCCTTTACCAGAATTCCAGCAGCCCATGGGGCTCTCGAGGTCAGGCCAATCCCAGGATATGGAGCTCACCTGGGCAGGTACCCCACCCCCACGCCAGCCCACGGGGCTCTCGTGTTCAGGCCCCTCCCAGGATATGGGGTTCCCTGGGCAGGTTCCCCTGCAGCCCATGGGGCTCTCGTGGTCAGGCCCTTCCCAGGATACAGAGCTACCCTTGCAGATACCGTGGCAGGGCTGGGCACACAGGAACCGTGCACATCGCCCTCATTTCAGAGCACTCCCAGCTCACCTGTCACTCAGATCTGACACAGAGCATCTCAGAGCAGGACTTGAACTAACAAACAGCAGCTCCGACAGGTCTGTGACCCTGGGCATCACTCTGTGTGGCCTCCCCCCACCTGGTCTTCCAGAGACTTCCACTGCACCCGGGGCACCAGTCCTCTGTCTCCACCCAACACCCACCCCTCCTCTCCCTGACTCCTGGGTTCCTCTCATTAGAAGAGGGTTTTCTTGAAGTTGTCTCCCACTCATGGGCCAGATAATATAATTAGAAAACAAGCCAGAGCTGCAGCCCCTTGTCTATCCTGACTCTCAGGAGCCCACACCTGTTCCTTGGACCTGGCCGATTCAGCAAGTTCCATTTTCTGCAACTGTGAGCCCCTGAGGGATGATTATTGGCTGGCCTGGGAAGCCTGACCGTGCCCCCCATCCCTCCCCTGGTGTGCCTGGGTTGGGATCAATATAAACACTGCACCAGGCAGCAAGAGCCCCTGCAGCTGTGCCTGACGCCATTTTCTCTGCCCTGTCAGCAGTCTCGGGGCTGGACTGGTGGGAGGGAGTGAGAGGCCACAGCTTTGTGGGTGGCCCAGTGTGAGTGGGGCTCTGCTGGACTTTCTGCAGCAGTTGCCAAGATGCCACCTGCTAAAGAAGAGGATGTGTCACTGATACCTGCTGCTGGAATTTCTCCCTGGACAGAGGTGAGTGAGGGAGAAATCAGTGGGGGCCGGGACAGCAGGGGTATCTCAGGCAGGGAAATGGAAAGCTTCCAGAAGAGCACCCAGGGCCAGGACCATCCTGGCTGGCCTGCAGGCACCAAGTCTGCTGGCATGCTGTCGCTCATGTGGCTCCATGGCCCTTCCTCTAGGCTTTCAAGTCCTTGTACATATTCAGGTGTTTTACCCGGGAAGGGTGGGAACATTTCAGCAGCAGCTGGCCTGGGGCTCGGCCCACGTTTACTCACAGATGCCTCGGCACGGTCCCCCAGCTTTGCAATGAGGACGCTTGTTGCGTGGGGCCTGCTGGCTGAATGGGAGATGATTCCCCACCACTGACCAACTTCAGAATTGTTTACAACTGGAGCAAGTGGCCTGATATGGTTTTCCTCTGTGTAACTGCTGGGTTTTGTTTTTTTTTTTCTTTTTTTCGTTTTTGGTTCAAGGTAGATTTTATTCCTCTTTTTTGTATTTACAGATATAAGCATGGAAATAATTTATTCATATAAATACATGTATGTGAAGGGAAGAATATTTTTTCTGTTTTACTTTTTTAATTTTGAATTTTATTTTATTTTTTTATACAGCAGGTTCTTTTTGGTTATCTATTTTATACATAAAAATGTATACATGCCAATCCCAATCACTCAACTCCTCCCACCACCACCCCCCAACAGCATTCCCCCCTTGGTGTCCATACGTTTGTTGTCTACATCTGTTGCTCTATTTCTGCCTTGCAAAACGGTTCATCTGTACAATTTTTCTAGGTTCCACATATATGCATTAATATACAAGGTTTGTTTTTCTATTTCTGACTTACTTCACTCTGTATGACAGTCTCTAGATCCATCAACGTCTCTACAAATGACCCAATTTCATTCCTTTTTATGGCTTAGTAATATTCCATTTTATACTTGTACCACATCTTTATGCATTCGTCTGTCTGTGGGCATTTAGGTTGCTTCCATTACCTGGATATTGTAAATAGTGATGCAATGAACATTGCGGTGAATGTCTCTTTTTGATTTATGGTTTTGTCTGGGTATATGCCCAGTAGTGGGATTGCTGTATCATATTGTAATTCTATTCTTAGTTTTATAAGAAACTCCATAATGTTCTCCACAGTGACTGTATCAATTTACATTCCCAACAATAGTGGAAGAGGGTTCCTTATCTCCACACCCTTTCCAGCATTTGTTGTTTGTAGATTTTCTGATGATGCCCATTCTAACAGGTGTGAGGTGATACACCATGGATGAGTCTATTTCGTTGAGCAAAGAGTAGGTCTTGTCTATTACATATTTGGCTTATGGAACGGTATGTGTGCTCATTTCAATCTCTGGTTTTATACAGCACCCCAACTCAACTTTCCCCTTAAGCAAGCATAAGTTTTTATCTAAATGTGAGACTCTGTTCGGTTTTGTAATTCAGTTTATGTGTCCCCAAGTTTACACTCTCTATATTAGTGATATCTTATGATAATTATCTTACTCTGTGTGACCTATTTCTCTTAGAAACATCATACTTAAATCCACTCAATTTGCTGCCACAGGCCAGATGACATAGATTTCATTGGTGAGTGATATTCCATTGTACGTACTTTCCACAGCTTCTTTATCCATTTTTCGATTTCTGGGATATTTAACTTGTACCGTAGATGAAGTTCTTGTAAACAGAGCCGTCTGAAACTTTGGGGTGGCTGTGTGTTTTTGATTTTAATTTCCCTAATCTATAGGACCATAAGTGGAAGTGCCGTAGGCTCCGTTGCTTTGTTTTTTAGGTGTTTCAGGAAACACCATACACTTCTCCAGAGTGGCTCTAGGAAATTTACATCCCACCCATCAGCATAACAAGGCTCCCTGTTCTTCATGGCCTGTGCTGCATTTCTGGATTTTACACTTTTTTCAGATGACCCTTTTGACGGGGGGCAGTGAGACTTCATTGTAGTGCAGATTTCTTTAACATGCTTGCTTGGTTGGTCAAAAAGGTCGTATGCGTTTTTTCCTGAATATATTCAGGAAAAAACGCATACGCCCTTTTTGGCCAAGTGCATCATTGTCGACGTTCTGCCTCTTTTCCTATGCTTTAAATGCAATTCCAGTCTACCCCCTGAAATCGTTTTCCTGCAATTCTGCCCCGCTTTCCAGTCCTCTTCGCAGCCTTCCTTCAATATATTTTCGGACGATAGCTGTCATTTATAACTCTGCAGGTTTGTGAATTACAGTGCCCCTGAGCTCCTTTCTACAAATCGCTTTCTTGTGAGCTGGCCGCAAACCCGCAGGATTGCTTCAGGCCCTAATCTGGTTCCTGCACGGCATGCTGAGCCTTTGGTTAATTCCTCTTCCTGGTTGGAAATGAGCGTTAAATTTGCCCGTGCAGACACCTACAGCTAGTCTCTCATTGGTTCTCCCTATTCCTGTTCATCTTGCGCAGAAATTGCAAACTGTGCCAAACAGGAGGTTAAAGGCACTGACTCTCCAAGTGGGGAGAGTGTTAGTAAAGGTTCTGGAATTGTGAACCCGAGTAAAAGGGGACAGAAACTGAGATGCATTTGAAAACGTTTCCCGGTCACATGGTGCACCATACTGTGGGTTTCCCATGCATGCTTTAGCTGAAGGAAGAATCGCTTAAACCTGGAGAGTTGGGACCCATGGAATGGGTACCATGCAGTATGACTTCAAATGGTCTGCATTTGCTCATCGAACCTCACCAATGCTATCAGCCCGAAGTGTCCAACCTTATGTCTCACTCAGCTCTGGGTTTAGATGAGGTAAATCCAGGTTGCATCACAAGCCCTGAATGAATTATTTAAGAATTGCTCTCTATTTCACTGTCATTGTGTTTTGTTTTTGTAATTCATTTTGATAATAGGATTTATCGGATTTTCTCTGCTGCCTTCATGCAGCTGTACACACGTTTGATTCTCTTATGGAGACATATAAATCCATGGGTTTGAAGATTCTTACTAGTCAGGTGTATTCCTAGGCGTTGAATATAGGGTGTTTAGCCCATTTCGTTGAGCAAGTGGTAGGTCTTGACTATTACATATTTGACTTATGGAATGGTATCTGTGCTAATTTCTATCTCTGGTTTTATGCAGCACCCAACTCACCTTTCCCCTTAAGCAAACATAAGATGGTTTTCTAAATTTGAGACCCTGTTCTGTTTTGTAATTCAGTTCATGTGTAGCCAAGATTACATTCCGTGTATTAGTGACATCTTATGATGTTTCATTTTCTGTGTGACTTATTTCACTTAGAATCAACGTACCTGAATCCACTCATTATGCCACGACGGGCCAGATGACATAGATTTCATTGGTGAGTGATATTCCATTGTACGTACGTACCAAAACTTCTTTATCCATTTTTCGCTTTCTGGGATATTTTACTTGTACCGTAGACGAGGTTCTTGTAAACAGAGCCGTCTGAAACTTTGGGGTGGCTGTGTGTTTTTGATTTTAATTTCCCTAATCTATAGGAGCATAAGTGGAAGTGCCGTAGGCTCCGTTGCTTTGTTTTTTAGGTGTTTTAGGAAACACCATACACTTCTCCAGAGTGGCTGTTGGCAATTTACATCCCACCCATCAGCATAACAAGGCTCCCTGTTCTCCATGGCCTGTGCTGCATTTCTAGATTTTACACTTTTTTCAGATGGCCCTTTTGACCGGGGGGCAGTGAGACTTCATTGTAGTGCAGATTTCTTTAACATGCTTGCTTGGTTGGCCAAAAAGGGCGTATGCGTTTTTCCCTGAATATATTCAGGAAAAAACGCATACGCCCTTTTTGGCCAAGTGCATCATTGTCGACGTTCTGCCTCTTTTCCTATGCTTTAAATGCAATTCCAGTCTACCCCCTGAAATCGTTTTCCAGCAATTCTGCCCCGCTTTTCAGTCCTCTTCGCAGCCTTCATTCAATATATTTTTGGACGATAGCTGTCATTTATAACCCTGCAGGTTTGTGAATTACTTGGCCCCTGAGCTCCTGTCTTCAAATCGCTTTCTTGTGAGCTGGCCGCAAACCCGCAGGATTGCTTCAGGCCCTAATCTGGTTCCAGCACGGCATGCTCAGCCTTTGGTTAATTCCTCTTCCTGGTTGGAAATGAGCGTTAAATTTGCCCGTGCAGACACCTACAGCTAGTCTCTCATTGGTTCTCCCTATTCCTGTTCATCTTGCGCAGAAATTGCAAACTGTGCCAAACAGGAGGTTAAAGGCACTGACTCTCCAAGTCGGGAGAGTGTTAATAAAGGGTCTGGAATTGTGAACCCGAGTAAAACGGGACAAAAACTGAGATGCATTTGAAAAGGTTTCCCGGTCACACGGTGCACCATACTGTGGGTTTCCCATGCATGCTCTAGCTGAAGGAAGAATCGCTTAAACCTGGAGAGTTGGGACCCATGGAAAGGGTTCCATGATGTATGACTTCAAATGGTCTGCATTTGCTCATCGAACCTCACCAATGCTATCAGCCCGAAGTGTCCAACCTTATGTCTCACTCAGCTCTGGGTGTAGCTGAGGTAAATCCAGGTTGCATCACAAGCCCTGAATGAATTATTTCAGAATTGCTCTCTATTTCTCTGTCATTGTGTTTTGTTTTTGTAATTCATTTTGATAATGGGATTTATCGGATTTTCTCTGCTGCCTTCATGCAGCTGGACACACGCTTGATTCTCTTATGGAGACATATAAATCCATGGGTTTGAAAATTCTTTCTAGTCAGGTGTATTCCTAGGCATTGAATATAGGGTGTTTAGCCCATTTCGTTGAGCAAGGGGTAGGTCTTGACTATTACATGTTTGACGTATGGAATGGTATCTGTGCTAATTTCTATCTCTGGTTTTATGTAGCACCCCAACTCGCCTTTCCCCTTAAGCAAACATAAGTTGGTTTTCTAAATTTGAGACCCTGTTCTGTTTTGTAATTCAGTTCATGTGTAGCCAAGATTACATTCCGTGTATTAGTGATATCTTATGATGTTTCATTTTCTGTGTGACTTATTTCACTTAGAATCATCGTACCTGAATCCACTCATTATGCCACGATGGGCCAGATGAAATAGTTTTCATTGGTGAATGATATTCCATTGTACGTACGTACCACAACTTCTTTATCCATTTTTCGCTTTCTGGGATATTTTACTTGTACCGTAGACGAGGTCCTTGTAAACAGAGCCGTCTGAAACTTTGGGGTGGCTGTGTGTTTTTGATTTTAATTTCCCTAATCTATAGGAGCATAAGTGGAAGTGCCTTAGGCTCCGTTGCTTTGTTTTTTAGGTGTTTCAGGAAACACCATACACTTCTCCAGAGTGGCTGTTGGCAATTTACATCCCACCCATCAGCATAACAAGGCTCCCTGTTCTCCATGGCCTGTGCTGCATTTCTGGATTTTACACTTTTTTCAGATGGCCCTTTTGACCGGGGGGCAGTGAGACTTCATTGTAGTGCAGATTTCTTTAACATGCTTGCTTGGTTGGCCAAAAAGGGCGTATGCGTTTTTCCCTGAATATATTCAGGAAAAAACGCATACGCCCTTTTTGGCCAAGTGCATCATTGTCGACGTTCTGCCTCTTTTCCTATGCTTTAAATGCAATTCCAGTCTACCCCCTGAAATCGTTTTCCAGCAATTCTGCCCCGCTTTCCAGTCCTCTTCACAGCCTTCATTCAATATATTTTTGGACGATAGCTGTCATTTATAACCCTGCAGGTTTGTGAATTACTTGGCCCCTGAGCTCCTGTCTTCAAATCGCTTTCTTGTGAGCTGGCCGCAAACCCGCAGGATTGCTTCAGGCCCTAATCTGGTTCCAGCACGGCATGCTGAGCCTTTGGTTAATTCCTCTTCCTGGTTGGAAATGAGCGTTAAATTTGCCCGTGCAGACACCTACAGCTAGTCTCTCATTGGTTCTCCCTATTCCTGTTCATCTTGCTCAGAAATTGCAAACTGTGCCAAACAGGAGGTTAAAGGCACTGACTCTCCAAGTCGTGAGAGTGTTAATAAAGGGTCTGGAATTGTGAACCCGAGTAAAAGGGGACAAAAACTGAGATGCATTTGAAAACGTTTCCCGGTCACACGGTGCACCATACTGTGGGTTTCCCATGCATGCTCTAGCTGAAGGAAGAATCGCTTAAACCTGGAGAGTTGGGACCCATGGAAAGGGTTCCATGATGTACGACTTCAAATGGTCTGCATTTGCTCATCGAACCTCACCAATGCTATCAGCCCGAAGTGTCCAACCTTATGTCTCACTCAGCTCTGGGTGTAGCTGAGGTAAATCCAGGTTGCATCACAAGCCCTGAATGAATTATTTCAGAATTGCTCTCTATTTCTCTGTCATTGTGTTTTGTTTTTGTAATTCATTTTGATAATGGGATTTATCGGATTTTCTCTGCTGCCTTCATGCAGCTGGACACACGCTTGATTCTCTTATGGAGACATATAAATCCATGGGTTTGAAAATTCTTTCTAGTCAGGTGTATTCCTAGGCATTGAATATAGGGTGTTTAGCCCATTTCGTTGAGCAAGGGGTAGGTCTTGACTATTACATATTTGACGTATGGAATGGTATCTGTGCTAATTTCTATCTCTGGTTTTATGTAGCACCCCAACTCGCCTTTCCCCTTAAGCAAACATAAGTTGGTTTTCTAAATTTCAGACCCTGTTCTGTTTTGTAATTCAGTTCATGTGTAGCCAAGATTACATTCCGTGTATTAGTGATATCTTATGATGTTTCATTTTCTGTGTGACTTATTTCACTTAGAATCATCGTACCTGAATCCACTCATTATGCCACGACGGGCCAGATGAAATAGTTTTCATTGGTGAATGATATTCCATTGTACGTACGTACCACAACTTTTTTATCCATTTTTCGCTTTCTGGAATATTTAACTTGTACCGTAGATGAAGTTCTTGTAAACAGAGCCGTCAGAAACTTTGGGGTGGATGTGTGTTTTTGATTTTAATTTCCCTAATCTATAGGAGCATAAGTGGAAGTGCCGTAGGCTCCGTTGCTTTGTTTTTTAGGTGTTTCAGGAAACACCATACACTTCTCCAGAGTGGCTGTTGGCAATTTACATCCCACCCATCAGCATAACAAGGCTCCCTGTTCTCCATGGCCTGTGCTGCATTTCTGGATTTTACACTTTTTTCAGATGGCCGTTTTGACCGGGGGGCAGTGAGACTTCATTGTAGTGCAGATTTCTTTAACATGCTTGCTTGGTTGGCCAAAAAGGGCGTATGCGTTTTTTCCTGAATATATTCAGGAAAAAACGCATACGCCCTTTTTGGCCAAGTGCATCATTGTCGACGTTCTGCCTCTTTTCCTATGCTTTAAATGCAATTCCAGTCTACCCCCTGAAATCGTTTTCCTGCAATTCTGCCCCGCTTTCAAGTCCTCTTCGCAGCCTACCTTCAATATATTTTTGGACGATAGCTGTCATTTATAACTCTGCAGGTTTGTGAATTACAGTGCCCCTGAGCTCCTTTCTTCAAATCGCTTTCTTGTGAGCTGGCCGCAAACCCGCAGGATTGCTTCAGTCCCTAATCTGGTTCCTGCACGGCATTCTGAGCCTTTGGTTAATTCCTCTTCCTGGTGGGAAATGATTGTTAAATTTGCCCGTGCAGACACCTACAGCTAGTCTCTCATTGGTTCTCCCTATTCCTGTTCATCTTGCGCAGAAATTGCAAACTGTGCCAAACAGGAGGTTAAAAGCACTGACTCTACAAGTGGGGAGAGTGTTAGTAAAGGGTCTGGAATTGTGAACCCGAGTAAAAGAGGACAAAAACTGAAATGCATTTGAAAACGTTTCCCGGTCACACGGTGCACCATACTGTGGGTTTCCCATGCATGTTTTAGCTGAAGGAAGAATCGCTTAAACCTGGAGAGTTGGGACCCATGGAAAGGGTTCCATGATGTATGACTTCAAATGGTCTGCATTTGCTCATCGAACCTCACCAATGCTATCAGCCCGAAGTGTCCAACCTTATGTCTCACTCAGCTCTGGGTGTAGCTGACGTAAATCCAGGTTGCATCACAAGCCCTGAATGAATTATTTAAGAATTGCTCTCTATTTCACTGTCATTATGTTTTGTTTTTGTAATTCATTTTGATAATGGGATTTATCGGCTTTTCTCTGCTGCATTCATGCAGCTGTACACACGCTTGATTCTCTTACGGAGACATATAAATCCATGGGTTTGAAAATTCTTTCTAGTCAGGTGTATTCCTGGGCGTTGAATATTGGGTGTTTAGCCCATTTCGTTGAGCAAGGGGGAGTTCTTGACTATTACATATTTGACGTATGGAATGGTATCTGTTCTAATTTCTATCTCTGATTTTATGCAGCACCCCAACTCACCTTTCCCCTTAAGCAAACATAAGATGGTTTTCTAAATTTGAGACCCTGTTCTGTTTTGTAATTCAGTTCATGTGTAGCCAAGATTACATTCTGTGTATTAGTGATATCTGAAGATATTTCATTTTCTGTGTGACTTATTTCACTTAGAATCTTTGTACCTGAATCCACTCATTATGCCACGACGGGCCAGATGACATAGATTTCATTGGTGAGTGATATTGAATTGTACGTACGTACCACAACTTCTTTATCCATTTTTCGCTTTCTCGGATATTTAACTTGTTTCGTAGACGAGGTTCTTTTAAACAGAGCCGTCTGAAACTTTGGGGTGGCTGTGTGTTTTTGATTTTAATTTCCCTAAGCTATAGGACCATAAGTGGAAGTGCCGGAGGCTCCGTTGCTTTGTTTTTTAGGTGTTTCAGGAAACACCATACTCTTTTCCAGAGTGGCTGTTGGCAATTTACATCCCACCCATCAGCATAACACGGCTCCCTGTTCTCCATGGCCTGTGCTGCATTTCTGGATTTTACACTTTGTTCAGATGGCCCTTTTGACCGGGGGGCAGTGAGACTTCATTGTAGTGCAGATTTCTTTAACATGCTTGCTTGGTTGGCCAAAAAGGGCGTATGCGTTTTTTCCTGAATATATTCAGGAAAAAACGCATACGCCCTTTTTGGCCAAGTGCATCATTGTCAACGTTCTGCCTCTTTTCCTATGCTTTAAATGCAATTCCAGTCTACCCCCTGAAATCGTTTTCCTGCAATTCTGCCCCGCTTTCAAGTCCTCTTCGCAGCCTTCCTTCAATATATTTTTGGACGATAGCTGTCATTTATAACTCTGCAGGTTTGTGAATTACAGTGCCCCTGAGCTCCTTTCTTCAAATCGCTTTCTTGTGAGCTGGCCGCAAACCCGCAGGATTGCTTCAGGCCCTAATCTGGTTCCTGCACGGCATGCTGAGCGTTTGGTTAATTCCTCTTCCTGGTTGGAAATGAGCGTTAAATTTGCCCGTGCAGACACCTACAGCTAGTCTCTCATTGGTTCTCCCTATTCCTGTTCATCTTGCACAGAAATTGCAAACTGTGCCAAACAGGAGGTTAAAGGCACTGACTCTCCAAGTGGGGAGAGTTTTAGTAAAGGGTCTGGAATTGTGAACCCGAGTAAAAGGGGACAGAAACTCAGATGCATTTGAAAACGTTTCCCGGTCACACGGTGCACCATACTGTGGGTTTCCCATGCATGCTTTAGCTGAAGTAAGAATCACTTAAACCTGGAGAGTTGGGACCCATGGAATGGGTACCATGCAGTATGACTTCAAATGGTCTGCATTTGCTCATCGAACCTCACCAATGCTATCAGCCCGAAGTGTCCAACCTTATGTCTCACTCAGCTCTGGGTGTAGATGAGGTAAACCAAGGTTGCATCACAAGCCCTGAATGAATTATTTAAGAATTGCTCTCTATTTCACTGTCATTGTGTTTTGTTTTTGTAATTCATTTTGATAATAGGATTTATCGGATTTTCTCTGCTGCCTTCATGCAGCTATACACACGTTTGATTCTCTTATGGAGACATATAAATCCATGGGTTTGAAGATTTTACTAGTCAGGTGTATTCCTAGGCGTTGAATATAGGGTGTTTAGCCCATTTCGTTGAGAAAGTGGTAGGTCTTGACTATTACATATTTGACTTATGGAATGGTATCTGTGCTAATTTCTATCTCTGGTTTTATGCAGCACCCAACTCACCTTTCCCCTTAAGCATACATAAGTTGGTTTTCTAAATTTGAGACCCTGTTCTGTTTTGTAATTCAGTTCATGTGTAGCCAAGATTACATTCCGTGTATTAGTGATATCTTATGATATTTCATTTTCTGTGTGACTTATTTCACTTAGAATCATTGTACCTGAATTCAATCATTATGCCACGACGGGCCTGATGATATAGATTTCATTGGTGAGTGATATTCCATTGTACGTACGTACCACAAATTCTTTATCCATTTTTCGCTTTCTGGGATATTTAACTTGTACCGTAGAAGATGTTCTTGTAAACTGAGCCGTCTGAAACTTTGGGGCGGCTGTGTGTTTTTGATTTTAATTTCCCTAAGCTATAGGACCATAAGTGGAAGTGCCGTAGGCTCCGTTGCTTTGTTTTTTAGTTGTTTCAGGAAACACCATACACTTCTGCAGAGTGGCTGTTGGCAATTTACATCCCACCCATCAGCATAACAAGGCTCCCTGTTCTCCATGGCCTGTGCTGCATTTCTGGATTTTACACTTTTTTCAGATGGCCCTTTTGACCGGGGGGCAGTGAGACTTCATTGTAGTGCAGATTTCTTTAACATGCTTGCTTGGTTGGCCAAAAAGGGCGTATGCGTTTTTTCCTGAATATATTCAGGAAAAAACGCATACGCCCTTTTTGGCCAAGTGCATCATTGTCGCCGTTCTGCCTCTTTTCCTATTCTTTAAGTGCAATTCCAGTCTACCCCCTGAAATCGTTTTCCTGAATTTCTGCCCCGCTTTCAAGTCCTCTTCGCAGACTTACTTCAATATATTTTTGGACGATAGCTGTCATTTATAACTCTGCAGGTTTTGAATCACAGTGCCCCTGAGCTCCTTTCTTCAACTCGCTTTCCTGTGAGCTGGCTGCAAAACCTCAGGATTGCTTCAGGCCCTAATCTTGTTCCGGCAGGGGATGCTGAGCCTTTGGTTAATTCTTCTTCCTGGTGGGAAATGACCGTTACATTTGCCCGTGCAGACACCTACAGCTAGTCTCTCATTTGTTCTCCATATTCCTGTTCATCATGTGCAGAAATTGCAAACTGTGCCCAACAGGAGGTTAAAGGCACTGACTCTCCAAGTGGGGAGAGTTTTAGTTAAGCGTCTGGAATGGTGAACCCGAGTATAAAGGGACGTAAACTGAGATGCATTTGAAAACGTTTCCCAATCACATGGTGGGCCATACTCTGCGTTTCCCATACATGATTTAGCGGAAGGAAGAATCTCTTAAACCTGGAGAGTTGGGAACCATGGAATGGGTACCATGCAGTATGACTTCAAAGGGTCTGCATTTGCTCACCGAACCTCACCCATGCTATCAGGCCGACGTGTCCGGCCTTATGTTTTCCCAGCTCTGGGTGTAGAAGTGGTAAATCCAGGTTGCATCAGAAGCCCTGAGTGAATTATTTATGAATTCCTCTCTATTTCACTGTCAGTGTGATTTGTTTCTGTAATTTATTTTGATAATTTGATTTATCGGATTTTAACTGGTGCGTTTAGGCCGCTGTAAACACGCTTGATTTCCTTATGGAGACATATAAATCCATGGGTTTTAAGATTCTTACTTGTCAGGTATATTCCCAGGCGTTGAATATGGGGTGTTGAGTCCATTTCGTTGAGCAAGGAGTAGGTCTTGTCTATTATATATTTGGCTTATGAAACGGTATCTGTGCTAATTTCAATCTCTGGTTTTATGCAGCACCCCAACTCACCTTTCCCCATAAGCAAGCATAAGTTGCTTTTCTAAATTTGAGACCCTGTTCTGTTTTGTAATTCAGTTCATGTGTAGTCAAGTTTACATTCCGTGTATTAGTGATATCTTACGATGTTTCTTTTTCTGTGTGACTTATTTCTCGTCGAATACTCGTACCTGGATCCACTCATTATGCCGCTACAGGCCTGATGACGTAGATTTCATTGCTGAGTGATATTCCATTATACGTACGTACCACAACTTCTTTATCCTTTTTTTGCTTTCTCGGATATTTAACTTGTACCGTAGATGAGGTTCTTGTAAACAGAGCCGTCCGAAACTTTGGGGTGGCTGTGTGTTTTTGATTTTAATTTCCCTAAGCTATAGGAGCATAAGTGGAAGTGCCATAGGCTGTGTTGCTTTGTTTTTTAGGTGTTTCAGGAAACACCATACACTTCTCCAGAGTGGCTGTTAGCAATTTACATCCTGCCCATCAGCATAACAAGGCTCCCTCGTCTCCATGACCTGTCCTGCCTCTCGGGATTTTACACATTTTTCAAATAGCCCTTTTGATCGGGGGGCAGTGAGACTTCATTGTAGTGCAGATTTCCTTTACACGCTTGCTTGGTTGGCCAAAATGTGCGTATGCGTTTTTTCCTGGATATATTCAGGAAAAAACGCATACGCCCTTTTTGGCCAAGTGCATCATTGTCGACATTCTGCCTCTTTTCCTATGCTTTAAGTGCAATTCCTGTCTACCCCCTGAAATCGTTTTCCTGCAATTCTGCCCCACTTACAAGTCCTCTTCGCAGACTTACTTCAATATATTTTTGGACGATAGCTGTCATTTATAACTCTGCAGTTTTGTGAGGTACAGTGTCCCTGAGCTCCTTTCTTCAACTCGCTATCTTGTGAGCTGGCCGCAAATCCGCAGGATTGCTTCAGGCCCTAATCTGGTTCCGGCATGGCATGCTGAGCCTGTGGTTAATTCCTCTTCCTGGTGGGAAATGTGTGTTAAATTTGCCCGTGCAGACACCTACAGCTACTCTCTCATTGGTTCTCCCTATTCCTGTTCATCTTGCACAGAAATTGCAAACTGTGCCAAACAGGAGGTTAAAGGCACTGGCTCTCCAAGTGGGGAGAGTGTTAGTAAAGGGTCTGGAATGGTGAACGCGAGTGAAGGGGGACGAAAACTGAGATGCATTTGAAAACGTTTCCCGGTCACACGGTGCACCATACTTTGGGTTTCCCATGCATGTTTTAGCTGAAGGAAGAATCCCTTAAACCTGGAGAGTTGGGACCCATGGAATGGGTACCATGCAGTATAACTTCAAAGGGTCTGCATCTGCGCATCAAACCTAACCAATGCTATCAGCCCGAAGTTCCCAACCTTATGTCTCATTCAGCTCTGGGTGTAGATGTGGTAAATCCAGGTTGCATCACAAGCTCTGAATGAATTATTTAAGAATTGCTCTCTATTTCACTGTTATTGTGTTTTGTTTTTGTAATTTATTTTGATAATGGGATTTATCGCATTATCACTGCTGCGTTCATGCCGCTGTACTCACGCTTGATTCTCTTACAGAGACATATAAATCCATGGGTTTGAAGATTCTTACTAGTCAGGTGTATTCGTAGGCGTTGAATATGGGGTGTTGAGTCCATTTCGTTTACCAGGGTGTAGGTTTTTTCTAGTACATATTTGGCTTATGGATTGGTATCTGTGCTAATTTCAATCTCTGGTTTTATGCAGCTCCCCAACTCTCCTTTATCCTTAAGCAAACATAAGTTGGTCTTCTAAATTTGAGACCCCGTTCTGTTTTGTAATTCAGGTCATATGTAGCCACGTTTACATTCCATGTATTAGTAATATCGTATGTCTTTTTCTTTTTGAATTATGTGACTTCGAATGATCATACGTAACTCCTCTGGGGTTGTTACAACTGTCCATATTTCACTGATTTTCAGGCTGAGTAATATTCCACTCTACATAAGTGCCACATCTCTATCCATTTTTTCCCTCCAGAGACATATAAATTATATCCTAGTCGAGGATCTTTTAAACAGAGAGGCGGTAAACATTGGGGTGCCTGTGTCCTCTCGATTTTTGTCTTTCCCAAGATATACATCCATGAGTGTAAGTGCCCTGTGCTCTGTAGCTCATTTTTTAGATGCTTTAGTAAACACAATACACTTCTCAAGAGTGACCATTGGCAATATAAATTTCCACTATAAGCCTCACAGGGCTCCCTTTTCTCCTTGCCCTGTCCTGCATTTCTGGTGTTTACACTTTATGAGGAAGGCTCTTCTGACTGATGCGAAGTGATATGTTTTGTAGTACTGATTTCCAGTGCCCACCTGTTTGGTTGGCTAAAAAAGTGTATGCCCTTTTCTTGAATATATACAGAAAAAGACGCATACACCCTTTTTGGCCACCTGCAATGTTGGCAATGTTCAGCCCCTTTTCTTGTGCTTAATGGCGAGTCCTTTCTACCTCTTCCAATCCCTTCCCTGCCATTCTCCGTTGCTTACAAGTCCTTTTCTCTGACTTTCCTCAAGACATTTTTCAGTGAGAGATATTTTCAACTCTGCAGTTTTGTGAATTTTAGCGGCCCTGAGTTCCATTTTTCAACTTGTGTTTATGGGAACTGGCCACAAAGCAGTGGGATTTCCTCAAGCCCTATTCTGTTTCCATGGGCAACCCTAGCCTTTGGTCAATTTGTCTTCCTGATTGGAAATTAGAGTGACATGTGCCTGTCCGAACACCTAGGACTTGTCTCTCATTGTTCCTCCTCCTTCTGCTTCATCCTCTGGACAAATTCCAAACTGTATGCAACAGGATGTTGACAGTGCTGACATCTCCAAGTGGGGAGACTGTTCGTAAAGACGCTAGAGGGGTGAACCCGAGCACCAGGAGAAGAGGAGATGAGATGCCTTTTCCAAACTCTTCCCGATCAGACGGTATACCATCTTCTGGGTGTGACAGGCATGTTTTAGCTGTAGGAAGTGTCCCATTCATGTGAGGAGAACACCAGGGCTTTTTCAAAATCACTGTCTCTCCACAACCCAAACTGGGGAATTTTTTAAGCTATGGCTACACATATGTTCATTAAGGGCCTTGGGAAGTAGGCAGAGTCCAAACTTTAGATGATTGAAGTCTTCCTGGTCAGAAGCACTCATCACCGGCTTCCCTTAGGTTCCATTTTAACTGTCATTAATAGATGATGTCAATAAAAATATCTATTCTTTTTTCAGATTATTTCCCCTTATAGGTTATTGCAGAATATTGAGGGTAGTTCCCTGTGCTATACAGTAGTTCCTGTTGATGATCGATTTTATACATAGCAGTGTGTATGTGTTAATCCCAAACTGTTAATTTATCCCTCCTCCCACCTTTCCCCTTTGGTAATAATAAATTATAAGATTTTATACTTCTCAGAAATGGGGGAGCTGAAAGAGAGGTATCATTTTCAATGGAAAAGCATTTAAAACAAGATTGAAGCTTTAACCAAGATTATTAGATGTACATCCTTGGAAAGAAATCACTTCGTTTCTCTAATATTGACCTGACAAATAAGACAAACCTTTTCACTGAACTTGCTTATAATAAAGTGATGGAAATATCAAATGGAAGTGTTAGAAACATCTTATTTTACCCGAGCCTTATACACTGTTCTATGTTAATTACAGTTTGGCTCACACATCTGTTCATTGAAGTTACAATGTTCTCAATTTCTGTTACTGATCCTCCAGAGTGGACCCCAACAAGTGTCCCCCTGCCCAGTGTCATTGGAGCCAAGAGATCGAGACTGAGTTTGGTTCAGAAGCAAAGGAAACTTTATATTTTGATCAGAGAATGGAGAGGTGAGAGCATGTGCTACCCCGTGGGCTGTGGGCTGGGCTGCTGTGTAGAGATCCTGTCAGAGTCAGTGGGAGGGAGGGGGCGGAGCTCTCGATGGCCCGGTTGGCTGCAGCTCAGGCTCTATATCACGGAGTCTGCACTGTGCCCCAGGAGCTGAGGTGTCGACCCAGCCATTCTGCACTAGGGAATCTCGTCTGAAGTGCCGGCTGTTGATCCTCTGTATGCGGGACCCTAGGAGCACGTGAAATTAGACAAAGCACAAAGGATAAAAAAGGTTAGACTTTATTTTATTGCCCAGATTCTATTTTTATCTCCCAGGGATTTTTAAGGGGCTTTGCCTGGGACAAACCCCTCTTCTGCATTTTGTCCCCTTCCTCATTCTTAGAGTGCTGAGGGTGCAGACCCTTCATCTGTAACTGCTGAGTGCTGAGTTAGGAGCCCTCATACCCGTGGGCAAGGGTCTGAACTTCTCCCCAGCAGCCTCCAGGTGATGTTGATTGTCCGCAGGCCTCCTGCCTCCCTGCTCGTCCGCCTGAGCACAAGTATTGTTAGTGTTATATATTCTAATGACCTTTAAGGGTCCAGGAAGGAGACGTGCAGTGACGCTGTGAGGTCCAGTTTCACCCCGCCCCACATTTGTTCGGCCACCTTAGGCTGACCGTTTCTGCCAGCCTAGATGCTCTGACCAGTAGTCTGTGCTTTCTTCAGTTAGGCCCCTGAATTAACGTAAAAAGAGCACCAGGTGTCAGGACCCTGACTGCCCAACTCCCAGAGAGTCCAGGGTCAGTGGTGATGAAGGACCATGATGGTCACTGAGTCAACAGCCTTTTGAAGTAAACAGGAGTCCAGCCGGTCTTATTGGCCACCATCATCACAGTGTCTGTAGGCTTTTCTATGGTGACAGCGTGATATACGGTTCCCCCGCCAAGATTATTACCTCCCCTCTGGGTGCAGTAAGTCCTGCAAGCAGTAGTCTACTCTTTTGGGACACACTCTTGTTGTTTTATGAGAGAAACTCCAGGTCAAGTGATGGTCACACGAGTCGTCATGGTGCCCCTTTGCCCCAGTTATCTCTCTGGAGGTTGGAGTTGGAGGACCTCCTCACCTAAGGTCAGTGTGCCCACGGAGCAAACCCTGCAACTTCAGGGCATGGTTGGGGGTTAGGATCACCACGTGGGGTCCTTTTCACTTAGGAGGGAGGTGGCCTTTTGGGCTGCTGATTTCCAGGTTTTCAGATACTGCCAGTATCTTGGCTAGATGTGGCGGTCGGCCAAGCCCCTTGGTGACCGTAATTTATCCTACCTGGATGGCATTCTTGCATTGTTCCATTTCAAGTGGTCCCAGGTTTTGCACTAATACTCCAATGGTGATTCACTGTTCACCAGGAAAGTAAAGGTCAAAGGGTTTAACTAAATTAGGGAGTTCCAGGACAAGGGTCTGAATTGACTGCTCTTTCCATTCTTGAAAGGCCACTTCTGGATTCTATTCAAAAGGATCATCATATTTTTCTTTCAGTGTTTCATATAGAGGCCCAGCTAGTAGACTGTAGTTAGGGATCCAGAAGCAGCAAACCCTGGCCTCGCCAGGAACCCCTAAGCTGTCTTCTAGTTTTAGAAATGGGTAAGGCTGTAAATTGTTTCTTCCCTTTCCTGGGATGGGCTTCTCCGACCTTCTGTGAGAATGAAGCCCAGGCAGGTCACCGTAGTCTGTGATATTTGAGCTTTTCCTTGGACAACTTGTATCCTTTATTGGCTTGGTAGTTCAGAGGTCTCCTTAGTAGGGCTGGCGATCAGAATGTCGTCTGCATATTGAAGGAGTGTTTCCTTTTCCAGAGGTAGAACTTTTAGGTCTTTAGCTGAGCTTTCCCCAAAGATGGTGTGGGAATTTTTGAACTCTTGGGGCAAGACGGCCCGGAAGTATTGTTTTAGTTGTATATTGAGTCCTGCCACTCACAAGCCAAAATTTCTTGTGAGTCTGGGACTAGTAGAATACAAAAGAAGGCATCATTGAAGACTAATACAGAATACCATGTCCTAGTGGTTGGTAGAATGAGCAGCAGGGTGTAGGATTTAGGAACTACTGGAGGTATATCCTCGGTGGCTTCACTGACTGTCCTGACATCCTTTACCAGAATTCCAGCAGCCCATGGGGCTCTCGAGGTCAGGCCAATCCCAGGATATGGAGCTCACCTGGGCAGGTACCCCACCCCCACGCCAGCCCACGGGGCTCTCGTGTTCAGGCCCCTCCCAGGATATGGGGTTCCCTGGGCAGGTTCCCCTGCAGCCCATGGGGCTCTCGTGGTCAGGCCCTTCCCAGGATACAGAGCTACCCTTGCAGATACCGTGGCAGGGCTGGGCACACAGGAACCGTGCACATCGCCCTCATTTCAGAGCACTCCCAGCTCACCTGTCACTCAGATCTGACACAGAGCACCTCAGAGCAGGACTTGAACTAACAAACAGCAGCTCCGACAGGTCTGTGACCCTGGGCATCACTCTGTGTGGCCTCCCCCCACCTGGTCTTCCAGAGACTTCCACTGCACCCGGGGCACCAGTCCTCTGTCTCCACCCAACACCCACCCCTCCTCTCCCTGACTCCTGGGTTCCTCTCATTAGAAGAGGGTTTTCTTGAAGTTGTCTCCCACTCATGGGCCAGATAATATAATTAGAAAACAAGCCAGAGCTGCAGCCCCTTGTCTATCCTGACTCTCAGGAGCCCACACCTGTTCCTTGGACCTGGCCGATTCAGCAAGTTCCATTTTCTGCAACTGTGAGCCCCTGAGGGATGATTATTGGCTGGCCTGGGAAGCCTGACCGTGCCCCCCATCCCTCCCCTGGTGTGCCTGGGTTGGGATCAATATAAACACTGCACCAGGCAGCAAGAGCCCCTGCAGCTGTGCCTGACGCCATTTTCTCTGCCCTGTCAGCAGTCTCGGGGCTGGACTGGTGGGAGGGAGTGAGAGGCCACAGCTTTGTGGGTGGCCCAGTGTGAGTGGGGCTCTGCTGGACTTTCTGCAGCAGTTGCCAAGATGCCACCTGCTAAAGAAGAGGATGTGTCACTGATACCTGCTGCTGGAATTTCTCCCTGGACAGAGGTGAGTGAGGGAGAAATCAGTGGGGGCCGGGACAGCAGGGGTATCTCAGGCAGGGAAATGGAAAGCTTCCAGAAGAGCACCCAGGGCCAGGACCATCCTGGCTGGCCTGCAGGCACCAAGTCTGCTGGCATGCTGTCGCTCATGTGGCTCCATGGCCCTTCCTCTAGGCTTTCAAGTCCTTGTACATATTCAGGTGTTTTACCCGGGAAGGGTGGGAACATTTCAGCAGCAGCTGGCCTGGGGCTCGGCCCACGTTTACTCACAGATGCCTCGGCACGGTCCCCCAGCTTTGCAATGAGGACGCTTGTTGCGTGGGGCCTGCTGGCTGAATGGGAGATGATTCCCCACCACTGACCAACTTCAGAATTGTTTACAACTGGAGCAAGTGGCCTGATATGGTTTTCCTCTGTGTAACTGCTGGGTTTTGTTTTTTTTTTTCTTTTTTTCGTTTTTGGTTCAAGGTAGATTTTATTCCTCTTTTTTGTATTTACAGATATAAGCATGGAAATAATTTATTCATATAAATACATGTATGTGAAGGGAAGAATATTTTTTCTGTTTTACTTTTTTAATTTTGAATTTTATTTTATTTTTTTATACAGCAGGTTCTTTTTGGTTATCTATTTTATACATAAAAATGTATACATGCCAATCCCAATCACTCAACTCCTCCCACCACCACCCCCCAACAGCATTCCCCCCTTGGTGTCCATACGTTTGTTGTCTACATCTGTTGCTCTATTTCTGCCTTGCAAAACGGTTCATCTGTACAATTTTTCTAGGTTCCACATATATGCATTAATATACAAGGTTTGTTTTTCTATTTCTGACTTACTTCACTCTGTATGACAGTCTCTAGATCCATCAACGTCTCTACAAATGACCCAATTTCATTCCTTTTTATGGCTTAGTAATATTCCATTTTATACTTGTACCACATCTTTATGCATTCGTCTGTCTGTGGGCATTTAGGTTGCTTCCATTACCTGGATATTGTAAATAGTGATGCAATGAACATTGCGGTGAATGTCTCTTTTTGATTTATGGTTTTGTCTGGGTATATGCCCAGTAGTGGGATTGCTGTATCATATTGTAATTCTATTCTTAGTTTTATAAGAAACTCCATAATGTTCTCCACAGTGACTGTATCAATTTACATTCCCAACAATAGTGGAAGAGGGTTCCTTATCTCCACACCCTTTCCAGCATTTGTTGTTTGTAGATTTTCTGATGATGCCCATTCTAACAGGTGTGAGGTGATACACCATGGATGAGTCTATTTCGTTGAGCAAAGAGTAGGTCTTGTCTATTACATATTTGGCTTATGGAACGGTATGTGTGCTCATTTCAATCTCTGGTTTTATACAGCACCCCAACTCAACTTTCCCCTTAAGCAAGCATAAGTTTTTATCTAAATGTGAGACTCTGTTCGGTTTTGTAATTCAGTTTATGTGTCCCCAAGTTTACACTCTCTATATTAGTGATATCTTATGATAATTATCTTACTCTGTGTGACCTATTTCTCTTAGAAACATCATACTTAAATCCACTCAATTTGCTGCCACAGGCCAGATGACATAGATTTCATTGGTGAGTGATATTCCATTGTACGTACTTTCCACAGCTTCTTTATCCATTTTTCGATTTCTGGGATATTTAACTTGTACCGTAGATGAAGTTCTTGTAAACAGAGCCGTCTGAAACTTTGGGGTGGCTGTGTGTTTTTGATTTTAATTTCCCTAATCTATAGGACCATAAGTGGAAGTGCCGTAGGCTCCGTTGCTTTGTTTTTTAGGTGTTTCAGGAAACACCATACACTTCTCCAGAGTGGCTCTAGGAAATTTACATCCCACCCATCAGCATAACAAGGCTCCCTGTTCTTCATGGCCTGTGCTGCATTTCTGGATTTTACACTTTTTTCAGATGACCCTTTTGACGGGGGGCAGTGAGACTTCATTGTAGTGCAGATTTCTTTAACATGCTTGCTTGGTTGGTCAAAAAGGTCGTATGCGTTTTTTCCTGAATATATTCAGGAAAAAACGCATACGCCCTTTTTGGCCAAGTGCATCATTGTCGACGTTCTGCCTCTTTTCCTATGCTTTAAATGCAATTCCAGTCTACCCCCTGAAATCGTTTTCCTGCAATTCTGCCCCGCTTTCCAGTCCTCTTCGCAGCCTTCCTTCAATATATTTTCGGACGATAGCTGTCATTTATAACTCTGCAGGTTTGTGAATTACAGTGCCCCTGAGCTCCTTTCTACAAATCGCTTTCTTGTGAGCTGGCCGCAAACCCGCAGGATTGCTTCAGGCCCTAATCTGGTTCCTGCACGGCATGCTGAGCCTTTGGTTAATTCCTCTTCCTGGTTGGAAATGAGCGTTAAATTTGCCCGTGCAGACACCTACAGCTAGTCTCTCATTGGTTCTCCCTATTCCTGTTCATCTTGCGCAGAAATTGCAAACTGTGCCAAACAGGAGGTTAAAGGCACTGACTCTCCAAGTGGGGAGAGTGTTAGTAAAGGTTCTGGAATTGTGAACCCGAGTAAAAGGGGACAGAAACTGAGATGCATTTGAAAACGTTTCCCGGTCACATGGTGCACCATACTGTGGGTTTCCCATGCATGCTTTAGCTGAAGGAAGAATCGCTTAAACCTGGAGAGTTGGGACCCATGGAATGGGTACCATGCAGTATGACTTCAAATGGTCTGCATTTGCTCATCGAACCTCACCAATGCTATCAGCCCGAAGTGTCCAACCTTATGTCTCACTCAGCTCTGGGTTTAGATGAGGTAAATCCAGGTTGCATCACAAGCCCTGAATGAATTATTTAAGAATTGCTCTCTATTTCACTGTCATTGTGTTTTGTTTTTGTAATTCATTTTGATAATAGGATTTATCGGATTTTCTCTGCTGCCTTCATGCAGCTGTACACACGTTTGATTCTCTTATGGAGACATATAAATCCATGGGTTTGAAGATGCTTACTAGTCAGGTGTATTCCTAGGCGTTGAATATAGGGTGTTTAGCCCATTTCGTTGAGCAAGTGGTAGGTCTTGACTATTACATATTTGACTTATGGAATGGTATCTGTGCTAATTTCTATCTCTGGTTTTATGCAGCACCCAACTCACCTTTCCCCTTAAGCAAACATAAGATGGTTTTCTAAATTTGAGACCCTGTTCTGTTTTGTAATTCAGTTCATGTGTAGCCAAGATTACATTCCGTGTATTAGTGACATCTTATGATGTTTCATTTTCTGTGTGACTTATTTCACTTAGAATCAACGTACCTGAATCCACTCATTATGCCACGACGGGCCAGATGACATAGATTTCATTGGTGAGTGATATTCCATTGTACGTACGTACCAAAACTTCTTTATCCATTTTTCGCTTTCTGGGATATTTTACTTGTACCGTAGACGAGGTTCTTGTAAACAGAGCCGTCTGAAACTTTGGGGTGGCTGTGTGTTTTTGATTTTAATTTCCCTAATCTATAGGAGCATAAGTGGAAGTGCCGTAGGCTCCGTTGCTTTGTTTTTTAGGTGTTTTAGGAAACACCATACACTTCTCCAGAGTGGCTGTTGGCAATTTACATCCCACCCATCAGCATAACAAGGCTCCCTGTTCTCCATGGCCTGTGCTGCATTTCTAGATTTTACACTTTTTTCAGATGGCCCTTTTGACCGGGGGGCAGTGAGACTTCATTGTAGTGCAGATTTCTTTAACATGCTTGCTTGGTTGGCCAAAAAGGGCGTATGCGTTTTTCCCTGAATATATTCAGGAAAAAACGCATACGCCCTTTTTGGCCAAGTGCATCATTGTCGACGTTCTGCCTCTTTTCCTATGCTTTAAATGCAATTCCAGTCTACCCCCTGAAATCGTTTTCCAGCAATTCTGCCCCGCTTTCCAGTCCTCTTCGCAGCCTTCATTCAATATATTTTTGGACGATAGCTGTCATTTATAACCCTGCAGGTTTGTGAATTACTTGGCCCCTGAGCTCCTGTCTTCAAATCGCTTTCTTGTGAGCTGGCCGCAAACCCGCAGGATTGCTTCAGGCCCTAATCTGGTTCCAGCACGGCATGCTCAGCCTTTGGTTAATTCCTCTTCCTGGTTGGAAATGAGCGTTAAATTTGCCCGTGCAGACACCTACAGCTAGTCTCTCATTGGTTCTCCCTATTCCTGTTCATCTTGCGCAGAAATTGCAAACTGTGCCAAACAGGAGGTTAAAGGCACTGACTCTCCAAGTCGGGAGAGTGTTAATAAAGGGTCTGGAATTGTGAACCCGAGTAAAACGGGACAAAAACTGAGATGCATTTGAAAAGGTTTCCCGGTCACACGGTGCACCATACTGTGGGTTTCCCATGCATGCTCTAGCTGAAGGAAGAATCGCTTAAACCTGGAGAGTTGGGACCCATGGAAAGGGTTCCATGATGTATGACTTCAAATGGTCTGCATTTGCTCATCGAACCTCACCAATGCTATCAGCCCGAAGTGTCCAACCTTATGTCTCACTCAGCTCTGGGTGTAGCTGAGGTAAATCCAGGTTGCATCACAAGCCCTGAATGAATTATTTCAGAATTGCTCTCTATTTCTCTGTCATTGTGTTTTGTTTTTGTAATTCATTTTGATAATGGGATTTATCGGATTTTCTCTGCTGCCTTCATGCAGCTGGACACACGCTTGATTCTCTTATGGAGACATATAAATCCATGGGTTTGAAAATTCTTTCTAGTCAGGTGTATTCCTAGGCATTGAATATAGGGTGTTTAGCCCATTTCGTTGAGCAAGGGGTAGGTCTTGACTATTACATGTTTGACGTATGGAATGGTATCTGTGCTAATTTCTATCTCTGGTTTTATGTAGCACCCCAACTCGCCTTTCCCCTTAAGCAAACATAAGTTGGTTTTCTAAATTTGAGACCCTGTTCTGTTTTGTAATTCAGTTCATGTGTAGCCAAGATTACATTCCGTGTATTAGTGATATCTTATGATGTTTCATTTTCTGTGTGACTTATTTCACTTAGAATCATCGTACCTGAATCCACTCATTATGCCACGATGGGCCAGATGAAATAGTTTTCATTGGTGAATGATATTCCATTGTACGTACGTACCACAACTTCTTTATCCATTTTTCGCTTTCTGGGATATTTTACTTGTACCGTAGACGAGGTCCTTGTAAACAGAGCCGTCTGAAACTTTGGGGTGGCTGTGTGTTTTTGATTTTAATTTCCCTAATCTATAGGAGCATAAGTGGAAGTGCCTTAGGCTCCGTTGCTTTGTTTTTTAGGTGTTTCAGGAAACACCATACACTTCTCCAGAGTGGCTGTTGGCAATTTACATCCCACCCATCAGCATAACAAGGCTCCCTGTTCTCCATGGCCTGTGCTGCATTTCTGGATTTTACACTTTTTTCAGATGGCCCTTTTGACCGGGGGGCAGTGAGACTTCATTGTAGTGCAGATTTCTTTAACATGCTTGCTTGGTTGGCCAAAAAGGGCGTATGCGTTTTTCCCTGAATATATTCAGGAAAAAACGCATACGCCCTTTTTGGCCAAGTGCATCATTGTCGACGTTCTGCCTCTTTTCCTATGCTTTAAATGCAATTCCAGTCTACCCCCTGAAATCGTTTTCCAGCAATTCTGCCCCGCTTTCCAGTCCTCTTCGCAGCCTTCATTCAATATATTTTTGGACGATAGCTGTCATTTATAACCCTGCAGGTTTGTGAATTACTTGGCCCCTGAGCTCCTGTCTTCAAATCGCTTTCTTGTGAGCTGGCCGCAAACCCGCAGGATTGCTTCAGGCCCTAATCTGGTTCCAGCACGGCATGCTGAGCCTTTGGTTAATTCCTCTTCCTGGTTGGAAATGAGCGTTAAATTTGCCCGTGCAGACACCTACAGCTAGTCTCTCATTGGTTCTCCCTATTCCTGTTCATCTTGCTCAGAAATTGCAAACTGTGCCAAACAGGAGGTTAAAGGCACTGACTCTCCAAGTCGTGAGAGTGTTAATAAAGGGTCTGGAATTGTGAACCCGAGTAAAAGGGGACAAAAACTGAGATGCATTTGAAAACGTTTCCCGGTCACACGGTGCACAATACTGTGGGTTTCCCATGCATGCTCTAGCTGAAGGAAGAATCGCTTAAACCTGGAGAGTTGGGACCCATGGAAAGGGTTCCATGATGTACGACTTCAAATGGTCTGCATTTGCTCATCGAACCTCACCAATGCTATCAGCCCGAAGTGTCCAACCTTATGTCTCACTCAGCTCTGGGTGTAGCTGAGGTAAATCCAGGTTGCATCACAAGCCCTGAATGAATTATTTCAGAATTGCTCTCTATTTCTCTGTCATTGTGTTTTGTTTTTGTAATTCATTTTGATAATGGGATTTATCGGATTTTCTCTGCTGCCTTCATGCAGCTGGACACACGCTTGATTCTCTTATGGAGACATATAAATCCATGGGTTTGAAAATTCTTTCTAGTCAGGTGTATTCCTAGGCATTGAATATAGGGTGTTTAGCCCATTTCGTTGAGCAAGGGGTAGGTCTTGACTATTACATGTTTGACGTATGGAATGGTATCTGTGCTAATTTCTATCTCTGGTTTTATGTAGCACCCCAACTCGCCTTTCCCCTTAAGCAAACATAAGTTGGTTTTCTAAATTTCAGACCCTGTTCTGTTTTGTAATTCAGTTCATGTGTAGCCAAGATTACATTCCGTGTATTAGTGATATCTTATGATGTTTCATTTTCTGTGTGACTTATTTCACTTAGAATCATCGTACCTGAATCCACTCATTATGCCACGACGGGCCAGATGAAATAGTTTTCATTGGTGAATGATATTCCATTGTACGTACGTACCACAACTTCTTTATCCATTTTTCGCTTTCTGGAATATTTAACTTGTACCGTAGATGAAGTTCTTGTAAACAGAGCCGTCAGAAACTTTGGGGTGGATGTGTGTTTTTGATTTTAATTTCCCTAATCTATAGGAGCATAAGTGGAAGTGCCGTAGGCTCCGTTGCTTTGTTTTTTAGGTGTTTCAGGAAACACCATACACTTCTCCAGAGTGGCTGTTGGCAATTTACATCCCACCCATCAGCATAACAAGGCTCCCTGTTCTCCATGGCCTGTGCTGCATTTCTGGATTTTACACTTTTTTCAGATGGCCGTTTTGACCGGGGGGCAGTGAGACTTCATTGTAGTGCAGATTTCTTTAACATGCTTGCTTGGTTGGCCAAAAAGGGCGTATGCGTTTTTTCCTGAATATATTCAGGAAAAAACGCATACGCCCTTTTTGGCCAAGTGCATCATTGTCGACGTTCTGCCTCTTTTCCTATGCTTTAAATGCAATTCCAGTCTACCCCCTGAAATCGTTTTCCTGCAATTCTGCCCCGCTTTCAAGTCCTCTTCGCAGCCTACCTTCAATATATTTTTGGACGATAGCTGTCATTTATAACTCTGCAGGTTTGTGAATTACAGTGCCCCTGAGCTCCTTTCTTCAAATCGCTTTCTTGTGAGCTGGCCGCAAACCCGCAGGATTGCTTCAGTCCCTAATCTGGTTCCTGCACGGCATTCTGAGCCTTTGGTTAATTCCTCTTCCTGGTGGGAAATGATTGTTAAATTTGCCCGTGCAGACACCTACAGCTAGTCTCTCATTGGTTCTCCCTATTCCTGTTCATCTTGCGCAGAAATTGCAAACTGTGCCAAACAGGAGGTTAAAAGCACTGACTCTACAAGTGGGGAGAGTGTTAGTAAAGGGTCTGGAATTGTGAACCCGAGTAAAAGAGGACAAAAACTGAAATGCATTTGAAAACGTTTCCCGGTCACACGGTGCACCATACTGTGGGTTTCCCATGCATGTTTTAGCTGAAGGAAGAATCGCTTAAACCTGGAGAGTTGGGACCCATGGAAAGGGTTCCATGATGTATGACTTCAAATGGTCTGCATTTGCTCATCGAACCTCACCAATGCTATCAGCCCGAAGTGTCCAACCTTATGTCTCACTCAGCTCTGGGTGTAGCTGACGTAAATCCAGGTTGCATCACAAGCCCTGAATGAATTATTTAAGAATTGCTCTCTATTTCACTGTCATTATGTTTTGTTTTTGTAATTCATTTTGATAATGGGATTTATCGGCTTTTCTCTGCTGCATTCATGCAGCTGTACACACGCTTGATTCTCTTACGGAGACATATAAATCCATGGGTTTGAAAATTCTTTCTAGTCAGGTGTATTCCTGGGCGTTGAATATTGGGTGTTTAGCCCATTTCGTTGAGCAAGGGGGAGTTCTTGACTATTACATATTTGACGTATGGAATGGTATCTGTTCTAATTTCTATCTCTGATTTTATGCAGCACCCCAACTCACCTTTCCCCTTAAGCAAACATAAGATGGTTTTCTAAATTTGAGACCCTGTTCTGTTTTGTAATTCAGTTCATGTGTAGCCAAGATTACATTCTGTGTATTAGTGATATCTGAAGATATTTCATTTTCTGTGTGACTTATTTCACTTAGAATCTTTGTACCTGAATCCACTCATTATGCCACGACGGGCCAGATGACATAGATTTCATTGGTGAGTGATATTGAATTGTACGTACGTACCACAACTTCTTTATCCATTTTTCGCTTTCTCGGATATTTAACTTGTTTCGTAGACGAGGTTCTTTTAAACAGAGCCGTCTGAAACTTTGGGGTGGCTGTGTGTTTTTGATTTTAATTTCCCTAAGCTATAGGACCATAAGTGGAAGTGCCGGAGGCTCCGTTGCTTTGTTTTTTAGGTGTTTCAGGAAACACCATACTCTTTTCCAGAGTGGCTGTTGGCAATTTACATCCCACCCATCAGCATAACACGGCTCCCTGTTCTCCATGGCCTGTGCTGCATTTCTGGATTTTACACTTTGTTCAGATGGCCCTTTTGACCGGGGGGCAGTGAGACTTCATTGTAGTGCAGATTTCTTTAACATGCTTGCTTGGTTGGCCAAAAAGGGCGTATGCGTTTTTTCCTGAATATATTCAGGAAAAAACGCATACGCCCTTTTTGGCCAAGTGCATCATTGTCGACGTTCTGCCTCTTTTCCTATGCTTTAAATGCAATTCCAGTCTACCCCCTGAAATCGTTTTCCTGCAATTCTGCCCCGCTTTCAAGTCCTCTTCGCAGCCTTCCTTCAATATATTTTTGGTCGATAGCTGTCATTTATAACTTTGCAGGTTTGTGAATTACAGTTCCCCTGAGCTCCTTTCTTCAAATCGCTTTCTAGTGAGCTGGCCGCAAACCCGCAGGATTGCTTCAGGCCCTAATCTGGTTCCTGCACGGCATGCTGAGCCTTTGGTTAATTCCTCTTCCTGGTTGGAAATGAGCGTTAAATTTGCCCGTACAGACACCTACAGCTAGTCTCTCATTGGTTCTCCCTATTCCTGTTCATCTTGCGCAGAAATTGCAAACTGTGCCAAACAGGAGGTTAAAGGCACTGACTCTCCAAGTCTGGAGAGTGTTAATAAAGGGTCTGGAATTGTGAACCCGAGTAAAAGGGGACAAAAACTGAGATGCATTTGAAAACGTTTCCCGGTCACACGGTGCACCATACTGTGGGTTTCCCATGCATGCTTTAGCTGAAGGAAGAATCGCTTAAAACTGGAGAGTTGGGACCCATGGAATGGGTACCATGCAGTATGACTTCAAATGGTCTGCATTTGCTCATCGAACCTCACCAATGCTATCAGCCCGAAGTGTCCAACCTTATGTCTCACTCAGCTCTGGGTGTAGATGAGGTAAATCCAGATTGCATCACAAGCCCTGAATGAATTATTTAAGAATTGCTCTCTATTTCACTGTCATTGTGTTTTGTTTTTGTAATTTATTTTGATAATGGGATTTATCGGATTTTCTCTGCTGCCTTCATGCAGCTGTACACACGCTTGATTCTCTTATGGAGACATATAAATCCATGGGTTTGAAGATTCTTACTAGTCAGATGTCTTCCTAGCCGTTGAATATAGGGTGTTTAGCCCATTTCGTTGAGCAAGGGGTAGGTCTTGACTATTACATATTTGACGTATGGAATGGTATATGTGCTAATTTCTATCTCTGGTTTTATGCAGCACCCCAACTCACCTTTCCCCTTAAGCAAACATAAGTTGGTTTTCTAAATTTGACACCTTGTTCTGTTTTGTAATTCAGTTCATGTGTAGCCAAGATTACATTCGGTGTATTAGTGATATCTTATGATGTTTCATTTTCTGTGGGACTTATTTCACTTAGAATCTTCGTACCTGAACCACTTATTATGCCACGACGGGCCAGATGACATAGATTTCATTGGTGAGTGATATTCCATTGTACGTACGTACCACAAATTCTTTATCCATTTTTTCGCTTTCTGGGATATTTAACTTGTACCGTAGACGAGGTTCTTGTAAACAGAGCCATCTGAAACTTTGGGGTGGCTGTGTGTTTTTGATTTTAATTTCCCTAAGCTATAGGACCATAAGTGGAAGTGCCGTAGGCTCCGTTGCTTTGTTTTTTAGGTGTTTCAGGAAACACCATACACTTCTCCAGAGTGGCTCTTGGCAATTTACATCCCACCCATCAGCATAACAAGGCTCCCTGTTCTCCATGGCCTGTGCTGCATTTCTGGATTTTACACTTTGTTCAGATGGCCCTTTTGACCGGGGGGCAGTGAGACTTCATTGTAGTGCAGATTTCTTTAACATGCTAGCTTGGTTATCCAAAACGTGCGTATGCGTGTTTTCCTGAATATATTGAGGAAAAAACGCATACGCCCTTTTTGGCCAAGTGCATCATTGTCGACGTTCTGCCTTTTTTCCTATGCTTTAAATGCAATTCCAGTCTACCCCCTGAAATCGTTTTCCTGCAATTCTGCCCCGCTTTCAAGTCCTCTTCGCAGCCTTCCTTCAATATATTTTTGGACGATAGCTGTCATTTATAACTCTGCAGGTTTGTGAATTACAGTGCCCCTGAGCTCCTTTCTTCAAATCGCTTTCTTGTGAGCTGGCCGCAAACCCGCAGGATTGCTTCAGGCCCTAATCTGGTTCCTGCACGGCATGCTGAGCGTTTGGTTAATTCCTCTTCCTGGTTGGAAATGAGCGTTAAATTTGCCCGTGCAGACACCTACAGCTAGTCTCTCATTGGTTCTCCCTATTCCTGTTCATCTTGCACAGAAATTGCAAACTGTGCCAAACAGGAGGTTAAAGGCACTGACTCTCCAAGTGGGGAGAGTTTTAGTAAAGGGTCTGGAATTGTGAACCCGAGTAAAAGGGGACAGAAACTCAGATGCATTTGAAAACGTTTCCCGGTCACACGGTGCACCATACTGTGGGTTTCCCATGCATGCTTTAGCTGAAGGAAGAATCACTTAAACCTGGAGAGTTGGGACCCATGGAATGGGTACCATGCAGTATGACTTCAAATGGTCTGCATTTGCTCATCGAACCTCACCAATGCTATCAGCCCGAAGTGTCCAACCTTATGTCTCACTCAGCTCTGGGTGTAGATGAGGTAAACCAAGGTTGCATCACAAGCCCTGAATGAATTATTTAAGAATTGCTCTCTATTTCACTGTCATTGTGTTTTGTTTTTGTAAATCATTTTGATAATAGGATTTATCGGATTTTCTCTGCTGCCTTCATGCAGCTATACACACGTTTGATTCTCTTATGGAGACATATAAATCCATGGGTTTGAAGATTTTACTAGTCAGGTGTATTCCTAGGCGTTGAATATAGGGTGTTTAGCCCATTTCGTTGAGAAAGTGGTAGGTCTTGACTATTACATATTTGACTTATGGAATGGTATCTGTGCTAATTTCTATCTCTGGTTTTATGCAGCACCCAACTCACCTTTCCCCTTAAGCATACATAAGTTGGTTTTCTAAATTTGAGACCCTGTTCGGTTTTGTAATTCAGTTCATGTGTAGCCAAGATTACATTCCGTGTATTAGTGATATCTTATGATATTTCATTTTCTGTGTGACTTATTTCACTTAGAATCATTGTACCTGAATTCAATCATTATGCCACGACGGGCCTGATGATATAGATTTCATTGGTGAGTGATATTCCATTGTACGTACGTACCACAAATTCTTTATCCATTTTTCGCTTTCTGGGATATTTAACTTGTACCGTAGAAGATGTTCTTGTAAACTGAGCCGTCTGAAACTTTGGGGCGGCTGTGTGTTTTTGATTTTAATTTCCCTAAGCTATAGGACCATAAGTGGAAGTGCCGTAGGCTCCGTTGCTTTGTTTTTTAGTTGTTTCAGGAAACACCATACACTTCTGCAGAGTGGCTGTTGGCAATTTACATCCCACCCATCAGCATAACAAGGCTCCCTGTTCTCCATGGCCTGTGCTGCATTTCTGGATTTTACACTTTTTTCAGATGGCCCTTTTGACCGGGGGGCAGTGAGACTTCATTGTAGTGCAGATTTCTTTAACATGCTTGCTTGGTTGGCCAAAAAGGGCGTATGCGTTTTTCCCTGAATATATTCAGGAAAAAACGCATACGCCCTTTTTGGCCAAGTGCATCATTGTCGACGTTCTGCCTCTTTTCCTATGCTTTAAATGCAATTCCAGTCTACCCCCTGAAATCGTTTTCCTGCAATTCTGCCCCGCTTTCAAGTCCTCTTCGCAGCCTTCCTTCAATATATTTTCGGACGATAGCTGTCATTTATAACTCTGCAGGTTTGTGAATTACAGTGCCCCTGAGCTCCTTTCTTCAAATCGCTTTCTTGTGAGCTGGCCGAAAACCCGCAGGATTGCTTCAGGCCCTAATCTTGTTCCTGCACGGCATGCTGAGCCTTTGGTTAATTCCTTTTCCTGGTTGGAAATGAGCGTTAAATTTGCCCGTACAGACACCTACAGCTAGTCTCTCATTGGTTCTCCCTATTCCTGTTCATCTTGCGCAGAAATTGCAAACTGTGCCAAACAGGAGTTTAAAGGCATTGACTCTCCAAGTGGGGAGAGTGTTAGTAAAGGGTCTGGAATTGTGAACCCGAGTAAAAGGGGACAAAAACTGAGATGCATTTGAAAACGTTTCCCGGTCACATGGTGCACCATACTGTGGGTTTCCCATGCATGCTTTAGCTGAAGGAAGAATCACTTAAACCTGGAGAGTTGCGACCCATGGAATGGGTACCATGTAGTATGACTTCAAATGGTCTGCATTTGCTCATCGAACCTCACCAATTCTATCAGCCCGAAGTGTCCAACCTTATGTCTCACTCAGCTCTGGGTTTTGATGAGGTAAATCCAGGTTGCATCACAAGCCCTGAATGAATTATTTAAGAATTGCTCTCTATTTCACTGTCATTGTGTTTGGTTTTTTAATTCATTTTGATAATAAGATTTATCGGATTTTCTCTGCTGCCTTCATGCAGCTGTACACACGCTTGATTCCCTTATGGAGACATATAAATCCATGGGTTTGAAGATTCTTTCTAGTCAGGTGTATTCCTAGACGTTGAATATAGGGTGTTTAGCCCATTTGGTTGAGCAAGGGGTAGGTCTTGACTATTACATATTTGACGTATGGAATGGTATCTGTGCTAATTTCTATCTCTGGTTTTATGCAGCACCCCAACTCACCTTTCCCCTTAAGCAAACATAAGTTGGTTTTCTAAATTTGAGACCCTGTTCTGTTTTGTAATTCAGTTCATGTGTAGCCAAGATTACATTCCGTGTATTAGTGACATCTTATGATGTTTGATTTTCTGTGTGAGTTATTTCACTTAGAATCATCGTACCTGAATCCACTCATTATGCCACGACGGGCCAGATGACATAGATTTCATTGGTGAGTGATATTCCATTGTACGTACGTACCACAATTTCTTTATCCATTTCTCGCCTTCTGGGATATTTAACTTGTACCGTAGACGAGGTTCTTGTAAACAGAGCCGTCTGAAACTTTGGGGTGGCTGTGTGTTTTTGATTTTAATTTTCCTAAGCTATAGGACCATAAGTGGAAGTGCCGTAGGCTCCGTTGCTTTGTTTTTTAGGTGTTTCAGGAAACACCATACACTTTTCCAGAGTGGCTGTTGGCAATTTACATCCCACCCATCAGCATAACAAGGCTCCCTGTTCTCCATGGCCTGTGCTGCATTTCTGGATTTTACACTTTTTTCAGATGGCCCTTTTGACCTGTGGGCAGTGAGACTTCATTGTAGTGCAGATTTCTTTAACATGCTTGCTTGGTTGGGCAAAAAGTGCGTATGCGTTTTTCCCTGAATATATTCAGGAAAAAACGCATACGCCCTTTTTGGCCAAGTGCATCATTGTCGACGTTCTGCCTCTTTTCCTATGCTTTAAATGCAATTCCAGTCTACCCCCTGAAATCGTTTTCCTGCAATTCTGCCCCGCTTTCAAGTCCTCTTCGCAGCCTTCCTTCAATATATTTTCGGACGATAGCTGTCATTTATAACTCTGCAGGTTTGTGAATTACAGTGCCCCTGAGCTCCTTTCTTCAAATCGCTTTCTTGTGAGCTGGCCGCAAACCCGCAGGATTGCTTCAGGCCCTAATCTGGTTCCTGCACGGCATGCTGAGCCTTTGGTTAATTCCTCTTCCTGGTTGGAAATGAGCGTTAAATTTGCCCGTGCAGACACCTACAGCTAGTCTCTCATTGGTTCTCCCTATTCCTGTTCATCTTGCGCAGAAATTGCAAACTGTGCCAAACAGGAGGTTAAAGGCACTGACTCTCCAAGTGGGGAGAGTGTTTTTAAAGGGTCTGGAATTGTGAACCCGAGTAAAAGGGGACAAAAACTGAGATGCATTTGAAAACGTTTCCCGGTCACATGGTGCACCATACTGTGGGTTTCCCATGCATGCTTTAGCTGAAGGAAGAATCACTTAAACCTGGAGAGTTGGGACCCATGGAATGGGTACCAGGCAGTATGATTTCAAATGATCTGCATTTGCTCATCGAACCTCACCAATGCTATCAGCCCGAAGTGTCCAACCTTATGTCTCACTCAGCTCTGGGTTTAGATGAGGTAAATCCAGGTTGCATCACAAGCCCTGAATGAAGTATTTAAGAATTGCTCTCTATTTCACTGTCATTGTGTTTGGTTTTTTAATTCATTTTGATAATGGGATTTATCAGATTTTCTCTGCTGCCTTCATGCAGCTGTACACACGCTTGATTCTCTTATGGAGACATTGAAATCCATGGGTTTGAAGATTCTTACTAGTCAGGTGTATTCCTAGGCGTTGAATATAGGGTGTTTAGCCCATTTCGTTGAGCAAGGGGTATGTCTTGACTATTACGTATTTGACATATAGAATGGTATCTGTGCTAATTTCTAACTCTGGTTTTATGCAGCACCCCAACTCACCTTTCCCCTTACGCAAACATAAGTTGGTTTTCTAAATTTGAGACCCTGTTCTGTTTTGTAATTCAGTTCATGTGTAGCCAAGATTACATTCGGTGTATTAGTGATATCTTATGATGTTTCATTTTCTGTGTGACTTATTTCACTTAGAATCATCGTACCTGAATCCACTCATTATGCCACGACGGGCCAGATGACATAGATTTCATTGGTGAGTGATATTCCATTGTACGTACGTACCACAACTTCTTTATCCATTTTTCGCTTTCTGGGATATTTAACTTGTACCGTAGACGAGGTTCTTGTAAACAGAGCCGTCTGAAACTTTGGGGTGGCTGTGTGTTTTTGATTTTAATTTCCCTAAGCTATAGGACCATAAGTGGAAGTGCCTTAGGCTCCGTTGCTTTGTTTTTTGGTGTTTCAGGAAACACCATACACTTCTCCAGAGTGGCTGTTGGCAATTTACATCCCACCCATCAGCATAACAAGGCTCCCTGTTCTCCTTGGCCTGTGCTGCATTTCTGGATTTTACACTTTTTTCAGATGGCCCTTTTGACCGGGGGGCAGTGAGACTTCATTGTAGTGCAGATTTCTTTAACATGCTTGCTTGGTTGGCCAAAAAGGGCGTATGCGTTTTTCCCTGAATATATTCAGGAAAAAACGCATACGCCCTTTTTGGCCAAGTGCATCATTGTCGACGTTCTGCCTCTTTTCCTATGCTTTAAATGCAATTCCAGTCTACCCCCTGAAATCGTTTTCCTGCAATTCTGCCCCGCTTTCAAGTCCTCTTCGCAGCCTTCCTTCAATATATTTTCGGACGATAGCTGTCATTTATAACTCTGCAGGTTTGTGAATTACAGTGCCCCTGAGCTCCTTTCTTCAAATCGCTTTCTTGTGAGCTGGCCGCAAACCCGCAGGATTGCTTCAGGCCCTAATCTGGTTCCTGCACGGCATGCTGAGCCTTTGGTTAATTCTCTTCCTGGTTGGAAACGAGCGTTAAATTTGCCCGTGCAGACACCTACAGCTAGTCTCTCATTGGTTCTCCCTATTCCTGTTCATCTTGCGCAGAAATTGCAAACTGTGCTAAACAGGAGTTTAAAGGCACTGACTCTCCAAGTGGGGAGAGTGTTAGTAAAGGGTCTGGAATTGTGAACCCGAGTAAAAGGGGACAAAAACTGAGATGCATTTGAAAACGTTTCCCGGTCACATGGTGCACCATACTGTGGGTTTCCCATGCATGCTTTAGCTGAAGGAAGAATCACTTAAACCTGGAGAGTTGCGACCCATGGAATGGGTACCATGTAGTATGACTTCAAATGGTCTGCATTTGCTCATCGAACCTCACCAATGCTATCAGCCCGAAGTGTCCAACCTTATGTCTCACTCAGCTCTGGGTTTTGATGAGATAAATCCAGGTTGCATCACAAGCCCTGAATGAATTATTTAAGAATTGCTCTCTATATCGCTGTCATTGTGTTTTGTTTTTGTAATTCATTTGGATAATAAGATTTATCGGATTTTCTCTGCTGCCTTCATGCAGCTGTACACACGCTTGATTCTCTTTTGGAGACATATAAATCCATGGGTTTGAAGATTCTTACTAGTCAGGTGTATTCCTAGGTGTTGAATATAGTGTGTTTAGCCCATTTCGTTGAGCAAGGGGTAGGTCTTGACTATTACATATTTGACGTATGGAATGGTATCTGTGCTAATTTCTATCTCTGGTTTTATGCAGCACCCCAACTCACCTTTCCCCTTACGCAAACATAAGTTGGTTTTCTAAATTTGAGACCCTGTTCTGTTTTGTAATTCAGTTAATGTGTAGCCAAGATTACATTCGGTGTATTAGTGATATCTTATGATGTTTCATTTTCTGTTTGACTTATTTCACTTAGAATCATCGTACCTGAATCCACTCATTATGCCACGACGAGCCAGATGACATAGATTTCATTGATGAGTGATATTCCATTGTACGTACGTACCACAACTTCTTTATCCATTTCTCGCTTTCTGGGATATTTAACTTGTACCGTAGACGAGGTTCTTGTAAACAGAGCCGTCTGAAACTTTGGGGTGGCTGTGTGTTTTTGATTTTAATTTTCCTAAGCTATAGGACCATAAGTGGAAGTGCCGTAGGCTCCGTTGCTTTGTTTTTTAGGTGTTTCAGGAAACACCATACACTTCGCCAGAGTGGCTGTTGGCAATTTAAATCCCACCCATCAGCATAACAAGGCTCCCTGTTCTCCATGGCCTGTGCTGCATTTTTGGATTTTACACTTTTTTCAGATGGCCCTTTTGACCGGGGGGCAGTGAGACTTCATTGTAGTGCAGATTTCTTTAACATGCTTGCTTGGTTGGCCAAAAAGTGCGTATGCGTTTTTTCCTGAATATATTCAGGAAAAAACGCATACGCCCTTTTTGGCCAAGTGCATCATTGTCGACGTTCTGCCTCTTTTCCTATGCTTTAAATGCAATTCCAGTCTACCCCCTGAAATCGTTTTCCTGCAATTCTGCCCCGCTTTCAAGTCCTCTTCGCAGCCTTTCTTCAATATATTTTCGGACGATAGCTGTCATTTATAACTCTGCAGGTTTGTGAATTACAGTGCCCCTGAGCTCCTTTCTTCAAATCGCTTTCTTGTGAGCTGGCCGCAAACCCGCAGGATTGCTTCAGGCCCTAATCTGGTTCCTGCACGGCATGCTGAGCCTTTGGTTAATTCCTCTTCCTGGTTGGAAATGAGCATTACATTTGCCCGTGCAGACACCTACAGCTAGTCTCTCATTGGTTCTCCCTATTCCTGTTCATCTTGCGCAGAAATTGCTAACTGTGCTAAACAGGAGTTTAAAGGCACTGACTCTCCAAGTGGGGAGAGTGTTAGTAAAGGGTCTGGAATTGTGAACCCGAGTAAAAGGGGACAAAAACTGAGATGCATTTGAAAAAGTTTCCCGGTCACATGGTGCACCATACTGTGGGTTTCCCATGCATGCTTTAGCTGAAGGAAGAATCACTTAAACCTGGAGAGTTGGTACCCATGGAATGGGTACCATGTAGTATGACGTCAAATGGTCTGCATTTGCTCATCGAACCTCACCAATGCTATCAGCCCGAAGTGTCCAACCTTATGTCTCACTCAGCTCTGGGTTTTGATGAGGTAAATCCAGGTTGCATCACAAGCCCTGAATGAATTATTTAAGAATTGCTCTCTATTTCACTGTCATTGTGTTTGGTTTTTTAATTCATTTTGATAATAAGATTATTGGATTTTCTCTGCTGCCTTCATGCAGCTGTACACACGCTTGATTCTCTTATGGAGACATATAAATCCATGGGTTTGAAGATTCTTACTAGTCAGGTGTATTCCTAGGTGTTGAATATAGGGTTTTTAGCCCATTTCGTTGAGCAAGTGGTAGGTCTTGACTATTACATATTTGACGTATGGAATGGTATCTGTGCTAATTTCTATCTCTGGTTTTATGCAGCACCCCATCTCACCTTTCCCCTTACGCAAACATAAGTTGGTTTTCTAAATTTGAGACCCTGTTCTGTTTTGTAATTCAGTTCATGTGTAGCCAAGATTACATTCCGTGTATTAGTGATATCTTATGATGTTTCATTTTCTGTGTGACTTATTTCACTTAGAATCATCGTACCTGAATCCACTCATTATGCCACGATGGGCCAGATGACATAGATTTCATTGGTGAGTGATATTCCATTGTACGTACGTACCACAACTTCTTTATCCATTTCTCGCTTTCTGGGATATTTAACTTGTACCGTAGGCGAGGTTCTTGTAAACAGAGCCGTCTGAAACTTTGGGGTGGCTGTGTGTTTTTGATTTTAATTTCCCTAAGCTATAGGACCATAAGTGGAAGTGCCGTAGGCTCTGTTGCTTTGTTTTTTAGGTGTTTCAGGAAACACCATACACTTCTCCAGAGTGGCTGTTGGCAATTTACATCCCACCCATCAGCATAACAAGGCTCCCTGTTCTCCATGGCCTGTGCTGCATTTCTGGATTTTACACTTTTTTCAGATGGCCCTTTTGACCGGGGGGCAGTGAAACTTCATTGTAGTGCAGATTTCTTTAACATGCTTGCTTGGTTGGCCAAAAAGTGCGTATGCGTTTTTTCCTGAATATATTCAGGAAAAAACGCATACGCCCTTTTTGGCCAAGTGCATCATTGTCGACGTTCTGCCTCTTTTCCTATGCTTTAAATGCAATTCCAGTCTACCCCCTGAAATCGTTCTCCTGCAATTCTGCCCCGCTTTCAAGTCCTCTTCGCAGCCTTCCTTCAATATATTTTCGGACGATAGCTGTCATTTATAACTCTGCAGGTTTGTGAATTACAGTGCCCCTGAGCTCCTTTCTTCAAATCGCTTTCTTGTGAGCTGGCCGCAAACCCGCAGGATTGCTTCAGGCCCTAATCTGGTTCCTGCACGGCATGCTGAGCCTTTGGTTAATTCCTCTTCCTGGTTGGAAATGAGCGTTACATTTGCCCGTGCAGACACCTACAGCTAGTCTCTCATTGGTTCTCCCTATTCCTGTTCATCTTGCGCAGAAATTGCAAACTGTGCCAAACAGGAGGTTAAAGGCACTGACTCTCCAAGTGGGGAGAGTGTTAGTAAAGGGTCTGGAATTGTGAACCCGAGTAAAAGGGGACAAAAACTGAGATGCATTTGAAAACGTTTCCCGGTCACATGGTGCAGCATACTGTGGGTTTCCCATGCATGCTTTAGCTGAAGGAAGAATCACTTAAACCTGGAGAGTTGGGACCCATGGAATGGGTACCATGCAGTATGATTTCAAATGGTCTGCATTTGCTCATCGAACCTCACCAATGCTATCAGCCCGAAGTGTCCAACCTTATGTCTCACTCAGCTCTGGGTTTAGATGAGGTAAATCCAGGTTGCATCACAAGCCCTGAATGAATTATTTAAGAATTGCTCTCTATTTCACTGTCATTGTGTTTGGTTTTTTAATTCATTTTGATAATGGGATTTATCAGATTTTCTCTGCTGCCTTCATGCAGCTGTACACACGCTTGATTCTCTTATGGAGACATATAAATCCATGGGTTTGAAGATTCTTACTAGTCAGGTGTATTCCTAGGCGTTGAATATAGGGTGTTTAGCCCATTTCGTTGAGCAAGGGGTATGTCTTGACTATTACGTATTTGACATATGGAATGGTATCTGTGCTAATTTCTAACTCTGGTTTTATGCAGCACCCCAACTCACCTTTCCCGTTATGCAAACATAAGTTGGTTTTCTAAATTTGAGACCCTGTTCTGTTTTGTAATTCAGTTCATGTGTAGCCAAGATTACATTCCGTGCATTAGTGATGTCTTATGATGTTTCATTTTCTGTGTGACTTATTTCACTTAGAATCATCGTACCTGAATCCACTCATTATGCCACGACGGGCCAGAAGACATAGATTTCATTGGTGAGCGATATTCCATTGTACGTACGTACCACAACTTCTTTATCCATTTTTCGCTTTCTGGGATATTTAACTTGTACCGTAGACGAGGTTCTTGTAAACAGAGCCGTCTGAAACTTTGGGGTGGCTGTGTGTTTTTGATTTTAATTTCCCTAAGCTATAGGACCATAAGTGGAAGTGCCGTAGGCTCCGTTGCTTTGTTTTTTGGTGTTTCAGGAAACACCATACACTTCTCCAGAGTGGCTGTTGGCAATTTACATCCCACCCATCAGCATAACAAGGCTCCCTGTTCTCCATGGCCTGTGCTGCATTTTTGGATTTTACACTTTTTTCAGATGGCCCTTTTGACCGGGGGGCAGTGAGACTTCATTGTAGTGCAGATTTCTTTAACATGCTTGCTTGGTTGGCCAAAAAGGGCGTATGCGTTTTTTCCTGAATATATTCGGGAAAAAACGCATACGCCCTTTTTGGCCAAGTGCAACATTGTCGACGTTCTGCCTCTTTTCCTATGCTTTAAATGCAATTCCAGTCTACCCCCTGAAATCGTTTTCCTGCAATTCTGCCCCGCTTTCAAGTCCTCTTCGCAGCCTTCCTTCAATATATTTTCGGACGATAGCTGTCATTTATAACTCTGCAGGTTTGTGAATTACAGTGTCCCTGAGCTCCTTTCTTCAAATCGCTATCTTGTGAGCTGGCCGCAAACCCGCAGGATTGCTTCAGGCCCTAATCTGTTTCCTGCACGGCATGCTGAGCCTTTGGTTAATTCCTCTTCCTGGTTGGAAATGAGCGTTAAATTTGCCCGTGCAGACACGTACAGCTAGTCTCTCATTGGTTCTCCCTATTCCTGTTCATCTTGCGCAGAAATTGCAAACTGTACCAAACAGGAGGTTAAAGGCACTGACTCTCCAAGTGGGGAGAGTGTTAGTAAAGGGTCTGGAATTGTGAACCCGAGTAAAAGGGGACAAAAACTGAGATGCATTTGAAAACGTTTCCCGGTCACATGGTGCACCATACTGTGGGTTTCCCATGCATGCTTTAGCTGAAGGAAGAATCACTTAAACCTGGAGTGTTGGGACCCATGGAATGGGTACCATGCAGTATGATTTCAAATGGTCTGCATTTGCTCATCGAACCTCACCAATGCTATCAGCCCGAAGTGTCCAACCTTATGTCTCACTCAGCTCTGGGTTTAGATGAGGTAAATCCAGGTTGCATCACAAGCCCTGAATGAATTATTTAAGAATTGCTCTCTATTTCACTGTCATTGTGTTTGGTTTTTTAATTCATTTTGATAATGGGATTTATCAGATTTTCTCTGCTGCCTTCATGCAGCTGTACACACGCTTGATTCTCTTATGGAGACATATAAATCCATGGGTTTGAAGATTCTTACTAGTCAGGTGTATTCCTAGGCGTTGAATATAGGGTGTTTAGCCCATTTCGTTGAGCAAGGGGTATGTCTTGACTATTACGTATTTGACATATGGAATGGTATCTGTGCTAATTTCTAACTCTGGTTTTATGCAGCACCCCAACTCACCTTTCCCGTTATGCAAACATAAGTTGGTTTTCTAAATTTGAGACCCTGTTCTGTTTTGTAATTCAGTTCATGTGTAGCCAAGATTACATTCCGTGCATTAGTGATGTCTTATGATGTTTCATTTTCTGTGTGACTTATTTCACTTAGAATCATCGTACCTGAATCCACTCATTATGCCACGACGGGCCAGAAGACATAGATTTCATTGGTGAGCGATATTCCATTGTACGTACGTACCACAACTTCTTTATCCATTTTTCGCTTTCTGGGATATTTAACTTGTACCGTAGACGAGGTTCTTGTAAACAGAGCCGTCTGAAACTTTGGGGTGGCTGTGTGTTTTTGATTTTAATTTCCCTAAGCTATAGGACCATAAGTGGAAGTGCCGTAGGCTCCGTTGCTTTGTTTTTTGGTGTTTCAGGAAACACCATACACTTCTCCAGAGTGGCTGTTGGCAATTTACATCCCACCCATCAGCATAACAAGGCTCCCTGTTCTCCATGGCCTGTGCTGCATTTCTGGATTTTACACTTTTTTCAGATGGCCCTTTTGACCGGGGGGCAGTGAGACTTCATTGTAGTGCAGATTTCTTTAACATGCTTGCTTGGTTGGCCAAAAAGGGCGTGAACGCATACGCCCTTTTTGGCCAAGTGCATCATTGTCGACATTCTGCCTCTTTTCCTATGCTTTAAATGCAATTCCAGTCTACCCCCTGAAATCGTTCTCCTGCAATTCTGCCCCGCTTTCAAGTCCTCTTCGCAGCCTTCCTTCAATATATTTTCGGACGATAGCTGTCATTTATAACTCTGCAGGTTTGTGAATTACAGTGCCCCTGTGCTCCTTTCTTCAAATTGCTTTCTTGTGAGCTGGCCGCAAACCCGCAGGATTGCTTCAGGCCCTAATCTGGTTCCAGCACGGCATGCTGAGCCTTTGGTTAATTCCTCTTCCTGGTTGGAAATGAGCGTTAAATTTGCCCGTGCAGACACCTACAGCTAGTCTCTCATTGGTTCTCCCTATTTCTGTTCATCTTGCGCAGAAATTGCAAACTGTGCCAAACAGGAGGTTAAAGGCACTGACTCTCCAAGTGGGGTGAGTGTTAGTAAAGGGTCTGGAATTGTGAACCCGAGTAAAAGGGGACAAAAACTGAGATGCATTTGAAAACGTTTCCCGGTCACATGGTGCACCATACTGTGGGTTTCCCATGCATGCTTTAGCTGAAGGAAGAATCACTTAAACCTGGAGAGTTGGGACCCATGGAATGGGTACCATGCAGTATGACTTCAAATGGTCTGCATTTCCTCATCGAACCTCAACAATGCTATCAGCCCGAAGTGTCCAACCTTATGTCTCACTCAGTTCTGGGTTTTGATGAGGTAAATCCAGGTTGCATCACAAGCCCTGAATGAATTATTTAAGAATTGCTCTCTATTTCACTGTCATTGTGTTTTGTTTTTTTAATTCATTTTGATAGTTGGATTTATCGGATTTTCTCTGCTGCCTTCATGCAGCTGTACACACGCTTGATTCTCTTATGGAGACATATAAATCCATGGGTTTCAAGATTCTTTCTAGTCAGGTGTATTCCTAGGCGTTGAATATAGGGTGTTTAGCCCATTTCGTTGAGCAAGGGGTAGGTTTGACTATTACATATTTGACGTATGGAATGGTATCTGTGCTAATTTCTATCTCTGGTTTTATGCAGCACCCCAACTCACCTTTCCCCTTACGCAAACATAAGTTGGTTTTCTAAATTTGAGACCCTGTTCTGTTTTGTAATTCAGTTCATGTGTAGCCAAGATTACATTCGGTGTATTAGTGATATCTTATGATGTTTCATTTTCTGTGTGACTTATTTCACTTAGAATCATCGTACCTGAATCCACTCATTATGCCACGACGGGCCAGATGACATAGATTTCATTGGTGAGTGATATTCCATTGTACGTACGTACCACAACTTCTTTATGCATTTATCGCTTTCTGGGATATTTAACTTGTACCGTAGACGAGGTTCTTGTAAACAGAGCCGTCTGAAACTTTGGGGTGGCTGTGTGTTTTTGATTTTAATTTCCCTAAGCTATAGGACCATAAGTGGAAGTGCCGTAGGCTCCGTTGCTTTGTTTTTTAGGTGTTTCAGGAAACACCATACACTTCTCCAGAGTGGCTGTTGGCAATTTACATCCCACCCATCAGCATAACAAGGCTCCCTGTTCTCCATGGCCTGTGCTGCATTTCTGGATTTTACACTTTTTTCAGATGGCCCTTTTGACCGGGGGGCAGTGAGACTTCATTGTAGTGCAGATTTCTTTAACATGCTTGCTTGGTTGGCCAAAAAGGGCGTATGCGTTTTTTCCTGAATATATTCGGGAAAAAACGCATATGCCCTTTTTGGCCAAGTGCAACATTGTCGACGTTCTGCCTCTTTTCCTATGCTTTAAATGCAATTCCAGTCTACCCCCTGAAATCGTTTTCCTGCAATTCTGCCCCGCTTTCAAGTCCTCTTCGCAGCCTTCCTTCAATATATTTTCGGACGATAGCTGTCATTTATAACTCTGCAGGTTTGTGAATTACAGTGCCCCTGAGCTCCTTTCTTCAAATCGCTTTCTTGTGAGCTGGCCGCAAACCCGCAGAATTGCTTCAGGCCCTAATCTGGTTCCTGCACGTCATGCTGAGCCTTTGGTTAATTCCTCTTCCTGGTTGGAAATGAGCGTTAAATTTGCCCGAGCAGACACCTACAGCTAGTCTCTCATTGGTTCTCCCTATTCCTGTTCATCTTGTGCAGAAATTGCAAACTGTGCCAAACAGGAGGTTAAAGGCACTGACTCTCCAAGTGGGGAGACTGTTGGTAAAGGGTCTGGAATTGTGAACCCGAGTAAAAGGGGACAAAAACTGAGATGCATTTGAAAACGTTTCCCGGTCACATGGTGCACCATACTGTGGGTTTCCCATGCATGCTTTAGCTGAAGGAAGAATCACTTAAACCTTGAGAGTTGGGACCCATGGAACGGGTACCATGTAGTATGACTACAAATGGTCTGCATTTGCTCATCGAACCTCACCAATGCTATCAGCCCGAAGTGTCCAACCTTATGTCTCTCTCAGCTCTGGGTTTTGATGAGGTAAATCCAGGTTGCATCACAAGCCCTGAATGAATTATTTAAGAATTGCTCTCTATTTCACTGTCATTGTGTTTGGTTTTTTAATTCATTTTGATAATGGGATTTATCAGATTTTCTCTGCTGCCTTCATGCAGCTGTACACACGCTTGATTCTCTTATGGAGACATATAAATCCATGGGTTTGAAGATTCTTACTAGTCAGGTGTATTCCTAGGCGTTGAATATAGGGTGTTTAGCCCATTTCGTTGAGCAAGGGGTAGGTCTTGACTATTACATATTTGACGTATGGAATGGTATCTGTGCTAATTTCTATCTCTGGTTTTATGCAGCACCCCAACTCACCTTTCCCCTTACGCAAACATAAGTTGGTTTTCTAAATTTGAGACCCTGTTCTGTTTTGTAATTCAGTTCATGTGTAGCCAAGATTACATTCGGTGTATTAGTGATATCTTATGATGTTTCATTTTCTGTGTGAGTTATTTCACTTAGAATCATCGTACCTGAATCCACTCATTATGCCACGACGGGCCAGATGACATAGATTTCATTGGTGAGTGATATTCCATTGTACGTATGTACCACAACTTCTTTATCCATTTTTCGCTTTCTGGGATATTTAACTTGTACCGTAGACGAGGTTCTTGTAAACAGAGCCGTCTGAAATTTTGGGGTGGCTGTGTGTTTTTGATTTTAATTTCCCTAAGCTATAGGACCATAATTGGAAGTGCCGTAGGCTCCGTTGCTTTGTTTTTTAGGTGTTTCAGGAAACACCATACACTTCTCCAGAGTCGCTGTTGGCAATTTACATCCCACCCATCAGCATAACAAGGCTCCCTATTCTCCATGGCCTGTGCTGCATTTCTGGATTTTACACTTTTTTCAGATGGCCCTTTTGACCGGTGGGCAGTGAGACTTCATTGTAGTGCAGATTTCTTTAACATGCTTGCTTGGTTGGCCAAAAAGTGCGTATGCGTTTTTTCCTGAATATATTCAGGAAAAAACGCATACGCCCTTTTTGGCCAAGTGCATCACTGTCGACCTTCTGCCTCTTTTACTATGCTTTAAATGCAATTCCAGTCTACCCCCTGAAATCGTTTTCCTGCAATTCTGCCCCGCTTTCAAGTCCTCTTCGCAGCCTTCCTTCAATATATTTTCGGACGATAGCTGTCATTTATAACTCTGCAGGTTTGTGAATTACAGTGCCCGTGAGCTCCTTTCTTCAAATCGCATTCTTGTGAGCTGGCCGCAAACCCGCAGGATTGCTTCAGGCCCTAATCTGGTTCCTGCACGGCATGCTGAGCCTTTGGTTAATTCCTCTTCCTGGTTGGAAATGAACGTTAAATTTGCCCGTGCAGACACCTACAGCTAGTCTCTCATTGGTTCTCCCTACTCCTGTTCATCTTGCGCAGAAATTGCAAACTGTGCCAAACAGGAGTTTAAAGGCACTGACTCTCCAAGTGGGGAGAGTGTTAGTAAAGGGTCTGGAATTGTGAACCCGAGTAAAAGGGGACAAAAACTGAGATGCATTTGAAAACGTTTCCCGGTCACACGGTGCACCATACTGTGGGTTTCCCATGCATGCTTTAGCTGAAAGAAGAATCCCTTAAACCTGGAGAGTTGGGACCCATGGAATGGGTACCATGTAGTATGACTTCAAATGGTCTGCATTTGCTCATCGAACCTCACCAATGCTATCAGCCCGAAGTGTCCAACCTTATGTCTCACTCAGCTCTGGGTTTAGATGAGGTAAATCCAGGTTGCATCACAAGCCCTGAATGAATTATTTAAGAATTGCTCTCTATTTCACTGTCATTGTGTTTGGTTTTTTAATTCATTTTTATAATGGGATTTATCAGATTTTCTCTGCTGCCTTCATGCAGCTGTACACACGCTTGATTCTCTTATGGAGACATATAAATCCATGGGTTTGAAGATTCTTACTAGTCAGTTGTATTCCTAGGCGTTGAATATAGGGTGTTTAGCCCATTTGGTTGAGCAAGGGGTAGGTCTTGACTATTACATATTTGACGTATGGAATGGTATCTGTGCTAATTTCTATCTCTGGTTTTATGCAGCACCCCAACTCACCTTTCCCCTTAAGCAAACATAAGTTGGTTTTCTAAATTTGAGACCCTGTTCTGTTTTGTAATTCAGTTTTTGTGTAGCCAAGATTACATTTGGTGTATTAGTGATATCTTATGATGTTTCATTTTCTGTGTGAGTTATTTCACTTAGAATCATCGTACCTGAATCTACTCATTATGCCACGATGTGACTGATTACATTGATTTCATTGGAGAATGATATTCCATTGTACATACGTACCACAACTTCTTTATCCATTTTTTGCTTTCTGCGATATTTAACTTGTGCCGTACAGGAGGTTCTTATAAACAGAGCCGTCCGACACTTTGGGGTGGCTGTGTGTTTCTGATTTTAATTTCCCTAAGCTATAGTACGATAAGTGGAAGTGCTGTAGGCTCCGTTGCTTTGTTTTTTAGGTGTTTGAGGATACACCATACAGTTCTCCAGAGTGACTCTTGGCAATTTACATCCCGCCAATCAGCATAACAAGGCTCCCTGTTCTCCATGGCCTGTGGTGCTTTTCTGGATTTTACACTTTTTTCAGATGGCCCTTTTGACTGGGGAGCAGTGAGACTTCACTGTAGTGCAGATTTCTTTAACATGCTTGCTTGGTTGACCAAAAAGTGCGTATGCGTTTTTTCCTGAATATATTCAGGAAAAAACGCATACGCACTTTTTGGCCAAGTGCATCATTTTCGACGTTCTGCCTCCTTTCCTATGCTTTAAATGCAATTCCCGTCTACCCCCTGAAATCGTTTTCCTGCAATTCTGCCCCACTTTCAAGTCCTCTTCGCAGCCTTCCTTCAATATATTTTTGGACGATAGCTGTCATTTATAACTCTGTAGGTTTGTGAATTACAGTGCCCCTGAGCTCCTTTCTTCAAATCGCTTTCTTGTGAGCTGGCCGCAAACCCGCAGGATTGCTTCAGGCCCTAATCTGGTTCCGGGACGGCATGCTGAGCGTTTCGTTAAATCCTCTTCCTGGTGGGAAATGATCATTAAATTTGCCCGAGCAGACACCTACAGCTACTCTCTCATTGGTTCTCCCTATTCCTGTTCATCTTGCGCAGAAATTGCAAACTGTGCCAAACGAGAGGTTAAAGGCACTGACTCTCCAAGTGGGGAGAGTGTTAGTAATGGGTCTGGAATTGTGAACCCGAGTAAAAGGGGACGAAAACTGAGATGCATTTGAAAACGTTTCCCGGTCACACGGTGCACCATACTGTGGGTTTCCCATGCATGTTTTAGCTGAAGGAAGAATCCCTTAAACCTGGAGGGTTGGGACCCTTGGAATGGGTCCCATGCAGTATGACTTCAAAGGGTCTGCATTTGCTCATCGAACCTCACCAATGCTATCAGCCCGAAGTGTCCAACCTTATGTCTCACTCAGCTCTGGGTGTAGATGTGGTAAATCCAGGTTGCATCACAAGCCCTGAATGAATTATTTAAGAATTGCTCTCTATTTCACTGTCATTGTGTTTTGTGTTTGTAATTCATTTTGATAATGAGATTTATCAGATTTTCCCTGCTGCCTTCATGCAGCTGTACACATGCATGAATCTCTTTTGGAGACATATAAATCCATGGGTTTGAAGATTCTTACTAGTCAGGTGTATTCCTAGGCGTCGAATATAGGGTGTTTAGTCCATTTCGTTGAGCAATGGGTATGTCTTGACCATTACATATTTGACGTATGGAATGGTATCTGTGGTAATTTCTATCTCTGGTTTTATGCAGCACCCCAACTCACGTTTCCCCTTAAGCAAACATAAATTGGTTTTCTAAATTTGAGACCCTGTTCTGTTTTGTAACTCAGTTCATGTGTAGCCAATATTACATTCCGTGTATTAGTGATATCTTATGATGTTTCATTTTCTCTGTGACTTATTTTACTTAGAATCATCGTACCTGAATCCACTCATTATGCCGCGACGGGCCTGATGACATAGATTTCATTGGAGAGTGATATTCCATTGTACATACGTACCACAACTTCTTTATCCATTTTTTGCTTTCTGCGATATTTAACTTGTGCCATACACGAGGTTCTTGTAAACAGAGACGTCCGACACTTTGGGGTGGCTGTGTTTCTGATTTTAATTTCCCTAAGCTATAGGACCATAAGTGGAAGTGCCGTAGGCTCTGTTGCTTTGTTTTTTAGGTGTTTGAGGATACACCATACACTTCTCCAGAGTGGCTCTTGGCAATTTACATTCCGCCCATCAGCATAACAAGGCTCCCTGTTCCCCATGGCCTGTGCTGCCTTTGTGGCATTTACACTTTTTTCAGATGGCCCTTTTAACCAGGGGGCAGTGAGACTTCACTGTATTGCAGATTTCTTTAACATGCTTGCTTGGTTGGCCAAAAAGTGCGTATGCGTTTTTTCCTGAATATATTCAGGAAAAAGCGCATACGAACTTTTTGGCCAAGTGCATCATTGTCGACATTCTGCCTCTTTTCCTATGCTTTAAATGCAATCCACTCTACTCCCTGAAATCGTTTTCCAGCAATTCTGCTCCGCTTTCAAGACCTCTTCGCAGCCTTCCTTCAATATATTTTTGGACGATAGCTGTCATTTATAACTCGGCAGGTTTGTTAATAACAGTGCCCCTGAGCTCCTTCATTCAAATCGCTTTCTTGTGAGCTGGCCGCAAACCTGCAGGATTGCTTCAGGCCCTAATCTGGTTCCGGCACGGCATGCTGAGCGTTTCGTTAAATCCTCTTCCTGGTGGGAAATGATCGTTAAATTTGCCCGTGCAGACACCTACAGCTAGTCTCTCATTGGTTCTCCCTATTCCTGTTCATCTTGCGCACAAATTACTAACTGTGCCAAAGAGGAGGTTAAAGGCACTGACTCTCCAAGTGGGGAGAGTGTTAGTAAAGGGTCTGGAATTGTGAACCCGAGTAAAAGGGGACAAAAACTGAGATGCATTTGAAAACGATTCCCGGTCACATGGTGCACCATACTGTGGGTTTCCCATGCATGATTTCGCTGAAGGAAGAATTGCTTAAACCTGGAGAGTTGGACCCATGGAATGGGTACCATGCAGTATGACTTCAAAGGGTCTGCATTTGCTCATCGAACCTCACCAATGCTATCAGCCCGAAGTGTCCAACCTTATGTCTCACTCAGCTCTGGGTGTAGATGAGGTAAATCCAGGTTGCATCACAAGCCCTGCATGAATTATTGAAGAATTGCTCTCTATTTCACTGTCATTGTGTTTTGTTTTTGTAATTAATTTCGATAATGGGATTTATTGGATTTTCTGTGCTGCCTTCATGCAGCTGTACACCCGATTGTTTCTCTTATGGAGACATATAAATCCATGGGTTTGAAGATTCTTACTAGTCAGGTGTATTCCTAGGCGTTGAATATAGGGTGTTTAGCACATTTCGTTGAGCAAGGGGTAGGTCTTGACTATTACATATTTGACTTATGGAATGGTATTTGTGCTAATTTCTATCTCTGGTTTTATGCAGCACCGCAACTCACCTTTCCCCTTAAGCAAACATAAGTTGGTTTTCTAAATTTGAGGCCCTGTTCTGTTTTGTAATTCAGTTCATGTGTAGCCAAGATTACATTCGGTGTATTAGTGATATCTTATGATGTTTCATTTTCTGTGAGACTTACTTCACTTAGAATCATCGTACCTGAATCCACTCATTATGCCCTGACGGGCCTGATGACATAGATTTCATTGGAGAGTGATATTCCATTGTACATACGTACCAAAACTTCTTTATCCATTTTTTGCTTTCTGCGATATTTAACTTGTGCCGTACACGAGGTTCTTATAAACAGAGCCGTCCGACACTTTGGGGTGGCTGTGTCTTTCTGATATTAATTTCCCTAAGCTATAGGACCATAAGTGGAAATGCCGTAGGCTCCGTTGCTTTGTTTTTTAGGTGTTCCAGGAAATACCGTACACTTCTCCAGAGTGACTCTTGGCAATTTACATCCTGCCCATCAGCATAACAAGGCTCCCTGTTCTTCATGGCCTGTGCTGCCTTTCTGGATTTTACACTTTTTTCAGATGGCCCTTTTGACCGGGGGGCAGTGAGACTTCACTGTACTGCAGATTTCTTTAACATGCTTGCTTGGTTGGCCAAAAAGGGCGTATGCGTTTTTTCCTGAATATATTCAGGAAAAAACACATACGCCCTTTTTGGCCAAGAGCATCATTGTCGACGTTCTGCCTCTTTTCCTATGCTTTAAATGCAATTCCCGTCTACCCCCTGAAATCGTTTTCCTGCAATTCTGCCCCGCTTTCATGTCCTCTTCGCAGCCTTCCTTCAATGTATTTTTGGACGATAGCTGTCATTTATAACTCTGCAGGTTTGTGAGTTACAGTGCCCCTGAGCTCCTTTCTTCAAATCGCTTTCTTGTGAGCTGGCCGCAAACCCGCAGGATTGCTTCAGGCCCTAATCTGGTTCCGGCACGGCATGTTGAGCCTTACGTTAATTCCTCTTCCTGGTGGGAAATGAGCGTTAAATTTGCCCGTGCAGACACCTATAGCTAGTCTCTCATTGGTTCTCCCTATTCCTGTTCATCTTGCGCAGAAATTGCAAACTGTGCCAAACAGGAGGTTAAAGCACTGACTCTCCAAGTGGGGAGAGTGTTCTTAAAGGGTCTGGAATGGTGAACCCGAGTAAAACGGGACGAAAACTGAGATGCATTTGAAAACGTTTCCCGGTCACACGGTGCACCATACTGTGGGTTTCCCATGCATGTTTTAGCTGAAGAAAGGATCCTTTAAACCTGGAGAGTTGGGACCCTTGGAATGGGGACCATGCAGTGAGACTTCAAATGGTCTGCATTTGCTCATCGAACTTCACCAATGCTATCAGCCCGAAGTGTCCAACCTTATGTCTCACTCAGCTCTGAGTGTAGATGAGGTAAATCCAGGTTGCATCACAAGCCCTGAATGAATTATTTAAGAATTGCTCTCTATTTCACTGTCATGTGTTTCATATTTTTAATTTATTTTGATAATGGGATTTATCGGATTTTCTCTGCTGCCTTCATGCAGCTGTACACACGCTTGATTCTCTTATGGAGACATATAAATCCATGGGTTTGAAGATTCTTACTAGTCAGGTGTATTCCTAGGAATTGAATATAGGGTGTTTAGCCCATTTCGTTGAGCAAGGGGTAGGTCTTGACTATTACATATTTGACTTATGGAATGGTATCTGTGCTAATTTCTATCTCTGGTTTTATGCAGCACCCCAACTCACCTTTCCCCTTAAGCAAACATAAGTTGGTTTTCTCAACTTGAGACCCTGTTCTGTTTTGTAAGTCAGTTCATGTGTAGCCAAGATTACATTCCGTGTATTAGTGATATCTTATGATGTTTCATTTTCTGTGTGAATTATTTCACTTAGTATCATCAAAGCTGAATCCACTCATTATGCCACGACGGGCCTGATGACATACATTTCATTGCTGAGTGATATTCCATTGTACGTACGTACCACAACTTCTTTATCCATTTTTCGCTATCTGGGATATATAACTTGTACCGTAGACGAGGTTCTTGTAAACAGAGCCGTCTGAAACATTGGGGTGGCTGTGTGTTTTTGATTTTAAATTCCCTAAGCTATAGGACCATAAGTGGAAGTGCCATAGGCTCCGTTGCTTTGTTTTTTAGTTGTTTCAGGAAACACCATATACTTCTCCAGAGTGGCTCTTGGCAATTTACATACCAACCATCAGCATAACAAGACTCACTGTTCGCCATGGCCTGTGTTGCATTTCTGGATTTTACACTTTTTTCAGATGGCCTTTTTGAAGGGGGGGCAGTGAGACCTCATTGTAGTGCAGATTTCTTTAACATGCTTGCTTGGTTGGCCAAAAAGTGCGTATGCGTTTTTTTCTGAATATATTCAGGAAAAAACGCATATGCCCTTTTTGGCCAACTGCATCATTGTCGACGTTCTGCCTCTTTTCCTATGCTTTAAATGCAATTCCAGTCTACCCCCTGTAATCGTGTTCCTGCAATTCTGCCCCGCTTTCAAGTCCTCTTCGCAGCCTTCCTTCAATATATTTTTGGACGATAGCTGTCATTTATAACTCTGCAGGTTTGTGAATTACAGTGCCCCTGAGCTCCGTTCTTCAAATCACTTTCTTTTGAGCTGGCCGCAAACCCGCAGGATTGCTTCAGGCCCTAATCTTGTTCCGGCACGGCATGCTGAGCCTTTGGTTAATTCCTCTTCCTTGTGGGAAATGAGCGTTAAATTTGCCTGGGCAGACACCTACAGCTAGTCTCTCATTGGTTCTCCCTATTCCTATTCATCTTGCGCAGAAATTGCACACTGTGCTAAACAGGAGGTTAAAGGCACTGACTCTCCGAGTGGGGACAGTTTTAGTAAAGGGTCTGGAATTTTGAACCCGAGTAAAAGGGGACAAAAACTGAGATGCATTTGAAAACGTTTCCCGGTCACACGGTGCCCCATACTGTGGGTTTCCCATGCATGCTTTAGCTCAAGGAAGAATCGCTTAAACCTGGAGAGTTGGGACCCATGGAATGGGTACCATGTAGTATGACTTCAAATGGTGTGCATTTGCTCATCGAACCTCACCAATGCTATCAGCCAGAAGTGTCCAACCTTATGTCTCACTCAGCTCTGGGTTTAGATGAGGTAAATCCAGGTTGCATCAAATCCCTGAATGAATTATTTTAAGAATTGCTTTCTATTTCACTGTCATTGTGTTTTGTTTTTGTAATTCATTTTGATAATAGGATTTATCGGATTTTCTCTGCTGCCTTCATGCAGCTGTACACACGCTTGATTCTCTTATGGAGACATATAAATCCATGGGTTTGAAGATTCTTACTAGTCAGGTGTATTCCTAGGCGTTGAATATAGGGTGTTTAGCCCATTTCGTTGAGCAAGGGGTAGGTCTTGACTATTACATATTTGACGTATGGAATGGTATCTGTGCTAATTTCTATCTCTGGTTTTATGCAGCACCCCAACTCACCTTTCCCCTTAAGCAAACATAAGTTGGTTTTCTAAATTTGAGACCCTGTTCTGTTTTGTAAGTCAGTTCATGTGTAGCCAAGATTACATTCCGTGTATTAGTGATATCTTATGATGTTTCATTTTCTGTGTGACTTATTTCACTTAAAACCATCGTACCTGAATCCACTCATTATGCCACCATGGGCCAGATGACATAGATTTCATTGGTGAGTGATATTCCATTGTACGTACGTACCACATCTTCTTTATCCATTTTTCGCTTTCTGGGATATTTAACTTGTACCGTAGACGAGGTTCTTGTAAACAGAGCCGTCTGAAACATTGGGGTGGCTGTGTGTTTTTGATTTTAAATTCCCTAAGCTATAGGACCATAAGTGGAAGTGCCGGAGGCTCCGTTGCTTTGTTTTTTAGGTGTTTCAGGAAACACCATACACTTCTCCAGAGTGGCTCTTGGCAATTTACATACCAGCCATCAACATAACAAGGCTCCCTGTTCTCCATGGCCTGTGTTGAATTTCTGGATTTTACACTTTTTTCAGATGGCCTTTTTGAAGGGGGGGCAGTGAGACCACATTGTAGTGCAGATTTCTTTAACATGCTTGCTTGGTTGGCCAAAAAGGGCGTATGCGTTTTTTCCTGAATATATTCAGGAAAAAACGCATACGCCTTTTTTGGCCAAGTGCATCATTGTCGACGTTCTGCCTCTTTTCCTATGCTTTAAATGCAATTCCAGTCTACCCCCGAAATCGTTTTCCTGCAATTCTGCCCCGCTTTCAAGTCCTCTTCGCAGCCTTTCTTCAATATATTTTCGGACGATAGCTGTCATTTATAACTCTGCAGGTTTGTGAATTACAGTGCCCCTGAGCTCCGTTCTTCAAATCGCTTCCTTTTGAGCTGGCCGCAAACCCGCAGGATTGCTTCAGGCCCTAATCTTGTTCCGGCACGGCATGCTGAGCCTTTGGTTAATTCCTCTTCCTGGTGGGAAATGAGCGTTAAATTTGCCTGGGCAGACACCTACAGCTAGTCTCTCATTGGTTCTCCCTATACCTGTTCATCTTGTGCAGAAATTGCAAACTGTGCCAAACAGGAGGTTAAAGGCACTGATTCTCCAAGTGGGGCCAGTGTTAGTAAAGGGTCTGGAATGGTGAACCCGAGTAAAAGGGGACAAAAACTGAGATGAATTTGAAAACGTTTCCCGGTCACACGGTGCACCATACTGTGGGTTTCCCATGCATGCTTTAGCTGAAGGAAGAATCGCTTAAACCTGGAGAGTTGGGACCCATGGAATGGGTACCATGTAGTATGACTTCAAATGGTGTGCATTTGCTCATCGAACCTCACCAATGCTATCAGCCAGAAGTGTCCAACCTTATGTCTCACTCAGCTCTGGGTTTAGATGAGGTAAATCCAGGTTGCATCAAATCCCTGAATGAATTATTTTAAGAATTGCTTTCTATTTCACTGTCATTGTGTTTTGTTTTTGTAATTCATTTTGATAATAGGATTTATCGGATTTTCTCTGCTGCCTTCATGCAGCTGTACACACGCTTGATTCTCTTATGGAGACATATAAATCCATGGGTTTGAAAATTCTTACTAGTCAGGTGTATGCCTAGGCGTTGAATATAGGGTGTTTAGCCCATTTCGTTGAGCAAGGGGTAGGTCTTGACTATTACATATTTGACGTATGAAATGGTATCTGTGCTAATTTCTATCTCTGGTTTTATGCAGCACCCCAACTCACCTTTCCCCTTAGGCAAACATAAGTTGGTTTTCTAAATTTGAGACCCTGTTCTGTTTTGTAATTCAGTTCATGTGTAGCCAAGATTACATTCGGTGTATTAGTGATATCTTATGATGTTTCATTTTCTGTGTGACTTATTTCACTTAGAATCATCGTACCTGAATCCACTCATTATGCCACGACGGGCCAGATGACATAGATTTCATTGGTGAGTGATATGACATTGTAGGTACGTACCACAACTAATTTATCCATTTTTCACTTTCTGCGATATTTAACTTGTACCGTAGACGAGGTTCTTGTAAACAGAGCTGTCTGAAACTTTGGGGTGGCTGTGTGTTTTTGATTTTAATTTCCCTAAGCTATAGGACCATAAGTGGAAGTGCCGTAGGCTCCGTTGCTTTGTTTTTTAGGTGTTTCAGGAAACACCATACACTTCTCCAGAGTGGCTCTTGGCAATTTACATCCCACCCATCAGCATAACAAGGCTCCCTGTTCTCCATGGCCTGTGCTGCATTTCTGGATTTTACACTTTGTTCTGATGGCCCTTTTGACCGGGGGGCAGTGAGACTTCATTGTAGTGCAGATTTCTTTAACATGCTTGCTTGGTTGGCCAAAAAGTGCGTATGCGTTTTTTCCTGAATATATTCAGGAAAAAACGCATACGCCCTTTTTGGCCAAGTGCATCATTGTGGACGTTCTGCCTCTTTTCCTATGCTTTAAATGCAATTCCAGTGTACCTCCTGAAATCGTTTTCCTGCAATTCTGCCCCGCTTTCAAGTCCTCTTCGCAGCCTTCTTTAAATATATTTTTGGACAATAGCTGTCATTTATAACTGTGCAGGTTTGTGAATTACAGTGCCCCTGACCTCCTTTCTTCAAATCGATTTCTTGTGAGCTGGCCGCAAACCCACAAGATTGCCACAGGCCCTAATCTGGTTCCGGCACGGCATGCTGAGCGTTTGGTTAATTCCTCTTCCTGGTTGGAAATGAGCGTTAAATTTGCCCGTGCAGACACCTACAGCTAGTCTCTCATTGGTTCTCCCCATTCCTGTTCATCTGGCGCAGAAATTGCAAACTGTGCCAAACAGCAGGTTAAAGGCACTGACTCTCCAAGTGGGGAGAGTGTTAGTAAAGGGTCTGGAATTGTGAACCCGAGTAAAAGGGGACGAAAACTGAGATGCATTTGAAAACGTTTCCCGGTCACATGTTGCACCATACTGTGTGTTTCCCATGCATGCTTTAGCTGAAGGAAGTATTGCATAAAGCTGGAGAGTTGGGACCCATGGAATGGGTACCATGCAGTATGACTTCAAATGGTGTGCATTTGCTCATCGAACCTCACCAATGCTATCAGCCCGAAGTGTCCAACCTTATGTCTCACTCAGCTCTGGGTTTAGATGAGGTAAATCCAGGTTGCATCACAAGCCCTGAATGAATTATTTAAGAATTGCTCTCTATTTTACTGTCACTGTGTTTTGTTTTTGTAATTCATTTTGATAATGGGATTTATCGGATTGTCTCTGCTGCCGTCATGCAGCTGTACACATGTTTGATTCTCTTATAGAGACATATAAATCCATGGGTTTTAAGATTCTTTCTAGTCAGGTGTATTCCTAGGCGTTGAAAATAGGATGTTTAGCCCATTTCGTTGAGCAATGGGTAGGTTTTGACTATTACATATTTGACGTATGGAATGGTATCTGTGCTAATTTCTATCTCTGGTTTTATGCAGCACCCCAACTCACCTTTCCCCTTAAGCAAACATATGTTGGTTTTCTAAATTTGAGACCCTGTTCTGTTTTGTAAGTCAGTTCATGTGTAGCCAAGATTACATTCGGTGTATTAGTGATATCTTATGATGTTTCATTTTCTGTGTGACTTATTTCACTTAGAATCATCATACCTGAATCCATTCATTATGCCACGACGGGCCAGATAACATAGATTTCATTGGTGAGTGATATTCCTTTGTACGTACGTACCACATCTTCTTTATCCATTTTTCGCTTTCTGGGATATTTAACTTGTACCGTAGACGAGGTTCTTGTAAACAGAGCCGTCTGAAACATTGGGGTGGCTGTGTGTTTTTGAATTTTAATTCCCTAAGCTATAGGACCATAAGTGGAAGTGCCAGAGGCTCCGTTGCTTTGTTTTTTAGGTGTTTCAGGAAACACCATACACTTCTCCAGAGTGGCTCTTGGCAATTTACATACCACCCATCAGCATAAGAAGGCTCCCTGTTCTCCATGGCCTGTGTTGCATTTCTGGATTTTACACTTTTTTCAGATGGCCTTTTTGAAGGGGGGGCAGTGAGCCCTCATTGTAGTTCAGATTTCTTTAACATGCTTGCTTGGTTGGCCAAAAAGGGCGTATGCGTTTTTTCCTGAATATATTCAGGAAAAAACGCATACGCCCTTTTTGGTCAAGTGCATCATTGTCGACGTTCTGCCTCTTTTCCTATGCTTTAAATGCAATTCCACTCTACCCCCTGAAATCGTTTTCCTGCAATTCTGCCCCGCTTTCAAGTCCTCTTCGCAGCCTTCCTTCAATGTATTTTTGGACGATAGCTGTCATTTATAACTCTGCAGTTTTGTGAATTACAGTGCCCCTCAGCTCCTTTCTTCAGATCGCTTTCTTGTGAGCTGGCCGCTAACCCGCAGGATTGCTTCAGGCCCTAATCTGGTTCCGGCACGGCATGCTGAGCGTTTGGTTAATTCCTCTTCCTGGTGGGAAATGAGCGTTAAATTTGCCCGTGCAGACACCTACAGCTAGTCTCTCATTGGTTCTCCCTATTCCTGTTCATCTTGCGCAGAAATTGCAAACTGTGCCAAACAGGAGCTTAAAGGCACTGACTCTCCAAGTGGGGAGAGTGTTAGTATAGGGTCTGGAATGGTTAACCCGAGTAAAAGGGGACAAAATCTGAGATGCATTTGAAAACGATTCCCGGTCACACGGTGCACCATACTGTGGGTTTCCCATGCATGTTTTAGCTGAATGATGTATCGCTTAAATCTGGAGAGTTGGGACCCATGGAATGGGTCCCATGCAGTATGACTTCAAAGGGTCTGCATTTGCTCATCGAACCTCACCAATGCTATCAGCCCGAAGTGTCCAACCTTATGACTCACTCAGCTCTGGGTGTAGATGAGGTAAATCCAGGTTGCATCACAAGCCCTGAATGAATTATTTAAGAATTGCTCTCTATTTCACTGTCATTGTGTTTCGTTTTTGTAATTCATTTTGATAATGGGATTTATCGGATTTTCTCTGCTGCCTTCATGCAGCTGTACACACGCTTGTTTCTCTTATGGAGACATATAAATCCATGGGTTTGAAGATACTTACTAGTCAGGTGTATTCCTAGGCGTTGAATATAGGGTGTTTAGCCCATTTTGTTGAGCAAGGTGTAGGTCTTGACTATTTCATATTTGACTTATGGAATGGTATCTGTGCTAATTTCTATCTCTGGTTTTATGCAGCACCCCAACTCACCTTTCCCCTTAAGCAAACATACGTTGGTTTTCTAAATTTGAGACCCTGTTCTGTTTTGTAATTCAGTTCATGTGTAGCCAAGTGTACATTCCGTGTTTTAGTGACATCTTATGAGGTTTCTTTATCTGTGTGATTTATTTCACTTAGAGACATCGTACCTGAATCCAGTCCTTATGCTGCTTTGGGCCTGATGACATAGATTTCCTTGCTGAGTGATATTCCATTTTACGTAAGTACTACAACTTCTTTATCCCTTTTTTGCTCTCTGGGATATTTAACTTGTAGGGTAGACAAGGTTCTAAACAGAGCTGTCCCAAAGTTTGTGGTGGCTGCGTCTTTCTGATTTTAATTTCTCTAAGCTAAAAGACCATATGTGGAAGTGCACTGGGCTCAGTTCCTTTCTTTTTTAGGTGTTTCAGGAAACGCCATACACTTCTCCAGAGTGGCTGTTGGCAATTTACATCCCACCCATCAGCATAACAATGCTCCGTTTTCTCCATGGCCTGTCCTGTCTTTCTGGATTTTACAGTTTTTTCAGATGGCCCTTATGACCAGGGGGAAGTGAGACTTCATTGTAGTGCAGATTTCCTTTGCAAGCTTGCTTGGTTGGCCAAAAAGCGTGTATGCGTTTTTTCCTGACTATATTCAGGAAAAATCGAATACGCCCTTTTTAGCCAAGTGCATCATTGTCAACGTTCTGCCTCTTTTCCTATGCTTTAAATGCATTTTCAGTCTAACTCCTGATATCGGTTTCCTGCAATTCTGCCCCACTTTCAAGTCCTCTTCGCGTCCTTACTTCAATATATTTTTGGACAATAGCTGTCATTTATAACTCTGCATGTTTGTGAATTACAGTGCCCCTGAGCTCGTTTCTTCAACTCGTTTTCTTTTGAGCTGGCTGCAAAACCATAGGATTGCTTCTGGCCCTAATCTTGTTCCGGCATTGCACGCTGACCGTTTGTTTAATTCTCCTTCCTGGTGGGAAATGAGCATTACATTTGCCCATGCAGACACCTACAGCTACTCTCTCATTAGTTCTCCCTATTCCTGTTCATCTTGCGCAGAAATTGCAAACTGTGCCAAACAGGAGATAAAGGCACTGACTGTCCAAGTGGGGAGACTGTTAGTAAAGGGTCTGGAATTGTGAACCCGAGAAAAAGCGGACGAAAACGGACATGCATTTGAAAACGTTTCCCGGTCACATGGTGCACCATACTGTGGGATTCCCATGCATGTTTTAGCTGAAGGAAGAATCCCTTAAACCTGGAGAGTTGGGACCCATGGAACAGGTACCATGACGTATGACTTCAAAGGGTCTGCATTTGCTCATCGAACCTCATCAATACTATCAGCCCGAAGTGTCCAACATTATGTCTCACTCAGCTCTGTGTGTAGATGAGGTAAATCCAGGTTGCATCACAAGCACTGAATGAATTATTTAAGAATTGCTCTCTATTTCACTGTCATTGTGTTTTGTTTTTGTAATTAATTTTGATAATGGGATTTATCGGATTTTCTCTGCTGCATTCATGCAGCTGTACACACGCTTGATTCTCTTATGGAGACATATAAATCCATGGGTTTGAAGATTCTTACTAGTAAGGTGTAATGCTAGGCGTTGAATATGGGGTGTATAGTCCATCTCGTTGAGCAAGGGGAAGGTCTTGACTATTACATATTTGACTTATGGAATGGTATCTGTGCTAATTTCTATCTCTGGTTTTATGCAGCACCCCAACTCACCTTTCCCCTTAAGCAAATATAAGTTGGTTTTCTAAATTTGAGACCCTGTTCTGTTTTGTAATTCAGTTCATGTGTAGTCAAGATTACATTCCGTGTATTAGTGATATCTTATGATGTTTCATTTTCTGTGTGACTTATTTCACTTAGAATCATCGTACCTGAATCCACTCATTATGCCACGACGGGCCTGATGACATAGATTTCATTGGTGAGTGATATTCCATTGTACGTACGTACCACAACTTCTTTATGCATTTTTCGCTTTCTGGGATATTTAACTTGTACCGTAGACGAGGTTCTTGTAAACAGAGCCATCTGAAACTTTGGGGTGGCTGTGTGTTTTTGATTTTAATTTCCCTAAGCTATAGGACCATAAGTGGAAGTGCTGTAGGCTCTGTTGCTTTGTTTTTTAGGTGTTTCAGGAAACACCATACACTTCTCCAGAGTGGCTCTTGGCAATTTACATCCCACCCATCAGCATAACAGAGCTCCCTGTTCTCCATGGCCTGTGTTGCCTGTCTGGATTTTACATATTTTTCAGATGGCCGTTTTGACAGGGGGCAGTGAGACTTCACTCTAGTGCAGATTTCTTTAACATGCTTGCTTGGTTGGCCAAAAAGGGCGTATGCGTTTTTTCCTGAATATATTCTGGAAAAAATGCATACGCCGTTTTTGGCCAAGTGCATCATTGTCGACGTTCTGCCTCTTGTCCTATGCTTTAAATGTAATTCCAGTCTACCCCCTGAAATCGTTTTCCTGCAATTCTGCCCCGCTTTCAAGTCCTCTTCGCAGGCTTCCTTCAATATATTTTTGGATGATAGCTGTCATATATAACTCTGCAGGTTTGTGAATTACAGTGCCCATGATCTCCTTTCATCAAATCGCTTCCTTGTGTGCTGGCCGCAAACCCGCAGGATTGCTTCAGGCCCTAATCTGGTTCCGGAATGGCATGCTGAGCCTTTGGTTAAATCCTCTTCCTGGTTGGAAATGAGCGTTAAATTTGCCTGTGCAGACACCTACAGCTAGTCTCTCATTGGTTCTCCCTATTCCTGTTCATCTTGCACAGAAATTGCAAAATGTGCCAAACAGGAGGTTAAAGGCACTGACTCTCCAAGTGGGGAGTGTTAGTAAAGGGTCTGGAATTGTGAACCCGAGTAAAAGGGAACGAAACCTGAGATGCATTTGAAAACGTTTCCCTGTCACACGGTGCACCATACTGTGGGTTTCCCCTGCATGTTTTAGCTGAAGGAAGAATCGTTAAAACCTGGAGAGTTGGGACCCATGGAATGGGTCCCATGCAGTATGACTTCAAAGGGTCTGCATTTGCTCATTGAACCTCACCAATGCTATCAGCCCGAAGTGTCCAACCTTATGTCTCACTCAGCTCTGGGTGTAGATGAGGTAAATCCAGGTTGCATCACAAGCCCTGAATGAATTATTGAAGAATTGCTCTCTATTTCACTGTCATTGTGTTTTGTTTTTGTAATTCATTTTGATAATGGGATTTATCGGATTTTCTCTGCTGCCTTCATTCAGCTGTACACACGCTTGATTCTCTTATGGAGACATATAAATCCATGGGTTTGAAGATTCTTACTAGCCAGGTGTATTCCTAGGCGTTGAATATAAGGTGTTTAGTGCATTTCGTTGAGCAAGGAGTAGGTCTTGTCTATTACGTATTTGGCTTATGGAACGGTATCTGTGCTAATTTCAATCTCTGTTTTTATGCAGCACCCCAACTCACCTTTCCCCATAAGCAAGCATAAGTTGGTTTTCTAAATTTGAGACCCTGTTCTGTTTTGTATTTCAGTTCATGTGTAGCCAAGTGTACATTCCGTTTATTAGTGACATCTTATGAGGTTTCTTTATCTGTGTGATTTATTTCACTTAGAGACATCGTACCTGAATCCAGTCCTTATGCTGCTTTGGGCCTGATGACATAGATTTCCTTGCTGAGTGATATTCCATTTTACGTAAGTACTACAACTTCTTTATCCCTTTTTTGCTCTCTGCGATATTTAACTTGTAGGGTAGATAAGGTTCTAAACAGAGCTGTCCCAAAGTTTGTGGTGGCTGCGTCTTTCTGATTTTAATTTCTCTAAGCTAAAAGACCATATGTGGAAGTGCACTGGGCTCAGTTCCTTTCTTTTTTAGGTGTTTCAGGAAACGCCATACACTTCTCCAGAGTGGCTGTTGGCAATTTACATCCCACCCATCAGCATAACAATGCTCCGTTTTCTCCATGGCCTGTCCTGTCTTTCTGGATTTTACAGTTTTTTCAGATGGCCCTTATGACCAGGGGGAAGTGAGACTTCATTGTAGTGCAGATTTCCTTTGCAAGCTTGCTTGGTTGGCCAAAAAGCGTGTATGCGTTTTTTCCCGACTATATTCAGGTAAAATCGAATAAGCCCTTTTTAGCCAAGTGCATCATTGTCAACGTTCTGCCTCTTTTCCTATGCTTTAAATGCATTTTCAGTCTAACTCCTGATATCGGTTTCCTGCAATTCTGCCCCACTTTCAAGTCCTCTTCGCGTCCTTACTTCAATATATTTTTGGACAATAGCTGTCATTTATAACTCTGCATGTTTGTGAATTACAGTGCCCCTGAGCTCGTTTCTTCAACTCTTTTTCTTTTGAGCTGGCTGCAAAACCATAGGATTGCTTCTGGCCCTAATCTTATTCCGGCATTGCACGCTGACCGTTTGTTTAACTCTCCTTCCTGGTGGGAAATGAGCATTACATTTGCCCATGCAGACACCTACAGCTAATCTCTCATTGGTTCTCCCTATTCCTGTACATCTTCTGCGTAAATTGCAAACTGAGCTAGACAGGAGGTTAAAGACACTGACTCTCCCAAGTGGGGAGAGTGTTAGTAAAGCGTCTGGAATGGTGAACCCAAGTACCAGGGGACGAAAACTGAGATGCATTTAAAAACGTTTCCCAATCACACGGTGGACCATACACTGGGTTTCCCATGCACGTTTTAGCTGAAGGAAGAATCCCTTAAACCTGGAGAGTTGAAACCCATGGAATGGGTAAAATGCTGTATGACTTCAAATGGTCTGCATTTGCTCACAGAACCTCACCAATGCTATCAGCTCGAAGTGTCCAGCCTTATGTCTCATCCAGCTGTGGGTGTAGATGTGTTAAATCCAGGTTGCATCACAAGCCCTGAAAGAATTTTTTAAGAATTGCTCTCTATTTCACTGCCATTTTGTTATGTTTTTGAAATTTATTTTGAAAATGTGATTTAGCTGATTTTCACTGCTGCGTTTATGTCGCTCTACACACGCTTGATTCTCTTACGGAGACATATAAATCCATACGTTTTAAGACTCTTACTAGTCAGGTATATTCCTAGGTGGTGAATATGGGGTGTTGAGTCATTTTGTTGACCAAAAAGTAGGTCTTTTCTATTACATATTTGGCTTATGGAACAGTATCTGTGCTAATTTCAATCTCTGGTTTTATTCAGCACCCGAACTCACCTTTCCCCTTAAGCAAGCATATGTTGGTTTTCTAAATTTGAGGCCCCGTTCTGTTTTGTAGTTCCATTCATGTGTCCCCAAGTTTACATTCCGTGTATTAGTGATATCTTATGTTGCTTTAAATGATATCTTATGATATGTGTCTTTTTCTTTTGAATTATGTGACTTCGAATGATCATACGTAACTCCTCTGGAGTTGTTACAAATGGCCATATTTCATTGATTTCCAGGCTGAGTCATATTCCACTCTACATAAGTACCACATCTCTATCCATTTTTTCCCTCCAGAGACATTTAAGTTATATCCTAGTCGAGGTTCTTTTAAACAGAGAGGCGGTAAACATTGGGGTGCCTGTGTCCTCTCGATTTTTGTTTTTCCCAAGATACACGTCCATGAGTGCAAGTGCCCTGTGCTCTGTAGCTCATTTTTTAGATGCTTTAGTAAACACAATACACTTCTCCAGAGTGACCGTTGGCAATATACATTTCCACTATAAGCCTCACAGGGCTCCCTTTTCTCCTTTCCTGTCCTGCATTTCTGGTGTTTACACTTTATGAGGACGGCTCTTCTGACTGATGTGAAGTGATATCTTTTGTAGTATTGATTTCCAGTGCCCACCTGTTTGGTTGGCTAAAAATGTGTGTGCCCTTTTCTTGAATATATACAGAAAGAGACGCATACACCCTTTTTGACCAAGTGCAAAGTTGCAAATGTTCAGCCCCTTTTCTGGTGCTTAATGGCGAGTCCTTTCTACCTCTTCCAATCCCTTTCCTGCCATTCTCCCTTGCTTACAAGTCCTTTTCTCTGACTATCCTCAAGACATTTTTTAGGGATAGATATTTTCAACTCTGCAGTTTCGTGAATTTTAGTGCCCCTGAGTTCCATTTTTTACTTGTGTTTATGGGAACTGGCCACAAAGCAGCGGGATTTCCTCAAGGCCTATTCTGTTTCCATGGGCAACCCTAGCCTTTGGTCAATTCGTCTTTCTGATTGGAAATTAAAGTGACATGTGGCTGTCCGAGCACCTAGGACTTGTCTCTCATTGTTCCTCCTCCTTCTGCTTCATCCTCTGGACAAATTCCAAACTGTATGCAACAGGATGTTGACAGTGCTGACATCTCCAAGTGGGGAGACTGTTAGTAAAGACGCCGGAGTGGTGAACCCGAGCACCAGGAGATGAGGAGATGAGATGCCTTTTCCAAACTCTTCCCGATCAGACGGTATACCATCCTCTGGGTGTGACAGGCATGTTTTAGCTGTAGGAAGGATCCCATTCATGTGAGGAGACCACCAGGGCTTTTTCAAAATCAGTGTCTCTCCGCAACCCAAACTGGGGAATTTTTTAAGCTACGGCTACACATATGTTCATTAAGGGCCTTGGGAAGTAGGCAGAGTCCAAACTTTAGATGATTGAAGTCTTCAGGGTCAGAAGCACTCACCAACGGCTTCCCTTAGGTTCCATTTTAACTGTCATTGATAGATGATGTCAATAAAAATATCTATTCTTTTTCAGATTATTTCCCCTTATAGGTTATTGCAAAATATTGAGTGTAGTTCCCTGTGCTATACAGTAGTTCCTTGTTGATGATTGATTATATACATAGCAGTGTGTATGTGTTAATCCCAAACTGTTAATTTATCCCTCCTCCCACCTTTCCTCTTTGGTAATCATAAATTATAAGATTTTATACTTCTCAGAAATGGGGGAGCTGAAAGAGAGGTATCATTTTCAATGGAAAAGCATTTAAAACAAGATTGAAGCTTTAACCAAGATTATTAGATGTACATCCTTGGAAAGAAATCATTTCGTTTCTCTAATATTGACCTGACAAATAAGACAAACCTTTTCAGTGAACTTGCTTATAATAAAGTGATGGAAATATCAAATGGAAGTGTTAGAAACATCTTATTTTACCCGAGCCTTATACACTGTTCTATGTTAATTACAGTTTGGCTCACACATCTGTTCATTGAAGTTACAAGGTTCTCAATTTCTGTTACTGATCCTCCAGAGTGGACCCCAAATGTCCCCCTGCCCGGTGTCATTGGAGCCAACAGATCGAGACTGAGTTTGGTTCAGAAGCAAAGGAAACTTTATATTTTGATCAGAGAATGGAGAGGTGAGAGCATGTGCTACCCTGTGGGCTGTGGGCTGGGCTGCTGTGTAGAGATCCTGTCAGAGTCAGTGGGAGGGAGGGGGCAGAGCTCTCTCGAGGGCCCGGTTGGCTGCAGCTCAGGCTCTATATCACGGAGTCTGCCCTGGGCCCCAGGATCTGATGTGTCGACCCAGCCATTCTGCACTAGAAAATCTGGTCTGAAGTGCCAGGTGTGGAACCTCTGTATGCGGGACCCTAGGAGCACGTGAAATTAGACAAAGCACAAAGGATAAAAAAGTTAGACTTTATTTTATTGCCCAGATTCTATTTTTATCTCCCAGGGATTTTTAAGGGGCTTTGCCTGGGACAAACCCCGCTTCTGCCTTTTGTCCCCTTCCTCATTCTTGGAGTGGTGAGGGTGCAGACCCTTCTTCTGTAACTGCTGAGTGCTGAGTTAAGAGCACTCATACTCGTGGGCGAGGGTCAGAACTTCTCCCCAGCAGCCTCCAGGTGACGTTGATTGTCCCCAGGGCTGCTGCCTCCCTGCTCGTCCGCCTGAGCACCAGTATTGGAAGTGTTATAGATTCTAATGACCGTTAAGGGTCCAGGAAGGAGATGTGCAGTGATGCTGTGAGGTCCAGTTTCACCCCGCCCCACATTTATTTGGCCACCTTAGGCTGACCGTTTCTGCCAGCCTAGATGCTCTGACCAGTAGTCTGCGCTTTCTTCAATTAGGCCCCTGAATTAACGTAAAAAAGCACCAGGTGTCAGGACCCTGCCCGCTCAACTCCCAGACAGCCCAGGGTCAGTGGTGATGAAGGACCATGATGGCCACTGAGTCAACAGCCTTTTGAAGTAAACAGGAGTCCAGCCGGTCTTATTGGCCACCATCATCACGGTGTTTCTAGGCTTTTCTATGGTGACAGCGTGATATTCGGTTCCCCCGCCAAGATTATTAGCTCCCCTCTGGGTGCAGTAAGTCCTGCAAGCAGTAGTCTACTCTTTTGGGACACACTCTTGTTGTTTTATGAGAGAAACTCCAGGTCAAGTGATGGTCACATGAGTTGTCATGTTGCCCCATTGCCCCTGGTTATCTCTCTGGAGGTTGGAGTTGGAGGGCCTCCTCACTCGAAGTCAGTGTGCCCACGGAGCAAACCCTGCAACTTCAGGGCATGGTTGGGGGTTAGGATCACCACGTGGGGTCCTTTTCCCTTAAGAGGGAGGTGGCCTTTTGGGCTGCTGATTTCCAGGTTTTTAGATACCGCCAGTATCTTGGGCAGATGTGACGGTGGGCCAAGCTCCATGGTGACCGTAGTTTATCCTACCTATATGGCATTCTTGCATTGTTCCATTTCAAGTGGTCTCAGTTTTTGCACTAATACTCCAATGGCGATTCACCTTTCACCAGGAATGTAAAGGTCAAAGGGTTTAGCTAAATTAGGGAGTTCCAGGGCAAGGGTCTGAATTGACTGCTCTTTCCATTCTTGAAAGGCCACTTCTGGATTCTATTCAAAAGGATCATCATCTTTTCCTTTCAGTGTTTCATATAGAGGCCCAGCTAGTAGACTGTAGTTAGGGATCCAGAAGCAGCAAACCCTGGCCTCCCCAGGAACCCCTAAGCTGTCTTCTAGTTTTAGAAAGGGGTAAGGCTATAAATTGTTTCTTCCCTTTCCTGGGATGTGCTTCTCCGACCTTCTGTGAGAATGAAGCCCAGGCAGGTCACCGTAGTCTGTGATATTTGAGCTTTTTCTTGGACAACTTCTATCCTCTATTGGCTTGGTAGTTCAGAGGTCTCCTTAGTAGGGCTGGCGATCAGAATGTCGTCTGCATATTGAAGGAGTGTTTCCTTTTCCAGAGGTAGAGCTTTTAGGTCTTTAGCTGAGCTTTCCCCAAAGGTGGTGTGGGAATTTTTGAACCCTTGGGGCAAGACGGCCCGGAAGTATTGTTTTAGTTGTATGTTGAGTCCTGCCACTCACAAGCCAAAATTTTTTGTGACTCTCGGACTAATGGAATACAAAAGAAGGCATCATTCAAGACTAATACAGAATACCAAGTCCTGGTGGTTGGTAGAATGACCAGCAGGGTGTAGGATTTAGGAACTACTGGAGGTATATCCTCGGTGGCTTCACTGACTGTCCTGACATCCTTTACCAGGACTCCAGCAGCCCATGGGGCTCTCGAGGTCAGGCCAATCCCAGGATATGAAGCTCACCTGGGCAGGTACCCCACCCCCACGCCAGCCCACGGGGCTCTCGTGTTCAGGCCCCTCCCAGGATATGGGGTTCCCTGCGCAGGTCCCCTGCAGCCCATGGGGCTCTCGTGGTCAGGCCCCTCCCAGGATACAGAGCTACCCTTGCAGGTACCGTGGCAAGGCTGGGCACACGGGAACCGTGCACATAGCCCACATTGCAGAGCACTCCCAGCTCACCTGTCGCTCAGATCTGACACAGAGCACCTCAGAGCAGGACTTGAACTAACAAATAGCACCTCCGTCAGGTCTGTGACCCTGGGCATCACTCTGTGCGGCCTCCCTCCACCTGGTCTTCCAGAGACTTCCACTGCACCCGGGGCACCAGGCCTCTGTCTCCACCCACCACCCACCCCTCCTCTCCCTGACTCCTGGGGTCCTCTCATTAGGAGAGGGTTTTCTTGAAGTTGTCTCCCACTCATGGGCCAGTTAAAATGATTAGAAAACAAGCCGGAGCTACAACCCCTTGTCTATCCTGACTCTCAAGAGCCCACACCTGTTCCTTGGACCTGGCTGATTCAGCAATTTCCATTTTCTGCAATTGTGAGACCCTGAGGGGTGATGATTGGCTGACCTGGGCAGCCTGACCGTGCCGGCCAGCCCTCCCCAGGTGTGCCTGGGTTGAGATCGATATAAACACACATATAAAATGGCTGTGCCTGACGCCATTTTCTCTGCCCTGTCAACAGTCTCGGGGCTGGGCTGGTGGGACGGAGTGAGAGGCCACGGCTTTGTGGGTGGCCCAGTGTGAGTGGGGTTCTGCTGGACTTTCTGCAGCAGTTGCCAAGATGCCACCTGCTAAAGAAGAGGATGTGACACCCATACCTGCCGCTGGAATTTCTTCCTGGGCAGAGGTGAGGAAGGAAGAAAGCAGTGGGGGCGAGGACAGGAGGGGTATCTCAGGCAGGGAAATGGAAAGCTTCCAGAAGAGCACCCAGGGCCAGGGCCATCCTGGCTGGCCTGCAGGCACCAAGTCGGCCGGCATGCTGTCACTCGTGTGGCTCCATGGCCCTTCCTCTAGGCTTTCAAGTCCTTGTACATATTCAGGTGTTTTACCTGGGAAGGGTGGGAACATTTCAGCAGCAGCTGGCCTGGGGTTCGGCCCACGTTTACTCACAGATGCCTCGGCATGGTCCCCCAGCTTTGCAAAGAGGACGCTTGTTGCGTGGGGCCTGCTGGCTGAATGGGAGATGATTCCCCACCACTGACCAACTTCAGAATGGTTTACAACTGGAGCAAGTGCCCTGATACGGTTTTCCTCTGTGTAAATGGTGGGTTCTGATTTTTTTTCTTTTTTCCGTTTTTGGTTCAAGGTAGATTTTATTCCTCTTTTTTGTATTTACAGATATAAGCATGGAAATAATTTATTCATATTAATACATGTATGTGAAGGGAAGAATATTTTTTCTGTTTTACTTTTTTTAATTTTATTTTTTTAATTTTGAATTTTATTTTATTTTTTATACAGCAGGTTCTTATTGGTTATCTATTTTATACATATAAATGTATACATGCCAATCCCAATCTCTCAACTCCTCCCACCACCACCCCCCCAACCGCTCTCCCCCCTTGGTGTCCATACGTTTGTTGTCTACATCTGTTGCTCTATTTCTGTCTTGCAAAACGGTTCATCTGTACAATTTTTCTAGGTTCCACATATATGCATTAATATACAAGATTTGTTTTGTTTTTCTCTTTCTGACTTACTTCACTCTGTATGACAGTCTCTAGATCCATCAACGTCTCTACAAATGATCCAATTTCATTCCTTTTTATGGCTTAGTAATATTCCATTTTATATATGTACCACATCTTTATGCATTCGTCTGTCTGGGCATTTAGGTTGCTTCCATTACCTGGATATTGTAAATAGTGATGCAATGAACATTGCGGTGAATGTCTCTTTTTGATTTTTGGTTTTGTCTGGGTATATGCCCAGTAGTGGGATTGCTGTATCATATGGTAATTCTATTTTTAGTTTTATAAGAAACTCCATAATGTTCTCCACAGTGACTGTATCTATGTACATTCCCAACAATAGTGGAAGAGGGTTCCTTATCTCCACACCCTTTCCAGCATTTGTTGTTTGTAGATTTTCTGATGATGCCCATTCTAACAGGTGTGAGATGATACAGCATGGATGAGTCTATTTCGTTGAGCAAGGAGTAGGTCTTGTCTATTACATATTTGGCTTATGGAAAGGTATCTGTGCTCATTTCAATCTCTGGTTTTATACAGCACCCCAACTCAACTTTCCCCTTAAGCAAGCATAAGTTTTTTAGCTAAATGTGAGACACTGTTCGGTTTTGTAATTCAGTTCATGTGGAGCCAAGTTTACACTCCCTCTATTAGTGATATCTTATGATTACTGTCTTTCTCTGTGTGACATATTTCTCTTAGAGTCATCGTGCTTAAATCCACTCAATTTGCTGCTACAGGCCTGATGACATTGATTTCATTGCTGAGTGATATTCCGTTGTACGTAAGTAGCACAACTTCTTTATCCATTTTTTTCTTTCTGGGATATTTAATTTGTACTGGACTCAAGGTTCTTGTAAACACAGCAGCCCTAAATTTTGTGTTGGCTGTGTCTTGTTGATTTTAATTTTCCTAAGCTATAGGACCATAAGTGGAAGTGCCCTAGGCTCTGTAGCTTTGTTTTTTAGATGTTTCAGGATACACCATAAACATCTCCAGAGTGTCTGTTGGCAATTTACATCCCACCCATCAGCATAACAAGGCTCCCTCTTCTCCATGGCCTGTCCTGTGTTTCTCGTTTTTACACTTTTTTCAGATGGCCCTTTTGACGAATGGGAAAAGAGACTTCATTGTAGTGCGGATTTCCATTGCTCGAGTGCTTGGTTGACCAAAAAGGGCGTATGCGTTTTTTCCTGAATATATTCACGAAAAAATGCATACGCTCTTTTTGTCCAAGTGCATCACTGTCAAAGATCTGCTGCTTTTCATATGCTTTAAATGCAATTCAAATCTACCTCCTGAAATCTGATTCCTGGAATTCTGCCGTGTTTTCAAGTCTTCTTTGCAGCCTTACTTCAATATATTTTTGACAATAGTTGTCATTTATAACTCTGCAGGTTTGTGAATTACAGTGTCCCTGATTTCCTTTCTTAACTCGCTTCCTTGTAAGCTGGCCACAAAACCGCAGGTTTGCTTCAGGCCGTAATCTGGTTCCGGCACGGCACGCTGAGCGTTTGGTTAATTCCTCTTCCTGGTGGGAAATGAGAGTTAAATGTGCCCGTCCAGACACCTGCCTCACTCCCAGCCCATTGGTGATGTGTGTCCTCTGGTTTGAGGCCACATGTGCCAGTTTACTCACCTATTAAAGATGTGGACCCACTGGTGTGAGGACACTCCTGCCTGGTTCATATCCCCTTGGTGATGTGGGCTGTCTGGTGAGAGTCTGATCCTGGCTGGTTTCGTCACCTTTCTGTGAGGTGGTCCCTCTGCTCTGAGGTCACACCTGCCTGGCTTGTTCCCGTTGCTTTGGAGACGTCGGCCCTCTGGTGGCAGTTGGAGCTTGCTGAGAGTCTCCTCCCCTCGGTGATGAGGGCCCTGTGGCATCAGTCAATAACTGCTGGGCTCCCCATTTTTTCTGATGTTTGCCCACTTGTGCGATGACACTCCTGCCGGGTTCCCATCCCCATGTGGATGTGCGCCTTCTGCTGTGAGGTCCCAACGGTTGGGTCGCTCACAGTTTAATGATGAGGGCCCTCTGGTGTGAGTTCATTCCAGAAAGGATCCCATTGCCTCGCTGCTCCTGGCCGCCTGCTGGGACGTTCCAACTGCTGGATTCCTCACATTTTTTGATCTATGGTCCCTGTGTTGTTAGGCTACTCCTGCCTGCCTCACTCTGAGCACCTTGGAGATGTGGTTCCTGTGGTTTAGGCCACATGTTCTGGGTTCCTCACCTTTCCATTATTTGGCCACACTGGTGTGAGGATACTTCTGCCTGGTTCCGGTCCCCTTGGTGATGTGGGCCCTCTGGTGAGAGTCTTATCCTGGCTGGGTTCCTCTCCCTTCTGTGACGTTTGCCCTCTGCTGTGAGGTCAATCCTGCCTGGCTGGCGCACGTCACCTTGGCGACGTGGGCCCTCAGTTGGGATTTGGTGCCTGCTGGGAGTTTCCTCCCTTCGGTAATGAGGGCCCTCTGGCGTCTGGCCCTAACTCCTGGGCTCCCAAATTTTTCTGATGTGTGCCCTGTGGTGCGAGTACACTCCTGCCAGGTTCCCAACCCCATGGAAATGGGGGCCTTCTGCTCTGTGGACACAATGGCTGGGTTCAGAGTTTCATGATGAGGGCCCTCTTTTGTGAGTTCACACCGACCTGGAACCCATAGCCTCGCTGCTCCTTGCCACCTGCTGGGACGTTCCAACTGCGGGATTCCTCACCTTTTTTATTCTATGGGCCCTCTGTTTTGAGGCTACTCCTGCCTGCCTCCCTCGCAGACCCTTGGTGATGTATGTCCTCTGGTTTGAGGCCACGTGTGTTGGGTCCCTCACCTTTCGATGATATGGCCCCAATGGTGTGAGGACACTCCTGCCTGGTTCACATCCCCTTGGTGTTGTGGGCCCTCTGGTGAAAGTCTGATCCTTGCTGGGTTCCTGACCCTTCTTTGAGGTGGGCCCTCTTCTGTGAGGTAACTCCTGCCTGGCTTGCTCACATTGCCTTGGTGACGTCAGCCATCTGGTTGCAGTTGGAGCCTGCTGGGAGCCTCCTCTCCTAGGTGATGAGGGCCCTCTGGCATCAGGCTCTAACTGCTGGGCACCCCACGTTTTCTGACTGAGCCCAGTGATGCCAGGACACTCCTGTAAGGTTCCCATTCCCATGAGGAAGTGGGCCTTCTGCTCAGTGGTCCCAACGCCTGGGTTGCTCACAGTTTCGTGATGTTGGTTCTCTGGTGTTAGTTCACTCAGGCCTAGATCCCATAGCCTCTGTGCTCTGGGCCGACTGCTGGGAGGTTCCAACTGCTGGATTCCGCCCCTTTTTTATACTTTGGGCCCTCTGTTGTGAGGCTCCTCCTGCCTGCCTCACTCCAAGCCCCTTGGTGATGTAGGTCCTCTGGTTTGAGGCAACATGTGCCGGTTGCCTCACCTTTTAGGTATGTGACCCCACTGGTGTGAGGACACTCGTGACTGGTTCCCATCCTCTTGTTGATGTGGGCCCTCTGGTGAGAGTTGGACCCTGGCTTGATTCCTCATACTTCTGGGAGGTGGGTCCTCTGCTGTGAGGTCACTCCTGCCTGGCTGGCACACGTCGCCTTGGCCACATGGGCCCTCTGGTTGCAGTTGGAGTGTGCTGGGAGCCTACTCCCATCGGTGATGAGGGCCCTCTGGCGTCAGGCCCTAACTGCTGGGCTCCCCACATTTTCTGATATGTGCTCACTGGTGCGATGACACTCTTGCCAGGTTCCCATCCCCATGCGGATTTGGGCCTTCTGTTCTGAGGTGCCAACGTGTGGGTTGCTCACAGTGTCAGGATGTGGGCCCTCTGCTGTGAGTTCACTCCGGCATGCATCCCATATCCTCGGTGTTCTGGGCCACCTGCTTGGAGCTTCCAACTGCAGGATTCCTTACCTTTTTTCTTCTATGGGCCGTGTGTTGTGAGACACTTCCTGCCTGCCTCACTCTGAGCCCCTTGTTGTTGTGGGTCTTCTGGTTTGAGGTCATATGTGGTGGGTTTCTCACCTTTCAATGATGTGGCCCCACTGGGGTCAGAACACTCCTGCCTGGTTCCCATCCCCTTGGTGATGTGGGCCCTCTGGTGAGAGTCTCATCCTGGTTGGGTTCCTAACAGTTTCGTAAGGTTGGCCCTCTGCCCTGAGGTCACTCCTGCCTGGCTGGCACACACCGCCTTGGTGACGTCGGCCCTCTGGCGGCAGTTGGAGCATGCTGGGAGCATTCTCCTCTCGGTGATGAGGACACTCTGGCGTCAGGCCCTAACTCCTGGGCTCCCATACTTTTCTGATGTGTGCCCTCTGGTGGGAGGACACTCCTGTCAGGTTCCCAACCACATGGGAATGTGGGCCTTCTGCTCTGTTGTCCCAACTGCTGGGATGTTCACAGTTTCGTGATGAGGGCCCTCTGTTGTGAGTTCACACCGGCCGGGATCCCATAGCCTCGCTGTACCTTGCCACCTGCTGGGAGGTTCCAACTGCGGGATTCCCCACCTTTTTTATTTTATGGGCCCTCTGTTTGAGACACCTACTGCCTGCCTCACTCTGAGCCCCTTGTTGATGTGGGTCCTCTGGTTTAGGCCATATGTTCTGGTTTCTTCACTTTTCTATGATTTGGCCATACTGGTTTGAGGCCACTCCTGCCTGGTTCTGATCCCCTTGGTGATGTGGGCCCTCTGGTGGGAGTCTTATCCTGGCTGGGTTCCTCCCCCTTCTGTGACGTAGGCCCTTGGCTGTGAGGTCATTCCTGCCTGGCTGTCACACGTCACATTGGCGACGTGTGCCCTCAGTTGAGAGTTGGTGCCTGCTAGGAGTCTGCTCCCCTCTGTAATTAGGGCCGTTTGGCGTCCGGCCCTAACTCCTGGGCTCCCAAAATTTTCTGATGTGTGCCCTGTGGTGCGAGTACACTCCTGCCAGGATGCCAACCCCATGGGAATGTGGGCCTTCTGTTCTGTGGTCCCAACAGCTGTGTTGTTCACAGTTTAATGATGAGGGCCCTCTGTTGTGAGTTCACACTGGCTGGGAACCCATAGCCTCGCTGCTCCTTGCCGCATGCTAGGAGGTTCCAACTGCGGGATTCCTCACTTTTTTATTCTATGGGTCCTCTGTTTTCTGGCTCCTCCTTCCTGCCTCACTTCCAGCCCCTTGGAGATGTGGGTCCTCTTGTTTAGGCCACATGTTCTGGGTTCCTCACCTTTCTATTATTTGGCCACACTGGTGTGAGGCCACTCCTGCCTGGATCCGATCCCCTTGGTGATGTGGGCCCTCTGGTGAGAGTCTGATCCTGGCTGGGTACCTCACCCTTCTGTGAGGTGGGCCCTCTGACATGAGGTCACTCCTGCCTGTGTGGCACACGTCGCCTTGGTGACATGGGCCCTCTGTTGGCCATTGGAGTGTGCTGGGAGCCTCCTCCCCTCTTTAATGAGGGCCCTGGATAAAACGCATATGCCCTTCTTGGCCAAATGCATCATTGTCGACGTACTGCCTCTTTTCCTATGCTTTAAATGTAATTACTGTCTACCTCCTGAAATCGGTTTCCTTCAATTCTGCCCCACTTTCAAGTCTGCTTTGCAGCCTTACTTCAATATATTTTTGGAAGATAGCTGTCATTGATAACTGCAGGTTTGTGAATGACAGTGCCCCTGAGCTCTTTTTTTCAACTAGCTTTCTTTTGAGCTGGCCGCAAAACTGCAGGATTGCTTCAGGCCCTAATCTTGTTCTGGCATGGCACGCTGAGCCTTTGGTTCATTCCTCTTCCTGGTGGGAAATGAGAGTTAAATTTGCCCGTGCAGACAGCTACAGCTACTCTCTCATTAGTTCTCCCTATTCCTGTTCATCTTGCGCAGAAATTGCAAACTGTGCCAAACAGGAGATAAAGGCACTGACTGTCCAAGTGGGGAGACTGTTAGTAAAGGGTCTGGAATTGTGAACCCGAGAAAAAGCGGACGAAAACGGACATGCATTTGAAAACGTTTCCCGGTCACATGGTGCACCATACTGTGGGATTCCCATGCATGTTTTAGCTGAAGGAAGAATCCCTTAAACCTGGAGAGTTGGGACCCATGGAACAGGTACCATGACGTATGACTTCAAAGGGTCTGCATTTGCTCATCGAACCTCATCAATACTATCAGCCCGAAGTGTCCAACATTATGTCTCACTCAGCTCTGTGTGTAGATGAGGTAAATCCAGGTTGCATCACAAGCACTGAATGAATTATTTAAGAATTGCTCTCTATTTCACTGTCATTGTGTTTTGTTTTTGTAATTAATTTTGATAATGGGATTTATCGGATTTTCTCTGCTGCATTCATGCAGCTGTACACACGCTTGATTCTCTTATGGAGACATATAAATCCATGGGTTTGAAGATTCTTACTAGTAAGGTGTAATGCTAGGCGTTGAATATGGGGTGTATAGTCCATCTCGTTGAGCAAGGGGAAGGTCTTGACTATTACATATTTGACTTATGGAATGGTATCTGTGCTAATTTCTATCTCTGGTTTTATGCAGCACCCCAACTCACCTTTCCCCTTAAGCAAATATAAGTTGGTTTTCTAAATTTGAGACCCTGTTCTGTTTTGTAATTCAGTTCATGTGTAGTCAAGATTACATTCCGTGTATTAGTGATATCTTATGATGTTTCATTTTCTGTGTGACTTATTTCACTTAGAATCATCGTACCTGAATCCACTCATTATGCCACGACGGGCCTGATGACATAGATTTCATTGGTGAGTGATATTCCATTGTACGTACGTACCACAACTTCTTTATGCATTTTTCGCTTTCTGGGATATTTAACTTGTACCGTAGACGAGGTTCTTGTAAACAGAGCCATCTGAAACTTTGGGGTGGCTGTGTGTTTTTGATTTTAATTTCCCTAAGCTATAGGACCATAAGTGGAAGTGCTGTAGGCTCTGTTGCTTTGTTTTTTAGGTGTTTCAGGAAACACCATACACTTCTCCAGAGTGGCTCTTGGCAATTTACATCCCACCCATCAGCATAACAGAGCTCCCTGTTCTCCATGGCCTGTGTTGCCTGTCTGGATTTTACATATTTTTCAGATGGCCGTTTTGACAGGGGGCAGTGAGACTTCACTCTAGTGCAGATTTCTTTAACATGCTTGCTTGGTTGGCCAAAAAGGGCGTATGCGTTTTTTCCTGAATATATTCTGGAAAAAATGCATACGCCGTTTTTGGCCAAGTGCATCATTGTCGACGTTCTGCCTCTTGTCCTATGCTTTAAATGTAATTCCAGTCTACCCCCTGAAATCGTTTTCCTGCAATTCTGCCCCGCTTTCAAGTCCTCTTCGCAGGCTTCCTTCAATATATTTTTGGATGATAGCTGTCATATATAACTCTGCAGGTTTGTGAATTACAGTGCCCATGATCTCCTTTCATCAAATCGCTTCCTTGTGTGCTGGCCGCAAACCCGCAGGATTGCTTCAGGCCCTAATCTGGTTCCGGAATGGCATGCTGAGCCTTTGGTTAAATCCTCTTCCTGGTTGGAAATGAGCGTTAAATTTGCCTGTGCAGACACCTACAGCTAGTCTCTCATTGGTTATCCCTATTCCTGTTCATCTTGCACAGAATTTGCAAAATGTGCCAAACAGGAGGTTAAAGGCACTGACTCTCCAAGTGGGGAGTGTTAGTAAAGGGTCTGGAATTGTGAACCCGAGTAAAAGGGAACGAAACCTGAGATGCATTTGAAAACGTTTCCCTGTCACACGGTGCACCATACTGTGGGTTTCCCCTGCATGTTTTTGCTGAAGGAAGAATCGTTAAAACCTGGAGAGTTGGGACCCATGGAATGGGTCCCATGCAGTATGACTTCAAAGGGTCTGCATTTGCTCATTGAACCTCACCAATGCTATCAGCCCGAAGTGTCCAACCTTATGTCTCACTCAGCTCTGGGTGTAGATGAGGTAAATCCAGGTTGCATCACAAGCCCTGAATGAATTATTGAAGAATTGCTCTCTATTTCACTGTCATTGTGTTTTGTTTTTGTAATTCATTTTGATAATGGGATTTATCGGATTTTCTCTGCTGCCTTCATTCAGCTGTACACACGCTTGATTCTCTTATGGAGACATATAAATCCATGGGTTTGAAGATTCTTACTAGCCAGGTGTATTCCTAGGCGTTGAATATAAGGTGTTTAGTGCATTTCGTTGAGCAAGGAGTAGGTCTTGTCTATTACGTATTTGGCTTATGGAACGGTATCTGTGCTAATTTCAATCTCTGTTTTTATGCAGCACCCCAACTCACCTTTCCCCATAAGCAAGCATAAGTTGATTTTCTAAATTTGAGACCCTGTTCTGTTTTGTATTTCAGTTCATGTGTAGCCAAGTGTACATTCCGTTTATTAGTGACATCTTATGAGGTTTCTTTATCTGTGTGATTTATTTCACTTAGAGACATCGTACCTGAATCCAGTCCTTATGCTGCTTTGGGCCTGATGACATAGATTTCCTTGCTGAGTGATATTCCATTTTACGTAAGTACTACAACTTCTTTATCCCTTTTTTGCTCTCTGCGATATTTAACTTGTAGGGTAGATAAGGTTCTAAACAGAGCTGTCCCAAAGTTTGTGGTGGCTGCGTCTTTCTGATTTTAATTTCTCTAAGCTAAAAGACCATATGTGGAAGTGCACTGGGCTCAGTTCCTTTCTTTTTTAGGTGTTTCAGGAAACGCCATACACTTCTCCAGAGTGGCTGTTGGCAATTTACATCCCACCCATCAGCATAACAATGCTCCGTTTTCTCCATGGCCTGTCCTGTCTTTCTGGATTTTACAGTTTTTTCAGATGGCCCTTATGACCAGGGGGAAGTGAGACTTCATTGTAGTGCAGATTTCCTTTGCAAGCTTGCTTGGTTGGCCAAAAAGCGTGTATGCGTTTTTTCCTGACTATATTCAGGAAAAATCGAATAAGCCCTTTTTAGCCAAGTGCATCATTGTCAACGTTCTGCCTCTTTTCCTATGCTTTAAATGCATTTTCAGTCTAACTCCTGATATCGGTTTCCTGCAATTCTGCCCCACTTTCAAGTCCTCTTCGCGTCCTTACTTCAATATATTTTTGGACAATAGCTGTCATTTATAACTCTGCATGTTTGTGAATTACAGTGCCCCTGAGCTCGTTTCTTCAACTCTTTTTCTTTTGAGCTGGCTGCAAAACCATAGGATTGCTTCTGGCCCTAATCTTATTCCGGCATTGCACGCTGACCGTTTGTTTAATTCTCCTTCCTGGTGGGAAATGAGCATTACATTTGCCCATGCAGACACCTACAGCTAATCTCTCATTGGTTCTCCCTATTCCTGTACATCTTCTGCGTAAATTGCAAACTGAGCTAGACAGGAGGTTAAAGACACTGACTCTCCAAGTGGGGAGAGTGTTAGTAAAGCGTCTGGAATGGTGAACCCAAGTACCAGGGGACGAAAACTGAGATGCATTTAAAAACGTTTCCCAATCACACGGTGGACCATACACTGGGTTTCCCATGCACGTTTTAGCTGAAGGAAGAATCCCTTAAACCTGGAGAGTTGAAACCCATGGAATGGGTAAAATGCTGTATGACTTCAAATGGTCTGCATTTGCTCACAGAACCTCACCAATGCTATCAGCTCGAAGTGTCCAGCCTTATGTCTCATCCAGCTGTGGGTGTAGATGTGTTAAATCCAGGTTGCATCACAAGCCCTGAAAGAATTTTTTAAGAATTGCTCTCTATTTCACTGCCATTTTGTTATGTTTTTGAAATTTATTTTGAAAATGTGATTTAGCTGATTTTCACTGCTGCGTTTATGTCGCTCTACACACGCTTGATTCTCTTACGGAGACATATAAATCCATACGTTTTAAGACTCTTACTAGTCAGGTATATTCCTAGGTGGTGAATATGGGGTGTTGAGTCATTTTGTTGACCAAAAAGTAGGTCTTTTCTATTACATATTTGGCTTATGGAACAGTATCTGTGCTAATTTCAATCTCTGGTTTTATTCAGCACCCGAACTCACCTTTCCCCTTAAGCAAGCATATGTTGGTTTTCTAAATTTGAGGCCCCGTTCTGTTTTGTAGTTCCATTCATGTGTCCCCAAGTTTACATTCCGTGTATTAGTGATATCTTATGTTGCTTTAAATGATATCTTATGATATGTGTCTTTTTCTTTTGAATTATGTGACTTCGAATGATCATACGTAACTCCTCTGGAGTTGTTACAAATGGCCATATTTCATTGATTTCCAGGCTGAGTCATATTCCACTCTACATAAGTACCACATCTCTATCCATTTTTTCCCTCCAGAGACATTTAAGTTATATCCTAGTCGAGGTTCTTTTAAACAGAGAGGCGGTAAACATTGGGGTGCCTGTGTCCTCTCGATTTTTGTTTTTCCCAAGATACACGTCCATGAGTGCAAGTGCCCTGTGCTCTGTAGCTCATTTTTTAGATGCTTTAGTAAACACAATACACTTCTCCAGAGTGACCGTTGGCAATATACATTTCCACTATAAGCCTCACAGGGCTCCCTTTTCTCCTTTCCTGTCCTGCATTTCTGGTGTTTACACTTTATGAGGACGGCTCTTCTGACTGATGTGAAGTGATATCTTTTGTAGTATTGATTTCCAGTGCCCACCTGTTTGGTTGGCTAAAAATGTGTGTGCCCTTTTCTTGAATATATACAGAAAGAGACGCATACACCCTTTTTGACCAAGTGCAAAGTTGCAAATGTTCAGCCCCTTTTCTGGTGCTTAATGGCGAGTCCTTTCTACCTCTTCCAATCCCTTTCCTGCCATTCTCCCTTGCTTACAAGTCCTTTTCTCTGACTATCCTCAAGACATTTTTTAGGGATAGATATTTTCAACTCTGCAGTTTCGTGAATTTTAGTGCCCCTGAGTTCCATTTTTTACTTGTGTTTATGGGAACTGGCCACAAAGCAGCGGGATTTCCTCAAGGCCTATTCTGTTTCCATGGGCAACCCTAGCCTTTGGTCAATTCGTCTTTCTGATTGGAAATTAAAGTGACATGTGGCTGTCCGAGCACCTAGGACTTGTCTCTCATTGTTCCTCCTCCTTCCGCTTCATCCTCTGGACAAATTCCAAACTGTACACAACAGGATGTTGACAGTGCTGACATCTCCAAGTGGGGAGACTGTTAGTAAAGACGCCGGAGTGGTGAGCCCGAGCACCAGGAGATGAAGAGATGAGATGCCTTTTCCAAACTCTTCCCGATCAGACGGTATACCATCCTCTGGGTGTGACAGGCATGTTTTAGCTGTAGGAAGGATCCCATTCATGTGAGGAGACCACCAGGGCTTTTTCAAAATCAGTGTCTCTCCGCAACCCAAACTGGGGAATTTTTTAAGCTACGGCTACACATATGTTCATTAAGGGCCTTGGGAAGTAGGCAGAGTCCAAACTTTAGATGATTGAAGTCTTCAGGGTCAGAAGCACTCACCAACGGCTTCCCTTAGGTTCCATTTTAACTGTCATTGATAGATGATGTCAATAAAAATATCTATTCTTTTTCAGATTATTTCCCCTTATAGGTTATTGCAAAATATTGAGTGTAGTTCCCTGTGCTATACAGTAGTTCCTTGTTGATGATTGATTATATACATAGCAGTGTGTATGTGTTAATCCCAAACTGTTAATTTATCCCTCCTCCCACCTTTCCTCTTTGGTAATCATAAATTATAAGATTTTATACTTCTCAGAAATGGGGGAGCTGAAAGAGAGGTATCATTTTCAATGGAAAAGCATTTAAAACAAGATTGAAGCTTTAACCAAGATTATTAGATGTACATCCTTGGAAAGAAATCATTTCGTTTCTCTAATATTGACCTGACAAATAAGACAAACCTTTTCAGTGAACTTGCTTATAATAAAGTGATGGAAATATCAAATGGAAGTGTTAGAAACATCTTATTTTACCCGAGCCTTATACACTGTTCTATGTTAATTACAGTTTGGCTCACACATCTGTTCATTGAAGTTACAAGGTTCTCAATTTCTGTTACTGATCCTCCAGAGTGGACCCCAACAAGTGTCCCCCTGCCCGGTGTCATTGGAGCCAACAGATCGAGACTGAGTTTGGTTCAGAAGCAAAGGAAACTTTATATTTTGATCAGAGAATGGAGAGGTGAGAGCATGTGCTACCCTGTGGGCTGTGGGCTGGGCTGCTGTGTAGAGATCCTGTCAGAGTCAGTGGGAGGGAGGGGGCAGAGCTCTCTCGAGGGCCCGGTTGGCTGCAGCTCCGGCTCTATATCACGGAGTCTGCCCTGGGCCCCAGGATCTGATGTGTCGACCCAGCCATTCTGCACTAGAAAATCTGGTCTGAAGTGCCAGGTGTGGAACCTCTGTATGCGGGACCCTAGGAGCACGTGAAATTAGACAAAGCACAAAGGATAAAAAGGTTAGACTTTATTTTATTGCCCAGATTCTATTTTTATCTCCCAGGGATTTTTAAGGGGCTTTGCCTGGGACAAACCCCGCTTCTGCCTTTTGTCCCCTTCCTCATTCTTGGAGTGCTGAGGGTGCAGAACCTTCTTCTGTAACTGCTGAGTGCTGAGTTAAGAGCACTCATACTCGTGGGCGAGGGTCAGAACTTCTCCCCAGCAGCCTCCAGGTGACGTTGATTGTCCCCAGGGCTGCTGCCTCCCTGCTCGTCCGCCTGAGCACCAGTATTGGAAGTGTTATAGATTCTAATGACCGTTAAGGGTCCAGGAAGGAGATGTGCAGTGATGCTGTGAGGTCCAGTTTCACCCCGCCCCACATTTATTTGGCCACCTTAGGCTGACCGTTTCTGCCAGCCTAGATGCTCTGACCAGTAGTCTGCGCTTTCTTCAATTAGGCCCCTGAATTAACGTAAAAACAGCACCAGGTGTCAGGACCCTGCCCGCTCAACTCCCAGACAGCCCAGGGTCAGTGGTGATGAAGGACCATGATGGCCACTGAGTCAACAGCCTTTTGAAGTAAACAGGAGTCCAGCCGGTCTTATTGGCCACCATCATCACGGTGTTTCTAGGCTTTTCTATGGTGACAGCGTGATATTCGGTTCCCCCGCCAAGATTATTAGCTCCCCTCTGGGTGCAGTAAGTCCTGCAAGCAGTAGTCTACTCTTTTGGGACACACTCTTGTTGTTTTATGAGAGAAACTCCAGGTCAAGTGATGGTCACATGAGTTGTCATGTTGCCCCGTTGCCCCTGGTTATCTCTCTGGAGGTTGGAGTTGGAGGGCCTCCTCACTCGAGGTCAGTGTGCCCACGGAGCAAACCCTGCAACTTCAGGGCATGGTTGGGGGTTAGGATCACCACGTGGGGTCCTTTTCCCTTAAGAGGGAGGTGGCCTTTTGGGCTGCTGATTTCCAGGTTTTTAGATACCGCCAGTATCTTGGGCAGATGTGGCGGTGGGCCAAGCTCCATGGTGACCGTAGTTTATCCTACCTATATGGCATTCTTGCATTGTTCCATTTCAAGTGGTCTCAGTTTTTGCACTAATACTCCAATGGCGATTCACCTTTCACCAGGAATGTAAAGGTCAAAGGGTTTAGCTAAATTAGGGAGTTCCAGGGCAAGGGTCTGAATTGACTGCTCTTTCCATTCTTGAAAGGCCACTTCTGGATTCTATTCAAAAGGATCATCATCTTTTCCTTTCAGTGTTTCATATAGAGGCCCAGCTAGTAGACTGTAGTTAGGGATCCAGAAGCAGCAAACCCTGGCCTCCCCAGGAACCCCTAAGCTGTCTTCTAGTTTTAGAAAGGGGTAAGGCTATAAATTGTTTCTTCCCTTTCCTGGGATGTGCTTCTCCGACCTTCTGTGAGAATGAAGCCCAGGCAGGTCACCGTAGTCTGTGATATTTGAGCTTTTTCTTGGACAACTTCTATCCTCTATTGGCTTGGTAGTTCAGAGGTCTCCTTAGTAGGGCTGGCGATCAGAATGTCGTCTGCATATTGAAGGAGTGTTTCCTTTTCCAGAGGTAGAGCTTTTAGGTCTTTAGCTGAGCTTTCCCCAAAGGTGGTGTGGGAATTTTTGAACCCTTGGGGCAAGACGGCCCGGAAGTATTGTTTTAGTTGTATGTTGAGTCCTGCCACTCACAAGCCAAAATTTTTTGTGACTCTCGGACTAATGGAATACAAAAGAAGGCATCATTCAAGACTAATACAGAATACCAAGTCCTGGTGGTTGGTAGAATGACCAGCAGGGTGTAGGATTTAGGAACTACTGGAGGTATATCCTCGGTGGCTTCACTGACTGTCCTGACATCCTTTACCAGGACTCCAGCAGCCCATGGGGCTCTCGAGGTCAGGCCAATCCCAGGATATGAAGCTCACCTGGGCAGGTACCCCACCCCCACGCCAGCCCACGGGGCTCTCGTGTTCAGGCCCCTCCCAGGATATGGGGTTCCCTGCGCAGGTCCCCTGCAGCCCATGGGGCTCTCGTGGTCAGGCCCCTCCCAGGATACAGAGCTACCCTTGCAGGTACCGTGGCAAGGCTGGGCACACGGGAACCGTGCACATAGCCCACATTGCAGAGCACTCCCAGCTCACCTGTCGCTCAGATCTGACACAGAGCACCTCAGAGCAGGACTTGAACTAACAAATAGCACCTCCGTCAGGTCTGTGACCCTGGGCATCACTCTGTGCGGCCTCCCTCCACCTGGTCTTCCAGAGACTTCCACTGCACCCGGGGCACCAGGCCTCTGTCTCCACCCACCACCCACCCCTCCTCTCCCTGACTCCTGGGGTCCTCTCATTAGGAGAGGGTTTTCTTGAAGTTGTCTCCCACTCATGGGCCAGTTAAAATGATTAGAAAACAAGCCGGAGCTACAACCCCTTGTCTATCCTGACTCTCAAGAGCCCACACCTGTTCCTTGGACCTGGCTGATTCAGCAATTTCCATTTTCTGCAATTGTGAGACCCTGAGGGGTGATGATTGGCTGACCTGGGCAGCCTGACCGTGCCGGCCAGCCCTCCCCAGGTGTGCCTGGGTTGAGATCGATATAAACACACATATAAAATGGCTGTGCCTGACGCCATTTTCTCTGCCCTGTCAACAGTCTCGGGGCTGGGCTGGTGGGACGGAGTGAGAGGCCACGGCTTTGTGGGTGGCCCAGTGTGAGTGGGGTTCTGCTGGACTTTCTGCAGCAGTTGCCAAGATGCCACCTGCTAAAGAAGAGGATGTGACACCCATACCTGCCGCTGGAATTTCTTCCTGGGCAGAGGTGAGGAAGGAAGAAAGCAGTGGGGGCGAGGACAGGAGGGGTATCTCAGGCAGGGAAATGGAAAGCTTCCAGAAGAGCACCCAGGGCCAGGGCCATCCTGGCTGGCCTGCAGGCACCAAGTCGGCCGGCATGCTGTCACTCGTGTGGCTCCATGGCCCTTCCTCTAGGCTTTCAAGTCCTTGTACATATTCAGGTGTTTTACCTGGGAAGGGTGGGAACATTTCAGCAGCAGCTGGCCTGGGGTTCGGCCCACGTTTACTCACAGATGCCTCGGCATGGTCCCCCAGCTTTGCAAAGAGGACGCTTGTTGCGTGGGGCCTGCTGGCTGAATGGGAGATGATTCCCCACCACTGACCAACTTCAGAATGGTTTACAACTGGAGCAAGTGCCCTGATACGGTTTTCCTCTGTGTAAATGGTGGGTTCTGATTTTTTTTCTTTTTTCCGTTTTTGGTTCAAGGTAGATTTTATTCCTCTTTTTTGTATTTACAGATATAAGCATGGAAATAATTTATTCATATTAATACATGTATGTGAAGGGAAGAATATTTTTTCTGTTTTACTTTTTTTAATTTTATTTTTTTAATTTTGAATTTTATTTTATTTTTTATACAGCAGGTTCTTATTGGTTATCTATTTTATACATATAAATGTATACATGCCAATCCCAATCTCTCAACTCCTCCCACCACCACCCCCCCAACCGCTCTCCCCCCTTGGTGTCCATACGTTTGTTGTCTACATCTGTTGCTCTATTTCTGTCTTGCAAAACGGTTCATCTGTACAATTTTTCTAGGTTCCACATATATGCATTAATATACAAGATTTGTTTTGTTTTTCTCTTTCTGACTTACTTCACTCTGTATGACAGTCTCTAGATCCATCAACGTCTCTACAAATGATCCAATTTCATTCCTTTTTATGGCTTAGTAATATTCCATTTTATATATGTACCACATCTTTATGCATTCGTCTGTCTGGGCATTTAGGTTGCTTCCATTACCTGGATATTGTAAATAGTGATGCAATGAACATTGCGGTGAATGTCTCTTTTTGATTTTTGGTTTTGTCTGGGTATATGCCCAGTAGTGGGATTGCTGTATCATATGGTAATTCTATTTTTAGTTTTATAAGAAACTCCATAATGTTCTCCACAGTGACTGTATCTATGTACATTCCCAACAATAGTGGAAGAGGGTTCCTTATCTCCACACCCTTTCCAGCATTTGTTGTTTGTAGATTTTCTGATGATGCCCATTCTAACAGGTGTGAGATGATACAGCATGGATGAGTCTATTTCGTTGAGCAAGGAGTAGGTCTTGTCTATTACATATTTGGCTTATGGAAAGGTATCTGTGCTAATTTCAATCTCTGGTTTTATACAGCACCCCAACTCAACTTTCCCCTTAAGCAAGCATAAGTTTTTTAGCTAAATGTGAGACACTGTTCGGTTTTGTAATTCAGTTCATGTGGAGCCAAGTTTACACTCCCTCTATTAGTGATATCTTATGATTACTGTCTTTCTCTGTGTGACATATTTCTCTTAGAGTCATCGTGCTTAAATCCACTCAATTTGCTGCTACAGGCCTGATGACATTGATTTCATTGCTGAGTGATATTCCGTTGTACGTAAGTAGCACAACTTCTTTATCCATTTTTTTCTTTCTGGGATATTTAATTTGTACTGGACTCAAGGTTCTTGTAAACACAGCAGCCCTAAATTTTGTGTTGGCTGTGTCTTGTTGATTTTAATTTTCCTAAGCTATAGGACCATAAGTGGAAGTGCCCTAGGCTCTGTAGCTTTGTTTTTTAGATGTTTCAGGATACACCATAAACATCTCCAGAGTGTCTGTTGGCAATTTACATCCCACCCATCAGCATAACAAGGCTCCCTCTTCTCCATGGCCTGTCCTGTGTTTCTCGTTTTTACACTTTTTTCAGATGGCCCTTTTGACGAATGGGAAAAGAGACTTCATTGTAGTGCGGATTTCCATTGCTCGAGTGCTTGGTTGACCAAAAAGGGCGTATGCGTTTTTTCCTGAATATATTCACGAAAAAATGCATACGCTCTTTTTGTCCAAGTGCATCACTGTCAAAGATCTGCTGCTTTTCATATGCTTTAAATGCAATTCAAATCTACCTCCTGAAATCTGATTCCTGGAATTCTGCCGTGTTTTCAAGTCTTCTTTGCAGCCTTACTTCAATATATTTTTGACAATAGTTGTCATTTATAACTCTGCAGGTTTGTGAATTACAGTGTCCCTGATTTCCTTTCTCAACTCGCTTCCTTGTAAGCTGGCCACAAAACCGCAGGTTTGCTTCAGGCCGTAATCTGGTTCCGGCACGGCACGCTGAGCGTTTGGTTAATTCCTCTTCCTGGTGGGAAATGAGAGTTAAATGTGCCCGTCCAGACACCTGCCTCACTCCCAGCCCATTGGTGATGTGTGTCCTCTGGTTTGAGGCCACATGTGCCAGTTTACTCACCTATTAAAGTTGTGGACCCACTGGTGTGAGGACACTCCTGCCTGGTTCATATCCCCTTGGTGATGTGGGCTGTCTGGTGAGAGTCTGATCCTGGCTGGTTTCGTCAACTTTCTGTGAGGTGGTCCCTCTGCTCTGAGGTTACACCTGCCTGGCTTGTTCCCGTTGCCTTGGAGACGTCGGCCCTCTGGTGGCAGTTGGAGCTTGCTGGGAGTCTCCTCCCCTCGGTGATGAGGGCCCTGTGGCATCAGTCAATAACTGATGGGCTCCCCATTTCTTCTGATGTTTGCCCACTTGTGCGATGACACTCCTGCCGGGTTCCAATCTCCATGTGGATGTGCGCCTTCTGCTGTGAGGTCCCAACGGTTGGGTCGCTCACAGTTTAATGATGAGGGCCCTCTGGTGTGAGTTCATTCCAGAAAGGATCCCATTGCCTCGCTGCTCCTGGCCGCCTGCTGGGACGTTCCAACTGCTGGATTCCTCACATTTTTTGATCTATGGTCCCTGTGTTGTTAGGCTACTCCTGCCTGCCTCACTCTGAGCACCTTGGAGATGTGGTTCCTGTGGTTTAGGCCACATGTTCTGGGTTCCTCACCTTTCCATTATTTGGCCACACTGGTGTGAGGATACTTCTGTCTGGTTCCGATCCCCTTGGTGATGTGGGCCCTCTGGTGAGAGTCTTATCCTGGCTGGGTTCCTCTCCCTTCTGTGACGTTTGCCCTCTGCTGTGAGGTCACTCCTGCCTGGCTGGCGCACGTCACCTTGGCGAAGTGGGCCCTCAGTTGGGATTTGGTGCCTGCTGGGAGTTTCCTCCCTTCGGTAATGAGGGCCCTCTGGTGTCTGGCCCTAACTCCTAGGCTCCCAAATTTTTCTGTTGTGTGCCCTGTGGTGCGAGTACACTCCTGCCAGGTTCCCAACCCCATGGAAATGTGGGCCTTCTGCTCTGTGGACACAATGGCTGGGTTGTTCACAGTTTCATGATGAGGGCCCTCTTTTGTGAGTTCACACCGACCTGGAACCCATGGCCTCGCTGCTCCTTGCCACCTGCTGGGACGTTCCAACTGCGGGATTCCTCACCTTTTTTATTCTATGGGCCCTCTGTTTTGAGGCTACTCCTGCCTGCCTCCCTCCCAGACCCTTGGTGATGTGTGTCCTCTGGTTTGAGGCCACGTGTGTTGGGTCCCTCACCTTTCGATGATATGGCCCCAATGGTGTGAGGACACTCCTGCCTGGTTCACATCCCCTTGGTGTTGTGGGCCCTCTGGTGAAAGTCTGATCCTTGCTGGGTCCCTGACCCTTCTTTGAGGTGGGCCCTCTTCTGTGAGGTAACTCCTGCCTGGCTTGCTCACATTGCCTTGGTGACGCCGGCCATCTGGTGGCAGTTGGAGCCTGCTGGGAGCCTCCTCTCCTAGGTGATGAGGGCCCTCTGGCATCAGCCTCTAACTGCTGGGCACCCCACGTTTTCTGACTTAGCCCAGTGATGCCAGGACACTCCTGTAAGGTTCCCATCCCCATGAGGAAGTGGGCCTTCTGCTCAGTGGTCCCAACGCCTGGGTTGCTCACAGTTTCGTGATGTTGGTTCTCTGGTGTTAGTTCACTCAGGCCTAGATCCCATAGCCTCTGTGCTCTGGGCCGACTGCTGGGAGGTTCCAACTGCTGGATTCCGCCCCTTTTTTATACTTTGGGCCCTCTGTTGTGAGGCTCCTCCTGCCTGCCTCACTCCAAGCCCCTTGGTGATGTAGGTCCTCTGGTTTGAGGCCACATGTGCCGGTTGCCTCACCTTTTAGGTATGTGACCCCACTGGTGTGAGGACACTCGTGACTGGTTCCCATCCTCTTGTTGATGTGGGCCCTCTGGTGAGAGTTGGACCCTGGCTTGATTCCTCATACTTCTGGGAGGTGGGTCCTCTGCTGTGAGGTCACTCCTGCCTGGCTGGCACACGTCGCCTTGGCCACATGGGCCCTCTGGTTGCAGTTGGAGCGTGCTGGGAGCCTCCTCCCATCGGTGATGAGGGCCCTCTGGCGTCAGGCCCTAACTGCTGGGCTCCCCACATTTTCTGATATGTGCTCACTGGTGCGATGACACTCCTGCCAGGTTCCCATCCCCATGCGGATTTGGGCCTTCTGTTCTGAGGTGCCAACGTGTGGGTTGCTCACAGTGTCAGGATGTGGGCTCTCTGCTGTGAGTTCACTCCGGCATGCATCCCATATCCTCGGTGTTCTGGGCCACCTGCTTGGAGCTTCCAACTGCAGGATTCCTTACCTTTTTTCTTCTATGGGCCGTGTGTTGTGAGACACTTCCTGCCTGCCTCACTCTGAGCCCCTTGTTGTTGTGGGTCTTCTGGTTTGAGGTCACATGTGGTGGGTTTCTCGCCTTTCAATGATGTGGCCCCACTGGGGTCAGAACACTCCTGCCTGGTTCCCATGCCCTTGGGGATGTGGGCCCTCTGGTGAGAGTCTCATCCTGGTTGGGTTCCTAACAGTTACGTAAGGTTGGCCGTCTGCCCTGAGGTCACTCCTGCCTGGCTGGCACACACCGCCTTGGTGACGTCGGCCCTCTGGCCGCAGATGGAGCGTGCTGGGAGCCTTCTCCTCTCGGTGATGAGGACACTCTGGTGTCAGGCCCTAACTGCTGGGTACCCATATTTTCTGATACGTGCTAAGTGGTGAGAGGACACTCCGGCCAGGTTCCCATCCCCATGCGGATTTGGGCCTTCTGTTCTGAGGTGCCAACGGCTGGGTTGCTCACAGTGTCAGGATGTGGGCCCTCTGCTGTGAGTTCAATCCGGCATGGATCCCATAGCCTCGGTGCTCTGGGACAACTGCTTGGAGCTTCCAACTGCGGGATTCCCCACCTTTTTTATTTTATGGGCCCTCTGTTTGAGACACCTCCTGCCTGCCTCACTCTGAGCCCCTTGTTGATAGGGGTCCTCTGGTTTAGGCCATATGTTCTGGGTTCTTCACTTTTCTATGATTTGGCCATACTGGTGTGAGGCCACTCCTGCCTGGTTCTGATCCCCTTGGTGATGTGGGCCCTCTGGTGATTGTCTTATCCTGGCTGGGTTCCTCCCCCTTCTGTGACGTAGGCCCTCTGCTGTGAGGTCACTCCTGCCTGGCTGACGCACGTCACCTTGGCGACGTGGGCCCTCAGTTGGGAGTTGATGCCTGCTAGGAGTCTGCCCCCCTCGGTAATTAGGGCTGTCTGGAGTCAGGCCCTAACTCCTGGGCTCCCAAACTTTTCTGATGTGTGCCCTGTGGTGCGAGTACACTCCTGCCATGTTACCAAACCCATGGGAATGTGGGCCTTCTGTTCTGTGGTCCCAACAGCTGTGTTGTTCACAGTTTCATGATGAGGGCCCTCTGTTGTGAGTTCACACTGGCTGGGATCCCATAGCCTCGCTGTTCCTTGCCGCATGCTAGGAGGTTCCAACTGCGGGATTCCTCACATTTTTTATTCTATGGGTCCTCTGTTTTGAGGGTCCTCCTGCCTGCCTCACTCCCAGCCCCTTGGAGATGTGGGTCGGCTTGTTTGGGCCACATATTCTGGGTTCCTCACCTTTCTATGATTTGGCCACACTGGTGTGAGGCCACTCCTGCCTGCCTTGCTCCCGTTGCCTTGGTGACGTCGGACCTCTGGTGGCAGTTGGACCCTTCTTGTACGCTCCTCTCCAAGGTGATGAGGGCCCTCTTGCGTCAGGCCCTAACTGCTGGGCTCCGCACATTTTCTGATGTGAGCCCACTGGTGCAATGTTACTCCTTCCAGGTTCCCATCCCCATGCGGATTTGGGACTTCTGTTCTGAGGTGCCAACGGCTGGGTTGCTCCCAGTGTCAGGATGTGGGCCCTCTGCTGTGAGTTCACTCCGGCATGCATCCCAGAGCCTCGGTGCTCTGGGCCACCTGCTTGGAGCTTCCAACTGCAGGATTCCTTACCTTTATTCTTCTATGGGCCGTGTGTTGTGAGACACTTCCTGCCTCCCTCACTCTGAGCCCCTTGTTGATGTGGGTGTTCTGGATTGAGGCCACATATTGTGGGTTCCTCGCCTTTCAGTGATGTGGCACCACTGTGGTGAGAACACTCCTGCCTGGTTCCCATCCCCTTGGTGATATGGGCCCTCTGGTGAGAGTCTCATCCTGGTTGGGTTCCTCACAGTTCCGTAAGGTTGACCCTCGGCCCTGAGGTCACTCCTGCCTGGCTGGCACACCCCGCCTTGGTGACGTCGGCCCTCTGGCGGCAGTTGGAGCATGCTGGGAGCATTCTCCTCTCGGTGATGAGGACACTCTGGCGTCAGGCCCTAACTCCTGGGCTCCCATACTTTTCTGATGTGTGCCCTCTGGTGGGAGGACACTCCTGTCAGGTTCCCAACCACATGGGAATGTGGGCCTTCTGCTCTGTTGTCCCAACTGCTGGGATGTTCACAGTTTCGTGATGAGGGCCCTCTGTTGTGAGTTCCCACCGGCCGGGATCCCATAGCCTCGCTGTACCTTGCCGCCTGCTGGGAGGTTCCAACTGCGGGATTCCCCACCTTTTGTATTTTATGGGCCCTCTGTTTGAGACACCTACTGCCTGCCTCACTCTGAGCCCCTTGTTGATGTGGGTCCTCTGGTTTAGGCCATATGTTCTGGTTTCTTCACTTTTCTATGATTTGGCCATACTGGTTTGAGGCCACTCCTGCCTGGTTCTGATCCCCTTGGTGATGTGGGCCCTCTGGTGGGAGTCTTATCCTGGCTGGGTTCCTCCCCCTTCTGTGACGTAGGCCCTTGGCTGTGAGGTCATTCCTGCCTGGCTGTCACACGTCACATTGGTGACGTGTGCCCTCAGTTGAGAGTTGGTGCCTGCTAGGAGTCTGCTCCCCTTTGTAATTAGGGCCGTTTGGCGTCAGGCCCTAACTCCTGGGCTCCCAAAATTTTCTGATGTGTGCCCTGTGGTGCGAGTACACTCCTGCCAGGATGCCAACCCCATGGGAATGTGGGCCTTCTGTTCTGTGGTCCCAACAGCTGTGTTGTTCACAGTTTAATGATGAGGGCCCTCTGTTGTGAGTTCACACTGGCTGGGAACCCATAGCCTCGCTGCTCCTTGCCGCATGCTAGGAGGTTCCAACTGCGGGATTCCTCACTTTTTTATTCTATGGGTCCTCTGTTTTCTGGCTCCTCCTTCCTGCCTCACTTCCAGCCCCTTGGAGATGTGGGTCCTCTTGTTTAGGCCACATGTTCTGGGTTCCTCACCTTTCTATTATTTGGCCACACTGGTGTGAGGCCACTCCTGCCTGGATCCGATCCCCTTGGTGATGTGGACCCTCTGGTGAGAGGCTGATCCTGGCTGGGTGCCTCACCCTTCTGTGAGGTGGGCCCTCTGACATGAGGTCACTCCTGCCTGGGTGGCACACGTCGCCTTGGTGACATGGGCCCTCTGTTGGCCATTGGAGTGTGTTGGGAGCCTCCTCCCCTCTTTAATGAGGGCCCTGGATAAAACGCATATGCCCTTCTTGGCCAAGTGCATCATTGTCGACGTACTGCCTCTTTTCCTATGCTTTAAATGCAATTACTGTCTACCTCCTGAAATCGGTTTCCTTCAATTCTGCCCCACTTTCAAGTCTGCTTTGCAGCCTTACTTCAATATATTTTTGGAAGATAGCTGCAATTGATAACTGCAGGTTTGTGAATGACAGTGCCCCTGAGCTCTTTTTTTCAACTAGCTTTCTTTTGAGCTGGCCGCAAAACTGCAGGATTGCTTCAGGCCCTAATCTTGTTCTGGCATGGCACGCTGAGCCTTTGGTTCATTCCTCTTCCTGGTGGGAAATGAGAGTTAAATTTGCCCGTGCAGACAGCTACAGCTACTCTCTCATTAGTTCTCCCTATTCCTGTTCATCTTGCGCAGAAATTGCAAACTGTGCCAAACAGGAGATAAAGGCACTGACTGTCCAACTGGGGAAACTGTTAGTAAAGGGTCTGGAATTGTGAACCCGAGAAAAAGCGGACGAAAACGGACATGCATTTGAAAACGTTTCCCGGTCACATGGTGCACCATACTGTGGGATTCCCATGCATGTTTTAGCTGAAGGAAGAATCCCTTAAACCTGGAGAGCTGGGACCCATGGAACGGGTACCATGCAGTATGACTTCAAAGGGTCTGCATTTGCTCATCGAACCTCACCAATACTATCATCCCGAAGTGTCCAACCTTATGTCTCACTCAGCTCTGGGTGTAGATGAGGTAAATCCAGGTTGCATCACAAGCACTGAATGAATTATTTAAGAATTGCTCTCTATTTCACTGTCATTGTGTTTTGTTTTTGTAATTAATTTTGATAATGGGATTTATCGGATTTTCTCTGCTGCATTCATGCAGCTGTACAAACGCTTGATTCTCTTATGGAGACATATAAATCCATGGGTTTGAAGATTCTTACTAGTAAGGTGTATTGCTTGGCGTTGAATATGGGGTGTATAGTCCATCTCGTTGAGCAAGGGGTAGGTCTTGACTATTACATATTTGACTTATGCAATGGTATCTGTGCTAATTTCTATCTCTGGTTTTATGCAGCACCCCAACTCATCTTCCCCCTTAAGCAAACATAAGTTGGTTTTCTAAATTTGAGACCCTGTTCTGTTTTGTAATTCAGTTCATGTGTAGCCAAGATTACATTCCGTGTATTAGTGATATCTTATGATGTTTCATTTTCTGTGTGACTTATTTCACTTAGAATCATCGTACCTGAATCCACTCATTATGCCACGACGTGCCTGATGACATAGATTTCAGTGGTGAGTGATATTCCATTGTACGTACGTACCACAACTTCTTTAACCATTTTTCGCTTTGTGGAATATTTAACTTTTACCGTAGACGAGGTTCTTGTAAACAGAGCCGTCTGAAACTTTGGGGTTACTGTGTGTTTTTGATTTTAATTTCCCTAAGCTATAGGACCATAAGTGGAAGTGCCGTAGGCTCCGTTGCTTTATTTTTTAGGTGTTTCAGGAAACACCATACACTTCTCCAGAGTGGCTATTGGCAATTTACATCCCACCCGTCAGCATAACAAGGCTCCCTGTTCTCCATTGCCTGTGCTGCATTTCTGGATTTTACACTTTTTTCAGATGGCCCTTTTGACTGTGGGGCAGTGAGACTACCTTGTAGTGCAGATTTCTTTAACATGCTTGCTTGGTTGGCTAAAAAGGGCGTATGCGTTTTTTCCTGTTTATATTCAGGAAAAAACGCATACACCCTTTTTGGCCAAGTGCATCATTGTCGACGTTCTGCCTCTTTTCCAATGCTTGAAATGCAATCCATGTCTACGCCCTTAAATCGTTTTCCTGCAATTCTGCCCCGCTTTCAAGTCCTCTTTGCAGCCTTCCTGCAATATATTTTTGGACGATAGCTGTCATTTATAACTCTGCAGGTTTGTGAATTACAGTGTCAATGAGCTCTTTTTCTTCAAATCGATTTCTTGTGAGCTGGCCGCAAACCCGCAGGATTGCTTCAGGCCCTAATCTGGTTCCGGCATGGCATGCTGAGCGTATGGTTAATTCCACTTCCTGGTGGGAAATGATCGTTAAATTTGCCCGTGCAGACACCTACAGCTAGTCTCTCATTGGTTCTCCCTATTCCTGTTCATCTTACTCAGAAATTGCAAACTGTGCCAAACAGCAGGTTAAAGGCACTGACTCTCCATGTGGGGAGAGTGTTAGTAAGGGGCCTGGAATTGGGAACCCCACTAAAAGGGGACGGAAATTGACATTCATTTGAAAACGTTTCCCGGTCACACGGTGCACCATACTGTGGGTTTCCCATGCATGTTTTAGCTGAAGGAAGAATCGCTAAAACCTGGAGAGTTGGGACCCATGGAATGGGTACCATGCAGTGTGACTTCAAATGGTCTGCATTTGCTCATCGAACCTCACCAATGCTATCAGCCCGAAGTGTCCAACCTTATGTCTCACACAGCTCTGGGTGTAGATGAGGTAAATCCAGGTTGCATCACAAGCCCTGAATGAATTATTTAAGAATTGCTCTCTATTTCACTGTCATTGTGTTTTGTTTTTGTAATTCATTTTGATAATGGGATTTATCGGATTTTCTCTGCTGCCTTCATGCAGCTGTACACATGCATGATTCTCTTATGGAGACATATAAATCCATGGGTTTGAAGATTATTACTAGTCAGGTGTATTCCTAGGGGTTGAATATAGGGTGTTTAGCCCATTTCGTTGATCAAGGGGTAGGTCTTGACTATTACATATTTCACTTATGGAATGGTATCTCTGCTAATTTCTATCTCTGGTTTTATGCAGCACCCCAACTCACCTTTCCCCTTAAGCAAACATAAGTTGGTTTTCTAAATTTGAGACCCTGTTCTGTTTTGTAATTCAGTTCATGTGTAGCCAAGATTACATTCCGTGTATTAGTGATATCTTATGATGTTTCATTTTCTGTGTGACTTACTTCACTTAGAATCATCGTACCTGAATCCACTCATTATGCCGCGACGGGCCTGATGACATAGATTTCATTGGTGAATGATATTCCATTGTACGTACGTACCACAACTTCTTTATCCATTTTTCGCTTTCTGGGATATTTAACTTGTACCGTAGACGAGGTTCTTGTAAACAGAGCCGTCTGAAACTTTGGGGTGGCTGTGTGTTTTTGATTTTAATTTCCCTAAGATATAGGACCATAACTGGAAGTGCCATAGGCTCCGTTGCTTTGTTTTTTAGGTTTTCAGGAAACACCATACACTTCTCCAGATTGGCTCTTGGCAATTTACATCCCACACATCAGCATAACAAGGCTCCCTGTTCTCCATGGCCTGTGCTGCATTTCTGGATTTTACACTTTTTTCAGATGGCCCTTTGGACCGGGGGGCAGTGAGACTTCACTGTAGTGCAGATTTTTTTTACATGCTTGCTTGGTTGGCCAAAAAGTGCGTATGCGTTTTTTCCTGAATATATTCAGGAAAATACACATACGCCCTTTTTGGCCAAGTGCATCATTGTCGACGTTCTGCCTCCTTTCCTATGCTTTAAATGCAATTCCAGTCTACCCCCTGAAATCGTTTTCCTGCAATTCTGCCCCGCTTTCAAGTCCTCTTCGCAGCCTTCCTGCAATATATTTTTGGACGATAGCTGTCATTTATAACTCTGCAGGTTTGTGAATTACAGTGTCAATGAGCTCTTTTTCTTCAAATCGATTTCTTGTGAGCTGGCCGCAAACCCGCAGGATTGCTTCAGGCCCTAATCTGGTTCCGGCATGGCATGCTGAGCGTATGGTTAATTCCACTTCCTGGTGGGAAATGAGCGTTAAATTTGCCCGTGCAGACACCTACAGCTAGTCTCTCATTGGTTCTCCCTATTCCTGTTCATCTTACTCAGAAATTGCAAACTGTGCCAAACAGCAGGTTAAAGGCACTGACTCTCCATGTGGGGAGAGTGTTAGTAAGGGGCCTGGAATTGGGAACCCCACTAAAAGGGGACGGAAATTGACATTCATTTGAAAACGTTTCCCGGTCACACGGTGCACCATACTGTGGGTTTCCCATGCATGTTTTAGCTGAAGGAAGAATCGCTAAAACCTGGAGAGTTGGGACCCATGGAATGGGTACCATGCAGTGTGAATTCAAATGGTCTGCATTTGCTCATCGAACCTCACCAATGCTATCAGCCCGAAGTGTCCAACCTTATGTCTCACACAGCTCTGGGTGTAGATGAGGTAAATCCAGGTTGCATCACAAGCCCTGAATGAATTATTTAAGAATTGCTCTCTATTTCACTGTCATTGTGTTTTGTTTTTGTAATTCATTTTGATAATGGGATTTATCGGATTTTCTCTGCTGCCTTCATGCAGCTGTACACATGCATGATTCTCTTATGGAGACATATAAATCCATGGGTTTGAAGATTATTACTAGTCAGGTGTATTCCTAGGGGTTGAATATAGGGTGTTTAGCCCATTTCGTTGATCAAGGGGTAGGTCTTGACTATTACATATTTCACTTATGGAATGGTATCTCTGCTAATTTCTATCTCTGGTTTTATGCAGCACCCCAACTCACCTTTCCCCTTAAGCAAACATAAGTTGGTTTTCTAAATTTGAGACCCTGTTCTGTTTTGTAATTCAGTTCATGTGTAGCCAAGATTACATTCCGTGTATTAGTGATATCTTATGATGTTTCATTTTCTGTGTGACTTACTTCACTTAGAATCATCGTACCTGAATCCACTCATTATGCCGCGACGGGCCTGATGACATAGATTTCATTGGTGAATGATATTCCATTGTACGTACGTACCACAACTTCTTTATCCATTTTTCGCTTTCTGGGATATTTAACTTGTACCGTAGACGAGGTTCTTGTAAACAGAGCCGTCTGAAACTTTGGGGTGGCTGTGTGTTTTTGATTTTAATTTCCCTAAGATATAGGACCATAACTGGAAGTGCCATAGGCTCCGTTGCTTTGTTTTTTAGGTTTTCAGGAAACACCATACACTTCTCCAGATTGGCTCTTGGCAATTTACATCCCACACATCAGCATAACAAGGCTCCCTGTTCTCCATGGCCTGTGCTGCATTTCTGGATTTTACACTTTTTTCAGATGGCCCTTTGGACCGGGGGGCAGTGAGACTTCACTGTAGTGCAGATTTTTTTTACATGCTTGCTTGGTTGGCCAAAAAGTGCGTATGCGTTTTTTCCTGAATATATTCAGGAAAATACACATACGCCCTTTTTGGCCAAGTGCATCATTGTCGACGTTCTGCCTCCTTTCCTATGCTTTAAATGCAATTCCAGTCTACCCCCTGAAATCGTTTTCCTGCAATTCTGCCCCGCTTTCAAGTCCTCTTCGCAGCCTTCCTGCAATATATTTTTGGACGATAGCTGTCATTTATAACTCTGCAGGTTTGTGAATTACAGTGTCAATGAGCTCTTTTTCTTCAAATCGATTTCTTGTGAGCTGGCCGCAAACCCGCAGGATTGCTTCAGGCCCTAATCTGGTTCCGGCATGGCATGCTGAGCGTATGGTTAATTCCACTTCCTGGTGGGAAATGAGCGTTAAATTTGCCCGTGCAGACACCTACAGCTAGTCTCTCATTGGTTCTCCCTATTCCTGTTCATCTTACTCAGAAATTGCAAACTGTGCCAAACAGCAGGTTAAAGGCACTGACTCTCCATGTGGGGAGAGTGTTAGTAAGGGGCCTGGAATTGGGAACCCCACTAAAAGGGGACGGAAATTGACATTCATTTGAAAACGTTTCCCGGTCACACGGTGCACCATACTGTGGGTTTCCCATGCATGTTTTAGCTGAAGGAAGAATCGCTAAAACCTGGAGAGTTGGGACCCATGGAATGGGTACCATGCAGTGTGACTTCAAATGGTCTGCATTTGCTCATCGAACCTCACCAATGCTATCAGCCCGAAGTGTCCAACCTTATGTCTCACACAGCTCTGGGTGTAGATGAGGTAAATCCAGGTTGCATCACAAGCCCTGAATGAATTATTTAAGAATTGCTCTCTATTTCACTGTCATTGTGTTTTGTTTTTGTAATTCATTTTGATAATGGGATTTATCGGATTTTCTCTGCTGCCTTCATGCAGCTGTACACATGCATGATTCTCTTATGGAGACATATAAATCCATGGGTTTGAAGATTATTACTAGTCAGGTGTATTCCTAGGGGTTGAATATAGGGTGTTTAGCCCATTTCGTTGATCAAGGGGTAGGTCTTGACTATTACATATTTCACTTATGGAATGGTATCTCTGCTAATTTCTATCTCTGGTTTTATGCAGCACCCCAACTCACCTTTCCCCTTAAGCAAACATAAGTTGGTTTTCTAAATTTGAGACCCTGTTCTGTTTTGTAATTCAGTTCATGTGTAGCCAAGATTACATTCCGTGTATTAGTGATATCTTATGATGTTTCATTTTCTGTGTGACTTACTTCACTTAGAATCATCGTACCTGAATCCACTCATTATGCCGCGACGGGCCTGATGACATAGATTTCATTGGTGAATGATATTCCATTGTACGTACGTACCACAACTTCTTTATCCATTTTTCGCTTTCTGGGATATTTAACTTGTACCGTAGACGAGGTTCTTGTAAACAGAGCCGTCTGAAACTTTGGGGTGGCTGTGTGTTTTTGATTTTAATTTCCCTAAGATATAGGACCATAACTGGAAGTGCCATAGGCTCCGTTGCTTTGTTTTTTAGGTTTTCAGGAAACACCATACACTTCTCCAGATTGGCTCTTGGCAATTTACATCCCACACATCAGCATAACAAGGCTCCCTGTTCTCCATGGCCTGTGCTGCATTTCTGGATTTTACACTTTTTTCAGATGGCCCTTTGGACCGGGGGGCAGTGAGACTTCACTGTAGTGCAGATTTTTTTTACATGCTTGCTTGGTTGGCCAAAAAGTGCGTATGCGTTTTTTCCTGAATATATTCAGGAAAATACACATACGCCCTTTTTGGCCAAGTGCATCATTGTCGACGTTCTGCCTCCTTTCCTATGCTTTAAATGCAATTCCAGTCTACTCCCTGAAATCGTTTTCCTGCAATTCTGCCCCGCTTTCAAGTCCTCTTCGCAGCCTTCCTTCAATATAGTTTTGCACGATAGCTGTCATTTATAACTCTGCAGGTTTGTGAATTACAGTGCCCATGATCTCCTTTCATCAAATCGCTTCCTTGTGTGCTGGCCGCAAACCCGCAGGATTGCTTCAGGCCCTAATCTGGTTCCGGAATGGCATGCTGAGCCTTTGGTTAAATCCTCTTCCTGGTTGGAAATGAGCGTTAAATTTGCCTGTGCAGACACCTACAGCTAGTCTCTCATTGGTTCTCCCTATTCCTGTTCATCTTGCACAGAATTTGCAAAATGTGCCAAACAGGAGGTTAAAGGCACTGACTCTCCAAGTGGGGAGTGTTAGTAAAGGGTCTGGAATTGTGAACCCGAGTAAAAGGGAACGAAACCTGAGATGCATTTGAAAACGTTTCCCTGTCACACGGTGCACCATACTGTGGGTTTCCCCTGCATGTTTTAGCTGAAGGAAGAATCGTTAAAACCTGGAGAGTTGGGACCCATGGAATGGGTCCCATGCAGTATGACTTCAAAGGGTCTGCATTTGCTCATTGAACCTCACCAATGCTATCAGCCCGAAGTGTCCAACCTTATGTCTCACTCAGCTCTGGGTGTAGATGAGGTAAATCCAGGTTGCATCACAAGCCCTGAATGAATTATTGAAGAATTGCTCTCTATTTCACTGTCATTGTGTTTTGTTTTTGTAATTCATTTTGATAATGGGATTTATCGGATTTTCTCTGCTGCCTTCATTCAGCTGTACACACGCTTGATTCTCTTATGGAGACATATAAATCCATGGGTTTGAAGATTCTTACTAGCCAGGTGTATTCCTAGGCGTTGAATATAAGGTGTTTAGTGCATTTCGTTGAGCAAGGAGTAGGTCTTGTCTATTACGTATTTGGCTTATGGAACGGTATCTGTGCTAATTTCAATCTCTGTTTTTATGCAGCACCCCAACTCACCTTTCCCCATAAGCAAGCATAAGTTGGTTTTCTAAATTTGAGACCCTGTTCTGTTTTGTATTTCAGTTCATGTGTAGCCAAGTGTACATTCCGTTTATTAGTGACATCTTATGAGGTTTCTTTATCTGTGTGATTTATTTCACTTAGAGACATCGTACCTGAATCCAGTCCTTATGCTGCTTTGGGCCTGATGACATAGATTTCCTTGCTGAGTGATATTCCATTTTACGTAAGTACTACAACTTCTTTATCCCTTTTTTGCTCTCTGCGATATTTAACTTGTAGGGTAGATAAGGTTCTAAACAGAGCTGTCCCAAAGTTTGTGGTGGCTGCGTCTTTCTGATTTTAATTTCTCTAAGCTAAAAGACCATATGTGGAAGTGCACTGGGCTCAGTTCCTTTCTTTTTTAGGTGTTTCAGGAAACGCCATACACTTCTCCAGAGTGGCTGTTGGCAATTTACATCCCACCCATCAGCATAACAATGCTCCGTTTTCTCCATGGCCTGTCCTGTCTTTCTGGATTTTACAGTTTTTTCAGATGGCCCTTATGACCAGGGGGAAGTGAGACTTCATTGTAGTGCAGATTTCCTTTGCAAGCTTGCTTGGTTGGCCAAAAAGCGTGTATGCGTTTTTTCCCGACTATATTCAGGTAAAATCGAATAAGCCCTTTTTAGCCAAGTGCATCATTGTCAACGTTCTGCCTCTTTTCCTATGCTTTAAATGCATTTTCAGTCTAACTCCTGATATCGGTTTCCTGCAATTCTGCCCCACTTTCAAGTCCTCTTCGCGTCCTTACTTCAATATATTTTTGGACAATAGCTGTCATTTATAACTCTGCATGTTTGTGAATTACAGTGCCCCTGAGCTCGTTTCTTCAACTCTTTTTCTTTTGAGCTGGCTGCAAAACCATAGGATTGCTTCTGGCCCTAATCTTATTCCGGCATTGCACGCTGACCGTTTGTTTAACTCTCCTTCCTGGTGGGAAATGAGCATTACATTTGCCCATGCAGACACCTACAGCTAATCTCTCATTGGTTCTCCCTATTCCTGTACATCTTCTGCGTAAATTGCAAACTGAGCTAGACAGGAGGTTAAAGACACTGACTCTCCAAGTGGGGAGAGTGTTAGTAAAGCGTCTGGAATGGTGAACCCAAGTACCAGGGGACGAAAACTGAGATGCATTTAAAAACGTTTCCCAATCACACGGTGGACCATACACTGGGTTTCCCATGCACGTTTTAGCTGAAGGAAGAATCCCTTAAACCTGGAGAGTTGAAACCCATGGAATGGGTAAAATGCTGTATGACTTCAAATGGTCTGCATTTGCTCACAGAACCTCACCAATGCTATCAGCTCGAAGTGTCCAGCCTTATGTCTCATCCAGCTGTGGGTGTAGATGTGTTAAATCCAGGTTGCATCACAAGCCCTGAAAGAATTTTTTAAGAATTGCTCTCTATTTCACTGCCATTTTGTTATGTTTTTGAAATTTATTTTGAAAATGTGATTTAGCTGATTTTCACTGCTGCGTTTATGTCGCTCTACACACGCTTGATTCTCTTACGGAGACATATAAATCCATACGTTTTAAGACTCTTACTAGTCAGGTATATTCCTAGGTGGTGAATATGGGGTGTTGAGTCATTTTGTTGACCAAAAAGTAGGTCTTTTCTATTACATATTTGGCTTATGGAACAGTATCTGTGCTAATTTCAATCTCTGGTTTTATTCAGCACCCGAACTCACCTTTCCCCTTAAGCAAGCATATGTTGGTTTTCTAAATTTGAGGCCCCGTTCTGTTTTGTAGTTCCATTCATGTGTCCCCAAGTTTACATTCCGTGTATTAGTGATATCTTATGTTGCTTTAAATGATATCTTATGATATGTGTCTTTTTCTTTTGAATTATGTGACTTCGAATGATCATACGTAACTCCTCTGGAGTTGTTACAAATGGCCATATTTCATTGATTTCCAGGCTGAGTCATATTCCACTCTACATAAGTACCACATCTCTATCCATTTTTTCCCTCCAGAGACATTTAAGTTATATCCTAGTCGAGGTTCTTTTAAACAGAGAGGCGGTAAACATTGGGGTGCCTGTGTCCTCTCGATTTTTGTTTTTCCCAAGATACACGTCCATGAGTGCAAGTGCCCTGTGCTCTGTAGCTCATTTTTTAGATGCTTTAGTAAACACAATACACTTCTCCAGAGTGACCGTTGGCAATATACATTTCCACTATAAGCCTCACAGGGCTCCCTTTTCTCCTTTCCTGTCCTGCATTTCTGGTGTTTACACTTTATGAGGACGGCTCTTCTGACTGATGTGAAGTGATATCTTTTGTAGTATTGATTTCCAGTGCCCACCTGTTTGGTTGGCTAAAAATGTGTGTGCCCTTTTCTTGAATATATACAGAAAGAGACGCATACACCCTTTTTGACCAAGTGCAAAGTTGCAAATGTTCAGCCCCTTTTCTGGTGCTTAATGGCGAGTCCTTTCTACCTCTTCCAATCCCTTTCCTGCCATTCTCCCTTGCTTACAAGTCCTTTTCTCTGACTATCCTCAAGACATTTTTTAGGGATAGATATTTTCAACTCTGCAGTTTCGTGAATTTTAGTGCCCCTGAGTTCCATTTTTTACTTGTGTTTATGGGAACTGGCCACAAAGCAGCGGGATTTCCTCAAGGCCTATTCTGTTTCCATGGGCAACCCTAGCCTTTGGTCAATTCGTCTTTCTGATTGGAAATTAAAGTGACATGTGGCTGTCCGAGCACCTAGGACTTGTCTCTCATTGTTCCTCCTCCTTCTGCTTCATCCTCTGGACAAATTCCAAACTGTATGCAACAGGATGTTGACAGTGCTGACATCTCCAAGTGGGGAGACTGTTAGTAAAGACGCCGGAGTGGTGAACCCGAGCACCAGGAGATGAGGAGATGAGATGCCTTTTCCAAACTCTTCCCGATCAGACGGTATACCATCCTCTGGGTGTGACAGGCATGTTTTAGCTGTAGGAAGGATCCCATTCATGTGAGGAGACCACCAGGGCTTTTTCAAAATCAGTGTCTCTCCGCAACCCAAACTGGGGAATTTTTTAAGCTACGGCTACAAATATGTTCATTAAGGGCCTTGGGAAGTAGGCAGAGTCCAAACTTTAGATGATTGAAGTCTTCAGGGTCAGAAGCACTCACCAACGGCTTCCCTTAGGTTCCATTTTAACTGTCATTGATAGATGATGTCAATAAAAATATCTATTCTTTTTCAGATTATTTCCCCTTATAGGTTATTGCAAAATATTGAGTGTAGTTCCCTGTGCTATACAGTAGTTCCTTGTTGATGATTGATTATATACATAGCAGTGTGTATGTGTTAATCCCAAACTGTTAATTTATCCCTCCTCCCACCTTTCCTCTTTGGTAATCATAAATTATAAGATTTTATACTTCTCAGAAATGGGGGAGCTGAAAGAGAGGTATCATTTTCAATGGAAAAGCATTTAAAACAAGATTGAAGCTTTAACCAAGATTATTAGATGTACATCCTTGGAAAGAAATCATTTCGTTTCTCTAATATTGACCTGACAAATAAGACAAACCTTTTCAGTGAACTTGCTTATAATAAAGTGATGGAAATATCAAATGGAAGTGTTAGAAACATCTTATTTTACCCGAGCCTTATACACTGTTCTATGTTAATTACAGTTTGGCTCACACATCTGTTCATTGAAGTTACAAGGTTCTCAATTTCTGTTACTGATCCTCCAGAGTGGACCCCAAGTGTCCCCCTGCCCGGTGTCATTGGAGCCAACAGATCGAGACTGAGTTTGGTTCAGAAGCAAAGGAAACTTTATATTTTGATCAGAGAATGGAGAGGTGAGAGCATGTGCTACCCTGTGGGCTGTGGGCTGGGCTGCTGTGTAGAGATCCTGTCAGAGTCAGTGGGAGGGAGGGGGCAGAGCTCTCTCGAGGGCCCGGTTGGCTGCAGCTCAGGCTCTATATCACGGAGTCTGCCCTGGGCCCCAGGATCTGATGTGTCGACCCAGCCATTCTGCACTAGAAAATCTGGTCTGAAGTGCCAGGTGTGGAACCTCTGTATGCGGGACCCTAGGAGCACGTGAAATTAGACAAAGCACAAAGGATAAAAAAGTTAGACTTTATTTTATTGCCCAGATTCTATTTTTATCTCCCAGGGATTTTTAAGGGGCTTTGCCTGGGACAAACCCCGCTTCTGCCTTTTGTCCCCTTCCTCATTCTTGGAGTGCTGAGGGTGCAGAACCTTCTTCTGTAACTGCTGAGTGCTGAGTTAAGAGCACTCATACTCGTGGGCGAGGGTCAGAACTTCTCCCCAGCAGCCTCCAGGTGACGTTGATTGTCCCCAGGGCTGCTGCCTCCCTGCTCGTCCGCCTGAGCACCAGTATTGGAAGTGTTATAGATTCTAATGACCGTTAAGGGTCCAGGAAGGAGATGTGCAGTGATGCTGTGAGGTCCAGTTTCACCCCGCCCCACATTTATTTGGCCACCTTAGGCTGACCGTTTCTGCCAGCCTAGATGCTCTGACCAGTAGTCTGCGCTTTCTTCAATTAGGCCCCTGAATTAACGTAAAAAAGCACCAGGTGTCAGGACCCTGCCCGCTCAACTCCCAGACAGCCCAGGGTCAGTGGTGATGAAGGACCATGATGGCCACTGAGTCAACAGCCTTTTGAAGTAAACAGGAGTCCAGCCGGTCTTATTGGCCACCATCATCACGGTGTTTCTAGGCTTTTCTATGGTGACAGCGTGATATTCGGTTCCCCCGCCAAGATTATTAGCTCCCCTCTGGGTGCAGTAAGTCCTGCAAGCAGTAGTCTACTCTTTTGGGACACACTCTTGTTGTTTTATGAGAGAAACTCCAGGTCAAGTGATGGTCACATGAGTTGTCATGTTGCCCCATTGCCCCTGGTTATCTCTCTGGAGGTTGGAGTTGGAGGGCCTCCTCACTCGAGGTCAGTGTGCCCACGGAGCAAACCCTGCAACTTCAGGGCATGGTTGGGGGTTAGGATCACCACGTGGGGTCCTTTTCCCTTAAGAGGGAGGTGGCCTTTTGGGCTGCTGATTTCCAGGTTTTTAGATACCGCCAGTATCTTGGGCAGATGTGACGGTGGGCCAAGCTCCATGGTGACCGTAGTTTATCCTACCTATATGGCATTCTTGCATTGTTCCATTTCAAGTGGTCTCAGTTTTTGCACTAATACTCCAATGGCGATTCACCTTTCACCAGGAATGTAAAGGTCAAAGGGTTTAGCTAAATTAGGGAGTTCCAGGGCAAGGGTCTGAATTGACTGCTCTTTCCATTCTTGAAAGGCCACTTCTGGATTCTATTCAAAAGGATCATCATCTTTTCCTTTCAGTGTTTCATATAGAGGCCCAGCTAGTAGACTGTAGTTAGGGATCCAGAAGCAGCAAACCCTGGCCTCCCCAGGAACCCCTAAGCTGTCTTCTAGTTTTAGAAAGGGGTAAGGCTATAAATTGTTTCTTCCCTTTCCTGGGATGTGCTTCTCCGACCTTCTGTGAGAATGAAGCCCAGGCAGGTCACCGTAGTCTGTGATATTTGAGCTTTTTCTTGGACAACTTCTATCCTCTATTGGCTTGGTAGTTCAGAGGTCTCCTTAGTAGGGCTGGCGATCAGAATGTCGTCTGCATATTGAAGGAGTGTTTCCTTTTCCAGAGGTAGAGCTTTTAGGTCTTTAGCTGAGCTTTCCCCAAAGGTGGTGTGGGAATTTTTGAACCCTTGGGGCAAGACGGCCCGGAAGTATTGTTTTAGTTGTATGTTGAGTCCTGCCACTCACAAGCCAAAATTTTTTGTGACTCTCGGACTAATGGAATACAAAAGAAGGCATCATTCAAGACTAATACAGAATACCAAGTCCTGGTGGTTGGTAGAATGACCAGCAGGGTGTAGGATTTAGGAACTACTGGAGGTATATCCTCGGTGGCTTCACTGACTGTCCTGACATCCTTTACCAGGACTCCAGCAGCCCATGGGGCTCTCGAGGTCAGGCCAATCCCAGGATATGAAGCTCACCTGGGCAGGTACCCCACCCCCACGCCAGCCCACGGGGCTCTCGTGTTCAGGCCCCTCCCAGGATATGGGGTTCCCTGCGCAGGTCCCCTGCAGCCCATGGGGCTCTCGTGGTCAGGCCCCTCCCAGGATACAGAGCTACCCTTGCAGGTACCGTGGCAAGGCTGGGCACACGGGAACCGTGCACATAGCCCACATTGCAGAGCACTCCCAGCTCACCTGTCGCTCAGATCTGACACAGAGCACCTCAGAGCAGGACTTGAACTAACAAATAGCACCTCCGTCAGGTCTGTGACCCTGGGCATCACTCTGTGCGGCCTCCCTCCACCTGGTCTTCCAGAGACTTCCACTGCACCCGGGGCACCAGGCCTCTGTCTCCACCCACCACCCACCCCTCCTCTCCCTGACTCCTGGGGTCCTCTCATTAGGAGAGGGTTTTCTTGAAGTTGTCTCCCACTCATGGGCCAGTTAAAATGATTAGAAAACAAGCCGGAGCTACAACCCCTTGTCTATCCTGACTCTCAAGAGCCCACACCTGTTCCTTGGACCTGGCTGATTCAGCAATTTCCATTTTCTGCAATTGTGAGACCCTGAGGGGTGATGATTGGCTGACCTGGGCAGCCTGACCGTGCCGGCCAGCCCTCCCCAGGTGTGCCTGGGTTGAGATCGATATAAACACACATATAAAATGGCTGTGCCTGACGCCATTTTCTCTGCCCTGTCAACAGTCTCGGGGCTGGGCTGGTGGGACGGAGTGAGAGGCCACGGCTTTGTGGGTGGCCCAGTGTGAGTGGGGTTCTGCTGGACTTTCTGCAGCAGTTGCCAAGATGCCACCTGCTAAAGAAGAGGATGTGACACGCATACCTGCCGCTGGAATTTCTTCCTGGGCAGAGGTGAGGAAGGAAGAAAGCAGTGGGGGCGAGGACAGGAGGGGTATCTCAGGCAGGGAAATGGAAAGCTTCCAGAAGAGCACCCAGGGCCAGGGCCATCCTGGCTGGCCTGCAGGCACCAAGTCGGCCGGCATGCTGTCACTCGTGTGGCTCCATGGCCCTTCCTCTAGGCTTTCAAGTCCTTGTACATATTCAGGTGTTTTACCTGGGAAGGGTGGGAACATTTCAGCAGCAGCTGGCCTGGGGTTCGGCCCACGTTTACTCACAGATGCCTCGGCATGGTCCCCCAGCTTTGCAAAGAGGACGCTTGTTGCGTGGGGCCTGCTGGCTGAATGGGAGATGATTCCCCACCACTGACCAACTTCAGAATGGTTTACAACTGGAGCAAGTGCCCTGATACGGTTTTCCTCTGTGTAAATGGTGGGTTCTGATTTTTTTTCTTTTTTCCGTTTTTGGTTCAAGGTAGATTTTATTCCTCTTTTTTGTATTTACAGATATAAGCATGGAAATAATTTATTCATATTAATACATGTATGTGAAGGGAAGAATATTTTTTCTGTTTTACTTTTTTTAATTTTATTTTTTTAATTTTGAATTTTATTTTATTTTTTATACAGCAGGTTCTTATTGGTTATCTATTTTATACATATAAATGTATACATGCCAATCCCAATCTCTCAACTCCTCCCACCACCACCCCCCCAACCGCTCTCCCCCCTTGGTGTCCATACGTTTGTTGTCTACATCTGTTGCTCTATTTCTGTCTTGCAAAACGGTTCATCTGTACAATTTTTCTAGGTTCCACATATATGCATTAATATACAAGATTTGTTTTGTTTTTCTCTTTCTGACTTACTTCACTCTGTATGACAGTCTCTAGATCCATCAACGTCTCTACAAATGATCCAATTTCATTCCTTTTTATGGCTTAGTAATATTCCATTTTATATATGTACCACATCTTTATGCATTCGTCTGTCTGGGCATTTAGGTTGCTTCCATTACCTGGATATTGTAAATAGTGATGCAATGAACATTGCGGTGAATGTCTCTTTTTGATTTTTGGTTTTGTCTGGGTATATGCCCAGTAGTGGGATTGCTGTATCATATGGTAATTCTATTTTTAGTTTTATAAGAAACTCCATAATGTTCTCCACAGTGACTGTATCTATGTACATTCCCAACAATAGTGGAAGAGGGTTCCTTATCTCCACACCCTTTCCAGCATTTGTTGTTTGTAGATTTTCTGATGATGCCCATTCTAACAGGTGTGAGATGATACAGCATGGATGAGTCTATTTCGTTGAGCAAGGAGTAGGTCTTGTCTATTACATATTTGGCTTATGGAAAGGTATCTGTGCTCATTTCAATCTCTGGTTTTATACAGCACCCCAATTCAACTTTCCCCTTAAGCAAGCATAAGTTTTTTAGCTAAATGTGAGACACTGTTCGGTTTTGTAATTCAGTTCATGTGGAGCCAAGTTTACACTCCCTCTATTAGTGATATCTTATGATTACTGTCTTTCTCTGTGTGACATATTTCTCTTAGAGTCATCGTGCTTAAATCCACTCAATTTGCTGCTACAGGCCTGATGACATTGATTTCATTGCTGAGTGATATTCCGTTGTACGTAAGTAGCACAACTTCTTTATCCATTTTTTTCTTTCTGGGATATTTAATTTGTACTGGACTCAAGGTTCTTGTAAACACAGCAGCCCTAAATTTTGTGTTGGCTGTGTCTTGTTGATTTTAATTTTCCTAAGCTATAGGACCATAAGTGGAAGTGCCCTAGGCTCTGTAGCTTTGTTTTTTAGATGTTTCAGGATACACCATAAACATCTCCAGAGTGTCTGTTGGCAATTTACATCCCACCCATCAGCATAACAAGGCTCCCTCTTCTCCATGGCCTGTCCTGTGTTTCTCGTTTTTACACTTTTTTCAGATGGCCCTTTTGACGAATGGGAAAAGAGACTTCATTGTAGTGCGGATTTCCATTGCTCGAGTGCTTGGTTGACCAAAAAGGGCGTATGCGTTTTTTCCTGAATATATTCACGAAAAAATGCATACGCTCTTTTTGTCCAAGTGCATCACTGTCAAAGATCTGCTGCTTTTCATATGCTTTAAATGCAATTCAAATCTACCTCCTGAAATCTGATTCCTGGAATTCTGCCGTGTTTTCAAGTCTTCTTTGCAGCCTTACTTCAATATATTTTTGACAATAGTTGTCATTTATAACTCTGCAGGTTTGTGAATTACAGTGTCCCTGATTTCCTTTCTCAACTCGCTTCCTTGTAAGCTGGCCACAAAACCGCAGGTTTGCTTCAGGCCGTAATCTGGTTCCGGCACGGCACGCTGAGCGTTTGGTTAATTCCTCTTCCTGGTGGGAAATGAGAGTTAAATGTGCCCGTCCAGACACCTGCCTCACTCCCAGCCCATTGGTGATGTGTGTCCTCTGGTTTGAGGCCACATGTGCCAGTTTACTCACCTATTAAAGTTGTGGACCCACTGGTGTGAGGACACTCCTGCCTGGTTCATATCCCCTTGGTGATGTGGGCTGTCTGGTGAGAGTCTGATCCTGGCTGGTTTCGTCAACTTTCTGTGAGGTGGTCCCTCTGCTCTGAGGTTACACCTGCCTGGCTTGTTCCCGTTGCCTTGGAGACGTCGGCCCTCTGGTGGCAGTTGGAGCTTGCTGGGAGTCTCCTCCCCTCGGTGATGAGGGCCCTGTGGCATCAGTCAATAACTGATGGGCTCCCCATTTCTTCTGATGTTTGCCCACTTGTGCGATGACACTCCTGCCGGGTTCCAATCTCCATGTGGATGTGCGCCTTCTGCTGTGAGGTCCCAACGGTTGGGTCGCTCACAGTTTAATGATGAGGGCCCTCTGGTGTGAGTTCATTCCAGAAAGGATCCCATTGCCTCGCTGCTCCTGGCTGCCTGCTGGGACGTTCCAACTGCTGGATTCCTCACATTTTTTGATCTATGGTCCCTGTGTGGTTAGGCTACTCCTGCCTGCCTCACTCTGAGCACCTTGGAGATGTGGTTCCTGTGGTTTAGGCCACATGTTCTGGGTTCCTCACCTTTCCATTATTTGGCCACACTGGTGTGAGGATACTTCTGTCTGGTTCCGATCCCCTTGGTGATGTGGGCCCTCTGGTGAGAGTCTTATCCTGGCTGGGTTCCTCTCCCTTCTGTGACGTTTGCCCTCTGCTGTGAGGTCACTCCTGCCTGGCTGGCGCACGTCACCTTGGCGACGTGGGCCCTCAGTTGGGATTTGGTGCCTGCTGGGAGTTTCCTCCCTTCGGTAATGAGGGCCCTCTGGTGTCTGGCCCTAACTCCTAGGCTCCCAAATTTTTCTGTTGTGTGCCCTGTGGTGCGAGTACACTCCTGCCAGGTTCCCAACCCCATGGAAATGTGGGCCTTCTGCTCTGTGGACACAATGGCTGGGTTGTTCACAGTTTCATGATGAGGGCCCTCTTTTGTGAGTTCACACCGACCTGGAACCCATGGCCTCGCTGCTCCTTGCCACCTGCTGGGACGTTCCAACTGCGGGATTCCTCACCTTTTTTATTCTATGGGCCCTCTGTTTTGAGGCTACTCCTGCCTGCCTCCCTCCCAGACCCTTGGTGATGTGTGTCCTCTGGTTTGAGGCCACGTGTGTTGGGTCCCTCACCTTTCGATGATATGGCCCCAATGGTGTGAGGACACTCCTGCCTGGTTCACATCCCCTTGGTGTTGTGGGCCCTCTGGTGAAAGTCTGATCCTTGCTGGGTCCCTGACCCTTCTTTGAGGTGGGCCCTCTTCTGTGAGGTAACTCCTGCCTGGCTTGCTCACATTGCCTTGGTGACGCCGGCCATCTGGTGGCAGTTGGAGCCTGCTGGGAGCCTCCTCTCCTAGGTGATGAGGGCCCTCTGGCATCAGCCTCTAACTGCTGGGCACCCCACGTTTTCTGACTTAGCCCAGTGATGCCAGGACACTCCTGTAAGGTTCCCATCCCCATGAGGAAGTGGGCCTTCTGCTCAGTGGTCCCAACGCCTGGGTTGCTCACAGTTTCGTGATGTTGGTTCTCTGGTGTTAGTTCACTCAGGCCTAGATCCCATAGCCTCTGTGCTCTGGGCCGACTGCTGGGAGGTTCCAACTGCTGGATTCCGCCCCTTTTTTATACTTTGGGCCCTCTGTTGTGAGGCTCCTCCTGCCTGCCTCACTCCAAGCCCCTTGGTGATGTAGGTCCTCTGGTTTGAGGCCACATGTGCCGGTTGCCTCACCTTTTAGGTATGTGACCCCACTGGTGTGAGGACACTCGTGACTGGTTCCCATCCTCTTGTTGATGTGGGCCCTCTGGTGAGAGTTGGACCCTGGCTTGATTCCTCATACTTCTGGGAGGTGGGTCCTCTGCTGTGAGGTCACTCCTGCCTGGCTGGCACACGTCGCCTTGGCCACATGGGCCCTCTGGTTGCAGTTGGAGCGTGCTGGGAGCCTCCTCCCATCGGTGATGAGGGCCCTCTGGCGTCAGGCCCTAACTGCTGGGCTCCCCACATTTTCTGATATGTGCTCACTGGTGCGATGACACTCCTGCCAGGTTCCCATCCCCATGCGGATTTGGGCCTTCTGTTCTGAGGTGCCAACGTGTGGGTTGCTCACAGTGTCAGGATGTGGGCCCTCTGCTGTGAGTTCACTCCGGCATGCATCCCATATCCTCGGTGTTCTGGGCCACCTGCTTGGAGCTTCCAACTGCAGGATTCCTTACCTTTTTTCTTCTATGGGCCGTGTGTTGTGAGACACTTCCTGCCTGCCTCACTCTGAGCCCCTTGTTGTTGTGGGTCTTCTGGTTTGAGGTCACATGTGGTGGGTTTCTCGCCTTTCAATGATGTGGCCCCACTGGGGTCAGAACACTCCTGCCTGGTTCCCATGCCCTTGGGGATGTGGGCCCTCTGGTGAGAGTCTCATCTTGGTTGGGTTCCTAACAGTTACGTAAGGTTGGCCGTCTGCCCTGAGGTCACTCCTGCCTGGCTGGCACACACCGCCTTGGTGACGTCGGCCCTCTGGCCGCAGATGGAGCGTGCTGGGAGCCTTCTCCTCTCGGTGATGAGGACACTCTGGTGTCAGGCCCTAACTGCTGGGTACCCATATTTTCTGATACGTGCTAAGTGGTGAGAGGACACTCCGGCCAGGTTCCCATCCCCATGCGGATTTGGGCCTTCTGTTCTGAGGTGCCAACGGCTGGGTTGCTCACAGTGTCAGGATGTGGGCCCTCTGCTGTGAGTTCAATCCGGCATGGATCCCATAGCCTCGGTGCTCTGGGACAACTGCTTGGAGCTTCCAACTGCGGGATTCCCCACCTTTTTTATTTTATGGGCCCTCTGTTTGAGACGCCTCCTGCCTGCCTCACTCTGAGCCCCTTGTTGATAGGGGTCCTCTGGTTTAGGCCATATGTTCTGGGTTCTTCACTTTTCTATGATTTGGCCATACTGGTGTGAGGCCACTCCTGCCTGGTTCTGATCCCCTTGGTGATGTGGGCCCTCTGGTGATTGTCTTATCCTGGCTGGGTTCCTCCCCCTTCTGTGACGTAGGCCCTCTGCTGTGAGGTCACTCCTGCCTGGCTGACGCACGTCACCTTGGCGACGTGGGCCCTCAGTTGGGAGTTGATGCCTGCTAGGAGTCTGCCCCCCTCGGTAATTAGGGCTGTCTGGAGTCAGGCCCTAACTCCTGGGCTCCCAAACTTTTCTGATGTGTGCCCTGTGGTGCGAGTACACTCCTGCCATGTTACCAAACCCATGGGAATGTGGGCCTTCTGTTCTGTGGTCCCAACAGCTGTGTTGTTCACAGTTTCATGATGAGGGCCCTCTGTTGTGAGTTCACACTGCCTGGGATCCCATAGCCTCGCTGCTCCTTGCCGCATGCTAGGAGGTTCCAACTGCGGGATTCCTCACATTTTTTATTCTATGGGTCCTCTGTTTTGAGGGTCCTCCTGCCTGCCTCACTCCCAGCCCCTTGGAGATGTGGGTCGGCTTGTTTGGGCCACATATTCTGGGTTCCTCACCTTTCTATGATTTGGCCACACTGGTGTGAGGCCACTCCTGCCTGCCTTGCTCCCGTTGCCTTGGTGACGTCGGACCTCTGGTGGCAGTTGGACCCTTCTTGTACGCTCCTCTCCAAGGTGATGAGGGCCCTCTTGCGTCAGGCCCTAACTGCTGGGCTCCGCACATTTTCTGATGTGAGCCCACTGGTGCAATGTTACTCCTTCCAGGTTCCCATCCCCATGCGGATTTGGGACTTCTGTTCTGAGGTGCCAACGGCTGGGTTGCTCCCAGTGTCAGGATGTGGGCCCTCTGCTGTGAGTTCACTCCAGCATGCATCCCAGAGCCTCGGTGCTCTGGGCCACCTGCTTGGAGCTTCCAACTGCAGGATTCCTTACCTTTATTCTTCTATGGGCCGTGTGTTGTGAGACACTTCCTGCCTCCCTCACTCTGAGCCCCTTGTTGATGTGGGTGTTCTGGATTGAGGCCACATATTGTGGGTTCCTCGCCTTTCAGTGATGTGGCACCACTGTGGTGAGAACACTCCTGCCTGGTTCCCATCCCCTTGGTGATGTGGGCCCTCTGGTGAGAGTCTCATCCTGGTTGGGTTCCTCACAGTTCCGTAAGGTTGACCCTCGGCCCTGAGGTCACTCCTGCCTGGCTGGCACACCCCGCCTTGGTGACGTCGGCCCTCTGGCGGCAGTTGGAGCTTGCTGGGAGCATTCTCCTCTCGGTGATGAGGACACTCTGGCGTCAGGCCCTAACTCCTGGGCTCCCATACTTTTCTGATGTGTGCCCTCTGGTGGGAGGACACTCCTGTCAGGTTCCCAACCACATGGGAATGTGGGCCTTCTGCTCTGTTGTCCCAACTGCTGGGATGTTCACAGTTTCGTGATGAGGGCCCTCTGTTGTGAGTTCCCACCGGCCGGGATCCCATAGCCTCGCTGTACCTTGCCGCCTGCTGGGAGGTTCCAACTGCGGGATTCCCCACCTTTTGTATTTTATGGGCCCTCTGTTTGAGACACCTACTGCCTGCCTCACTCTGAGCCCCTTGTTGATGTGGGTCCTCTGGTTTAGGCCATATGTTCTGGTTTCTTCACTTTTCTATGATTTGGCCATACTGGTTTGAGGCCACTCCTGCCTGGTTCTGATCCCCTTGGTGATGTGGGCCCTCTGGTGGGAGTCTTATCCTGGCTGGGTTCCTCCCCCTTCTGTGACGTAGGCCCTTGGCTGTGAGGTCATTCCTGCCTGGCTGTCACACGTCACATTGGTGACGTGTGCCCTCAGTTGAGAGTTGGTGCCTGCTAGGAGTCTGCTCCCCTTTGTAATTAGGGCCGTTTGGCGTCAGGCCCTAACTCCTGGGCTCCCAAAATTTTCTGATGTGTGCCCTGTGGTGCGAGTACACTCCTGCCAGGATGCCAACCCCATGGGAATGTGGGCCTTCTGTTCTGTGGTCCCAACAGCTGTGTTGTTCACAGTTTCATGATGAGGGCCCTCTGTTGTGAGTTCACACTGGCTGGGAACCCATAGCCTCGCTGCTCCTTGCCGCATGCTAGGAGGTTCCAACTGCGGGATTCCTCACTTTTTTATTCTATGGGTCCTCTGTTTTCTGGCTCCTCCTTCCTGCCTCACTTCCAGCCCCTTGGAGATGTGGGTCCTCTTGTTTAGGCCACATGTTCTGGGTTCCTCACCTTTCTATTATTTGGCCACACTGGTGTGAGGCCACTCCTGCCTGGATCCGATCCCCTTGGTGATGTGGACCCTCTGGTGAGAGGCTGATCCTGGCTGGGTGCCTCACCCTTCTGTGAGGTGGGCCCTCTGACATGAGGTCACTCCTGCCTGGGTGGCACACGTCGCCTTGGTGACATGGGCCCTCTGTTGGCCATTGGAGTGTGTTGGGAGCCTCCTCCCCTCTTTAATGAGGGCCCTGGATAAAACGCATATGCCCTTCTTGGCCAAGTGCATCATTGTCGACGTACTGCCTCTTTTCCTATGCTTTAAATGCAATTACTGTCTACCTCCTGAAATCGGTTTCCTTCAATTCTGCCCCACTTTCAAGTCTGCTTTGCAGCCTTACTTCAATATATTTTTGGAAGATAGCTGTCATTGATAACTGCAGGTTTGTGAATGACAGTGCCCCTGAGCTCTTTTTTTCAACTAGCTTTCTTTTGAGCTGGCCGCAAAACTGCAGGATTGCTTCAGGCCCTAATCTTGTTCCGGCATGGCACGCTGAGCCTTTGGTTCATTCCTCTTCCTGGTGGGAAATGAGAGTTAAATTTGCCCGTGCAGACAGCTACAGCTACTCTCTCATTAGTTCTCCCTATTCCTGTTCATCTTGCGCAGAAATTGCAAACTGTGCCAAACAGGAGATAAAGGCACTGACTGTCCAACTGAGGAAACTGTTAGTAAAGGGTCTGGAATTGTGAACCCGAGAAAAAGCGGACGAAAACGGACATGCATTTGAAAACGTTTCCCGGTCACATGGTGCACCATACTGTGGGATTCCCATGCATGTTTTAGCTGAAGGAAGAATCCCTTAAACCTGGAGAGCTGGGACCCATGGAACGGGTACCATGCAGTATGACTTCAAAGGGTCTGCATTTGCTCATCGAACCTCACCAATACTATCATCCCGAAGTGTCCAACCTTATGTCTCACTCAGCTCTGGGTGTAGATGAGGTAAATCCAGGTTGCATCACAAGCACTGAATGAATTATTTAAGAATTGCTCTCTATTTCACTGTCATTGTGTTTTGTTTTTGTAATTAATTTTGATAATGGGATTTATCGGATTTTCTCTGCTGCATTCATGCAGCTGTACAAACGCTTGATTCTCTTATGGAGACATATAAATCCATGGGTTTGAAGATTCTTACTAGTAAGGTGTATTGCTTGGCGTTGAATATGGGGTGTATAGTCCATCTCGTTGAGCAAGGGGTAGGTCTTGACTATTACATATTTGACTTATGCAATGGTATCTGTGCTAATTTCTATCTCTGGTTTTATGCAGCACCCCAACTCATCTTCCCCCTTAAGCAAACATAAGTTGGTTTTCTAAATTTGAGACCCTGTTCTGTTTTGTAATTCAGTTCATGTGTAGCCAAGATTACATTCCGTGTATTAGTGATATCTTATGAGGTTTCATTTTCTGTGTGACTTATTTCACTTAGAATCATCGTACCTGAATCCACTCATTATGCCACGACGTGCCTGATGACATAGATTTAATTGGTGAGTGATATTCCATTGTACGTACGTACCACAACTTCTTTAACCATTTTTCGCTTTGTGGAATATTTAACTTTTACCGTAGACGAGGTTCTTGTAAACAGAGCCGTCTGAAACTTTGGGGTGACTGTGTGTTTTTGATTTTAATTTCCCTAAGCTATAGGACCATAAGTGGAAGTGCCGTAGGCTCCGTTGCTTTATTTTTTAGGTGTTTCAGGAAACACCATACACTTCTCCAGAGTGGCTATTGGCAATTTACATCCCACCCGTCAGCATAACAAGGCTCCCTGTTCTCCATTGCCTGTGCTGCATTTCTGGATTTTACACTTTTTTCAGATGGCCCTTTTGACTGTGGGGCAGTGAGACTACCTTGTAGTGCAGATTTCTTTAACATGCTTGCTTGGTTGGCTAAAAAGGGCGTATGCGTTTTTTCCTGTTTATATTCAGGAAAAAACGCATACACCCTTTTTGGCCAAGTGCATCATTGTCGACGTTCTGCCTCTTTTCCAATGCTTGAAATGCAATCCATGTCTACGCCCTTAAATCGTTTTCCTGCAATTCTGCCCCGCTTTCAAGTCCTCTTCGCAGCCTTCCTGCAATATATTTTTGGACGATAGCTGTCATTTATAACTCTGCAGGTTTGTGAATTACAGTGTCAATGAGCTCTTTTTCTTCAAATCGATTTCTTGTGAGCTGGCCGCAAACCCGCAGGATTGCTTCAGGCCCTAATCTGGTTCCGGCATGGCATGCTGAGCGTATGGTTAATTCCACTTCCTGGTGGGAAATGAGCGTTAAATTTGCCCGTGCAGACACCTACAGCTAGTCTCTCATTGGTTCTCCCTATTCCTGTTCATCTTACTCAGAAATTGCAAACTGTGCCAAACAGCAGGTTAAAGGCACTGACTCTCCATGTGGGGAGAGTGTTAGTAAGGGGCCTGGAATTGGGAACCCCACTAAAAGGGGACGGAAATTGACATTCATTTGAAAACGTTTCCCGGTCACACGGTGCACCATACTGTGGGTTTCCCATGCATGTTTTAGCTGAAGGAAGAATCGCTAAAACCTGGAGAGTTGGGACCCATGGAATGGGTACCATGCAGTGTGACTTCAAATGGTCTGCATTTGCTCATCGAACCTCACCAATGCTATCAGCCCGAAGTGTCCAACCTTATGTCTCACACAGCTCTGGGTGTAGATGAGGTAAATCCAGGTTGCATCACAAGCCCTGAATGAATTATTTAAGAATTGCTCTCTATTTCACTGTCATTGTGTTTTGTTTTTGTAATTCATTTTGATAATGGGATTTATCGGATTTTCTCTGCTGCCTTCATGCAGCTGTACACATGCATGATTCTCTTATGGAGACATATAAATCCATGGGTTTGAAGATTATTACTAGTCAGGTGTATTCCTAGGGGTTGAATATAGGGTGTTTAGCCCATTTCGTTGATCAAGGGGTAGGTCTTGACTATTACATATTTCACTTATGGAATGGTATCTCTGCTAATTTCTATCTCTGGTTTTATGCAGCACCCCAACTCACCTTTCCCCTTAAGCAAACATAAGTTGGTTTTCTAAATTTGAGACCCTGTTCTGTTTTGTAATTCAGTTCATGTGTAGCCAAGATTACATTCCGTGTATTAGTGATATCTTATGATGTTTCATTTTCTGTGTGACTTACTTCACTTAGAATCATCGTACCTGAATCCACTCATTATGCCGCGACGGGCCTGATGACATAGATTTCATTGGTGAATGATATTCCATTGTACGTACGTACCACAACTTCTTTATCCATTTTTCGCTTTCTGGGATATTTAACTTGTACCGTAGACGAGGTTCTTGTAAACAGAGCCGTCTGAAACTTTGGGGTGGCTGTGTGTTTTTGATTTTAATTTCCCTAAGATATAGGACCATAACTGGAAGTGCCATAGGCTCCGTTGCTTTGTTTTTTAGGTTTTCAGGAAACACCATACACTTCTCCAGATTGGCTCTTGGCAATTTACATCCCACACATCAGCATAACAAGGCTCCCTGTTCTCCATGGCCTGTGCTGCATTTCTGGATTTTACACTTTTTTCAGATGGCCCTTTGGACCGGGGGGCAGTGAGACTTCACTGTAGTGCAGATTTTTTTTACATGCTTGCTTGGTTGGCCAAAAAGTGCGTATGCGTTTTTTCCTGAATATATTCAGGAAAATACACATACGCCCTTTTTGGCCAAGTGCATCATTGTCGACGTTCTGCCTCCTTTCCTATGCTTTAAATGCAATTCCAGTCTACCCCCTGAAATCGTTTTCCTGCAATTCTGCCCCGCTTTCAAGTCCTCTTCGCAGCCTTCCTGCAATATATTTTTGGACGATAGCTGTCATTTATAACTCTGCAGGTTTGTGAATTACAGTGTCAATGAGCTCTTTTTCTTCAAATCGATTTCTTGTGAGCTGGCCGCAAACCCGCAGGATTGCTTCAGGCCCTAATCTGGTTCCGGCATGGCATGCTGAGCGTATGGTTAATTCCACTTCCTGGTGGGAAATGAGCGTTAAATTTGCCCGTGCAGACACCTACAGCTAGTCTCTCATTGGTTCTCCCTATTCCTGTTCATCTTACTCAGAAATTGCAAACTGTGCCAAACAGCAGGTTAAAGGCACTGACTCTCCATGTGGGGAGAGTGTTAGTAAGGGGCCTGGAATTGGGAACCCCACTAAAAGGGGACGGAAATTGACATTCATTTGAAAACGTTTCCCGGTCACACGGTGCACCATACTGTGGGTTTCCCATGCATGTTTTAGCTGAAGGAAGAATCGCTAAAACCTGGAGAGTTGGGACCCATGGAATGGGTACCATGCAGTGTGACTTCAAATGGTCTGCATTTGCTCATCGAACCTCACCAATGCTATCAGCCCGAAGTGTCCAACCTTATGTCTCACACAGCTCTGGGTGTAGATGAGGTAAATCCAGGTTGCATCACAAGCCCTGAATGAATTATTTAAGAATTGCTCTCTATTTCACTGTCATTGTGTTTTGTTTTTGTAATTCATTTTGATAATGGGATTTATCGGATTTTCTCTGCTGCCTTCATGCAGCTGTACACATGCATGATTCTCTTATGGAGACATATAAATCCATGGGTTTGAAGATTATTACTAGTCAGGTGTATTCCTAGGGGTTGAATATAGGGTGTTTAGCCCATTTCGTTGATCAAGGGGTAGGTCTTGACTATTACATATTTCACTTATGGAATGGTATCTCTGCTAATTTCTATCTCTGGTTTTATGCAGCACCCCAACTCACCTTTCCCCTTAAGCAAACATAAGTTGGTTTTCTAAATTTGAGACCCTGTTCTGTTTTGTAATTCAGTTCATGTGTAGCCAAGATTACATTCCGTGTATTAGTGATATCTTATGATGTTTCATTTTCTGTGTGACTTACTTCACTTAGAATCATCGTACCTGAATCCACTCATTATGCCGCGACGGGCCTGATGACATAGATTTCATTGGTGAATGATATTCCATTGTACGTACGTACCACAACTTCTTTATCCATTTTTCGCTTTCTGGGATATTTAACTTGTACCGTAGACGAGGTTCTTGTAAACAGAGCCGTCTGAAACTTTGGGGTGGCTGTGTGTTTTTGATTTTAATTTCCCTAAGATATAGGACCATAACTGGAAGTGCCATAGGCTCCGTTGCTTTGTTTTTTAGGTTTTCAGGAAACACCATACACTTCTCCAGATTGGCTCTTGGCAATTTACATCCCACACATCAGCATAACAAGGCTCCCTGTTCTCCATGGCCTGTGCTGCATTTCTGGATTTTACACTTTTTTCAGATGGCCCTTTGGACCGGGGGGCAGTGAGACTTCACTGTAGTGCAGATTTTTTTTACATGCTTGCTTGGTTGGCCAAAAAGTGCGTATGCGTTTTTTCCTGAATATATTCAGGAAAATACACATACGCCCTTTTTGGCCAAGTGCATCATTGTCGACGTTCTGCCTCCTTTCCTATGCTTTAAATGCAATTCCAGTCTACCCCCTGAAATCGTTTTCCTGCAATTCTGCCCCGCTTTCAAGTCCTCTTCGCAGCCTTCCTGCAATATATTTTTGGACGATAGCTGTCATTTATAACTCTGCAGGTTTGTGAATTACAGTGTCAATGAGCTCTTTTTCTTCAAATCGATTTCTTGTGAGCTGGCCGCAAACCCGCAGGATTGCTTCAGGCCCTAATCTGGTTCCGGCATGGCATGCTGAGCGTATGGTTAATTCCACTTCCTGGTGGGAAATGAGCGTTAAATTTGCCCGTGCAGACACCTACAGCTAGTCTCTCATTGGTTCTCCCTATTCCTGTTCATCTTACTCAGAAATTGCAAACTGTGCCAAACAGCAGGTTAAAGGCACTGACTCTCCATGTGGGGAGAGTGTTAGTAAGGGGCCTGGAATTGGGAACCCCACTAAAAGGGGACGGAAATTGACATTCATTTGAAAACGTTTCCCGGTCACACGGTGCACCATACTGTGGGTTTCCCATGCATGTTTTAGCTGAAGGAAGAATCGCTAAAACCTGGAGAGTTGGGACCCATGGAATGGGTACCATGCAGTGTGAATTCAAATGGTCTGCATTTGCTCATCGAACCTCACCAATGCTATCAGCCCGAAGTGTCCAACCTTATGTCTCACACAGCTCTGGGTGTAGATGAGGTAAATCCAGGTTGCATCACAAGCCCTGAATGAATTATTTAAGAATTGCTCTCTATTTCACTGTCATTGTGTTTTGTTTTTGTAATTCATTTTGATAATGGGATTTATCGGATTTTCTCTGCTGCCTTCATGCAGCTGTACACATGCATGATTCTCTTATGGAGACATATAAATCCATGGGTTTGAAGATTATTACTAGTCAGGTGTATTCCTAGGGGTTGAATATAGGGTGTTTAGCCCATTTCGTTGATCAAGGGGTAGGTCTTGACTATTACATATTTCACTTATGGAATGGTATCTCTGCTAATTTCTATCTCTGGTTTTATGCAGCACCCCAACTCACCTTTCCCCTTAAGCAAACATAAGTTGGTTTTCTAAATTTGAGACCCTGTTCTGTTTTGTAATTCAGTTCATGTGTAGCCAAGATTACATTCCGTGTATTAGTGATATCTTATGATGTTTCATTTTCTGTGTGACTTACTTCACTTAGAATCATCGTACCTGAATCCACTCATTATGCCGCGACGGGCCTGATGACATAGATTTCATTGGTGAATGATATTCCATTGTACGTACGTACCACAACTTCTTTATCCATTTTTCGCTTTCTGGGATATTTAACTTGTACCGTAGACGAGGTTCTTGTAAACAGAGCCGTCTGAAACTTTGGGGTGGCTGTGTGTTTTTGATTTTAATTTCCCTAAGATATAGGACCATAACTGGAAGTGCCATAGGCTCCGTTGCTTTGTTTTTTAGGTTTTCAGGAAACACCATACACTTCTCCAGATTGGCTCTTGGCAATTTACATCCCACACATCAGCATAACAAGGCTCCCTGTTCTCCATGGCCTGTGCTGCATTTCTGGATTTTACACTTTTTTCAGATGGCCCTTTGGACCGGGGGGCAGTGAGACTTCACTGTAGTGCAGATTTTTTTTACATGCTTGCTTGGTTGGCCAAAAAGTGCGTATGCGTTTTTTCCTGAATATATTCAGGAAAATACACATACGCCCTTTTTGGCCAAGTGCATCATTGTCGACGTTCTGCCTCCTTTCCTATGCTTTAAATGCAATTCCAGTCTACCCCCTGAAATCGTTTTCCTGCAATTCTGCCCCGCTTTCAAGTCCTCTTCGCAGCCTTCCTTCAATATAATTTTGCACGATAGCTGTCATTTATAACTCTGCAGGTTTGTGAATTACAGTGCCCCTGACCTCCTTTCTTCAAATCGCTTTCTTGTGAGCTGGCCGCAAACGCGCAGGATTGCTTCAGGCCCTAATCTGGTTCCGGCACGGCATGCTGAGCGTTTCGTTAAATGCTCTTCCTGGTTGGAAATGATCGTTAAATTTGCCCGTGCAGACACCTACAGCTAGCCTCTCATTGGTTCTCCCTATTCCTGTTCATCTTGCGCAGAAATTGCAAACTGTGTCAAAGAGGATGTTCAAGTCACTGACTCTCCAAGTGGGGAGAGTGTTAGTAAAGGGTCTGGAATTGTGAACCCGAGTAAAAGGGTACGAAAACTGAGATGCATTTAAAAACTATTCCCGGTCACATGGTGCACCATACTGTGGGTTTCCCATGCATGATTTAGCTGAAGGAAGAATCGCTTAAACCTGGAGAGTTGGGACCCATGGTATGGTTGCCATGCAGTATGACTTCAAAGGGTCTGCATTTGCTCATCGAACCTCACCACTGCTATCAGCCCGAAGTGTCCAACCTTATGTCTCACTCAGCTCTGGGTGTAGATGAGGTAAATCCAGGTTGCATCACAAGCCCTGCATGAATTATTTAAGAATTGCTCTCTATTTCACTGTCATTGTGTTTTGTTTTTGTAATTCATTTTGATAAGGGGATTTATCGGATTTTCTCTGCTGCCTTCATGCAGCTGTACACACGCTTGATTCTCTTATGGAGACATATAAATCCATGGGTTTGTATATTCTTACTAGTCAGGTGTATTCCTAGGCATTGAATATAGGGTTGTTAGTCCATTTCGTTGAGCAAGGGGTAGGTCTTGACTATTACATATTTGACGTATGTAATGGTATCTGTGCTAATTTCTATCTCTGGTTTTATGCAGCACCCCAACTCACCTTTCCACTTAGGCAAACATAAGTTGGTTTTCAAAATTTGAGACCCTGTTCTGTTTTGTAATTCAGTTCATGTGTAGCCAAGATTACATTCGGTGTATTAGTGATATCTTATGATGTTTCATTTTCTGTGTGACTTATTTCACTTAGAATCATCGTACCTGAATCCACTCATTATGCCACGATGGGCCAGATGACATAGATTTCATTGGTGAGTGATATGCCATTGTACGTACGTACCACAACTAATTTATCCTTTTTTCACTTTCTGGGATATTTAACTTGTACCGTAGACGAGGTTCTTGTAAACACAGCTGTCTGAAACTTTGGGGTGGCTGTGTGTTTTTGATTTTAATTTCCCTAAGCTATAGGACCATAAGTGGAAGTGCCGTAGGCTCCGTTGCTTTGTTTTTTAGGTGTTTCAGGAAACACCATACACTTCTCCAGAGTGGCTCTTGGCAATTTACATCCCACCATCAGCATAACAAGGCTCCCTGTTCTCCATGGCCTGTGCTGCATTTCTGGATTTTACACTTTGTTCAGATGGCCCTTTAGACCGGGGGGCAGTGAGACTTCATTGTAGTGCATATTTCTTTAATATGCTTGCTTGGTTGGCCAAAAAGTGCGTATGCGTTTTTTCCTGAATATATTCAGGAAAAAACGCATACGCCCTTTTTGGCCACGTGCATCATTGTGGACGTTCTGCCTCTTTTACTATGCTTTAAATGCAATTCCAGTCTACCTCCTGAAATCGTTTTCCTGCAATTCTGCCCCGTTTTCAAGTCCTCTTCGCAGCCTTCCTTAAATATATTTTTGGACAATAGCTGTCATTTATAACTCTGCAGGTTTGTGAATTACAGTGCCCCTGAGCTCCGTTCTTCAAATTGATTTCTTTTGAGCTGGCCGCAAACCCGCAAGATTGCTACAGGCCCTAATCTGGTTCCGGCACGGCATGCTGAGCCTTTGGTTAATTCCTCTTCCTTGTTGGAAATGAGCGTTAAATTTGCCCGTGCAGACACCTACAGCTAGTCTCTCATTGGTTCTCCCCATTCCTGTTCATCTTGCGCAGAAATTGCAAACTGTGCCAAACAGCAGGTTAAAGGCACTGACTCTCCAAGTGGGGAGAGTGTTAGTAAAGTGTCTGGAATTGTGAACCCGAGAAAAAGGGGACGAAAACTGAGATGCATTTGAAAACGTTTCCCGGTCACACGGTGCACCATACTGTGGGTTTCCCATGCATGCTTTAGCTCAAGGAAGAATCGCTTAAACCTGGAGAGTTGGGACCCATGGAATGGGTACCATGCAGTATGACTTCAAATGGTGTGCATTTGCTCATCGAACCTCACCAATGCTATCAGCCCAAAGTGTCCAACCTTATGTCTCACTCAGCTCTGGGTGTAGATGAGGTAAATCCAGGTTGCATCACAAGCCCTGAATGAATTATTTAAGAATTGCTCTCTATTTCATTGTCACTGTGTTTTTTTTTTGTAATTCATTTTGATAATGGGATTTATCGGATTTTCTCTGCTGCCGTCATGCAGCTGTACACATGTTTGATTCTCTTATAGAGACATATAAATATGTGGGTTTGAAAATTCTTTCTAGTCAGGTGTATTCCTAGGCGTTGAAAATATGATGTTTAGCCCATTTCGTTGAGCAAGGGGTAGGTCTTGACTATTACATATTTGACGTATGGAATGGTATCTGTGCTAATTTCTATCTCTGGTTTTATGCAGCACCCCAACTCACCTTTCCCCTTAAGCAAACATATGTTGGTTTTCTAAATTTGAGACCCTGTTCTGTTTTTTAAGTCAGTTCATGTGTAGCCAAGATTACATTCGGTGTATTAGTGATATCTTATGATGTTTCATTTTCTGTGTGACTTATTTCACTTAGAATCATCATACCTGAATCCACTCATTATGCCACGACAGGCCAGATGACATAGATTTCATTGGTGAGTGATATTCCATTGTACGTACGTACCACATCTTCTTTATCCATTTTTCGCTTTCTGGGATATTTAACTTGTACCGTAGACGAGGTTCTTGTAAACAGAGCCGTCTGAAACATTGGGGTGGCTGTGTGTTATTGATTTTTAATTCCCTAAGCTATAGGACTATAAGTGGAAGTGCCGTAGGCTCCGTTGCTTTGTTTTTTAGGTGTTTCAGGAAACACCATACACTTCTCCAGAGTGGCTCTTGGCAATTTACATACCACCCATCAGCATAACAAGGCTCCCTGTTCTCCATGGCCTGTGTTGCATTTCTGGATTTTACACTTTTTTCAGATGGCCTTTTTGAAGGGGGGGCAGTGAGACCTCATTGTAGTGCAGATTTCTTTAACATGCTTGCTTGGTTGGCCAAAAAGGGCGTATGCGTTTTTTCCTGAATATATTCAGGAAAAAACGCATACGCCCTTTTTGGCCAAGTGCATCATTGTCGACGTTCTGCCTCTTTTCCTATGCTTTAAATGGAATTCCAGTCTACCACCTGAAATCGTTTTCCTGCAATTCTGCCCCGCTTTCAAGTCCTCTTCGCAGCCTTCCTTCAATGTATTTTTGGACGATAGCTGTCATTTATAACTCTGCAGGTTTGTGAATTACAGTGCCCCTCAGCTCCTTTCTTCAAACAACTTTCTTGTGAGCTGTCCGCAATCCCGCAGGATTGCTTCAGGCCCTGATTTGGTTCCGGCACGGCATGCTGAGCCTTTGGTTAATTCCTCTTCCTCGTGGGAAATGAGCATTAAATTTGCCCGTGCAGACACCTACAGCTACTCTCTCATTGGTTCTCCCTATTCCTGTTCATCTTGCGCAGAAATTGCAAACTGTGCCAAACAGCAGGTTAAAGGCACTGACTCTCCAAGTGGGGACAGTGTTAGTAAAGGGTCTGGAATGGTGAACCCGAGTAAAAGGGGACGAAACCTGAGATGCATTTGAAAACGTTTCCCGGTCACACGGTGCACCATACTGTGGGTTTCCCATGCATGTTTTAGCTGAAGGAAGAATCCCTTAAACCTGGAGAGTTGGGACCCATGGAATGGGTCCCATGCAGTATGACTTCAAAAGGTCTGCATTTGCTCATCGAACCTCACCAATGCTATCAGCCCGAAGTGTCCAACCTTATGTCTCACTCAGCTCTGGGTGTAGATGAGATAAATCCAGGTTGCATCACAAGCCCTGAATGAATTATTTAAGAATTGCTCTCTATTTCACTGTCATTGTGTTTTGTTTTTGTAATTCATTTTGATAATGGGATTTATCGGATTTTCTCTGCTGCCTTCATGCAGCTGTACACACGCTTGATTCTCTTATGGAGACATATAAATCCATGGGTTTGAAGATTCTTACTAGCCAGGTGTATTCCTAGGCGTTGAATATAGGGTGTTTAGTGCATTTCGTTGAGCAAGGGGTAGGTCTTGTCTCTTACGTATTTGCCTTATGGAACGGTATCTGTGCTAATTTCAATCTCTGTTTTTATGCAGCACCCCAACTCACCTTTCCCCATAAGCAAGCATAAGTTGGTTTTCTAAATTTGAGACCCTGTTCTGTTTTGTATTTCAGTTCATGAGTAGCCAAGTGTACATTCCATGTATTAGTGACATCTTATGAGGTTTCTTTATCTGTGTGATTTATTTCACTTAGAGACATCGTACCTGAATCCAGTCCTTATGCTGCTTTGGGCCTGATGACATAGATTTCCTTGCTGAGTGATATTCCATTTTACGTAAATACTACAACTTCTTTATCCCTTTTTTGCTCTCTGGGATATTTAACTTGTAGGGTAGACAAGGTTCTAAACAGAGCTGTCCCAAAGTTTGTGGTGGCTGCGTCTTTCTGATTTTAATTTCTCTAAGCTAAAAGACCATATGTGGAAGTGCACTGGGCTCAGTTCCTTTCTTTTTTAGGTGTTTCAGGAAACGCCATACACTTCTCCAGAGTGGCTGTTGGCAATTTACATCCCACCCATCAGCATAACAAGGCTCCCTGTTCTCCATGGCCTGTCCTGCTTTTCTGATTTTTATACTTTTTTCAGATCGCCCTTTTGACCAGGGGTCAATGAGACTTCATTGTAGTGCAGATTTCTTTACACGCTTGCTTGGTTGGCCAAAAAGTGCGTATGCGTTTATTCCTGAATATATTCAGGAAAAAACGCATACGCCCTTTTTGGCCAAGTGCATCATTGTCGACATTCTGCTATTTTCCTAAGCTTTAGGTGGATTTCCTGTCTACCCCCTGAAATCGTTTTCCTGCAATTCTGCCCCGCTTTCAAGTCCTCTTCGACGACTAACTTCAATATATTTTTGGACGATAGCTCTCATTCATAACTCTGCAGGTTTGTGAATTACAGTGCCCCTGAGCTCCTTTCTTCAACTCGCTTTCTTGTGAGCTGGCCGCAAAACCGCAGGATTGCTTCAGGCCCTAATCTTTTTCCAGCAGGCATGCTGAGCCTTTGGTTAATTCCTCTTCCTGGTGGGAAATGAGCATTCCATTTGCCCGTGCAGACACCTACAGCTAGTCTCTCATTGGTTCTCCTTATTCCTGATCATCTTGCGCAGAAATTGCAAACTGTGCCAAACAGGAGGTTAAAGGCACTGACTCTCCAAGTGGGGAGAGTGTTAGTAAGGCGTCAGGAACGGTGACCCCGAGTACCAGGGGACGAAAACTGAGATGCTTTTGAAAACGTTTCCCAATCACATGGTGGACCATACTCTGGGTTTCCCATGCATGTTTTAGCTGAAGGAAGAATCCCTTAAACCTGGAGAGTTGGGACCCATGGAATGGGTACCATGTAGTATGACTCCAAAGGGCCTGCGTTTGCTCACCGAACCTCACCAATGCTATCAGCCCGAAGTGTCCAGCCTTATGTCTCACCCAGCTCTGGGTGTAGATGTGGAAATCAAGGTTGCATCACAAGCCCTGAATGAATTATGTAAGAATTGCTCTCTATTTCACTGTCATTGTGTTTTGTTTTTGAAATTTATTTTGGTAATGGGATTTATCGGATTTTCACTGCTGCGTTTAGGCCGCTGTACACACGCTTGATTTCCTTATGGAGACATATAAATCCATGGGTTTTAAGATTCTTACTTGTCAGGTATATTCCCAGGCGTTGAATATGGGGTTTTGAGTCCATTTGGTTGAGCAAGGAGTAGGTCTTCTCTATTATATATTTGGCCTATGGAACGGTATCTGTGTTAATTTCAATCTCTGGTTTTATGCAGCACCCCAACTCACCTTTCCCCATAAGCAAGCATAAGTTGGTTTTCTAAATTTGAGACCCTGTTCTGTTTTGTAATTCAGTTCATGTGTAGCCAAGTTTACATTCCGTGTATTAGTGATACCTTATGATGTTTCTTTTTCTGTGTGACTTATTTCACTTAGAATCCTCCTACCTGAATCCACTCATTATGCCGCTATGGGCCTGATGACATAGATTTCATTGGTGAGTGATATTCCATTGTACGTACGTACCACAACTTCTTTATCCATTTTTTGCTTTCTCGGATATTTAACTTGTACCGTAGACGAGGTTCTTGTAAACAGTGCCGTCCAAAACTTTGGGGTGGCTGTGTGTTTCTGATTTTAATTTCCCTAAGGTATGGGACCATAAGTGGTAGTGCCGTACGCACCGTTACTTTGTTTTTTAGGTGTTTCAGGAAACACCATACACTTCTCCAGAGTGGCTGTTGGCAATTTACATCCCGCCCATCAGCATAACAAGGCTCCATGTTCTCCATGGCCTGTGCTGACTTTTTGGATTTTACACTTTTTTCAGATGGCCCTTTTGACTGGGGGGCAGTGAGACTTCATTGTAGTGCAGATTTCTTTAACGTGCATGCTAGGTTGGCCAAAAAGTGCGTATGCATTTTTTCCTGAATATATTCAGGAGAAACGCATATGCCCATTTTGGCCAAGTGCATCGTTGTCAAGGTTCTGCCTCTTTTCCTATGCTTTAAATGCAATTCCAGTCTACCCCCTGAAATCGTTTTCCTGCAATTCTGCCCCGCTTTCAAGTCCTGTTCCAAGACTTACTTCAATATATTTTTGGACGGTAGCTGTCATTTATAACTCTGCAGGTTTGTGAATTACAGTGTCCCTGAGCTCCTTTCTTCAACTCGCTTTCTTGTGAGCTGGCCGCAAACCCGCAGGATTGCTTCAGGCCCTAATCTGGTTCCGGCATGGCATGCTGAGCCTTTCGTTAATTCCTCTTCCTGGTGGGAAATGAGCGTTCCCTTTGCCCGTGCAGACACCTACAGCTAGTCTCTCATTGCTTCTCCCTATTCCTGTTCATCTTGCACAGAAATTGCAAACTGTGCCAAACAGGAGTTTAAAGGCACTGACTCTGCAAGTGGGGAGAGTGTTAGTAAAGGTTCTGGAATGGTGAACCCGAGTAAAAGGGGACGAAATCTGAGATGCATTTGAAAACGTTTCCCGGTCACACGGTGCACCATACTGTGGGTTTCCCATGCATGTTTTAGCTGAAGGAAGTATCCCTTAACCCTGGAGATTTGGGACCCATGGAAAGGGTACCATAGAGTATGACTTCAAAGGGTCTGCATTTGCTCATCGAACCACACCAATGCTATCAGCCCGAAGTGCCCAACATTATGTCTCATTCAGCTCTGGGTGTAGATGTGGTAAATCCAGGTTGCATCACAAGCCGTGAATGAATTATTTAAGAATTGCTCTCTATTTCACTGTCCTAGTGTTTTGTTTTTGTAATTCATTTTGATAATGGGATTTATCAGATATTCTCTGCTGCATTCATGACACTGTACACACGCTTCATTCTCTTATGGAGACATATAAATCCATGGGTTTGAAGATTCTTACTAGTCAGGTGTATTCCTAGGCGTTGAATATGGGGTGTTTAGTCCATTTCGTTGAGCAAGGGGTAGGTCTTGACTATTACATATTTGGCTTATGGAAAGGTATCTGTGCTAATTTCTATCTCTGGCTTTATGCAGCACCCCAACTCACCTTTCCCCTTAAGCAAGCATAAGTTGGTTTTCTAAATTTGAGACCCTGTTCTGTTTTGTAATTCAGTTCATGTGTAGCCAAGTTTACATTCCGTGTATTAGTGATATCTTATGATGTTTCTTTTTCTGTGTGACTTATTTCTCGTAGAATCGTCCTACCTGAATCCACTCATTATGCCGCTATGGGCCTGATGACGTAGATTTCATTGCTGTGTGATATTACATTGTACGTACGTACCACAACTTCTTTATCCATTTTTCGCTTTCTGGGATATTTAACTTGTACCATAGACGAGGTTCTTGTCTACAGAGTCGTCTGAAATTTTGGGTTGGCTGTGTGTTTTTGATTTTACTTTCCCTAAGCTACAGGACCATAAGTGGAAGTGCCATAGGCTGCGTTGCTTTGTTTCCTATGTGTTTCAGGAAACGCCATACACTTCTCCAGTTTGGCTGTTGGCAATTTACGTCCCGCCCATCTGCATAACAAGGCTCCCTTTTCTCCATGGCCTGTCCTGCTTTTCTGATTTTTATACTTTTTTCAGATCGCCCTTTTGACCAGGGGTCAATGAGACTTCATTGTAGTGCAGATTTCTTTACACGCTTGCTTGGTTGGCCAAAAAGTGCGTATGCGTTTATTCCTGAATATATTCAGGAAAAAACGCATACGCCCTTTTTGGCCAAGTGCATCATTGTCGACATTCTGCTATTTTCCTAAGCTTTAGGTGGATTTCCTGTCTACCCCCTGAAATCGTTTTCCTGCAATTCTGCCCCGCTTTCAAGTCCTCTTCGAAGACTTACTTCAGTACATTTTTGGACGATAGCTGTCATTCATAACTCTGCAGGTTTGTGAATTACAGTGCCCCTGAGCTCCTTTCTTCAACTCGCTTTCTTGTGAGCTGGCCACAAAACTGCAGGATTGCTTCAGGCCCTAATCTGTTTCAGGCAGGGCACGCTGAGCCTTTGGTTAATTCCTCTTCCTGGTGGGAAATGAGCGTTCCATTTGCCCGTGCAGACACTTACAGCTAGTCTCTCATTGGTTCTCCCTATTCCTGTTCATCTTGCGCAGAAATTGCAAACTGTGCCAAAGAGGAGGTTAAAGGCACTGACTCTCCAAGTGGGGAGAGTGTTAGTAAAGCGTCTGGAATGGTGAACCCGAGTACCAGGGGACGAAAACTGAGATGCATTTCAAAACGTTTCCCAATCACACGGTGGACCTTACTCTGGGTTTGCCATGCATGGTTTAGTTGAAGGAAGAATCCCTTAAACCTGCAGAGTTGGGACCCATGGAATGGGTACCATACAGTATGACTTCAAAGGGTCTGCATTTGCTCACCGAACCTCACCAATGCTATGAGCCCGAAGTGTCCAGCCTTATGTCTCACCCAGGTCTGGTTGTAGATGTGGTAAATCCAGATTGCATCACAAGCCCTGAATGAATTATTTAAGAATTGCTCTCTATTTCACTGTCATTGTGTTTTTTTTTGAAATTTATTTTGATAATGGGATTTATCGGATTTTCACTGCTGCGTTTAGGCCGCTGTACACACGCTTGATTTCCTTATGGAGACATATAAATCCATGGGTTTTAAGATTCTTACTTCTCAGGTATATTCCAAGGCGTTGAATATGTGGTGTTGAGTCCATTTCGTTGAGCAAGGCGTAGGTCTTTTCTATTATATATTTGGCTTATGGAACGGTATCTGTGCTAATTTCAATCTCTGGTTTTATGCAGAACCCCAACACACCTTTCCCCATAAGCAAGCATAAGTTGGTTTTCTAAATTTGAGACCCTGTTCTGTTTTGTAATTCAGTTCATGTGTAGCCAAGTTTACATTCCGTGTATTAGTGATATCTTATGATGTTTGTTTTTCTGTGTGACTTATTTCTCGTAGAATCATCGTACCTGAATCCACTCATTATTCCGCTACGGGCCTGATGACGTAGATTTCATTGCTGAGTGATATTCCATTGAACGTACGTACAACAACTTCTTTATTCATTTTTTGCTTTCTCGGATATTTAACTTGCATCGTAGACGAGGTTCTTGTAAACAGAGCCGTCCCAAAATTTGGGGTGGCTGTGTGTGTTTGATTTTAATTTCCCTAAGCTATACGACCATAAGTGGAAGTGCCATAGGCTGTGTTTCTTTGTTTCCTACGTGTTTCAGGAAACACCATACACTTCTCCAGAGTGGCTGTTGGCAATTTACATCCCGCCCATCAGCATAACAAGGCTCCCTGTTCTCCATGCCCTGTCCTGCCTTTCTGGATTTTACACATTTTTCAGATGGCCCTTTTCACTGGGGGGCAGTGAGACTTCATTGTAGTGCAGATTTCCTTTACACGCTTGCTTGGTTGGCCAAAAAGTGCGTATGCGTTTTTTCCTGAATATATTCAGGAAAAGAACGCATACGACCTTTTTGGCCAAGTGCATCATTGTCGACATTCTGCCTCTTTTCCTATGCTTTAAGTGCAATTCCAGTCTACCCCCTGAAATCGCTTTCCTGAAATTCTGCCCCGCTTTCAAGTCCTCTTCGACAACTAACTTCAATATATTTTTGGACGATAGCTCTCATTCATAACTCTGCAGGTTTGTGAATTACAGTGCCCCTGAGCTCCTTTCTTCAACTCGCTTTCTTGTGAGCTGGCCGCAAAACCGCAGGATTGCTTCAGGCCCTAATCTTTTTCCAGCAGGCACGCTGAGCCTTTGGTTAATTCCTCTTCCTGGTGGGAAATGAGCATTCCATTTGCCCGTGCAGACACCTACAGCTAGTCTCTCATTGGTTCTCCTTATTCCTGATCATCTTGCGCAGAAATTGCAAACTGTGCCAAACAGGAGGTTAAAGGCACTGACTCTCCAAGTGGGGAGAGTGTTAGTAAGGCGTCAGGAACGGTGACCCAGAGTACCAGGGGACGAAAACTAAGATGCTTTTGAAAACGTTTCCCAATCACACGGTGGACCATACTCTGGGTTTCCCATGCATGTTTTAGCTGAAGGAAGAATCCCTTAAACCTGGAGAGTTGGGACCCATGGAATGGGTACCATGTAGTATGACTCCAAAGGGCCTGCGTTTGCTCACCGAACCTCACCAATGCTATCAGCCCGAAGTGTCCAGCCTTATGTCTCACCCAGCTCTGGGTGTAGATGTGGAAATCAAGGTTGCATCACAAGCCCTGAATGAATTATATAAGAATTGCTCTCTATTTCACTGTCATTGTGTTTTGTTTTTGAAATTTATTTTGGTAATGGGATTTATCGGATTTTCACTGCTACCTTTATGCCGCTGTACACACGCTTGATTTCCTTATGGAGACATATAAATCCATGGGTTTTAAGATTCTTACTTGTCAGGTATATTCCCAGGCGTTGAATATGGGGTGTTGAGTCCATTTCGTTGAGCAAGGAGTAGGTCTTCTCTATTATATATTTGGCCTATGGAACGGTATCTGTGTTAATTTCAATCTCTGGTTTTATGCAGCACCCCAACTCACCTTTCCCCATAAGCAAGCATAAGTTGGTTTTCTAAATTTGAGACCCTGTTCTGTTTTGTAATTCAGTTCATGTGTAGCCAAGTTTACATTCCGTGTATTAGTGATACCTTATGATGTTTCTTTTTCTGTGTGACTTATTTCACTTACAATCCTCCTACCTGAATCCACTCATTATGCCGCTATGGGCCTGATGACATAGATTTCATTGGTGAGTGATATTCCATTGTACGTACGTACCACAACTTCTTTATCCATTTTTTGCTTTCTCGGATATTTAACTTGTACCGTAGACGAGGTTCTTGTAAACAGTGCCGTCCAAAACTTTGGGGTGGCTGTGTGTTTCTGATTTTAATTTCCCTAAGGTATAGGACCATAAGTGGTAGTGCCGTACGCACCGTTACTTTGTTTTTTAGGTGTTTCAGGAAACACCATACACTTCTCCAGAGTGGCTGTTGGCAATTTACATCCCGCCCATCAGCATAACAAGGCTCCATGTTCTCCATGGCCTGTGCTGACTTTTTGGATTTTACACTTTTTTCAGATGGCCCTTTTGACTGGGGGGCAGTGAGACTTCATTGTAGTGCAGATTTCTTTAACGTGCATGCTAGGTTGGCCAAAAAGTGCATATGCATTTTTTCCTGAATATATTCAGGAGAAACGCATATGCCCATTTTGGCCAAGTGCATCGTTGTCAAGGTTCTGCCTCTTTTCCTATGCTTTAAATGCAATTCCAGTCTACCCCCTGAAATCGTTTTCCTGCAATTCTGCCCCGCTTTCAAGTCCTGTTCCAAGACTTACTTCAATATATTTTTGGACGGTAGCTGTCATTTATAACTCTGCAGGTTTGTGAATTACAGTGTCCCTGAGCTCCTTTCTTCAACTCGCTTTCTTGTGAGCTGGCCGCAAACCCGCAGGATTGCTTCAGGCCCTAATCTGGTTCCGGCATGGCATGCTGAGCCTTTCGTTAATTCCTCTTCCTGGTGGGAAATGAGCGTTCCCTTTGCCCGTGCAGACACCTACAGCTAGTCTCTCATTGCTTCTCCCTATTCCTGTTCATCTTGCGCAGAAATTGCAAACTGTGCCAAACAGGAGTTTAAAGGCACTGTCTCTCCAAGTGGGGAGAGTGTTAGTAAAGGTTCTGGAATGGTGAACCCGAGTAAAAGGGGACGAAATCTGAGATGCATTTGAAAACGTTTCCCAGTCACACGGTGCACCATACTGTGGGTTTCCCATGCATGTTTTAGCTGAAGGAAGAATCCCTTAACCCTGGAGATTTGGGACCCATGGAAAGGGTACCATAGAGTATGACTTCAAAGGGTCTGCATTTGCTCATCGAACCACACCAATGCTATCAGCCCGAAGTGCCCAACATTATGTCTCATTCAGCTCTGGGTGTAGATGTGGTAAATCCAGGTTGCATCACAAGCCGTGAATGAATTATTTAAGAATTGCTCTCTATTTCACTGTCCTAGTGTTTTGTTTTTGTAATTCATTTTGATAATGGGATTTATCAGATATTCTCTGCTGCATTCATGACACTGTACACACGCTTCATTCTCTTATGGAGACATATAAATCCATGGGTTTGAAGATTCTTACTAGTCAGGTGTATTCCTAGGCGTTGAATATGGGGTGTTTAGTCCATTTCGTTGAGCAAGGGGTAGGTCTTGACTATTACATATTTGGCTTATGGAAAGGTATCTGTGCTAATTTCTATCTCTGGCTTTATGCAGCACCCCAACTCACCTTTCCCCTTAAGCAAGCATAAGTTGGTTTTCTAAATTTGAGACCCTGTTCTGTTTTGTAATTCAGTTCATGTGTAGCCAAGTTTACATTCCGTGTATTAGTGATATCTTATGATGTTTCATTTTCTGTGTGACTTATTTCAGTTAGAATCATGGTACCTGAATCCACTCATTATGCCTCGACGGGCCTGATGACATAGATTTCATTGCTGAGTGATATTCCATTGTACGTACGTACCACAACTTCTTTAACAATTTTTCACATTCTGGGATATTTAACTTGTACCGTACACGAGGTTCTTGTAAACAGAGCCGTCTGAAACTTTGGGGTGGCTGTGTGTTTTTGATTTTAATTTCCCTAAGCTATAGGACCATAAGTGGAAGTGCCGTAGGCTCCGTTGCTTTGTTTTTTAGGTGTTCCAGGAAATACCATACACTTCTCCAGAGTGGCTGTTAGTAATTTACATCCCGCCCATCAGCATAACAAGGCTCCCTGTTCTCCATGGCCTGTGCCTCCTTTCTGGATTTTACACTTTTTTCAGATGGCCGTTTTGACCGGGGGGCAGTGAGACTTCATTGTAGTGAAGATTTCTTTAAAATGCTTGCTTGGTTGGCCAAAAAGGGCGTATGCGTTTTTTCCTGAATATATTCAGGAAAAAACGCATACGCCCTTTTTGGCCAAGAGCAACATTGTCGACGTTCTGCCTCTTTTCCTATGCTTTAAATGCAATTCCCGTCTACCCCCTGAAATCATTTTCCTGCAATTCTGCCCCGCTTACAAGTTCTCTTCGCATGCTTCCTTCAATATATTTTTGGACGATAGCTGTCATTTATAACTCTGCAGGTTTGTGAGTTACAGTGCCCCTGAGCTCCTTTCTTCAACTCGCTCTCTTGTGAGCTGGCCGCAAACCCGCAGGATTGCTTCAGGCCCTAATCTGGTTCCAGCACTGCATGATGAGCCTTAGGTTAATTCCTCTTCCTGGTGGGAATGAGCGTTAAATTTGCCCGTGAAGACACCTACAGCTAGTCTCTCATTGGTTCTCCCTATTCCTGTTCATCTTGTGCAGAAATTGCAAACTGTGCCAAACAGGAGGTTAAAGGCACTGACTCTCCAAGTGGGGAGAGTGTGAGTAAAGGGTCTGGAATGGTGAACACGAGTAAAAGGGAACGAAAACTGAGATGCATTTAAAACGTTTCCCGGTCACACGGTGCACCATACTGTGGGTTTCCCATGCATGTTTTAGCTGAAGGAAGAATCCCTTAAACCTGGAGAGTTGGGACCCATGGAACGGGTACCATGCAGTATGACTTCAAAGGGTCTGCATTTGCTCATCGAACCTCACCAATGCTATCAGCCCGAAGTGCCCAACCTTATGTCTCACTCAGCTCTGGGTGTAGATGTGGTAAATCCAGGTTGCATCACAAGCCCTGAATGAATAATTTAAGAATTGCTCTCTATTTCACTGTCCTTGAGTTTTGTTTTTGTAATTCATTTTGATAATGGGATTTATCGGATTTTCTCTGCTGCATTCATGCCGCTGTACACACGCTTCATTCTCTTACGGAGACATATAAATCCATGGGTTTGATGATTCTTACTAGTCAGATGTATTCCTAGGCGTTGAATATGGGGTGTTTAGTCCATTTCGTTGAGCAAGGGGTAGGTCTTGACTATTACATATTTGGTTTATGGAAAGGTATCTGTGCTAATTTCTATCTCTGGTTTTATGCAGCACCCCAACTCAGCTTTCCCCTTAAGTAAGCATAAGTTGGTGTTCTAAATTTGAGACCCTGTTCTGTTTTGCAATTCAGGTCATGTGTAGCCAAGTTTACATTCCTTGTATTAGTGATATCTTATGATGTTTCATTTTCTGTGTGACTTATTTCACTTAGAATCATCGTACCTGAATCCACTCATTATGCCGCGACGGGCCTGATGACATAGATTTCATTGCTGAGTGATATTCCATTGTACGTACGTACCACAACTTCTTTATCCATTTTTCACATTCTGGGATATTTAACTTGTACCGTAGACGGGGTTCTTGTAAACAGAGCCGTCCGACACTTTGGGGTGGCTGTGTGTTTTCGATTTTAAATTCCCTAAGCTATAGGACCAGAAGTGGAAGTGCCGTAGGCTCCGTTGCTTTGTTTTTTAGGTGTTCCAGGAAACACCATACACTTCTCCAGAGCGGCAGTTGGCAATTTACATCCCGCCCATCAGCATAACAAGGCTCCCTCTTCTCCATGGCCTGTGCTGCCTTTTTGGATTTTACACTTTTTTCAGATGGCCCTTTTGACCGTGGGGCAGTGAGACTTCATTTTAGTGGAGATTTCTTTAACATGCTTGCTTGGTTGGCCAAAAAGCGGGTATGCATTTTTTCCTGAATATATTCAGGAAAAACGCATACGCACTTTTTGGCCAAGAACATCATTGTCAACGTTCTGCCTCTTTTCCTATGCTTTAAATGCAATTCCCGTCTACCCCCTGAAATCGTTTTCCTGCAATTCTGCCCCGCTTACAAGTTCTCTTCGTAGCCTTCCTTCAATATATTTTTGGACGATAGCTGTCATTTATAACTCTGCAGGTTTGTGAGTTACAGTGACCCTGAGCTCCTTTCTTCAACTCGCTATCTTGTGAGCTGGCCGCAAACCCGCTGGATTGCTTCAGGCCCTAATCTGGTTCCAGCACGGCATGTTGAGCCTTAGGTTAATTCCTCTTCCTGGCGGGAAATGAGCGTTAAATTTGCCCGTGCAGACACCTACAGGTAGTCTCTCATTGGTTCTCCCTATTCCTGTTCATCTTGCGCAGAAATTGCAAACTGTGCCAAACAGGAGGTTAAAGCACTGACTCTCCAAGTGGGGAGAGTGTTCGTATAGGGTCTGGAATGGTGAACCCGAGTAAAAGGGGACAAAAACTGAGATGCATTTGAAAACGTTTCCCGGTCACATGGTGCACCATACTGTGGGTTTCCCATGCATGCTTTAGCTGAAGGAAGAATCACTTAAACCTGGAGAGTTGGGACCCATGGAATGGGTACCATGCAGTATGACTTCAAATGATCTGCATTTGCTCATCGAACCTCACCAATGCTATCAGCCCGAAGTGTCCAACCTTATGTCTCACTCAGCTCTGGGTTTTGATGAGGTAAATCCAGGTTGCATCACAAGCCCTGAATGAATTATTTAAGAATTGCTCTCTATTTCACTGTCATTCTGTTTGCTTTTTGTAATTCATTTTGATAATGGGATTTATCGGATTTTCTCTGCTGCTCTTCATGCAGCTGTACACACGCTTGATTCTCTTATGGAGACATATAAATCCATGGGTTTGAATATTCTTTCTAGTCAGGTGTATTCCTAGGCGTTGAATATAGGGTGTTTAGCCCATTTGGTTGAGCAAGGGGTAGGTCTTGACTATTACGTATTTGACGTATGGAATGGTATCTGTGCTAATTTCTATCTCTGGTTTTATGCAGCACCCCAACTGACCTTTCCCCTTAAGCAAACATAAGTTGATTTTCTAAATTTGAGACCCTGTTCTGTTTTGTAATTCAGTTCATGTGTAGCCAAGATTACATTCCGTGTATTAGTGACATCTTATGATGTTTCATTTTCTGTGTGACTTATTTCACTTAGAATCATCGTACCTGAATCCACTCATTATGCCACGACGGGCCAGGTGACATAGATTTCATTGGTGAGTGAAATTCCATTGTACGTACGTACCACAACTTCTTTATCCATTTTTCGCTTTCTGGGATATTTAACTTGTACCATAGACGAGGTTCTTGTAAACAGAGCCGTCTGAAACTTTGGGGTGGCTGTGTGTTTTTGATTTTAATTTCCCTAAACTATAGGACCATAAGTGGAAGTGCCGTAGGCTCCGTTGCTTTGTTTTTAAGGTGTTTCAGGAAACACCATACACTTCTCCAGAGTGGCTGTTGGCAATTTACATCCCACCCATCAGCATAACAAGGCTTCCTGTTCTCCATGGCCTGTGCTGCATTTCTGGATTTTACACTTTTTTCAGATGGCCCTTTTGACCGGTGGGCAGTGAGACTGCATTGTAGTGCAGATTTCTTTAACATGCTTGCTTGGGTGGCCAAAAAGTGCGTATGCGTTTTTTCCTGAATATATTCAGGAAAAAACGCATACGCCCTTTTTGGCCAAGTGCATCATTGTCGACGTTCTGCCTCTTTTCCTATGCTTTAAATGCAATTCCAGTCTACCCCCTGAAATCGTTTTCCTGCAATTCTGCCCCGCTTACAAGTCCTCTTCGCAGCCTTCCTTCAATATATTTTTGGACGATAGCTGTCATTTATAACTCTGCAGGTTTGTGAATTACAGTGCCCCTGAGCTCCTTTCTTCAAATCGCTTTCTTGTGAGCTGGCCGCAAACCCGCAGGATTGCTTCAGGCCCTAATCTGGTTCCGGCACGGCATGCTGAGCCTTTGGTTAATTCCTCTTCCTGGTTGGAAATGAACGTTAAATATGCCCGTGCAGACACCTACAGCTAGTCTCTCATTGGTTCTCCCTATTCCTGTTCATCTTGCGCAGAAATTGCAAACTGTGCCAAACAGGAGGTTAAAGGCACTGACTCTCCAAGTGGGGAGAGTGTGAGTAAAGGGTCTGGAATGGTGAACACGAGTAAAAGGGAACGAAAACTGAGATGCATTTAAAACGTTTCCCGGTCACACGGTGCACCATACTGTGGGTTTCCCATGCATGTTTTAGCTGAAGGAAGAATCCCTTAAACCTGGAGAGTTGGGACCCATGGAACGGGTACCATGCAGTATGACTTCAAAGGGTCTGCATTTGCTCATCGAACCTCACCAATGCTATCAGCCCGAAGTGCCCAACCTTATGTCTCACTCAGCTCTGGGTGTAGATGTGGTAAATCCAGGTTGCATCACAAGCCCTGAATGAATAATTTAAGAATTGCTCTCTATTTCACTGTCCTTGAGTTTTGTTTTTGTAATTCATTTTGATAATGGGATTTATCGGATTTTCTCTGCTGCATTCATGCCGCTGTACACACGCTTCATTCTCTTACGGAGACATATAAATCCATGGGTTTGATGATTCTTACTAGTCAGATGTATTCCTAGGCGTTGAATATGGGGTGTTTAGTCCATTTCGTTGAGCAAGGGGTAGGTCTTGACTATTACATATTTGGTTTATGGAAAGGTATCTGTGCTAATTTCTATCTCTGGTTTTATGCAGCACCCCAACTCAGCTTTCCCCTTAAGTAAGCATAAGTTGGTGTTCTAAATTTGAGACCCTGTTCTGTTTTGCAATTCAGGTCATGTGTAGCCAAGTTTACATTCCTTGTATTAGTGATATCTTATGATGTTTCATTTTCTGTGTGACTTATTTCACTTAGAATCATCGTACCTGAATCCACTCATTATGCCGCGACGGGCCTGATGACATAGATTTCATTGCTGAGTGATATTCCATTGTACGTACGTACCACAACTTCTTTATCCATTTTTCACATTCTGGGATATTTAACTTGTACCGTAGACGGGGTTCTTGTAAACAGAGCCGTCCGACACTTTGGGGTGGCTGTGTGTTTTCGATTTTAAATTCCCTAAGCTATAGGACCAGAAGTGGAAGTGCCGTAGGCTCCGTTGCTTTGTTTTTTAGGTGTTCCAGGAAACACCATACACTTCTCCAGAGCGGCAGTTGGCAATTTACATCCCGCCCATCAGCATAACAAGGCTCCCTCTTCTCCATGGCCTGTGCTGCCTTTTTGGATTTTACACTTTTTTCAGATGGCCCTTTTGACCGTGGGGCAGTGAGACTTCATTTTAGTGGAGATTTCTTTAACATGCTTGCTTGGTTGGCCAAAAAGCGGGTATGCATTTTTTCCTGAATATATTCAGGAAAAACGCATACGCACTTTTTGGCCAAGAACATCATTGTCAACGTTCTGCCTCTTTTCCTATGCTTTAAATGCAATTCCCGTCTACCCCCTGAAATCGTTTTCCTGCAATTCTGCCCCGCTTACAAGTTCTCTTCGTAGCCTTCCTTCAATATATTTTTGGACGATAGCTGTCATTTATAACTCTGCAGGTTTGTGAGTTACAGTGACCCTGAGCTCCTTTCTTCAACTCGCTATCTTGTGAGCTGGCCGCAAACCCGCTGGATTGCTTCAGGCCCTAATCTGGTTCCAGCACGGCATGTTGAGCCTTAGGTTAATTCCTCTTCCTGGCGGGAAATGAGCGTTAAATTTGCCCGTGCAGACACCTACAGCTAGTCTCTCATTGGTTCTCCCTATTCCTGTTCATCTTGCGCAGAAATTGCAAACTGTGCCAAACAGGAGGTTAAAGCACTGACTCTCCAAGTGGGGAGAGTGTTCGTATAGGGTCTGGAATGGTGAACCCGAGTAAAAGGGGATGAAAACTGAGATGCATTTGAAAACGTTTGCCGGTCACACAGTGCACCATACTGTGGGTTTCCCATGCATGTTTTAGCTGAAGGAAGAATCACTTAAACCTGGAGAGTTGGGACCCATGGAATGGGTACCATGCAGTATGACTTCAAATGATCTGCATTTGCTCATCGAACCTCACCAATGCTATCAGCCCGAAGTGTCCAACCTTATGTCTCACTCAGCTCTGGGTTTTGATGAGGTAAATCCAGGTTGCATCACAAGCCCTGAATGAATTATTTAAGAATTGCTCTCTATTTCACTGTCCTTGAGTTTTGTTTTTGTAATTCATTTTGATAATAGGATTTATCGGATTTTCTCTGCTGCCTTCATGCAGCTGTACACACGCTTCATTCTCTTATGGAGACATATAAATCCATGGGTTTGAAGCTTCTTACTAGTCAGGTGTATTCCTAGGCGTTGAATATGGCGTGTTTTGTCCATTTCGTTTAGCAAGGTGTAGGTCTTGATTATAACATATTTGACGAATGGAATGGTATCTGTGCTAATTTCTATCTCTGGTTTTATGCAGCACCCCAACTCACCTTTCCCCTTAAGCAAGCATAAGTTGGTTTTCTAAATTTGAGTCCCTGTTCTGTTTTGTAATTCAGTTCATGTGTAGCCAAGTTTACATTCCGTGTATTAGTGATATCTTATGATGTTTCATTTTCTGTGTGACTTATTTCACTTAGAATCATCGTACCTGAATCCACTCATTATGCAGCGACGGGCCTGATGACATAGATTTCATTGGTGAGTGATATTCCATTGTACGTACGTACCACAACTTCTTTATCCGTTTTTCACTTTCTGGGATATTTAACTTGTACCGTAGATGAGGTTCTTGTAAACAGAGCCGTCTGAAACTTTGGGGTGCTGTGTGTTTTTGATTTTAATTTCCCTAAGCTATGGGACCATAAGTGGAAGTGCCGTAGGCTCCGTTGCTTTGTTTTTAAGGTGTTTCAGGAAACACCATACACTTCTCCAGAGTGGCTGTTGGCAATTTACATCCCACCCATCAGCATAACAAGGCTTCCTGTTCTCCATGGCCTGTGCTGCATTTCTGGATTTTACACTTTTTTCAGATGGCCCTTTTGACTGGGGGGCAGTGAGACTTCACTGTAGTGCAGATTTCTTTAACATGCTTGCTTGGGTGGCCAAAAAGTGCGTATGCGTTTTTTCCTGAATATATTCAGGAAAAAACGCATACGCCCTTTTTGGCCAAGTGCATCATTGTCGACGTTCTGCCTCTTTTCCTATGCTTTAAATGCAATTCCAGTCTACCCCCTGAAATCGTTTTCCTGCAATTCTGCCCCGCTTACAAGTCCTCTTCGCAGCCTTCCTTCAATATATTTTTGGACGATAGCTGTCATTTATAACTCTGCAGGTTTGTGAATTACAGTGCCCCTGAGCTCCTTTCTTCAAATCGCTTTCTTGTGAGCTGGCCGCAAACCCGCAGGATTGCTTCAGGCCCTAATCTGGTTCCGGCACGGCATGCTGAGCCTTTGGTTAATTCCTCTTCCTGGTTGGAAATGAGCGTTAAATTTGCCCGTGCAGACACCTACAGCTAGTCTCTCATTGGTTCTCCCTATTTCTGTTCATCTTGAGCAGAAATTGCAAACTGTGCCAAACAGGAGTTTAAAGGCACTGACTCTCCAAGTGGGTAGAGTGTTAGTAAAGGGTCCAGAATTGTGAACCCGAGTAAAAGGGGACGAAAACTGAGATGCATTTGAAAACGTTTCCCGGTCACATGGTACACCATACTGTGGGTTTCCCATGCATGCTTTAGCTGAAGGAAGAATCACTTAAACCTGGAGAGTTGGGACCCATGGAATGGGTACCATGCAGTATGACTTCAAGTGGTCTGCATTTGTTCATCGAACCTCACCAATGCTATCAGCCCGAAGTGTCCAACCTTATGTCTCACTCAGCTCTGGGTTTTGATGAGGTAAATCCAGGTTGCATCACAAGCCCTGAATGAATTATTTAAGAATTGCTCTCTATTTCACTGTCCTTGAGTTTTGTTTTTGTAATTCATTTTGATAATAGGATTTATCGGATTTTCTCTGCTGCCTTCATGCAGCTGTACACACGCTTCATTCTCTTATGGAGACATATAAATCCATGGGTTTGAAGATTCTTACTAGTCAGGTGTATTCCTAGGCGTTGAATATGGCGTGTTTTGTCCATTTCGTTTAGCAAGGTGTAGGTCTTGATTATAACATATTTGACGAATGGAATGGTATCTGTGCTAATTTCTATCTCTGGTTTTATGCAGCACCCCAACTCACCTTTCCCCTTAAGCAAGCATAAGTTGGTTTTCTAAATTTGAGTCCCTGTTCTGTTTTGTAATTCAGTTCATGTGTAGCCAAGTTTACATTCCGTGTATTAGTGATATCTTATGATGTTTCATTTTCTGTGTGACTTATTTCACTTAGAATCATCGTACCTGAATCCACTCATTATGCAGCGACGGGCCTGATGACATAGATTTCATTGGTGAGTGATATTCCATTGTACGTACGTACCACAACTTCTTTATCCGTTTTTCGCTTTCTGGGATATTTAACTTGTACCGTAGATGAGGTTCTTGTAAACAGAGCCGTCTGAAACTTTGGGGTGCTGTGTGTTTTTGATTTTAATTTCCCTAAGCTATAGGACCATAAGTGGAAGTGCCGTAGGCTCCGTTGCTTTGTTTTTAAGGTGTTTCAGGAAACACCATACACTTCTCCAGAGTGGCTGTTGGCAATTTACATGTCACCCATCAGCATAACAAGGCTCCCTGTTCTCCATGGCCTGTGCTGCATTTCTGGATTTTACACTTTTTTCAGATGGCCCTTTTGACTGGGGGGCAGTGAGACTTCACTGTAGTGCAGATTTCTTTAACATGCTTGCTTGGTTGGCCAAAAAGGGCGTATGCGTTTTTTCCTGAATATATTCAGGAAAAAACGCATACGCCCTTTTTGGCCAATTGCATCATTGTCGAAGTTCTGCCTCTTTTCCTAGGTTTTAAATGCAATTCCAGTCTACCCCGTGAAATCGTTTTCCTGCAATTCTGCCCCGCTTTCAAGTCCTCTTCGCAGCCTTCCTTCAATATATTTTTGGACGAGAGCTGTCATTTATAACTCTGCAGGTTTGTGAATTACCGTGCCCCTGAGCTCCTTTCTTCAAATCGCTTTCTTGTGAGCTGGCCGCGAACCCACAGGATTGATTCAGGCACTAATCTGGTTCTGGCACGGCATGCTGATCGTTTGGTTAATTCCTCTTCCTGGTGGGAAATGAGTGTTAAATTTGCCCATGCAGACACCTACAGCTAGTCTCTCATTGGTTCTCCCTATTCCTGTTCATCTTGCGCAGAAATTGCAAACTGTGCCAAACAGCAGGTTAAAGGCACTGACTCTCCAAGTGGGGAGAGTGTTAGTAAAAGGTCTGGAATTGCGAACCCGAGTAAAAGGGGACGAAAACTGAGATGCATTTGAAAACGTTTCCCGGTCACACGGTGCACCATACTGTGGGTTTCCCATGAATGCTTTAGCTGAAGGAAGAATTGCTTAAACCTGGAGAGTGGGGACCCATGGAATGGGTACCACGCAGTATGACTTCAAATGGTCTGCATTTGCTCATCGAACCTCACCAATGCTATCAGCCCGAAGTGTCCAACCTTATGTCTCACTCACCTCTGGGTTTTGATGAGGTAAATCCTGGTTGCATCACAAGCCCTGAATGAATTATTTAAGAATTGCTCTCTATTTCACTGTCATTGTGTTTTGTTTTTGTAATTCATTTTGATAATAGGATTTATCGGATTTTCTCTGCTGCCTTCATGCAGCTGTACACACGCTTGATTCTCTTACGGAGACATATAAATCCATGGGTTTGAAGATTCTTACTAGTCAGGTGTATTCCTAGGTGTTGAATATAGGGTGTTTAGCCCATTTCGTTGAGCAAGGAGTAGGTCTTGACTATTACATATTTGACGTATGTAATGGTATCTGTGCTAATTTCTATCTCTGGTTTTATGCAGCACCCCAACTCACCTTTCCCCTTAAGCAAACATAAGTTGGTTTTCTAAATTTGAGACCCTCTTCTGTTTTGTAATTCAGTTCATGTGTAGCCAAGATTACATTCGGTGTATTAGTGATATCTTATGATATTTCATTTTCTGTGTGACTTATTTCACTTAGAATCATCGTACCTGAATCCACTCATTATGCCACGACGGGCCAGATGACATAGATTTCATTGGTGAGTGATATTCCATTGTACGTACGTACCACAACTTCTTTATCCATTTTTCGCTTTCTGGGATATTTAACTTGTACCGTAGATGAGGTTCTTGTAAACAGAGCCGTCTGAAACTTTGGGGTGGCTGTGTGTTTTTGATTTTAATTTCCCTAAGCTATAGGACCATAAGTGGAAGTGCCGTAGGCTACGTTGCTGTGTTTTTAAGGTGTTTCAGGAAACACCATACACTTCTCCAGAGTGGCTGTTGGCAATTTACATCCCACACATCAGCACAACCAGGCTCCCTGTTCTCCATGGCCTGTGCTGCATTTCTGGATTTTACACTTTTTTCAGATGGCCCTTTTGACTGGGGGGCAGTGAGACTTCACTGTAGTGCAGATTTCTTTAACGTGCTTGCTTGGATGGCCAAAAAGGGCGTATGCGTTTTTTCCTGAATATATTCAGGAAAAAACTCATACGCCCTTTGTGGCCAAGTGCATCATTGTCGACGTTCTGCCTCTTTTCCTATGTTTTAAATGCAATTCCAGTCTACCCCCTGAAATCGTTTTCCTGCAATTCTGCCCCGCTTTCAAGTCCTCTTCGCAGCCTTCCTTCAATATATTTTTGGACGATAGCTGTCATTTATTACTCTGTAGGTTTGTGAATTACAGTGCCCCTGAGCTCCTTTCTTCAAATCGCTTTCTTGAGAGCTGGCCGCAAACCCGCAGGTTTGCTTCAGGCCCTAATCTGTTTCTGGCACGGCATGGTGAACGTTTGTTTAATTCCTCTTCCTCGTGGCAAATGAGCGTTAAATTTGCCCGTGAAGACACCTACAGCTAGTCTCTCATTGGTTCTCCCTATTCCTGTTCATCTTGCGCAGAAATTGCAAACTGTGCCAAACAGCAGGTTAAAGGCACTGACTCTCCAAGTGGGGAGAGTGTTAGTAAAGGGTCTGGAAATATGAACCCGAGTAAAAGGGGACGAAAACTGAGATGCATTTGAAAACGTTTCCCGGTCACACGGTGCACCATACTGTGGGTTTCCCATGCATGCTTTAGCTGAAGAAAGAATCGCTTAAACCTGGAGAGTTGGGACCCATGGAATGTGTAGTATGTATTATGACTTCAAATGGTCTGCATTTGCTCATCGAACCTCACCAATGCTATCAGCCCGATGTGTCCAACCTTATGTCTCACTCAGCTATGGGTGTAGATGAGGTAAATCCAGGTTGCATCACAAGCCCTGAATGAATTATTTAAGAATTGCTCTCTATTTCACTGTCATTGTGTTTTGTTTTTGTAATTCATTTTGATAATAGGATTTATCGGATTTTCTCTGCTGCCTTCATGCAGCTGTACACACGCTTTATTCTCTTATGGAGACATATAAATCTATGGGTTTGAAGATTCTTACTACTCAGATGTATTCCTAGGCGTTGAAAATATGGTGTTTAGCCCATTTCGTTGAGCAAGGGGTAGGTCTTGACTATTACATATTTGACTTATGGAATGGTATCTGTGCTAATATCTATCTATGGTTTTATGCAGCACCCCAACTCACCTTTCCCCTTAAGCAAACATAAGTTGGTTTTCTAAATTTGAGACCCTGTTCTGTTTTGTAATTCAGTTCATGTGTAGCCAAGATTACATTCCGTGCATTAGTGATATCTTATGATGTTTCATTTTCTGTGTGACTTATTTCACTTAGCATCATGGTACCTGAATCCACTCATTATGCCACGACGGGCCAGATGACATAGATTTCATTGGTGAGTGATATTCCATTGTACGTACGTACCACAACTTCTTTATCCATTTTTCGCTTTCTCGGATATTTAACTTGTACCGTAGACGAGGTTCTTGTAAACAGAGCCGTCTGAAACTTTGGGGTGGCTGTGTGTTTTTGATTTTAATTTCCCTAAGCTATAGGACCATAAGTGGAAGTGCCGTAGGCTCCGTTGCTTTGTTTTTTAGGTGTTTCAGGAAACACCATACACTTCCCCAGAGTGGCTGTTGGCAATTTACATCCCACCCATCAGCATAACAAGGCTCCCTGTTCTCCATGGCCTGTGCTGCATTTCTGGATTTTACACTTTTTTCAGATGGACCTTTTGACCGGGGGGCAGTGAGACTTCATTGTAGTGCAGATTTCTTTAACATGCTTGCTTGGTTGGCCAAAAAGGGCGTATGCATTTTTTCCTGAATATATTCAGGAAAAAACGCATACGCCCTTTTTGGCCAAGTGCATCATTGTCGACGTTCTGCCTTTTTTCCTATGTTTTAATGCAATTCCAGTCTACCCCCTGAAATCGTTTTCCTGCAATTCTGCCCCGCTTTCAAGTCCTCTTCGCAGCCTTCCTTCAATATATTTTTGGACGATAGCTGTCATTTATAACTCTGCAGGTTTGTGAATTACAGTGCCCCTGAGCTCCTTTCTTCAGATTGCTTTCTTGTGAGCTGGCCGCAAACCCGCAGGATTGCTTCAGGCCCTAATCTGGTTCCTGCACGGCATGCTGAGCCTTTGGTTAATTCCTCTTCCTGGTTGGAAATGAGCGTTAAATTTGCCCGTGCAGACACCTACAGCTAGTCTCTCATTGGTTCTCCCTATTTCTGTTCATCTTGCGCAGAAATTGCAAACTGTGCCAAACAGGAGGTTAAAGGCACTGACTCTCCAAGTGGGGAGAGTGTTAGTAAAGGGTCTGGAATTGTGAACCCGAGTAAAAGGGGACAAAAACTGAGATGCATTTGAAAACGTTTCCCGGTCACATGGTGCACCATACTGTGGGTTTCCGATGCATGCTTTAGCTGAAGGAAGAATCACTTAAACCTGGAGCGTTGGGACCCATGGAATGGGTACCATGCAGTATGACTTCAAATGGTCTGCATTTGCTCATCGAACCTCACCAATGCTATCAGCCCGAAGTGTCCAACCTTATGTCTCACACAGCTCTGAGTGTAGATGAGGTAAATCCAGGTTGCATCACAAGCCCTGAATGAATTATTTAAGAATTGCTCTCTATTTCACTGTCATTCTGTTTGCTTTTTGTAATTTATTTTGATAATGGGATGTATCGGATTTTCTCTGCTGCCTTCATGCAGCTGTACACACGATTGATTCTCTTATGGGGACATATAAATCCATGGGTTTGAATATTCTTTCTAGTCAGGTGTATTCCTAGACGTTGAATATAGGGTGTTTAGCCCATTTGGTTGAGCAAGGGGTAGGTCTTGACTATTACATATTTGACGTATGGAATGGTATCTGTGCTAATTTCTAACTCTGGTTTTATGCAGCACACCAACTCACCTTTTCCCTTACGCAAACATAAGTTGGTTTTCAAAATTTGAGACCCTGTTCTGTTTTGTAATTCAGTTCATGTGTAGCCAAGATTACATTCCGTGTATTAGTGATATCTTATGATGTTTCATTTTCTGTGTGACTTATTTCACTTAGAATCATCGTACCTGAATCCACTCATTATGCCACGACGGGCCAGATGACATAGAATTCATTGGTGAGTGATATTCCATTGTACGTACGTACCACATCTTCTTTATCCATTTTTCGCTTTCTGGGATATTTAACTTGTACGTAGACGAGGTTCTTGTAAACAGAGCCGTCTGAAACTTTGGGGTGGCTGTGTGTTTTTGATTTTAATTTCCCTAAGCTATAGGACCATAAGTGGAAGTGCCGTAGGCTCCGTTGCTTTGTTTTTTGGTGTTTCAGGAAACACCATACACTTCTCCAGAGTGGCTGTTGGCAATTTACATCCCACCCATCAGCATAACAAGGCTCCCTGTTCTCCATGGCCTGTGCTGCATTTCTGGATTTTACACGTTTTTCAGATGGCCCTTTTGACCGGGGGGCAGTGAGACTTCATTGTAGTGCAGATTTCTTTAACATGCTTGCTTGTTTGGCCAAAAAGTGCGTATGCGTTTTTTCCTGAATATATTCAGGAAAAAACGCATACGCCCTTTTTGGCCAAGTGCATCATTGTCGACGTTCTGCCTCTTTTCCTATGCTTTAAATGCAATTCCAGTCTACCCCCTGAAATCGTATTCCTGCAATTCTGCCCCGCTTTCCAGTCCTCTTTGCAGCCGTCCTTCAATATATTTTCGGACGTTAGCTGTCATTTATAACTCTGCAGGTTTGTGAATTACAGTGCCCCTGAGCTCCATTCTACAAATCGCTTTCTTGTGAACTGGCCGCAAACCCGCAGGATTGCTTCAGGCCCTAATCTGGTTCCTGCACGGCATGTTGAGCCTTTGGTTAATTCCTCTTCCTGGTTGGAAATGAGCGTTAAATTTGCCCGTGCAGACACCTACAGCTAGTCTCTCATTGGTTCTCCCTATTCCTGTTCATCTTGCGCAGAAATTGCAAACTGTGCCAAACAGGAGGTTAAAAGCACTGACTCTCCAAGTGGGGAGAGTGTTAGTAAAGGGTCTGGAATTGTGAACCCGAGTAAAAGGGGACGAAAACTCAGATGCATTTGAAAACGTTTCCCAGTTACATGGTGCACCATACTGTGGGTTTCCCATGCATGCTTTATCTGAAGGAAGAATCGCTTAAAACTGGAGAGTTGGGACCCATGGAATGGATACCATGCAGTATGACTTCAAATGGTCTGCATTTGCTCATCGAACCTCACCAATGTTATCAGCCCGAAGTGTACAACCTTATGTCTCACTCAGCTCTGGGTGTAGATGAGGTAAATCCAGGTTGCATCACAAGACCTGAATGAATTATATGAGAATTGCTCTCTATTTCACTGTCATTGTGTTTTGTTTTTGTAATTCATTTTAATAATAGGATTTATCGGATTTTCTCTGCTGCCTTCATGCAGCTGTACACACGCTTGATTCTCTTATGGAGACATATAAATCCATGGGTTTGAATATTCTTACTAGTCAGGTGTACTCCTAGGCATTGAATATAGGGTGTTTAGCCCATTTCGTTGAGCAAGGGGTAGGTTTTGACTATTACATATTTGACATATGGAATGGTATCTGTGCTAATTTCTAACTCTGGTTTTATGCAGCACCCCAACTCACATTTCCCCTTACGCAAACATAAGTTGGTTTTCAAAATTTGAGACCCTGTTCTGTTTTGTAATTCAGTTCATGTGTAGCCAAGTTTACATTCGGTGTATTAGTGATATCTTATGATGTTTCATTTTCTGTGTGACTTATTTCACTTAGAATCATCGTACCTGAATCCACTCATTATGCCACGACGGGCCAGATGACATAGAATTCATTGGTGAATGATATTCCATTGTACGTACGTACCACAACTTCTTTATCCATTTTTCGCTTTCTGGGATATTTAACTTGTACCGTAGACGAGGTTCTTGTAAACAGAGCCGTCTGAAACTTTGGGGTGGCTGTGTGTTTTTGATTTTAATTTCCCTAAGCTATAGGACCATAAGTGGAAGTGCCGTAGGCTCCGTTGCTTTGTTTTTTGGTCTTTCAGGAAACACCATACAATTCTCCAGAGTGGCTGTTGGCAATTTACATCCCACCCATCAGCATAACAAGGCTCCCTGTTCTCCATGGCCTGTGCTGAATTTCTGGATTTTACACTTTTTTCAGATGGCCCTTTTGACCGGTGGGCAGTGAGACTTCATTGTAGTGCAGATTTCTTTAACATGCTTGCTTGGTTGGCCAAAAAGGGCGTATGCGTTTTTTCTTGAATATATTCAGGAAAAAACGTATATGCCCTTTTTGGCCAAGTGCATCATTGTCGACGTTCTGCCTCTTTTCCTATGCTTTAAATGCAATTCCAGTCTACCCCCTGAAATCGTTTTCCTGCAATTCTGCCCCGCTTTCCAGTCCTCTTCGCAGCCTTCCTTCAATATATTTTCGGACGATAGCTGTTATTTTTAACTCTGCAAGTTTGTGAATTACAGTGCCCCTGAGCTCCTTTCTACAAATCGCTTTCTTGTGAGCTGGCCGCAAACCCTCAGGATTGCTTCAGGCCCTAATCTGGTTCCTGCACGGCATGCTGAGCCTTTGGTTAATTCCTCTTCCTGGTTGGAAATGAGCATTAAATTTGCCCGTGCAGACACCTACAGCTAGTCTCTCATTGGTTCTCCCTATTCCTGTTCATCTTGCGCAGAAATTGCAAACTGTGCCAAACAGGAGGTTAAAGGCACTGACTCTCCAAGTGGGGAGAGTGTTAGTAAAGGGTCTGGAATTGTGAACCCGAGTAAAAGGGGACAAAAACTGAGATGCATTTGAAAACGTTTCCCGGTCACACGGTGCACCATACTGTGGGTTTCCCATGCATGCTTTAGCTGAAGGAAGAATCACTTAAACCTGGAGAGTTGGGACCCATGGAATGGGTACCATGCAGTATGACTTCAAATGGTCTGCATTTGCTCATCGAACCTCACCAATGCTATCAGCCCGAAGTGTCCAACCTTATGTCTCACTCAGCTCTGGGTTTTGATGAGGTAAATCCAGGTTGCATCACAAGCCCTGAATGAATTATTTAAGAATTGCTCGCTATTTCACTGTCATTGTGTTTTGTTTTTGTAATTCATTTTGATAATAGGATTTATCGGATTTTCTCTGCTGCCTTCATGCAGCTGTACACACGCTTGATTCTCTTATGGAGACATATAAATCCATGGGTTTGAATATTTTTACTAGTCAGGTGTACTCCTAGGCATTGAATATAGGGTGTTTAGCCCATTTCGTTGAGCAAGGGGTAGGTCTTGACTATTACATATTTGACATATGGAATGGTATCTGTGCTAATTTCTAACTCTGGTTTTATGCAGCACCCCAACTCACATTTCCCCTTACGCAAACATAAGTTGGTTTTCAAAATTTGAGACCCTGTTCTGTTTTGTAATTCAGTTCATGTGTAGCCAAGTTTACATTCGGTGTATTAGTGATATCTTATGATGTTTCATTTTCTGTGTGACTTATTTCACTTAGAATCATCGTACCTGAATCCACTCATTATGCCACGACGGGCCAGATGACATAGAATTCATTGGTGAATGATATTCCATTGTACGTACGTACCACAACTTCTTTATCCATTTTTCGCTTTCTGGGATATTTAACTTGTACCGTAGACGAGGTTCTTGTAAACAGAGCCGTCTGAAACTTTGGGGTGGCTGTGTGTTTTTGATTTTAATTTCCCTAAGCTATAGGACCATAAGTGGAAGTGCCGTAGGCTCCGTTGCTTTGTTTTTTGGTGTTTCAGGAAACACCATACACTTCTCCAGAGTGGCTGTTGGCAATTTACATCCCACCCATCAGCATAACAAGGCTCCCTGTTCTCCATGGCCTGTGCTGCATTTCTGGATTTTACACTTTTTTCAGATGGCCCTTTTGACCGGGGGGCAGTGAGACTTCATTGTAGTGCAGATTCCTTTAACATGCTTGCTTGGTTGGCCAAAAAGGTCGTATGCGTTTTTTCCTGAATATATTCAGGAAAAAACGTATACGCCCTTTTTGGCCAAGTGCATCATTGTCGACGTTCTGCCTCTTTTCCTATGCTTTAAATGCAATTCCAGTCTACCCCCTGAAATCGTTTTCCTGCAATTCTGCCCCGCTTTCCAGTCCTCTTCGCAGCCTTCCTTCAATATATTTTCGGACGATAGCTGTCATTTATAACTCTGCAGGTTTGTGAATTACAGTGCCCCTGAGCTCCTTTCTTCAAATCGCTTTCTTGTGAGCTGGCCGCAAACCCGCAGGATTGCTTCAGGCCCTAATCTCTTTCCGGCTCGGCATGCTGAGCCTTTGGTTAATTCCTCTTCCTGGTTGGAAATGAGCGTTAAATTTGCCCGTGCAGACACCTACAGCTAGTCTCTCATTGGTTCTCCCTATTCCTGTTCATCTTGCGCAGAAATTGCAAACTGTGCCAAACCGGAGTTTAAAGGCACTGACTCTCCAAGTGGGGAGAGTGTTAGTAAAGGGTCTGGAATTGTGAACCCGAGTAAAATGGGACAAAAACTGAGATGCATTTGAAAAGGTTTCCCGGTCACATGGTGCACCATACTGTGGCTTTCCCATGCATGCTTTAGCTGAAGGAAGAATCACTTAAACCTGGAGGCTTGGGACCCATGGAATGGGTACCATGTAGTATGACTTCAAATGGTCTGCATTTGCTCATCGAACCTCACCAATGCTATCAGCCCGAAGTGTCCAACCTTATGTCTCACTCAGCTCTGGGTTTTGATGAGGTCAATCCAGGTTGCATCACAAGCCCTGAATGAATTATTTAAGAATTGCTCTCTATTTCACTGTCATTGTGTTTTGTTTTTGTAATTCATTTTGATAATAAGATTTATCGGATTTTCTCTGCTGCCTTCATGCAGCTGTACACACGCTTGATTCTCTTATGGAGACATATAAATCCATGGGTTTGAAGATTCTTACTAGTCAGGTGTATTCCTAGGTGTTGAATATAGGGTGTTTAGTCCATTTCGTTGAGCAGGGGGTAGGTCTTGACTATTACATTTTTGACGTATGGAATCGTATCTGTGCTAATTTCTATCTCTGGTTTTATGCAGCACCCCAACTCACCTTTCCCCTTAAGCAAACATAAGTTGGTTTTCTAAATTTGAGACCCTGTTCTGTTTTGTAATTCAGTTCATGTGTAGCCAAGATTACATTCGGTGTATTAGTGATATCTTATGATATTTCATTTTCTGTGTGACTTATTTCACTTAGAATCATCGTACCTGAATCCACTCATTATGCCACGACGCGCCAGATGACATAGATTTCATTGGTGAGTGATATTCCATTGTACGTACGTACCACAACTTCTTTATCCATTTCTCGCTTTCTGGGATATTTAACTTGTACCGTAGACGAGGTTCTTGTAAACAGAGCCGTCTGAAACTTTGGGGTGGCTGTGTGTTTTTGATTTTAATTTCCCTAAGCTATAGGACCATAAGTGGAAGTGCCGTAGGCTCCGTTGCTTTGTTTTTTAGGTGTTTCAGGAAACACCATACACTTCTCCAGACTGGCTGTTGGCAATTTACATCCCACCCATCAGCACAACAAGGCTCCCTGTTCTCCATGGCCTGTGCTGCATTTCTGGATTTTACACTTTTTTCAGATGGCCCTTTTGACCGGGGGGCAGTGAGACTTCATTGTAGTGCAGATTTCTTTAACATGCTTGCTTGGTTGGCCAAAAAGTGCGTATGCGTTTTTCCCTGAATATATTCGGGAAAAAACGCATACGCCCTTTTTGGCCAAGTGCATCATTGTCGACGTTCTGCCTCTTTTCCTATGCTTTAAATGCAATTCCAGTCTACCCCCTGAAATCGTTTTCCTGAAATTCTGCCCCGCTTTCAAGTCCTCTTCGCAGCCTTCCTTCAATATATTTTCGGACGATAGCTGTCATTTATAACTCTGCAGGTTTGTGAATTACAGTGCCCCTGAGCTCCTTTCTTCAAATCGCTTTCTTGTGAGCTGGCCGCAAACCCGCAGGATTGCTTCAGGCCCTAATCTGGTTCCTGCACGGCATGCTGAGCCTTTGGTTTATTCCCCTTCCTGGTTGGAAATGAGCGTTAAATTTGCCCGTGCAGACACCTACAGCTAGTCTCTCATTGGTTCTCCCTATTCCTGTTCATCTTGCGCAGAAATTGCAAACTGTGCCAAACAGCAGGTTAAAGGCACTGACTCTCCAATTGGGGATAGTGTTAGTAAATGGTCTGGAATAGTGAACCCGAGTAAAAGGGGACAAAACTGAGATGCATTTGAAAACGTTTCCCGGTCACATGTTGCACCATACTGTGGGTTTCCCATGCATGCTTTAGCTGAAGGGAGAATCACTTAAACCTGGAGAGTTGGGACCCATGGAATGGGTACCATGCAGTATGATTTCAAATGGTCGGCATTTGCTCATCGAACCTCACCAATGCTATCAGCCCGAAGTGTCCAACCTTATGTCTCACTCAGCTCTGGGTTTAGATGAAGTAAATCCAGGTTGCATCACAAGCCCTGAATGAATTATTTAAGAATTGCTCTCTATTTCACTGTCATTGTGTTTGGTTTTTTAATTCATTTTGATAGTGGGATTTATCAGATTTTCTCTGCTGCCTTCATGCAGCTGTACACACGCTTGATTCTCTTATGGAGACATATAAATCCATGGGTTTGAAGATTCTTACTAGTCAGGTGTATTCCTAGGCGTTGAATATAGGGTGTTTAGCCCATTTCGTTGAGCAAGGGGTATGTCTTGACTATTACGTATTTGACATATGGAATGGTATCTGTGCTAATTTCTAACTCTGGTTTTATGCAGCACCCCAACTCACCTTTCCCGTTACGCAAACATAAGTTGGTTTTCTAAATTTGAGACCCTGTTCTGTTTTGTAATTCAGTTCATGTGTAGCCAAGATTACATTCGGTGTATTAGTGATATCTTATGATGTTTCATTTTCTGTGTGACTTATTTCACTTAGAATCATCGTACCTGAATCCACTCATTTTGCCACGACGGGCTTGATGACATAGATTTCATTGGTGAGTGATATTCCATTGTACGTACGTACCACAACTTCTTTATCCATTTTTCGCTTTCTGGGATATTTAACTTGTACCATAGACGAGGTTCTTGTAAACAGAGCCGTCTGAAACTTTGGGGTGGCTGTGTGTTTTTGATTTTAATTTCCCTAAGCTATAGGACCATAAGTGGAAGTGCCGTAGGCTCCGTTGCTTTGTTTTTTAGGTGTTTCAGGAAACACCATACACTTCTCCAGAGTGGCTGTTGGCAATTTACATCCCACCCATCAGCATAACAAGGCTCCCTGTTCTCCATGGCCTGTGCTGCATTTCTGGATTTTACACTTTTTTCAAATGGCCCTTTTGACCGGGGGGCAGTGAGACTTCATTGTAGTGCAGATTTCTTTAACATGCTTGCTTGGTTGGCCAAAAAGGGCGTATGCGTTTTTTCCTGAATATATTCAGGAAAAAACGCATACGCCCTTTTTGGCCAAGTGCATCATTGTCGACGTTCTGCCTCTTTTCCTATGCTTTAAATGCAATTCCAGTCTACCCCCTGAAATCGTTTTCCTGCAATTCTGCCCCGCTTTCCAGTCCTCTTCGCAGCCTTCCTTCAATATATTTTCGGACGATAGCTGTCATTTATAACTCTGCAGGTTTGTGAATTACAGTGCCCCTGAGCTCCTTTCTTCAAATCGCTTTCTTGTGACCTGGCCGCAAACCCGCAGGATTGCTTCAGGCCCTAATCTGTTTCAGGCTCGGCATGCTGAGCCTTTGGTTAATTCCTCTTCCAAATGGGAAATGAGCGTTAAATTAGCCCGTGCAGACACCTACAGCTAGTCTCTCATTGGTTCTCCCTATTCCTGTTCATCTTGCGCAGAAATTGCAAACTGTGCCAAACAGCAGGTTAAAGGCACTGACTCTTCAAGTGGGGAGAGTGTTAGTCAAGGGTCTGGAATTGTGAACCCGACTAAAAGGGGACGAAAACTGAGATGCATTTGAAAACGTTTCCCGGTCACACGGTGCACCATACTGTGGGTTTCCCATGCATGCTTTAGCTGAAGGAAGAATCACTTAAACCTGGAGAGTTGGGACCCATGGAATGGGTACCATGCAGTATGATTTCAAATGGTCTGCATTTGCTCATCGAACCTCACCAATGCTATCAGCCCGAAGTGTCCAACCTTATGTCTCACTCAGCTCTGGGTTTAGATGAGGTAAATCCAGGTTGCATCACAAGCCCAGAATGAATTATTTAAGTATTGCTCTCTATTTCACTGTCATTGTGTTGGGTTTTTTAATTCATTTTGATAATGGGATTTATCAGATTATCTCTGCTGCCTTCATGCAGCTGTACACACGCTTGATTCTCTTATGGAGACATATAAATCCATGGGTTTGAAGATTCTTACTAGTCAGGTGTATTCCTAGGTGTTGAATATAGGGTGTTTAGTCCATTTCGTTGAGCAAGGGGTAGGTCTTGGCTATTACATATTTGACGTATGGAATGGTATCTGTGCTAATTTCTATCTCTGGTTTTATGCAGCACCCCAACTCACCTTTCCCCTTACGCAAACATAAGTTGGTTTTCTAAATTTGAGACCCTGTTCTGTTTTGTAATTCAGTTCATGTGTAGCCAAGATTACATTCGGTGTATTAGTGATATCTTATGATATTTCATTTTCTGTGTGACTTATTTCACTTAGAATCATCGTACCTGAATCCACTCATTATGCCACGACGCGCCAGATTACATAGATTTCATTGGTGAGTGATATTCCATTGTATGTACGTACCACAACTTCTTTATCCATTTCTCGCTTTCTGGGATATTTAACTTGTACCGTAGACGAGGTTCTTGTAAACAGAGCCGTCTGAAACTTTGGGGTGGCTGTGTGTTTTTGATTTTAATTTCCCTAAGCTATAGGACCATAAGTGGAAGTGCCGTAGGCTCCGTTGCTTTGTTTTTTAGGTGTTTCAGGAAACACCATACACTTCTCCAGAGAGGCTGTTGGCAATTTACATCCCACCCATCAGCATAACAAGGCTCCCTGTTCTCCATGGCCTGTGCTGCATTTCTGGATTTTACACTTTTTTCACGTGGCCCTTTTGACCGGGGGGCAGTGAGACTTCATTGTAGTGCAGATTTCTTTAACATGCTTGCTTGGTTGGCCAAAAAGTGCGTATGCGTTTTTTCCTGAATATATTCGGGAAAAAACGCATACGCCCTTTTTGGCCAAGTGCATCATTGTCGACGTTCTGCCTCTTTTCCTATGCTTTAAATGCAATTCCAGTCTACCCCCTGAAATCGTTTTCCTGCAATTCTGCCCCGCTTTCAAGTCCTCTTCGCAGCCTTCCTTCAATATATTTTCGGACGATAGCTGTCATTTATAACTCTGCAGGATTTGTGAATTACAGTGTCCCTGAGCTCCTTTCTTCAAATCGCTTTCTTGTGAGCTGGCCGCAAACCCGCAGGATTGCTTCAGGCCCTAATCTGGTTCCTGCACGGCATGCTGAGCCTTTGGTTTATTCCCCTTCCTGGTTGGAAATGAGCGTTAAATTTGCCCGTGCAGACACCTACAGCTAGTCTCTCATTGGTTCTCCCTATTCCTGTTCATCTTGCGCAGAAATTGCAAACTGTGCCAAACAGGAGGTTAAAGGCACTGACTCTCCAAGTGGGGAGAGTGTTAGTAAAGGGTCTGGAATTGTGAACCCGAGTAAAAGGGGACAAAACTGAGATGCATTTGAAAACGTTTCCCGGTCACATGTTGCACCATACTGTGGGTTTCCCATACATGCTTTCGCTGAAGGGAAAATCACTTAAACCTGGAGAGTTGGGACCCATGGAATGGGTACCATGCAGTATGATTTCAAATGGTCTGCATTTGCTCATCGAACCTCACCAATGCTATCAGCCCGAAGTGTCCAACCTTATGTCTCACTCAGCTCTGGGTTTAGATGAGGTAAATCCAGGTTGCATCACAAGCCCTGAATGAATTATTTAAGAATTGCTCTCTATTTCACTGTCATTGTGTTTGGTTTTTTAATTCATTTTGATAATGGGATTTATCAGATTTTCTCTGCTGCTTTCATGCAGCTGTACACATGCTTGATTCTCTTATGGAGACATATAAATCCATGCGTTTGAAGATTCTTACTAGTCAGGTGTACTCCTAGGCATTGAATATAGGGTGTTTAGCCCATTTGGTTGAGCAAGGGGTAGGTCTTGACTATTACATATTTGACATATGGAATGGTATCTGTGCTAATTTCTAACTCTGGTTTTATGCAGCACCAAAACTCACATTTCCCCTTACGCAAACATAAGTTGGTTTTCAAAATTTGAGACCCTGTTCTGTTTTGTAATTCAGTTCATGTGTAGCCAAGTTTACATTCCGTGTATTAGTGATATCTTATGATGTTTTATTTTCTGTGTGACTTATTTCACTTAGAATCATCATACCTGAATCCACTCATTATGCCACGACGGGCCAGATGACATAGATTTCATTGGTGAGTGATATTCCATTGTATGTACGTAGCACAATTTCTGTATCCATTTTTTACTTTCTGGGATATTTAACTTGTACCATAGACGAGGTTCTTGTGAAGAGATCCGTCTGAAACTTTGGGGTGGCTGTGTGTTTTTGATTTTAATTTCCCTAAGCTATAGGACCATAAGTGGAAGTGCCGTAGGCTCCGTTGCTTTGTTTTTTAGGTGTTTCAGGAAATACCATACACTTCTCCAAAGTGGCTCTTGGCAATTTACATCCCACGCATCAGCATAACAAGGCTCCCTATTCTCCATGGCCTGTGCTGCATTTCTGGATTTTACACTTTTTTTAGATGAAACTTTTGACCAAGGGGCAGTGAGACTTCATTGTAGTGCAGATATCTTTCACATGCTTGCTTGGTTGGCCAAAAAGGGCGTATGCGTTTTTTCCTGAATATATTCAGGAAAAAACGCATACGCCCTTTTTGGCCAAGTGCATCATTGTCCACGTTCTGCCTCTTTTCCTATGCTTTAAATGTAATTCCAGTCTACCCCCTGAAATCGTTTTCCTGCAATTCTGCCCCGCTTTCAAGTCCTCTTCGCAGACTTCCTTCAATATATTTTTGGACGATAGCTGTCATTTATAACTCTGCAGGTTTGTGAATTACAGTGCCCCTGAGCTCCTTTCTTCAAATCGCTTTCTTACGAGCTGGCCCGAAACCCGCAGGATTGCTTCAGGCCCTAATCTGATTGCGGCACGGCATGCTGAGCCTTTGGTTAATTCCTCTTCCTGGTGGGAAATGAGCGTTAAATTTGCCCGTGCAGACACTTACAGCTAGTCTCTCATTGGTTCTCCCTATTCCTGTTCATCTTGCGCAGAAATTGCAAACTGTGCCAAACAGGAGGTTAAAGGCACTGACTCTCCAAGTGGGGAGAGTGTTAGTAAAGGGTCTGGAATTGTGAAACCGAGTAAAAGGGGACAAAAAATGAGATGCATTTGAAAACGTTTCCCGGTCACACGGTGCACCATACTGTGGGTTTCCCATACACGCTTTAGCTGAAGGAAGAATCGCTTAAACCTGGAGAGTTGGGACCCATGGAATGGGTACCATGGTGTATGACTTCAAATGGTCTGCATTTGCTCATCGAACCTCACCAATGCTATCAGCCCATAGTGTCCAACCTTATATCTCACTCAGTTCTGGGTGTAGATGAGGTAAATCCAGGTTGCATCACAACCCTGAATGAATTATTGAAGAATTGCTCTCTATTTCACTGTCATTGTGTTTTGTTTTTGTAATTCATTTTGATAATGGGATTTATCGGATTTTCTCTGCTGCCTTCATGCAGCTGTACACACGCTTGATTCTCTTATGGAGACATATAAATCCATGGGTTTGAAGATTCTTACTAGTCAGGTGTAATCCTAGGCGTTGAAATACGGTGTTTAGCCCATTTCGTTGAGCAAGGGGTAGGTCTTGACTATTATATATTTGACTTATGGAATGGTATCTGTGCTAATTTCTATCTCTGGTTTTATGCAGCACCCCAACTCAACTTTGCCCTTAAGCAAACATAACTTGGTTTTCTAAATTTGAGACCCTGTTCTGTTTTGTAATTCAGTTCATGTGTAGCCAAGATTACATTCCGTGTATTAGTGATATCTTATGATGTTTCATTTTCTGTGTGACTTATTTCACTTAGAATCATCGTACCTGAATCCACTCATTATGCCACGACGGGCCAGATGACATAGATTTCATTGGAGAGTGATATTCCATTGTACGTACGTACCACAACTTCTTTATCCATTTTTCGCTTTCTGGGAAATTTAACTTGTACCGTAGACGAGGTTCTTGTAAACAGAGCCGTCTGAAACTTTGGAGTGGCTGTGTGTTTTTGATTTTAATTTCACTAAGCTATAGGACCATAAGTGGAAGTGCCGTAGACTCCGTTGCTTTGTTTTTCAGGTGTTTCAGGAAACACCATACAATCCTCCAGAGTGGCTGTTGGCAATTTACCTCCCACCCATCAGCATAACAAGGCTCCCTGTTCTCCATGGCCAGTGCTGCATTTCTGGATTTTACACTTTTTTCAGATGGCCCTTTTGACTGGTGGGCAGTGAGACTTCATTGTAGTGCAGATTTCTTTAACATGCTTGCTTGGTTGGCCAAAAAGTGTGTATGCGTTTTTTCCTGAATATATTCAGGAAAAAACGCATAGGCCCTTTTTGGCCAAGTGCATCATTGTCGACGTTCTGCCTCTTTTCCTATGCTTTAAATGCAATTCCAGCCTACCCCCTGAAATCGTTTTCCTGCAATTCTGCCCCGCCTCCAAGTCATCTTCGCAGCCTTCCTTCAATATATTTTTGGCCGATAGCTGTCATTTATAACTCTGCAGGTTCGTGAATTACAGTGCCCCTGAGCTCCTTTCTTCAAATCGCTTTCTTGTGAGCTGGCCGCAAACCCGCAGGATTGCTTCAGGCCCTAATCTGGTTCCGGCTCGGCATGCTGAGCCTCTGGTTAATTCCTCTTCCTGGTGGGAAATGAGCGTTAAATTTGCCCGGGCAGACACCTACAGCTAGTCTATCATTGGTTCTCCCTATTCCTGTTCATCTTGGGCAGAAATTGCGAACTGTGCCAAACAGCAGGTTAAAGGCACTGACTCTCAAAGTGGGGAGAGTGTTAGTAAAGGATCTGGAATTGTGAACCCGACTAAAAGGGGACGAAAACTGAGATGCATTTGAAAACGTTTCCCGGTCACACGGTGCACCATACTGTGGGTTCCCCATGCATGTTTTAGCTGAAGGAAGAATCGCTTAAACCTGGAGAGTTGGGACCCATGGAATGGGTACCATGCAGTATGACTTCAAATGGTCTGCATTTGCTCATCGATCCTCACCAATGCTATCAGCCCGAAGTGTCCAACCTTATGTCTCACTCAGCTCTGGGTGTAGATGAGGTAAATCCAGGTTGCATCACAAGCCCTGAATGAATTATTTAAGAATTGCTCTCTATTTCACTGTCATTGTGTTTTGTTTTTGTAATTCATTTTGATAATGGGATTTATCGGATTTTCTCTGCTGCCTTCATGCAGCTGTACACACGCTTGATTCTCTTATGGAGACATATAAATCCATGGGTTTGAAGATTCTTTCTAGTCAGGTGTATTCCTAGGCGTTGAATATAGGGTGTTTAGCCCATTTGGTTGAGCAAGGGGTAGGTCTTGACTATTACATATTTGACGTATGGAATGGTATCTGTGTTAATTTCTATCTCTGGTTTTATGCAGCACCCCAACTCACCTTTCCCTTTAAGCAAACATAAGATGGTTTTCTAAATTTGAGACCCTGTTCTGTTTTGTAATTCAGTTCATGTGTAGCCAAGATTACATTCCGTGTATTAGTGATATCTTATGATGTTTCTTTTTCTGTGTGACTTATTTCACTTAGAATCATTGTACCTGAATCCACTCATTATGCCACGACGGGCCAGATGACATAGATTTCATTGGTGAGTGATATTCCATTGTACGTACGTACCACAACTTCTTTATCCATTTTTTGCTTTCTGGGATATTTAACTTGTACCGTAGACGAGGTTCTTGTAAACAGAGCCGTCTGAAACTTTGGGGTGGCTGTGTGTTTTTGATTTTAATTTCCCTAAGCTATAGGACCATAAGTGGAAGTGCCGTAGGCTCCGTTGCTTTGTTTTTTAGGTGTTTCAGGAAATACCATACACTTCTCCAGAGTGGCTGTTGGCAATTTACATCCGACCCATCAGCATAACAAGGCTCCCTGTTCTCCATGGCCTGTGCTGCATTTCTGGATTTGACACTTTTTTCAGATGGCCCTTTTGACCGGGGGGCAGTGAGACTTCATTGTAGTGCAGATTTCTTTAACATGCTTGCTTGCTTGGCCAAAAAGGGCCTATGCGTTTTTTCCTGAATATATTCAGGAAAAAACGCATAGGCCCTTTTTGGCCAAGTGCATCATTGTCGACGTTCTGCCTCTTTTCCTATGCTTTAAATGCAATTCCAGTATACCCCCTGAAATCGTTTTCCTGCAATTCTGCCCCGCTTTCAAGTCCTCTTCGCAGCCTACCTTCAATATATTTTTGGACGATAGCTGTCATTTATAACTCTGCAGGTTTGTGAATTACAGTGCCCCTGAGCTCCTTTCTTCAAATCGCTTTCTTGTGAGCTGGCCGCAAACCCGCAGGATTGCTTCAGGCCCTAATCTGGTTCCGGCTCGGCCTGCTGAGCCTTTGGTTAATTCCGCTTCCTGGTTGGAAATGAGCGTTAAATTAGCCCGTGCAGACACCTACAGCTAGTCTCTCATTGGTTCTCCCTATTCCTGTTCATCTTGCGCAGAAATTGCAAACTGTGCCAAACAGGAGTTTAAAGGCACTGACTCTCCAAGTGGGGAGAGTGTTAGTAAAGGGTCTGGAATTGTGAACCCGAGTAAAAGGGGACAAAAACTGAGATGCATTTGAAAACGTTTCCCGGTCACATGGTGCACCATAATGTGGGTTTCCCATGCATCCTTTAGCTGAAGGAAGAATCACTTAAACCTTGAGAGTTGGGACCCATGGAATGGGTACCATGCAGTATGCCTTCAAAGGGTCTGCATTTGCTCATTGAACCACACCAATGCTATCAGCCCGAAGTGTCCAACCTTATGTCTCACTCAGCTCTGGGTGTAGATGAGGTAAATCCAGGTTGCATCACAAGCCCTGAATGAATTATTTAAGAATTGCTCTCTATTTCACTGTCATTGTGTTTTGTTTTTGTAATTCATTTTGATAATGGGATTTATCGGATTTTCTCTGCTGCCTTCATGCAGCTGTACACACGCTTGATTTTCTTATGGAGACATATAAATCCATGGGTTTGAAGATTCTTTCTAGTCAGGTGTATTCCTAGGCGTTGAATATAGGGTGTTTAGCCCATTTGGTTGAGCAAGGGGTAGGTCTTGACTATTACATATTTGACGTATGGAATGGTATCTGTGCTAATTTCTATCTCTGGTTTTATGCAGCACCCCAACTCACCTTTCCCCTTAAGCAAACTTAAGTTGGTTTTCTAAATTTGAGACCCTGTTCTGTTTTGTAATGCAGTTCATGTGTAGCCAAGATTACATTCCGTGTATTAGTGACATCTTATGATGTTTCATTTTCTGTGTGACTTATTTCACTTAGAATCATCGTACCTGAATCCACTCATTATGCCACGATGGGCCAGATGACATAGATTTCATTGGTGAGTGATATTCCATTGTACGTACGTACCACAACTTCTTTATCCATTTTTCGCTTTCTGGGATATTTAACTTGTACCGTAGACGAGGTTCTTGTAAACAGAGCCGTCTGAAACTTTGGGGTGGCTGTGTGTTTTTGATTTTAATTTCCCTAAGCTATAGGACCATAAGTGGAAGTGCCATAGGCTCCGTTGCTTTGTTTTTTAGGTGTTTCAGGAAACACCATACACTTCTCCAGAGTGGCTGTTGGCAATTTACATCCCACCCATCAGCATAACAAGTCTCCTTGTTCTCCATGGCCTGTGCTGCATTTCTGGATTTTACACTTTTTTCAGATGGCCCTTTTGACCGGGGGGCTGTGAGACATCATTGTAGTGCAGATTTCTTTAACTTGCTTGCTTGGTTGGCCAAAAAGGGCGTATGCGTTTTATCCTGAATATATTCAGGAAAAAACGGATAGACCCTTTTTGGCCAAGTGCATCATTGTCGACATTCTGCCTCTTTTCCTATGCTTTAAGTGTAATTCCAGTCTACCCCCTGAAAAAGTTTTCCTGAAATTCTGCCCCTCTTTCAAGTCCGCTTCGCAGACTTACTTCAATATATTTTTGGACGATAGCTGTCATTCATAACTCTGCAGGTTTGTGAACTACAGTGCCCCTGAGCTCATTTCTTCAACTCGTTTTCTTGTGAGCTGGCAGCAAAACCGGAGGATTGTTTAGACCCTAATCTCTTTCTGGCAGGGCACGCTGAGCCATTGGTTAATTCCTCTTCCTGGTGGGAAATGAGCGTTACATTTGCCCGTGCAGACACCTACAGCTAGTCTCTCATTGGTTCTCCCTATTCCTGTTCACCTTGCGCAGAAATTGCAAACTGTGCCAAACAGGAGCTTAAAGGCACTGACTCTCCAAGTGGGGAGAGTGTTAGTAAAGCGTCTGGAATGGTGAACCCGAGTACCAGGGGACGAAAACTGAGATGCATTTGAAAACGTTTCCCAATCACACGGTGGACCATACTCTGGGTTTCCCATGCATGTTTTAGCTGAAGGAAGAATCCCTTAAACCTGGAGAGTTGGGACCCATGGAAAGGGTTCCATGCAGTATGACTTCAAAGGGTCTGCATTTGCTCACCGAACCTCACCAATGCTATCAGCCCGAAGTGTCCAGCCTTATGTCTCACGCAGCTCTGGGTGTAGATGTGGTAAATCCAGGTTGCATCACAAGCCCTGAATGAATTATTTAAGAATTGCTCTCTATTTCACTGTCATTGTGTTTTGTATTTGAAAATTATTTTTATAATGGGATTTATCGGGTTTTCGCTGCTACCTTTACGCCGCTGTACACACGCATGTTTCTCTTACGGAGACATATAAATCCGTGGGTTTTAAGATTCTTGCTAGTCAAGTATATTCCTAGGCCTTGAATATGGGGTGTTGAGTCCATTTCATTGAGCAAGGAGTAGGTCTGGTCTATTACTTATTTGGCTTATGGAACGGTATCTGTGCTAATTTCAATCTCTGGTTTTATGCAGCACCCCAACTCACCTTTCCCCATAAGCAAGCATAAGTTGGTTTTCTAAATCTGAGAACCGTTCTGTTTTGTAATTCAGTTCATGTGTAGCCAAGTTTACATTCCGTGTATTAGTGATATCTTATGATGTTTCTTTTTCTGTGTGACTTATTTCACGTAGAATCATCGTACCTGAATACACTCATTATGCCGCAACGTGTCTGATGACATAGATTTCATTGCTGAGTGATATTCCATTGTACGTACGTACCACAACTTCTTTATCCATTTTTCACTTTCTGGGATATTTAACTCGTACCGTAGATGAGGTTCTTATAAACAGAGCCGTTCCAAACTTTGGGGTGGCTGTGTGTTTTTGATTTTAATTTCCCAAAGCTATAGGACCATAAGTGGAAGTGCCATAGGCTGTGTTGCTTTGTTTCCTACGTGTTTCAGGAAACACCATACACTTCTCCAGAGTGGCTGTTGGCAATTTACATCCCGTAAATCAATATTATAAGGCTCCCTGTTCTCCATGGCCTGTCCTGTCTTTCTGGATTTTACACTTTTTTCAGATGGCCCTTTTGACTGGGGCGCAGTGAGACTTCATTGTAGTGCAGATTTCCTGTACACGCTTGCTTGGTTGGCCAAAAAGTGCGTATGCGTTTTTTCCTGAATATATTAAGGAAAAAACGCTTACGCCCATTTTGGCCAAGTGCATCATTGTCAACATTCTGTCTCTTTTCCTGTGCTTTAAGTGCAATTCCAGTCTACCCCCTGAAATCGTTTTCCTGGTATTCTGCCCCGCTTTCTAGTCCTCTTCGCAGACTTACTTCAATATATTTTTGGACGATAGCTGTCATTCATAACTCTGCAGGTTTGTGAATTACAGTGCCCCTGAGCTCATTTCTTCAACTCGTTTTCTTGTGAGCTGGCAGCAAAACCGCAGGATTGCTTTAGGCCCTAATCTCTTTCTGGCAGGGCACGCTGAGCCATTGGTTAATTCCTCTTCCTGGTGGGAAATGAGCGTTACATTTGCCCGTGCAGACACCTACAGCTAGTCTCTCATTGATTCTCCCTATTCCTGTTCACCTTGCGCAGAAATTGCAAACTGTGCCAAACAGGAGCTTAAAGGCACTGACTCTCCAAGTGGGGAGAGTGTTAGTAAAGCGTCTGGAATGGTGAACCCGAGTACCAGGGAACGAAAACTGAGATGCATTTGAAAACGTTTCCCAATCACACGGTGGACCATACTCTGGTTTTCCCATGCATGTTTTAGCTGAAGGAAGAATCCCTTAAACCTGGAGAGTTGGGACCCATGGAAAGGGTTCCATGCAGTATGACTTCAAAGGGTCTGCATTTGCTCACCGAACCTCACCAATGCTATCAGCCCGAAGTGTCCAGCCTTATGTCTCACCCAGCTCTGGGTGTAGATGTGGTAAATCCAGGTTGCATCACAAGCCCTGAATGAATTATTTAAGAATTGCTCTCTATTTCACTGTCATTGTGTTTTGTATTTGAAAATTATTTTGATAATGGGATTTATCGGGTTTTCACTGCTACCTTTATGCCGCTGTACACACGCATGTTTCTCTTACGGAGACATATAAATCCGTGGGTTTTAAGATTCTTACTAGTCAGGTATATTCCTAGGCGTTGAATATGGGGTGTTGAGTCCATTTCGTTGAGCAAGGAGTAGGTCTTGTCTATTACATATTTGGCTTATGGAATGGTATCTGTGTTAATTTCAATCTCTGGTACTATGCAGCACGCCAACTCATCTTTCCCCATAAGCAAGCATAAGTTGTTTTTCTAAATTTAAGGCCCTGTTCTGTTTTGTAATTCAGTTCATGTGTAGCCAAGTTTACATTCCGTGTATTAGTGATATCTTATGATGTTTCTTTTTCTGTGTGACTTATTTCACTTAGAATCATCGTACCTGAATCCACTCATTATGCCGCTACGGGCCTGATGACATAGATTTGATTGCTGAGTGATATTACATTGTACGTACGTACCACAACTTCTTTATCCATTTTTCGCTTTCTGGGATATTTAACTTGTACCGTAGACGAGGTTCTTGTAAACAGAGCTGTCCCAAACATTGGGGTGGATGTGTGTTTTAGATTTTAATGTCCCTAAGCTACAGGACCATAAGTGGAAGTGCCATAGGCTGTGTTGGTTTGTTTCCTACAAGTTTCAGTAAACACCATACACTTCTCCAGAGTGGCTGTTGGCAATTTACATCCCGCCCGTCAGCATAACAAGGCTCCCTGTTCTCCATGGCCTGTCCTGTATTTCTGGATTTTACACTTTATTCAGATGGCCCTGTTGACCAGGGGGCAGTGAGACTTCCCTTGTAGTGCAGATTTTTTTTCACGCTTGCTTGGTTGGCCAAAAATGGTATATGCGTTTTCTCCTGAATATATTCAGGAAAAAACGCATATGCCCTTTTTGGCCAAGTGCATCATTGTCGACATTCTGCCTCTTTTCCTATGCTTTAAGTGCAATTCCAGTCTACCCCCTGAAATCGTTTTCCTGAAATTCTGCCCCTCTTTCAAGTCATCTTCACAGACTTACTTCAGTATATTTTTGGACGATAGCTGTCATTCATAACTCTGCAGGTTTGTGAATTACAGTGCCCCTGAGCTCCTTTCTTCAACTCATTTTCTTGTGAGCTGGCAGCAAAACCGCAGGATTGCTTTAGGCCCTAAGCTCTTTCCAGCAGGGGACGCTGAGCATTTGGTTAATTGCTCTTCATGGTGGGAAATGATCGTTACATTTGCCAGTGCAGACACCTACAGCTAGTCTCTCATTGATTCTCCCTATTCCTGTTCATCTTGCGCAGAAATTGCAAACTGTGCCAAACAGGAGGTTAAAGGCACTGTCTCTCCAAGTGGGGAGAGTGTTAGTAAAGGGTCTGGAATGGTGAACCCGAGTATCAGGGGACGAAAACTGAGATGCATTTGAAACCGTTTCCCAATCACACGGTGGACCATACTCTGGGTTTCCCATGCATGTTTTAGCTGAAGGAAGAATCCCTTAAACCTGGAGAGTTGGGACCCATGGAATGGGTACCATGCAGTATGACTGCGAAGTGTATGCATTTGCTCACCGAACCTCACCAATGCTATCAGCCCGAAGTGTCCAGGCTTATGTCTCACGCAGCTCTGGGTGTAGATGTGGTAAATCCAGGTTGCATCACAAGCCCTGAATGAATTATTTAAGAATTGCTCTCTATTTCACTGTCATTGTGTTTTGTATTTGAAAATTATTTTTATAATGGTATTTATCGGATTTTCACTGCTGCGTTTATGCCGCTGTACACACGCTTGATTCTCTTAAGGAGAAATATTAATCCATGGGTTTTAAGTTTCTTACTAGTCAGGTATATTCCTAGGCGTTGAATATGGGGTGTTGAGTCCATTTCGTTGAGCAAGGAGTAGGTCTTGTCTGTTACATATTTGGCTTATGGAATGGTATCTGTGCTAATTTCTATCTCTGGTTTTATGCAGCACCCCAACTCACCTTTCCCCATAAGCAAGCATAAGTTGGTTTTCTACATTTAAGTACCTGTTCTGTTTTGTAATTCAGTTCATGTGTAGCCAAGTTTTCATTCCGTGTATTAGTGATTTATGATGTTTCTTTTTCTGTGTGACTTATTTCACGTAGAATCATCGTACCTGAATCCACTCATTATGCCGCAACGGGTCTGATGACATAGATTTCATTGCTGAGTGATATTCCATTGTACGTACGTACCACAACTTCTTTATCCATTTTTCGCTTTCTGGGATATTTACCTCGTACCTTAGATGAGGTTCTACTAAACAGAGCCGTCCCAAACTTTGGGGTGGCTGTGTGTTTTTGATTTTAATTTCCCTAAGCTATAGGACCATAAGTGGAAGTGCCATAGGCTGTGTTGCTTTGTTTCCTACGTGTTTCAGGAAACACCATACACTTCTCCAGAGTGGCTGTTGGCAATTTACATCCCGTAAATCAATATTATAAGGCTCCCTGTTCTCCATGGCCTGTCCTGTCTTTCTGGATTTTACACTTTTTTCAGATGGCCCTTTTGACTGGGGCGCAGTGAGACTTCATTGTAGTGCAGATTTCCTGTACACGCTTGCTTGGTTGGCCAAAAAGTGCGTATGCGTTTTTTCCTGAATATATTAAGGAAAAAACGCTTACGCCCATTTTGGCCAAGTGCATCATTGTCAACATTCTGTCTCTTTTCCTGTGCTTTAAGTGCAATTCCAGTCTACCCCCTGAAATCGTTTTCCTGGTATTCTGCCCCGCTTTCTAGTCCTCTTCGCAGACTTACTTCAATATATTTTTGAACGATAGCTGTCATTCATAACTCTGCAGGTTTGTGAATTACAGTGCCCCTGAGCTCCTTTCTTCAACTCGCATTCTTCTGAGCTGGCTGCAAAACCGCAGGATTGCTTCAGTCCCTAATCTGTTTCCGGCAGGGCACGCTGAGCCTTTGATTAATTCCTCTTCCTGGTGGGCAGTGAGCGATACATTTGCCCGTACAGACTCCTACAGCTAGTCTCTCATTGGTTCTCCCTATTCCTGTTCATCTTGCGCAGAAATTGCAAACTGTGCCAAACAGGAGGTTAAAGGCACTGACTCTCCGAGTGGGGAGAGTGTTAGTGAAGGGTCTGGAATGGTGAACCCGAGTACCAGGGGACAAAAACTGAGATGCATTTGAAAACATTTCCCAATCACCCAGTGTACCATAGTCTGGGTTTCCCATGCGTGTTTTAGCTGAAGGAAGAATTTCTTAAACCTAGAGAGTTGGGACCCTTGGAATGGGTACCAAGCAGTATGACTTCAAAGGGTCTGCATTTGCTAACCGAACCTCACCAATGCTATCAGCCAGAAGTGTCGAAACTTATGTCTCACCGAGCTCTGGGTGTAGATGTGGTAAATCCAGGTTGCATCACAAGCTCTGAATGAATTATTTAAGAATTGCTCTCTATTTCACTGTCATTGTGTTTTGTTTTTGAAATTTTTTTTATAACAAGATTTATCGGATTTTCATTGCTGCGTTTAGGCCGCTGTACACACGCTTGATTCTCTTACGGAGACATATAAATCCATGGGTTTTAACATTCTTACTAATCTCGTATATTCCTAAGGGTAGAATATGTGGTGTTGAGCCCATTTCGTTGAGCAAGAAGTAGGTCTTGTCTCTTACATATTTGGCTTATGGAACGGTATCTGTGCTAATTAAAATCTCTGGTTTTATGCAGCACCGCAACTCACCTTTCCACATAAGCAAGCACAAGTTGGTTTTCTAAATTTGAGACCCTGTTCTGTTTTGTAGTTCAGTTCATCTGTAGCCAAGTTTACATTCCGTGTATTAGTGATATCTTATGATGTTTCTTTTTCTGTGAGACTTATTTCACGTAGAATCATCGTACCTGAATCCACTCATTATGCCGCTACGGGCCTGATGACATAGATTTCATTGCTGGGTGATATTTCATTGTACGTACGTACCACAACTTCTTAATCCATTTTTCGCTTTCTGGGATATTTAACTTGTACCGTACATGAGGTTTTTGTAAACAGAGCCATCCCAAATTTTGGGGTGGATGTGTGTTTTAGATTTTAATGTCCCTAAGCTACTGGACCATAAGTGGAAGTGCCATAGGCTGTGTTGCTTTGTTTCCTACGTGTTTCAGGAAACACCATACACTTCTCCAGTGTGGCTGTTGGCAATTTACATCCTGCCCATCAGCATAACAAGGCTCCATGTTCTCCATGGCCTGTCCTGCCTTTCTGGATTTTACACTTTTTCCAGATGGCCCTGTTGACTGGGGGGCAGTGAGACTTCCCTTGTAGTGCAGATTTCCTTTACACGCTTGCTTAGTTGGCCAAAAAGGGCGTATGCGTTTTTTCCTGAATATATTCAGGAAAGAACGCATATGCACTTTTTGGCCAAGTGCATCATTGTCGACATTCTGCCTCTTTTCCTATGCTTTAAGTGTAATTCCAGTCTACCCCCTGAAACCGTTTTCCTGAAATTCTGCCCCTCTTTCAAGTCCGCTTCGCAGACTTACTTCAATATATTTTTGGACGATAGCTGTCATTCATAACTCTGCAGGTTTGTGAATTACAGTGCCCCTGAGCTCATTTCTTCAACTCGTTTTCTTGTGAGCTGGCAGCAAAACCGCAGGATTGCTTTAGGCCCTAATCTCTTTCTGGCAGGGCACGCTGAGCCATTGGTTAATTCCTCTTCCTGGTGGGAAATGAGCGTTACATTTGCCCGTGCAGACACCTACAGCTAGTCTCTCATTGGTTCTCCCTATTCCTGTTCACCTTGCGCAGAAATTGCAAACTGTGCCAAACAGGAGCTTAAAGGCACTGACTCTCCAAGTGGGGAGAGTGTTAGTAAAGCGTCTGGAATGGTGAACCCGAGTACCAGGGAACGAAAACTGAGATGCATTTGAAAACGTTTCCCAATCACACGGTGGACCATACTCTGGGTTTCCCATGCATGTTTTAGCTGAAGGAAGAATCCCTTAAACCTGGAGAGTTGGGACCCATGGAAAGGGTTCCATGCAGTATGACTTCAAAGGGTCTGCATTTGCTCACCGAACCTCACCAATGCTATCAGCCCGAAGTGTCCAGCCTTATGTCTCACCCAGCTCTGGGTGTAGATGTGGTAAATCCAGGTTGCATCACAAGCCCTGAATGAATTATTTAAGAATTGCTCTCTATTTCACTGTCATTGTGTTTTGTATTTGAAAATTATTTTGATAATGGGATTTATCGGGTTTTCACTGCTACCTTTATGCCGCTGTACACACGCATGTTTCTCTTACGGAGACATATAAATCCGTGGGTTTTAAGATTCTTACTAGTCAGGTATATTCCTAGGCGTTGAATATGGGGTGTTGAGTCCATTTCGTTGAGCAAGGAGTAGGTCTTGTCTATTACATATTTGGCTTATGGAATGGTATCTGTGTTAATTTCAATCTCTGGTACTATGCAGCACGCCAACTCATCTTTCCCCATAAGCAAGCATAAGTTGTTTTTCTAAATTTAAGGCCCTGTTCTGTTTTGTAATTCAGTTCATGTGTAGCCAAGTTTACATTCCGTGTATTAGTGATATCTTATGATGTTTCTTTTTCTGTGTGACTTATTTCACTTAGAATCATCGTACCTGAATCCACTCATTATGCCGCTACGGGCCTGATGACATAGATTTGATTGCTGAGTGATATTACATTGTACGTACGTACCACAACTTCTTTATCCATTTTTCGCTTTCTGGGATATTTAACTTGTACCGTAGACGAGGTTCTTGTAAACAGAGCTGTCCCAAACATTGGGGTGGATGTGTGTTTTAGATTTTAATGTCCCTAAGCTACAGGACCATAAGTGGAAGTGCCATAGGCTGTGTTGCTTTGTTTCCTACAAGTTTCAGTAAACACCATACACTTCTCCAGAGTGGCTGTTGGCAATTTACATCCCGCCCGTCAGCATAACAAGGCTCCCTGTTCTCCATGGCCTGTCCTGTATTTCTGGATTTTACACTTTATTCAGATGGCCCTGTTGACCAGGGGGCAGTGAGACTTCCCTTGTAGTGCAGATTTTTTTTCACGCTTGCTTGGTTGGCCAAAAATGGTATATGCGTTTTCTCCTGAATATATTCAGGAAAAAACGCATATGCCCTTTTTGGCCAAGTGCATCATTGTCGACATTCTGCCTCTTTTCCTATGCTTTAAGTGCAATTCCAGTCTACCCCCTGAAATCGTTTTCCTGAAATTCTGCCCCTCTTTCAAGTCATCTTCACAGACTTACTTCAGTATATTTTTGGACGATAGCTGTCATTCATAACTCTGCAGGTTTGTGAATTACAGTGCCCCTGAGCTCCTTTCTTCAACTCATTTTCTTGTGAGCTGGCAGCAAAACCGCAGGATTGCTTTAGGCCCTAAGCTCTTTCCAGCAGGGGACGCTGAGCATTTGGTTAATTGCTCTTCATGGTGGGAAATGATCGTTACATTTGCCAGTGCAGACACCTACAGCTAGTCTCTCATTGATTCTCCCTATTCCTGTTCATCTTGCGCAGAAATTGCAAACTGTGCCAAACAGGAGGTTAAAGGCACTGTCTCTCCAAGTGGGGAGAGTGTTAGTAAAGGGTCTGGAATGGTGAACCCGAGTATCAGGGGACGAAAACTGAGATGCATTTGAAACCGTTTCCCAATCACACGGTGGACCATACTCTGGGTTTCCCATGCATGTTTTAGCTGAAGGAAGAATCCCTTAAACCTGGAGAGTTGGGACCCATGGAATGGGTACCATGCAGTATGACTGCGAAGTGTATGCATTTGCTCACCGAACCTCACCAATGCTATCAGCCCGAAGTGTCCAGGCTTATGTCTCACGCAGCTCTGGGTGTAGATGTGGTAAATCCAGGTTGCATCACAAGCCCTGAATGAATTATTTAAGAATTGCTCTCTATTTCACTGTCATTGTGTTTTGTATTTGAAAATTATTTTTATAATGGTATTTATCGGATTTTCACTGCTGCGTTTATGCCGCTGTACACACGCTTGATTCTCTTAAGGAGAAATATTAATCCATGGGTTTTAAGTTTCTTACTAGTCAGGTATATTCCTAGGCGTTGAATATGGGGTGTTGAGTCCATTTCGTTGAGCAAGGAGTAGGTCTTGTCTGTTACATATTTGGCTTATGGAATGGTATCTGTGCTAATTTCTATCTCTGGTTTTATGCAGCACCCCAACTCACCTTTCCCCATAAGCAAGCATAAGTTGGTTTTCTACATTTAAGTACCTGTTCTGTTTTGTAATTCAGTTCATGTGTAGCCAAGTTTTCATTCCGTGTATTAGTGATTTATGATGTTTCTTTTTCTGTGTGACTTATTTCACGTAGAATCATCGTACCTGAATCCACTCATTATGCCGCAACGGGTCTGATGACATAGATTTCATTGCTGAGTGATATTCCATTGTACGTACGTACCACAACTTCTTTATCCATTTTTCGCTTTCTGGGATATTTACCTCGTACCTTAGATGAGGTTCTACTAAACAGAGCCGTCCCAAACTTTGGGGTGGCTGTGTGTTTTTGATTTTAATTTCCCTAAGCTATAGGACCATAAGTGGAAGTGCCATAGGCTGTGTTGCTTTGTTTCCTACGTGTTTCAGGAAACACCATACACTTCTCCAGAGTGGCTGTTGGCAATTTACATCCCGTAAATCAATATTATAAGGCTCCCTGTTCTCCATGGCCTGTCCTGTCTTTCTGGATTTTACACTTTTTTCAGATGGCCCTTTTGACTGGGGCGCAGTGAGACTTCATTGTAGTGCAGATTTCCTGTACACGCTTGCTTGGTTGGCCAAAAAGTGCGTATGCGTTTTTTCCTGAATATATTAAGGAAAAAACGCTTACGCCCATTTTGGCCAAGTGCATCATTGTCAACATTCTGTCTCTTTTCCTGTGCTTTAAGTGCAATTCCAGTCTACCCCCTGAAATCGTTTTCCTGGTATTCTGCCCCGCTTTCTAGTCCTCTTCGCAGACTTACTTCAATATATTTTTGGACGATAGCTGTCATTCATAACTCTGCAGGTTTGTGAATTACAGTGCCCCTGAGCTCCTTTCTTCAACTCGCATTCTTCTGAGCTGGCTGCAAAACCGCAGGATTGCTTCAGTCCCTAATCTGTTTCCGGCAGGGCACGCTGAGCCTTTGATTAATTCCTCTTCCTGGTGGGCAGTGAGCGATACATTTGCCCGTACAGACTCCTACAGCTAGTCTCTCATTGGTTCTCCCTATTCCTGTTCATCTTGCGCAGAAATTGCAAACTGTGCCAAACAGGAGGTTAAAGGCACTGACTCTCCGAGTGGGGAGAGTGTTAGTGAAGGGTCTGGAATGGTGAACCCGAGTACCAGGGGACAAAAACTGAGATGCATTTGAAAACATTTCCCAATCACCCAGTGTACCATAGTCTGGGTTTCCCATGCGTGTTTTAGCTGAAGGAAGAATTTCTTAAACCTAGAGAGTTGGGACCCTTGGAATGGGTACCAAGCAGTATGACTTCAAAGGGTCTGCATTTGCTAACCGAACCTCACCAATGCTATCAGCCAGAAGTGTCGAAACTTATGTCTCACCGAGCTCTGGGTGTAGATGTGGTAAATCCAGGTTGCATCACAAGCTCTGAATGAATTATTTAAGAATTGCTCTCTATTTCACTGTCATTGTGTTTTGTTTTTGAAATTTTTTTTATAACGGGATTTATCGGATTTTCATTGCTGCGTTTAGGCCGCTGTACACACGCTTGATTCTCTTACGGAGACATATAAATCCATGGGTTTTAACATTCTTACTAATCACGTATATTCCTAAGGGTAGAATATGTGGTGTTGAGCCCATTTCGTTGAGCAAGAAGTAGGTCTTGTCTCTTACATATTTGGCTTATGGAACGGTATCTGTGCTAATTAAAATCTCTGGTTTTATGCAGCACCGCAACTCACCTTTCCACATAAGCAAGCACAAGTTGGTTTTCTAAATTTGAGACCCTGTTCTGTTTTGTAGTTCAGTTCATCTGTAGCCAAGTTTACATTCCGTGTATTAGTGATATCTTATGATGTTTCTTTTTCTGTGAGACTTATTTCACGTAGAATCATCGTACCTGAATCCACTCATTATGCCGCTACGGGCCTGATGACATAGATTTCATTGCTGGGTGATATTTCATTGTACGTACGTACCACAACTTCTTAATCCATTTTTCGCTTTCTGGGATATTTAACTTGTACCGTAGATGAGGTTTCTGTAAACAGAGCCATCCCAAATTTTGGGGTGGATGTGTGTTTTTGATTTTAATGTCCCTAAGCTACTGGACCATAAGTGGAAGTGCCATAGGCTGTGTTGCTTTGTTTCCTACGTGTTTCAGGAAACACCATACACTTCTCCAGTGTGGCTGTTGGCAATTTACATCCTGCCCATCAGCATAAAAAGGCTCCATGTTCTCCATGGCCTGTCCTGCCTTTCTGGATTTTACACTTTTTCCAGATGGCCCTGTTGACTGGGGGGCAGTGAGACTTCCCTTGTAGTGCAGATTTCCTTTACACGCTTGCTTAGTTGGCCAAAAAGGGCGTATGCGTTTTTTCCTGAATATATTCAGGAAAAAACGCATATGCACTTTTTGGCCAAGTGCATCATTGTCGACATTCTGCCTCTTTTCCTATGCTTTAAGTGTAATTCCAGTCTACCCCCTGAAACCGTTTTCCTGAAATTCTGCCCCTCTTTCAAGTCCGCTTCGCAGACTTACTTCAATATATTTTTGGACGATAGCTGTCATTCATAACTCTGCAGGTTTGTGAATTACAGTGCCCCTGAGCTCATTTCTTCAACTCGTTTTCTTGTGAGCTGGCAGCAAAACCGGAGGATTGCTTTAGGCCCTAATCTCTTTCTGGCAGGGCACGCTGAGCCATTGGTTAATTCCTCTTCCTGGTGGGAAATGAGCGTTACATTTGCCCGTGCAGACACCTACAGCTAGTCTCTCATTGGTTCTCCCTATTCCTGTTCACCTTGCGCAGAAATTGCAAACTGTGCCAAACAGGAGCTTAAAGGCACTGACTCTCCAAGTGGGGAGAGTGTTAGTAAAGCGTCTGGAATGGTGAACCCGAGTACCAGGGGACGAAAACTGAGATGCATTTGAAAACGTTTCCCAATCACATGGTGGACCATACTCTGGGTTTCCCATGCATGTTTTAGCTGAAGGAAGAATCCCTTAAACCTGGAGAGTTGGGACCCATGGAAAGGGTTCCATGCAGTATGACTTCAAAGGGTCTGCATTTGCTCACCGAACCTCACCAATGCTATCAGCCCGAAGTGTCCAGCCTTATGTCTCACCCAGCTCTGGGTGTAGATGTGGTAAATCCAGGTTGCATCACAAGCCCTGAATGAATTATTTAAGAATTGCTCTCTATTTCACTGTTATTGTGTTTTGTATTTGAAAATTATTTTGATAATGGGATTTATCGGGTTTTCACTGCTACCTTTATGCCGCTGTACACACGCATGTTTCTCTTACGGAGACATATAAATCCGTGGGTTTTAAGATTCTTGCTAGTCAAGTATATTCCTAGGCCTTGAATATGGGGTGTTGAGTCCATTTCGTTGAGCAAGGAGTAGGTCTGGTCTATTACTTATTTGGCTTATGGAACGGTATCTGTGCTAATTTCAATCTCTGGTTTTATGCAGCACCCCAACTCACCTTTCCCCATAAGCAAGCATAAGTTGGTTTTCTAAATTTGAGACCCTGTTCTGTTTTGTAATTCAGTTCATGTGTAGCCAAGTTTACATTCCGTGTATTAGTGATATCTTATGATGTTTCTTTTTCTGTGTGACTTATTTCACGTAGAATCATCGTACCTGAATACTCTCATTATGCCGCTATGGGCCTGATGACATAGATTTCATTGCTGAGTGATATTCCACTGTACGTATGTACCAGAACTTCTTTATCCATTTTTCACTTTCTGGGATATTTAACTCGTACCGTAGATGAGGTTCTTGTAAACAGAGCCGTCCCAAACTTTGGGGTGGCTGTGTGTTTTTGATTTTAATTTCCCAAAGCTATAGGACCATAAGTGGAAGTGCCATAGGCTGTGTTGCTTTGTTTCCTACGTGTTTCAGGAAACACCATACACTTCTCCAGAGTGGCTGTTGGCAATTTACATCCCGTAAATCAATATTATAAGGCTCCCTGTTCTCCATGGCCTGTCCTGTCTTTCTGGATTTTACACTTTTTTCAGATGGCCCTTTTGACTGGGGCGCAGTGAGACTTCATTGTAGTGCAGATTTCCTGTACACGCTTGCTTGGTTGGCCAAAAAGTGCGTATGCGTTTTTTCCTGAATATATTAAGGAAAAAACGCTTACGCCCATTTTGGCCAAGTGCATCATTGTCAACATTCTGTCTCTTTTCCTGTGCTTTAAGTGCAATTCCAGTCTACCCCCTGAAATCGTTTTCCTGGTATTCTGCCCCGCTTTCTAGTCCTCTTCGCAGACTTACTTCAATATATTTTTGGACGATAGCTGTCATTCATAACTCTGCAGGTTTGTGAATTACAGTGCCCCTGAGCTCCTTTCTTCAACTCGCATTCTTCTGAGCTGGCTGCAAAACCGCAGGATTGCTTCAGTCCCTAATCTGTTTCCGGCAGGGCACGCTGAGCCTTTGATTAATTCCTCTTCCTGGTGGGCAGTGAGCGATACATTTGCCCGTACAGACTCCTACAGCTAGTCTCTCATTGGTTCTCCCTATTCCTGTTCATCTTGCGCAGAAATTGCAAACTGTGCCAAACAGGAGGTTAAAGGCACTGACTCTCCGAGTGGGGAGAGTGTTAGTGAAGGGTCTGGAATGGTGAACCCGAGTACCAGGGGACAAAAACTGAGATGCATTTGAAAACATTTCCCAATCACCCAGTGTACCATAGTCTGGGTTTCCCATGCGTGTTTTAGCTGAAGGAAGAATTTCTTAAACCTAGAGAGTTGGGACCCTTGGAATGGGTACCAAGCAGTATGACTTCAAAGGGTCTGCATTTGCTAACCGAACCTCACCAATGCTATCAGCCAGAAGTGTCGAAACTTATGTCTCACCGAGCTCTGGGTGTAGATGTGGTAAATCCAGGTTGCATCACAAGCTCTGAATGAATTATTTAAGAATTGCTCTCTATTTCACTGTCACTGTGTTTTGTTTTTGAAATTTTTTTTATAACGGGATTTATCGGATTTTCATTGCTGCGTTTAGGCCGCTGTACACACGCTTGATTCTCTTACGGAGACATATAAATCCATGGGTTTTAACATTCTTACTAATCACGTATATTCCTAAGGGTAGAATATGTGGTGTTGAGCCCATTTCGTTGAGCAAGAAGTAGGTCTTGTCTCTTACATATTTGGCTTATGGAACGGTATCTGTGCTAATTAAAATCTCTGGTTTTATGCAGCACCGCAACTCACCTTTCCACATAAGCAAGCATAAGTTGGTTTTCTAAATTTGAGACCCTGTTCTGTTTTGTAGTTCAGTTCATCTGTAGACAAGTTTACATTCCGTGTATTAGTGATATCTTATGATGTTTCTTTTTCTGTGAGACTTATTTCACGTAGAATCATCGTACCTGAATCCACTCATTATGCCGCTACGGGCCTGATGACATAGATTTCATTGCTGAGTGATATTTCATTGTACGTACGTACCACAACTTCTTAATCCATTTTTCGCTTTCTGGGATATTTAACTTGTACCGTAGATGAGGTTTTTGTAAACAGAGCCATCCCAAATTTTGGGGTGGATGTGTGTTTTAGATTTTAATGTCCCTAAGCTACTGGACCATAAGTGGAAGTGCCATAGGCTGTGTTGCTTTGTTTCCTACGTGTTTCAGGAAACACCATACACTTCTCCAGTGTGGCTGTTGGCAATTTACATCCTGCCCATCAGCATAACAAGGCTCCATGTTCTCCATGGCCTGTCCTGCCTTTCTGGATTTTACACTTTTTCCAGATGGCCCTGTTGACTGGGGGGCAGTGAGACTTCCCTTGTAGTGCAGATTTCCTTTACACGCTTGCTTAGTTGGCCAAAAAGGGCGTATGCGTTTTTTCCTGAATATATTCAGGAAAAAACGCATATGCACTTTTTGGCCAAGTGCATCATTGTCGACATTCTGCCTCTTTTCCTATGCTTTAAGTGTAATTCCAGTCTATCCCCTGAAACCGTTTTCCTGAAATTCTGCCCCTCTTTCAAGTCCGCTTCGCAGACTTACTTCAATATATTTTTGGACGATAGCTGTCATTCATAACTCTGCAGGTTTGTGAATTACAGTGCCCCTGAGCTCATTTCTTCAACTCGTTTTCTTGTGAGCTGGCAGCAAAACCGGAGGATTGCTTTAGGCCCTAATCTCTTTCTGGCAGGGCACGCTGAGCCATTGGTTAATTCCTCTTCCTGGTGGGAAATGAGCGTTACATTTGCCCGTGCAGACACCTACAGCTAGTCTCTCATTGGTTCTCCCTATTCCTGTTCACCTTGCGCAGAAATTGCAAACTGTGCCAAACAGGAGCTTAAAGGCACTGACTCTCCAAGTGGGGAGAGTGTTAGTAAAGCGTCTGGAATGGTGAACCCGAGTACCAGGGAACGAAAACTGAGATGCATTTGAAAACGTTTCCCAATCACACGGTGGACCATACTCTGGGTTTCCCATGCATGTTTTAGCTGAAGGAAGAATCCCTTAAACCTGGAGAGTTGGGACCCATGGAAAGGGTTCCATGCAGTATGACTTCAAAGGGTCTGCATTTGCTCACCGAACCTCACCAATGCTATCAGCCCGAAGTGTCCAGCCTTATGTCTCACCCAGCTCTGGGTGTAGATGTGGTAAATCCAGGTTGCATCACAAGCCCTGAATGAATTATTTAAGAATTGCTCTCTATTTCACTGTCATTGTGTTTTGTATTTGAAAATTATTTTGATAATGGGATTTATCGGGTTTTCACTGCTACCTTTATGCCGCTGTACACACGCATGTTTCTCTTACGGAGACGTATAAATCCGTGGGTTTTAAGATTCTTACTAGTCAGGTATATTCCTAGGCGTTGAATATGGGGTGTTGAGTCCATTTCGTTGAGCAAGGAGTAGGTCTTGTCTATTACATATTTGGCTTATTGAATGGTATCTGTGTTAATTTCAATCTCTGGTACTATGCAGCACGCCAACTCATCTTTCCCCATAAGCAAGCATAAGTTGTTTTTCTAAATTTAAGGCCCTGTTCTGTTTTGTAATTCAGTTCATGTGTAGCCAAGTTTACATTCCGTGTATTAGTGATATCTTATGATGTTTCTTTTTCTGTGTGACTTATTTCACTTAGAATCATCATACCTGAATCCACTCATTATGCCGCTACGGGCCTGATGACATAGATTTGATTGCTGAGTGATATTACATTGTACGTACGTACCACAACTTCTTTATCCATTTTTCGCTTTCTGGGATATTTAACTTGTACCGTAGACGAGGTTCTTGTAAACAGAGCCGTCCCAAACATTGGGGTGGATGTGTGTTTTAGATTTTAATGTCCCTAAGCTACAGGACCATAAGTGGAAGTGCCATAGGCTGTGTTGCTTTGTTTCCTACAAGTTTCAGTAAACACCATACACTTCTCCAGAGTGGCTGTTGGCAATTTACATCCCGCCCGTCAGCATAACAAGGCTCCCTGTTCTCCATGGCCTGTCCTGTATTTCTGGATTTTACACTTTTTTCAGATGGCCCTGTTGACCAGGGGGCAGTGAGACTTCCCTTGTAGTGCAGATTTTTTTTCACGCTTGCTTGGTTGGCCAAAAATGGTATATGCGTTTTCTCCTGAATATATTCAGGAAAAAACGCATATGCCCTTTTTGGCCAAGTGCATCATTGTCGACATTCTGCCTCTTTTCCTATGCTTTAAGTGCAATTCCAGTCTACCCCCTGAAATCGTTTTCCTGAAATTCTGCCCCTCTTTCAAGTCATCTTCGCAGACTTACTTCAGTATATTTTTGGACGATAGCTGTCATTCATAACTCTGCAGGTTTGTGAATTACAGTGCCCCTGAGCTCCTTTCTTCAACTCGTTTTCTTGTGAGCTGGCAGCAAAACCGCAGGATTGCTTTAGGCCCTAAGCTCTTTCCAGCAGGGGACGCTGAGCATTTGGTTAATTGCTCTTCATGGTGGGAAATGATCGTTACATTTGCCAGTGCAGACACCTACAGCTAGTCTCTCATTGATTCTCCCTATTCCTGTTCATCTTGCGCAGAAATTGCAAACTGTGCCAAACAGGAGGTTAAAGGCACTGTCTCTCCAAGTGGGGAGAGTGTTAGTAAAGCGTCTGGAATGGTGAACCCGAGTACCAGGGGACGAAAACTGAGATGCATTTGAAACCGTTTCCCAATCACACGGTGGACCATACTCTGGGTTTCCCATGCATGTTTTAGCTGAAGGAAGAATCCCTTAAACCTGGAGAGTTGGGACCCATGGAATGGGTACCATGCAGTATGACTGCGAAGTGTATGCATTTGCTCACCGAACCTCACCAATGCTATCAGCCCGAAGTGTCCAGGCTTATGTCTCACGCAGCTCTGGGTGTAGATGTGGTAAATCCAGGTTGCATCACAAGCCCTGAATGAATTATTTAAGAATTGCTCTCTATTTCACTGTCATTGTGTTTTGTATTTGAAAATTATTTTTATAATGGTATTTATCGGATTTTCACTGCTGCGTTTATGCCGCTGTACACACGCTTGATTCTCTTAAGGAGAAATATTAATCCATGGGTTTTAAGTTTCTTACTAGTCAGGTATATTCCTAGGCGTTGAATATGGGGTGTTGAGTCCATTTCGTTGAGCAAGGCGTAGGTCTTGTCTGTTACATATTTGGCTTATGGAATGGTATCTGTGCTAATTTCTATCTCTGGTTTTATGCAGCACCCCAACTCACCTTTCCCCATAAGCAAGCATAAGTTGGTTTTCTACATTTAAGTACCTGTTCTGTTTTGTAATTCAGTTCATGTGTAGCCAAGTTTTCATTCCGTGTATTAGTGATATCTTATGATGTTTCTTTTTCTGTGTGACTTATTTCACGTAGAATCATCGTACCTGAATCCACTCATTATGCCGCAACGGGTCTGATGACATAGATTTCATTGCTGAGTGATATTCCATTGTACGTACGTACCACAACTTCTTTATCCATTTTTCGCTTTCTGGGATATTTACCTCGTACCTTAGATGAGGTTCTACTAAACAGAGCCGTCCCAAACTTTGGGGTGGCTGTGTGTTTTTGATTTTAATTTCCCTAAGCTATAGGACCATAAGTGGAAGTGCCATAGGCTGTGTTGCTTTGTTTCCTACGTGTTTCAGGAAACACCATACACTTCTCCAGAGTGGCTGTTGGCAATTTACATCCCGTAAATCAATATTATAAGGCTCCCTGTTCTCCATGGCCTGTCCTGTCTTTCTGGATTTTACACTTTTTTCAGATGGCCCTTTTGACTGGGGCGCAGTGAGACTTCATTGTAGTGCAGATTTCCTGTACACGCTTGCTTGGTTGGCCAAAAAGTGCGTATGCGTTTTTTCCTGAATATATTAAGGAAAAAACGCTTACGCCCATTTTGGCCAAGTGCATCATTGTCAACATTCTGTCTCTTTTCCTGTGCTTTAAGTGCAATTCCAGTCTACCCCCTGAAATCGTTTTCCTGGTATTCTGCCCCGCTTTCTAGTCCTCTTCGCAGACTTACTTCAATATATTTTTGGACGATAGCTGTCATTCATAACTCTGCAGGTTTGTGAATTACAGTGCCCCTGAGCTCCTTTCTTCAACTCGCATTCTTCTGAGCTGGCTGCAAAACCGCAGGATTGCTTCAGTCCCTAATCTGTTTCCGGCAGGGCACGCTGAGCCTTTGATTAATTCCTCTTCCTGGTGGGCAGTGAGCGATACATTTGCCCGTACAGACTCCTACAGCTAGTCTCTCATTGGTTCTCCCTATTCCTGTTCATCTTGCGCAGAAATTGCAAACTGTGCCAAACAGGAGGTTAAAGGCACTGACTCTCCGAGTGGGGAGAGTGTTAGTGAAGGGTCTGGAATGGTGAACCCGAGTACCAGGGGACAAAAACTGAGATGCATTTGAAAACATTTCCCAATCACCCAGTGTACCATGTCTGGGTTTCCCATGCGTGTTTTAGCTGAAGGAAGAATTTCTTAAACCTAGAGAGTTGGGACCCTTGGAATGGGTACCAAGCAGTATGACTTCAAAGGGTCTGCATTTGCTAACCGAACCTCACCAATGCTATCAGCCAGAAGTGTCGAAACTTATGTCTCACCGAGCTCTGGGTGTAGATGTGGTAAATCCAGGTTGCATCACAAGCTCTGAATGAATTATTTAAGAATTGCTCTCTATTTCACTGTCATTGTGTTTTGTTTTTGAAATTTTTTTTATAACGGGATTTATCGGATTTTCATTGCTGCGTTTAGGCCGCTGTACACACGCTTGATTCTCTTACGGAGACATATAAATCCATGGGTTTTAACATTCTTACTAATCACGTATATTCCTAAGGGTAGAATATGTGGTGTTGAGCCCATTTCGTTGAGCAAGAAGTAGGTCTTGTCTCTTACATATTTGGCTTATGGAACGGTATCTGTGCTAATTAAAATCTCTGGTTTTATGCAGCACCGCAACTCACCTTTCCACATAAGCAAGCACAAGTTGGTTTTCTAAATTTGAGACCCTGTTCTGTTTTGTAGTTCAGTTCATCTGTAGCCAAGTTTACATTCCGTGTATTAGTGATATCTTATGATGTTTCTTTTTCTGTGAGACTTATTTCACGTAGAATCATCGTACCTGAATCCACTCATTATGCCGCTACGGGCCTGATGACATAGATTTCATTGCTGGGTGATATTTCATTGTACGTACGTACCACAACTTCTTAATCCATTTTTCGCTTTCTGGGATATTTAACTTGTACCGTACATGAGGTTTTTGTAAACAGAGCCATCCCAAATTTTGGGGTGGATGTGTGTTTTAGATTTTAATGTCCCTAAGCTACTGGACCATAAGTGGAAGTGCCATAGGCTGTGTTGCTTTGTTTCCTACGTGTTTCAGGAAACACCATACACTTCTCCAGTGTGGCTGTTGGCAATTTACATCCTGCCCATCAGCATAACAAGGCTCCATGTTCTCCATGGCCTGTCCTGCCTTTCTGGATTTTACACTTTTTCCAGATGGCCCTGTTGACTGGGGGGCAGTGAGACTTCCCTTGTAGTGCAGATTTCCTTTACACGCTTGCTTAGTTGGCCAAAAAGGGCGTATGTGTTTTTTCCTGAATATATTCAGGAAAAAACGCATATGCACTTTTTGGCCAAGTGCATCATTGTCGACATTCTGCCTCTTTTCCTATGCTTTAAGTGTAATTCCAGTCTACCCCCTGAAACCGTTTTCCTGAAATTCTGCCCCTCTTTCAAGTCCGCTTCGCAGACTTACTTCAATATATTTTTGGACGATAGCTGTCATTCATAACTCTGCAGGTTTGTGAATTACAGTGCCCCTGAGCTCATTTCTTCAACTCGTTTTCTTGTGAGCTGGCAGCAAAACCGGAGGATTGCTTTAGGCCCTAATCTCTTTCTGGCAGGGCACGCTGAGCCATTGGTTAATTCCTCTTCCTGGTGGGAAATGAGCGTTACATTTGCCCGTGCAGACACCTACAGCTAGTCTCTCATTGGTTCTCCCTATTCCTGTTCACCTTGCGCAGAAATTGCAAACTGTGCCAAACAGGAGCTTAAAGGCACTGACTCTCCAAGTGGGGAGAGTGTTAGTAAAGCGTCTGGAATGGTGAACCCGAGTACCAGGGGACGAAAACTGAGATGCATTTGAAAACGTTTCCCAATCACATGGTGGACCATACTCTGGGTTTCCCATGCATGTTTTAGCTGAAGGAAGAATCCCTTAAACCTGGAGAGTTGGGACCCATGGAAAGGGTTCCATGCAGTATGACTTCAAAGGGTCTGCATTTGCTCACCGAACCTCACCAATGCTATCAGCCCGAAGTGTCCAGCCTTATGTCTCACCCAGCTCTGGGTGTAGATGTGGTAAATCCAGGTTGCATCACAAGCCCTGAATGAATTATTTAAGAATTGCTCTCTATTTCACTGTCATTGTGTTTTGTATTTGAAAATTATTTTGATAATGGGATTTATCGGGTTTTCACTGCTACCTTTATGCCGCTGTACACACGCATGTTTCTCTTACGGAGACATATAAATCCGTGGGTTTTAAGATTCTTGCTAGTCAAGTATATTCCTAGGCCTTGAATATGGGGTGTTGAGTCCATTTCGTTGAGCAAGGAGTAGGTCTGGTCTATTACTTATTTGGCTTATGGAACGGTATCTGTGCTAATTTCAATCTCTGGTTTTATGCAGCACCCCAACTCACCTTTCCCCATAAGCAAGCATAAGTTGGTTTTCTAAATTTGAGACCCTGTTCTGTTTTGTAATTCAGTTCATGTGTAGCCAAGTTTACATTCCGTGTATTAGTGATATCTTATGATGTTTCTTTTTCTGTGTGACTTATTTCACGTAGAATCATCGTACCTGAATACTCTCATTATGCCGCTATGGGCCTGATGACATAGATTTCATTGCTGAGTGATATTCCACTGTACGTATGTACCAGAACTTCTTTATCCATTTTTCACTTTCTGGGATATTTAACTCGTACCGTAGATGAGGTTCTTGTAAACAGAGCCGTCCCAAACTTTGGGGTGGCTGTGTGTTTTTGATTTTAATTTCCCAAAGCTATAGGACCATAAGTGGAAGTGCCATAGGCTGTGTTGCTTTGTTTCCTACGTGTTTCAGGAAACACCATACACTTCTCCAGAGTGGCTGTTGGCAATTTACATCCCGTAAATCAATATTATAAGGCTCCCTGTTCTCCATGGCCTGTCCTGTCTTTCTGGATTTTACACTTTTTTCAGATGGCCCTTTTGACTGGGGCGCAGTGAGACTTCATTGTAGTGCAGATTTCCTGTACACGCTTGCTTGGTTGGCCAAAAAGTGCGTATGCGTTTTTTCCTGAATATATTAAGGAAAAAACGCTTACGCCCATTTTGGCCAAGTGCATCATTGTCAACATTCTGTCTCTTTTCCTGTGCTTTAAGTGCAATTCCAGTCTACCCCCTGAAATCGTTTTCCTGGTATTCTGCCCCGCTTTCTAGTCCTCTTCGCAGACTTACTTCAATATATTTTTGGACGATAGCTGTCATTCATAACTCTGCAGGTTTGTGAATTACAGTGCCCCTGAGCTCCTTTCTTCAACTCGCATTCTTCTGAGCTGGCTGCAAAACCGCAGGATTGCTTCAGTCCCTAATCTGTTTCCGGCAGGGCACGCTGAGCCTTTGATTAATTCCTCTTCCTGGTGGGCAGTGAGCGATACATTTGCCCGTACAGACTCCTACAGCTAGTCTCTCATTGGTTCTCCCTATTCCTGTTCATCTTGCGCAGAAATTGCAAACTGTGCCAAACAGGAGGTTAAAGGCACTGACTCTCCGAGTGGGGAGAGTGTTAGTGAAGGGTCTGGAATGGTGAACCCGAGTACCAGGGGACAAAAACTGAGATGCATTTGAAAACATTTCCCAATCACCCAGTGTACCATAGTCTGGGTTTCCCATGCGTGTTTTAGCTGAAGGAAGAATTTCTTAAACCTAGAGAGTTGGGACCCTTGGAATGGGTACCAAGCAGTATGACTTCAAAGGGTCTGCATTTGCTAACCGAACCTCACCAATGCTATCAGCCAGAAGTGTCGAAACTTATGTCTCACCGAGCTCTGGGTGTAGATGTGGTAAATCCAGGTTGCATCACAAGCTCTGAATGAATTATTTAAGAATTGCTCTCTATTTCACTGTCATTGTGTTTTGTTTTTGAAATTTTTTTTATAACGGGATTTATCGGATTTTCATTGCTGCGTTTAGGCTGCTGTACACACGCTTGATTCTCTTACGGAGACATATAAATCCATGGGTTTTAACATTCTTACTAATCACGTATATTCCTAAGGGTAGAATATGTGGTGTTGAGCCCATTTCGTTGAGCAAGAAGTAGGTCTTGTCTCTTACATATTTGGCTTATGGAACGGTATCTGTGCTAATTAAAATCTCTGGTTTTATGCAGCACCGCAACTCACCTTTCCACATAAGCAAGCATAAGTTGGTTTTCTAAATTTGAGACCCTGTTCTGTTTTGTAGTTCAGTTCATCTGTAGACAAGTTTACATTCCGTGTATTAGTGATATCTTATGATGTTTCTTTTTCTGTGAGACTTATTTCACGTAGAATCATCGTACCTGAATCCACTCATTATGCCGCTACGGGCCTGATGACATAGATTTCATTGCTGAGTGATATTTCATTGTACGTACGTACCACAACTTCTTAATCCATTTTTCGCTTTCTGGGATATTTAACTTGTACCGTAGATGAGGTTTTTGTAAACAGAGCCATCCCAAATTTTGGGGTGGATGTGTGTTTTAGATTTTAATGTCCCTAAGCTACTGGACCATAAGTGGAAGTGCCATAGGCTGTGTTGCTTTGTTTCCTACGTGTTTCAGGAAACACCATACACTTCTCCAGTGTGGCTGTTGGCAATTTACATCCTGCCCATCAGCATAACAAGGCTCCATGTTCTCCATGGCCTCTCCTGCCTTTCTGGATTTTACACTTTTTCCAGATGGCCCTGTTGACTGGGGGGCAGTGAGACTTCCCTTGTAGTGCAGATTTCCTTTACACGCTTGCTTAGTTGGCCAAAAAGGGCGTATGCGTTTTTTCCTGAATATATTCAGGAAAAAACGCATATGCACTTTTTGGCCAAGTGCATCATTGTCGACATTCTGCCTCTTTTCCTATGCTTTAAGTGTAATTCCAGTCTATCCCCTGAAACCGTTTTCCTGAAATTCTGCCCCTCTTTCAAGTCCGCTTCGCAGACTTACTTCAATATATTTTTGGACGATAGCTGTCATTCATAACTCTGCAGGTTTGTGAATTACAGTGCCCCTGAGCTCATTTCTTCAACTCGTTTTCTTGTGAGCTGGCAGCAAAACCGCAGGATTGCTTTAGGCCCTAATCTCTTTCTGGCAGGGCACGCTGAGCCATTGGTTAATTCCTCTTCCTGGTGGGAAATGAGCGTTACATTTGCCCGTGCAGACACCTACAGCTAGTCTCTCATTGGTTCTCCCTATTCCTGTTCACCTTGCGCAGAAATTGCAAACTGTGCCAAACAGGAGCTTAAAGGCACTGACTCTCCAAGTGGGGAGAGTGTTAGTAAAGCGTCTGGAATGGTGAACCCGAGTACCAGGGAACGAAAACTGAGATGCATTTGAAAACGTTTCCCAATCACACGGTGGACCATACTCTGGGTTTCCCATGCATGTTTTAGCTGAAGGAAGAATCCCTTAAACCTGGAGAGTTGGGACCCATGGAAAGGGTTCCATGCAGTATGACTTCAAAGGGTCTGCATTTGCTCACCGAACCTCACCAATGCTATCAGCCCGAAGTGTCCAGCCTTATGTCTCACCCAGCTCTGGGTGTAGATGTGGTAAATCCAGGTTGCATCACAAGCCCTGAATGAATTATTTAAGAATTGCTCTCTATTTCACTGTCATTGTGTTTTGTATTTGAAAATTATTTTGATAATGGGATTTATCGGGTTTTCACTGCTACCTTTATGCCGCTGTACACACGCATGTTTCTCTTACGGAGACGTATAAATCCGTGGGTTTTAAGATTCTTACTAGTCAGGTATATTCCTAGGCGTTGAATATGGGGTGTTGAGTCCATTTCGTTGAGCAAGGAGTAGGTCTTGTCTATTACATATTTGGCTTATGGAATGGTATCTGTGTTAATTTCAATCTCTGGTACTATGCAGCACGCCAACTCATCTTTCCCCATAAGCAAGCATAAGTTGTTTTTCTAAATTTAAGGCCCTGTTCTGTTTTGTAATTCAGTTCATGTGTAGCCAAGTTTACATTCCGTGTATTAGTGATATCTTATGATGTTTCTTTTTCTGTGTGACTTATTTCACTTAGAATCATCATACCTGAATCCACTCATTATGCCGCTACGGGCCTGATGACATAGATTTGATTGCTGAGTGATATTACATTGTACGTACGTACCACAACTTCTTTATCCATTTTTCGCTTTCTGGGATATTTAACTTGTACCGTAGACGAGGTTCTTGTAAACAGAGCCGTCCCAAACATTGGGGTGGATGTGTGTTTTAGATTTTAATGTCCCTAAGCTACAGGACCATAAGTGGAAGTGCCATAGGCTGTGTTGCTTTGTTTCCTACAAGTTTCAGTAAACACCATACACTTCTCCAGAGTGGCTGTTGGCAATTTACATCCCGCCCGTCAGCATAACAAGGCTCCCTGTTCTCCATGGCCTGTCCTGTATTTCTGGATTTTACACTTTTTTCAGATGGCCCTGTTGACCAGGGGGCAGTGAGACTTCCCTTGTAGTGCAGATTTTTTTTCACGCTTGCTTGGTTGGCCAAAAATGGTATATGCGTTTTCTCCTGAATATATTCAGGAAAAAACGCATATGCCCTTTTTGGCCAAGTGCATCATTGTCGACATTCTGCCTCTTTTCCTATGCTTTAAGTGCAATTCCAGTCTACCCCCTGAAATCGTTTTCCTGAAATTCTGCCCCTCTTTCAAGTCATCTTCGCAGACTTACTTCAGTATATTTTTGGACGATAGCTGTCATTCATAACTCTGCAGGTTTGTGAATTACAGTGCCCCTGAGCTCCTTTCTTCAACTCGTTTTCTTGTGAGCTGGCAGCAAAACCGCAGGATTGCTTTAGGCCCTAAGCTCTTTCCAGCAGGGGACGCTGAGCATTTGGTTAATTGCTCTTCATGGTGGGAAATGATCATTACATTTGCCAGTGCAGACACCTACAGCTAGTCTCTCATTGATTCTCCCTATTCCTGTTCATCTTGCGCAGAAATTGCAAACTGTGCCAAACAGGAGGTTAAAGGCACTGTCTCTCCAAGTGGGGAGAGTGTTAGTAAAGCGTCTGGAATGGTGAACCCGAGTACCAGGGGACGAAAACTGAGATGCATTTGAAACCGTTTCCCAATCACACGGTGGACCATACTCTGGGTTTCCCATGCATGTTTTAGCTGAAGGAAGAATCCCTTAAACCTGGAGAGTTGGGACCCATGGAATGGGTACCATGCAGTATGACTGCGAAGTGTATGCATTTGCTCACCGAACCTCACCAATGCTATCAGCCCGAAGTGTCCAGGCTTATGTCTCACGCAGCTCTGGGTGTAGATGTGGTAAATCCAGGTTGCATCACAAGCCCTGAATGAATTATTTAAGAATTGCTCTCTATTTCACTGTCATTGTGTTTTGTATTTGAAAATTATTTTTATAATGGTATTTATCGGATTTTCACTGCTGCGTTTATGCCGCTGTACACACGCTTGATTCTCTTAAGGAGAAATATTAATCCATGGGTTTTAAGTTTCTTACTAGTCAGGTATATTCCTAGGCGTTGAATATGGGGTGTTGAGTCCATTTCGTTGAGCAAGTCGTAGGTCTTGTCTGTTACATATTTGGCTTATGGAATGGTATCTGTGCTAATTTCTATCTCTGGTTTTATGCAGCACCCCAACTCACCTTTCCCCATAAGCAAGCATAAGTTGGTTTTCTACATTTAAGTACCTGTTCTGTTTTGTAATTCAGTTCATGTGTAGCCAAGTTTTCATTCCGTGTATTAGTGATATCTTATGATGTTTCTTTTTCTGTGTGACTTATTTCACGTAGAATCATCGTACCTGAATCCACTCATTATGCCGCAACGGGTCTGATGACATAGATTTCATTGCTGAGTGATATTCCATTGTACGTACGTACCACAACTTCTTTATCCATTTTTCGCTTTCTGGGATATTTACCTCGTACCTTAGATGAGGTTCTACTAAACAGAGCCGTCCCAAACTTTGGGGTGGCTGTGTGTTTTTGATTTTAATTTCCCTAAGCTATAGGACCATAAGTGGAAGTGCCATAGGCTGTGTTGCTTTGTTTCCTACGTGTTTCAGGAAACACCATACACTTCTCCAGAGTGGCTGTTGGCAATTTACATCCCGTAAATCAATATTATAAGGCTCCCTGTTCTCCATGGCCTGTCCTGTCTTTCTGGATTTTACACTTTTTTCAGATGGCCCTTTTGACTGGGGCGCAGTGAGACTTCATTGTAGTGCAGATTTCCTGTACACGCTTGCTTGGTTGGCCAAAAAGTGCGTATGCGTTTTTTCCTGAATATATTAAGGAAAAAACGCTTACGCCCATTTTGGCCAAGTGCATCATTGTCAACATTCTGTCTCTTTTCCTGTGCTTTAAGTGCAATTCCAGTCTACCCCCTGAAATCGTTTTCCTGGTATTCTGCCCCGCTTTCTAGTCCTCTTCGCAGACTTACTTCAATATATTTTTGGACGATAGCTGTCATTCATAACTCTGCAGGTTTGTGAATTACAGTGCCCCTGAGCTCCTTTCTTCAACTCGCATTCTTCTGAGCTGGCTGCAAAACCGCAGGATTGCTTCAGTCCCTAATCTGTTTCCGGCAGGGCACGCTGAGCCTTTGATTAATTCCTCTTCCTGGTGGGCAGTGAGCGATACATTTGCCCGTACAGACTCCTACAGCTAGTCTCTCATTGGTTCTCCCTATTCCTGTTCATCTTGCGCAGAAATTGCAAACTGTGCCAAACAGGAGGTTAAAGGCACTGACTCTCCGAGTGGGGAGAGTGTTAGTGAAGGGTCTGGAATGGTGAACCCGAGTACCAGGGGACAAAAACTGAGATGCATTTGAAAACATTTCCCAATCACCCAGTGTACCATGTCTGGGTTTCCCATGCGTGTTTTAGCTGAAGGAAGAATTTCTTAAACCTAGAGAGTTGGGACCCTTGGAATGGGTACCAAGCAGTATGACTTCAAAGGGTCTGCATTTGCTAACCGAACCTCACCAATGCTATCAGCCAGAAGTGTCGAAACTTATGTCTCACCGAGCTCTGGGTGTAGATGTGGTAAATCCAGGTTGCATCACAAGCTCTGAATGAATTATTTAAGAATTGCTCTCTATTTCACTGTCATTGTGTTTTGTTTTTGAAATTTTTTTTATAACGGGATTTATCGGATTTTCATTGCTGCGTTTAGGCCGCTGTACACACGCTTGATTCTCTTATGGAGACATATAAATCCATGGGTTTTAACATTCTTACTAATCACGTATATTCCTAAGGGTAGAATATGTGGTGTTGAGCCCATTTCGTTGAGCAAGAAGTAGGTCTTGTCTCTTACATATTTGGCTTATGGAACGGTATCTGTGCTAATTAAAATCTCTGGTTTTATGCAGCACCGCAACTCACCTTTCCACATAAGCAAGCACAAGTTGGTTTTCTAAATTTGAGACCCTGTTCTGTTTTGTAGTTCAGTTCATCTGTAGCCAAGTTTACATTCCGTGTATTAGTGATATCTTATGATGTTTCTTTTTCTGTGAGACTTATTTCACGTAGAATCATCGTACCTGAATCCACTCATTATGCCACTACGGGCCTGATGACATAGATTTCATTGCTGGGTGATATTTCATTGTACGTACGTACCACAACTTCTTAATCCATTTTTCGCTTTCTGGGATATTTAACTTGTACCGTACATGAGGTTTCTGTAAACAGAGTCATCCCAAATTTTGGGGTGGATGTGTGTTTTAGATTTTAATGTCCCTAAGCTACTGGACCATAAGTGGAAGTGCCATAGGCTGTGTTGCTTTGTTTCCTACGTGTTTCAGGAAACACCATACACTTCTCCAGTGTGGCTGTTGGCAATTTACATCCTGCCCATCAGCATAACAAGGCTCCATGTTCTCCATGGCCTGTCCTGCCTTTCTGGATTTTACACTTTTTCCAGATGGCCCTGTTGACTGGGGGGCAGTGAGACTTCCCTTGTAGTGCAGATTTCCTTTACACGCTTGCTTAGTTGGCCAAAAAGGGCGTATGCGTTTTTTCCTGAATATATTCAGGAAAAAACGCATATGCACTTTTTGGCCAAGTGCATCATTGTCGACATTCTGCCTCTTTTCCTATGCTTTAAGTGTAATTCCAGTCTACCCCCTGAAACCGTTTTCCTGAAATTCTGCCCCTCTTTCAAGTCCGCTTCGCAGACTTACTTCAATATATTTTTGGACGATAGCTGTCATTCATAACTCTGCAGGTTTGTGAATTACAGTGCCCCTGAGCTCATTTCTTCAACTCGTTTTCTTGTGAGCTGGCAGCAAAACCGGAGGATTGCTTTAGGCCCTAATCTCTTTCTGGCAGGGCACGCTGAGCCATTGGTTAATTCCTCTTCCTGGTGGGAAATGAGCGTTACATTTGCCCGTGCAGACACCTACAGCTAGTCTCTCATTGGTTCTCCCTATTCCTGTTCACCTTGCGCAGAAATTGCAAACTGTGCCAAACAGGAGCTTAAAGGCACTGACTCTCCAAGTGGGGAGAGTGTTAGTAAAGCGTCTGGAATGGTGAACCCGAGTACCAGGGAACGAAAACTGAGATGCATTTGAAAACGTTTCCCAATCACACGGTGGACCATACTCTGCTTTTCCCATGCATGTTTTAGCTGAAGGAAGAATCCCTTAAACCTGGAGAGTTGGGACCCATGGAAAGGGTTCCATGCAGTATGACTTCAAAGGGTCTGCATTTGCTCACCGAACCTCACCAATGCTATCAGCCCGAAGTGTCCAGCCTTATGTCTCACCCAGCTCTGGGTGTAGATGTGGTAAATCCAGGTTGCATCACAAGCCCTGAATGAATTATTTAAGAATTGCTCTCTATTTCACTGTCATTGTGTTTTGTATTTGAAAATTATTTTGATAATGGGATTTATCGGGTTTTCACTGCTACCTTTATGCTGCTGTACACACGCATGTTTCTCTTACGGAGACATATAAATCCGTGGGTTTTAAGATTCTTACTAGTCAGGTATATTCCTAGGCGTTGAATATGGGGTGTTGAGTCCATTTCGTTGAGCAAGGAGTAGGTCTTGTCTATTACATATTTGGCTTATGGAATGGTATCTGTGTTAATTTCAATCTCTGGTACTATGCAGCACGCCAACTCATCTTTCCCCATAAGCAAGCATAAGTTGTTTTTCTAAATTTAAGGCCCTGTTCTGTTTTGTAATTCAGTTCATGTGTAGCCAAGTTTACATTCCGTGTATTAGTGATATCTTATGATGTTTCTTTTTCTGTGTGACTTATTTCACTTAGAATCATCGTACCTGAATCCACTCATTATGCCGCTACGGGCCTGATGACATAGATTTGATTGCTGAGTGATATTACATTGTACGTACGTACCACAACTTCTTTATCCATTTTTCGCTTTCTGGGATATTTAACTTGTACCGTAGACGAGGTTCTTGTAAACAGAGCTGTCCCAAACATTGGGGTGGATGTGTGTTTTAGATTTTAATGTCCCTAAGCTACAGGACCATAAGTGGAAGTGCCATAGGCTGTGTTGCTTTGTTTCCTACAAGTTTCAGGAAACACCATACACTTCTCCAGAGTGGCTGTTGGCAATTTACATCCCGTAAATCAATATTATAAGGCTCCCTGTTCTCCATGGCCTGTCCTGTCTTTCTGGATTTTACACTTTTTTCAGATGGCCCTTTTGACTGGGGCGCAGTGAGACTTCATTGTAGTGCAGATTTCCTGTACACGCTTGCTTGGTTGGCCAAAAAGTGCGTATGCGTTTTTTCCTGAATATATTAAGGAAAAAACGCTTACGCCCATTTTGGCCAAGTGCATCATTGTCAACATTCTGTCTCTTTTCCTGTGCTTTAAGTGCAATTCCAGTCTACCCCCTGAAATCGTTTTCCTGGTATTCTGCCCCGCTTTCTAGTCCTCTTCGCAGACTTACTTCAATATATTTTTGGACGATAGCTGTCATTCATAACTCTGCAGGTTTGTGAATTACAGTGCCCCTGAGCTCCTTTCTTCAACTCGCATTCTTCTGAGCTGGCTGCAAAACCGCAGGATTGCTTCAGTCCCTAATCTGTTTCCGGCAGGGCACGCTGAGCCTTTGATTAATTCCTCTTCCTGGTGGGCAGTGAGCGATACATTTGCCCGTACAGACTCCTACAGCTAGTCTCTCATTGGTTCTCCCTATTCCTGTTCATCTTGCGCAGAAATTGCAAACTGTGCCAAACAGGAGGTTAAAGGCACTGACTCTCCGAGTGGGGAGAGTGTTAGTGAAGGGTCTGGAATGGTGAACCCGAGTACCAGGGGACAAAAACTGAGATGCATTTGAAAACATTTCCCAATCACCCAGTGTACCATAGTCTGGGTTTCCCATGCGTGTTTTAGCTGAAGGAAGAATTTCTTAAACCTAGAGAGTTGGGACCCTTGGAATGGGTACCAAGCAGTATGACTTCAAAGGGTCTGCATTTGCTAACCGAACCTCACCAATGCTATCAGCCAGAAGTGTCGAAACTTATGTCTCACCGAGCTCTGGGTGTAGATGTGGTAAATCCAGGTTGCATCACAAGCTCTGAATGAATTATTTAAGAATTGCTCTCTATTTCACTGTCATTGTGTTTTGTTTTTGAAATTTTTTTTATAACGGGATTTATCGGATTTTCATTGCTGCGTTTAGGCCGCTGTACACACGCTTGATTCTCTTACGGAGACATATAAATCCATGGGTTTTAACATTCTTACTAATCACGTATATTCCTAAGGGTAGAATATGTGGTGTTGAGCCCATTTCGTTGAGCAAGAAGTAGGTCTTGTCTCTTACATATTTGGCTTATGGAACGGTATCTGTGCTAATTAAAATCTCTGGTTTTATGCAGCACCGCAACTCACCTTTCCACATAAGCAAGCACAAGTTGGTTTTCTAAATTTGAGACCCTGTTCTGTTTTGTAGTTCAGTTCATCTGTAGCCAAGTTTACATTCCGTGTATTAGTGATATCTTATGATGTTTCTTTTTCTGTGAGACTTATTTCACGTAGAATCATCGTACCTGAATCCACTCATTATGCCACTACGGGCCTGATGACATAGATTTCATTGCTGGGTGATATTTCATTGTACGTACGTACCACAACTTCTTAATCCATTTTTCGCTTTCTGGGATATTTAACTTGTACCGTACATGAGGTTTTTGTAAACAGAGCCATCCCAAATTTTGGGGTGGATGTGTGTTTTAGATTTTAATGTCCCTAAGCTACTGGACCATAAGTGGAAGTGCCATAGGCTGTGTTGCTTTGTTTCCTACGTGTTTCAGGAAACACCATACACTTCTCCAGTGTGGCTGTTGGCAATTTACATCCTGCCCATCAGCATAACAAGGCTCCATGTTCTCCATGGCCTGTCCTGCCTTTCTGGATTTTACACTTTTTCCAGATGGCCCTGTTGACTGGGGGGCAGTGAGACTTCCCTTGTAGTGCAGATTTCCTTTACACGCTTGCTTAGTTGGCCAAAAAGGGCGTATGCGTTTTTTCCTGAATATATTCAGGAAAGAACGCATATGCACTTTTTGGCCAAGTGCATCATTGTCGACATTCTGCCTCTTTTCCTATGCTTTAAGTGTAATTCCAGTCTACCCCCTGAAACCGTTTTCCTGAAATTCTGCCCCTCTTTCAAGTCCGCTTCGCAGACTTACTTCAATATATTTTTGGACGATAGCTGTCATTCATAACTCTGCAGGTTTGTGAATTACAGTGCCCCTGAGCTCATTTCTTCAACTCGTTTTCTTGTGAGCTGGCAGCAAAACCGCAGGATTGCTTTAGGCCCTAATCTCTTTCTGGCAGGGCACGCTGAGCCATTGGTTAATTCCTCTTCCTGGTGGGAAATGAGCGTTACATTTGCCCGTGCAGACACCTACAGCTAGTCTCTCATTGGTTCTCCCTATTCCTGTTCACCTTGCGCAGAAATTGCAAACTGTGCCAAACAGGAGCTTAAAGGCACTGACTCTCCAAGTGGGGAGAGTGTTAGTAAAGCGTCTGGAATGGTGAACCCGAGTACCAGGGAACGAAAACTGAGATGCATTTGAAAACGTTTCCCAATCACACGGTGGACCATACTCTGGTTTTCCCATGCATGTTTTAGCTGAAGGAAGAATCCCTTAAACCTGGAGAGTTGGGACCCATGGAAAGGGTTCCATGCAGTATGACTTCAAAGGGTCTGCATTTGCTCACCGAACCTCACCAATGCTATCAGCCCGAAGTGTCCAGCCTTATGTCTCACCCAGCTCTGGGTGTAGATGTGGTAAATCCAGGTTGCATCACAAGCCCTGAATGAATTATTTAAGAATTGCTCTCTATTTCACTGTCATTGTGTTTTGTATTTGAAAATTATTTTGATAATGGGATTTATCGGGTTTTCACTGCTACCTTTATGCCGCTGTACACACGCATGTTTCTCTTACGGAGACATATAAATCCGTGGGTTTTAAGATTCTTACTAGTCAGGTATATTCCTAGGCGTTGAATATGGGGTGTTGAGTCCATTTCGTTGAGCAAGGAGTAGGTCTTGTCTATTACATATTTGGCTTATGGAATGGTATCTGTGTTAATTTCAATCTCTGGTACTATGCAGCACGCCAACTCATCTTTCCCCATAAGCAAGCATAAGTTGTTTTTCTAAATTTAAGGCCCTGTTCTGTTTTGTAATTCAGTTCATGTGTAGCCAAGTTTACATTCCGTGTATTAGTGATATCTTATGATGTTTCTTTTTCTGTGTGACTTATTTCACTTAGAATCATCGTACCTGAATCCACTCATTATGCCGCTACGGGCCTGATGACATAGATTTGATTGCTGAGTGATATTACATTGTACGTACGTACCACAACTTCTTTATCCATTTTTCGCTTTCTGGGATATTTAACTTGTACCGTAGACGAGGTTCTTGTAAACAGAGCTGTCCCAAACATTGGGGTGGATGTGTGTTTTAGATTTTAAAGTCCCTAAGCTACAGGACCATAAGTGGAAGTGCCATAGGCTGTGTTGCTTTGTTTCCTACAAGTTTCAGTAAACACCATACACTTCTCCAGAGTGGCTGTTGGCAATTTACATCCCGCCCGTCAGCATAACAAGCCTCCCTGTTCTCCATGGCCTGTCCTGTATTTCTGGATTTTACACTTTTTTCAGATGGCCCTGTTGACCAGGGGGCAGTGAGACTTCCCTTGTAGTGCAGATTTTTTTTCACGCTTGCTTGGTTGGCCAAAAATGGTATATGCGTTTTCTCCTGAATATATTCAGGAAAAAACGCATATGCACTTTTTGGCCAAGTGCATCATTGTCGACATTCTGCCTCTTTTCCTATGCTTTAAGTGCAATTCCAGTCTACCCCCTGAAATCGTTTTCCTGAAATTCTGCCCCTCTTTCAAGTCATCTTCACAGACTTACTTCAGTATATTTTTGGACGATAGCTGTCATTCATAACTCTGCAGGTTTGTGAATTACAGTGCCCCTGAGCTCCTTTCTTCAACTCGCATTCTTCTGAGCTGGCAGCAAAACCGCAGGATTGCTTCAGTCCCTAATCTGTTTCCGGCAGGGCACGCTGAGCCTTTGATTAATTCCTCTTCCTGGTGGGCAGTGAGCGATACATTTGCCCGTACAGACTCCTACAGCTAGTCTCTCATTGGTTCTCCCTATTCCTGTTCATCTTGCGCAGAAATTGCAAACTGTGCCAAACAGGAGGTTAAAGGCACTGACTCTCCGAGTGGGGAGAGTGTTAGTGAAGGGTCTGGAATGGTGAACCCGAGTACCAGGGGACAAAAACTGAGATGCATTTGAAAACATTTCCCAATCACCCAGTGTACCATAGTCTGGGTTTCCCATGCGTGTTTTAGCTGAAGGAAGAATTTCTTAAACCTAGAGAGTTGGGACCCTTGGAATGGGTACCAAGCAGTATGACTTCAAAGGGTCTGCATTTGCTAACCGAACCTCACCAATGCTATCAGCCAGAAGTGTCGAAACTTATGTCTCACCGAGCTCTGGGTGTAGATGTGGTAAATCCAGGTTGCATCACAAGCTCTGAATGAATTATTTAAGAATTGCTCTCTATTTCACTGTCATTGTGTTTTGTTTTTGAAATTTTTTTTATAACGGGATTTATCGGATTTTCATTGCTGCGTTTAGGCCGCTGTACACACGCTTGATTCTCTTACGGAGACATATAAATCCATGGGTTTTAACATTCTTACTAATCACGTATATTCCTAAGGGTAGAATATGTGGTGTTGAGCCCATTTCGTTGAGCAAGAAGTAGGTCTTGTCTCTTACATATTTGGCTTATGGAACGGTATCTGTGCTAATTAAAATCTCTGGTTTTATGCAGCACCGCAACTCACCTTTCCACATAAGCAAGCACAAGTTGGTTTTCTAAATTTGAGACCCTGTTCTGTTTTGTAGTTCAGTTCATCTGTAGCCAAGTTTACATTCCGTGTATTAGTGATATCTTATGATGTTTCTTTTTCTGTGAGACTTATTTCACGTAGAATCATCGTACCTGAATCCACTCATTATGCCGCTACGGGCCTGATGACATAGATTTCATTGCTGGGTGATATTTCATTGTACGTACGTACCACAACTTCTTAATCCATTTTTCGCTTTCTGGGATATTTAACTTGTACCGTACATGAGGATTTTGTAAACAGAGCCATCCCAAATTTTGGGGTGGATGTGTGTTTTAGATTTTAATGTCCCTAAGCTACTGGACCATAAGTGGAAGTGCCGTAGGCTGTGTTGCTTTGTTTCCTACGTGTTTCAGGAAACACCATACACTTCTCCAGTGTGGCTGTTGGCAATTTACATCCTGCCCATCAGCATAACAAGGCTCCATGTTCTCCATGGCCTGTCCTGCCTTTCTGGATTTTACACTTTTTCCAGATGGCCCTGTTGACTGGGGGGCAGTGAGACTTCCCTTGTAGTGCAGATTTCCTTTACACGCTTGCTTAGTTGGCCAAAAAGTGCGTATGCGTTTTTTCCTGAATATATTCAGGAAAGAACGCATATGCACTTTTTGGCCAAGTGCATCATTGTCGACATTCTGCCTCTTTTCCTATGCTTTAAGTGTAATTCCAGTCTACCCCCTGAAACCGTTTTCCTGAAATTCTGCCCCTCTTTCAAGTCCGCTTCGCAGACTTACTTCAATATATTTTTGGACGATAGCTGTCATTCATAACTCTGCAGGTTTGTGAATTACAGTGCCCCTGAGCTCATTTCTTCAACTCGTTTTCTTGTGAGCTGGCAGCAAAACCGCAGGATTGCTTTAGGCCCTAATCTCTTTCTGGCAGGGCACGCTGAGCCATTGGTTAATTCCTCTTCCTGGTGGGAAATGAGCGTTACATTTGCCCGTGCAGACACCTACAGCTAGTCTCTCATTGGTTCTCCCTATTCCTGTTCACCTTGCGCAGAAATTGCAAACTGTGCCAAACAGGAGCTTAAAGGCACTGACTCTCCAAGTGGGGAGAGTGTTAGTAAAGCGTCTGGAATGGTGAACCCGAGTACCAGGGAACGAAAACTGAGATGCATTTGAAAACGTTTCCCAATCACACGGTGGACCATACTCTGGTTTTCCCATGCATGTTTTAGCTGAAGGAAGAATCCCTTAAACCTGGAGAGTTGGGACCCATGGAAAGGGTTCCATGCAGTATGACTTCAAAGGGTCTGCATTTGCTCACCGAACCTCACCAATGCTATCAGCCCGAAGTGTCCAGCCTTATGTCTCACCCAGCTCTGGGTGTAGATGTGGTAAATCCAGGTTGCATCACAAGCCCTGAATGAATTATTTAAGAATTGCTCTCTATTTCACTGTCATTGTGTTTTGTATTTGAAAATTATTTTGATAATGGGATTTATCGGGTTTTCACTGCTACCTTTATGCCGCTGTAAACACGCATGTTTCTCTTACGGAGACATATAAATCCGTGGGTTTTAAGATTCTTACTAGTCAGGTATATTCCTAGGCGTTGAATATGGGGTGTTGAGTCCATTTCGTTGAGCAAGGAGTAGGTCTTGTCTATTACATATTTGGCTTATGGAATGGTATCTGTGTTAATTTCAATCTCTGGTACTATGCAGCACGCCAACTCATCTTTCCCCATAAGCAAGCATAAGTTGTTTTTCTAAATTTAAGGCCCTGTTCTGTTTTGTAATTCAGTTCATGTGTAGCCAAGTTTACATTCCGTGTATTAGTGATATCTTATGATGTTTCTTTTTCTGTGTGACTTATTTCACTTAGAATCATCGTACCTGAATCCACTCATTATGCCGCTACGGGCCTGATGACATAGATTTGATTGCTGAGTGATATTACATTGTACGTACGTACCACAACTTCTTTATCCATTTTTCGCTTTCTGGGATATTTAACTTGTACCGTAGACGAGGTTCTTGTAAACAGAGCCGTCCCAAACATTGGGGTGGATGTGTGTTTTAGATTTTAATGTCCCTAAGCTACAGGACCATAAGTGGAAGTGCCATAGGCTGTGTTGCTTTGTTTCCTACAAGTTTCAGTAAACACCATACACTTCTCCAGAGTGGCTGTTGGCAATTTACATCCCGCCCGTCAGCATAACAAGCCTCCCTGTTCTCCATGGCCTGTCCTGTATTTCTGGATTTTACACTTTTTTCAGATGGCCCTGTTGACCAGGGGGCAGTGAGACTTCCCTTGTAGTGCAGATTTTTTTTCACGCTTGCTTGGTTGGCCAAAAATGGTATATGCGTTTTCTCCTGAATATATTCAGGAAAAAACGCATATGCCCTTTTTGGCCAAGTGCATCATTGTCGACATTCTGCCTCTTTTCCTATGCTTTAAGTGCAATTCCAGTCTACCCCCTGAAATCGTTTTCCTGAAATTCTGCCCCTCTTTCAAGTCATCTTCACAGACTTACTTCAGTATATTTTTGGACGATAGCTGTCATTCATAACTCTGCAGGTTTGTGAATTACAGTGCCCCTGAGCTCCTTTCTTCAACTCGCATTCTTCTGAGCTGGCTGCAAAACCGCAGGATTGCTTCAGTCCCTAATCTGTTTCCGGCAGGGCACGCTGAGCCTTTGATTAATTCCTCTTCCTGGTGGGCAGTGAGCGATACATTTGCCCGTACAGACTCCTACAGCTAGTCTCTCATTGGTTCTCCCTATTCCTGTTCATCTTGCGCAGAAATTGCAAACTGTGCCAAACAGGAGGTTAAAGGCACTGACTCTCCGAGTGGGGAGAGTGTTAGTGAAGGGTCTGGAATGGTGAACCCGAGTACCAGGGGACAAAAACTGAGATGCATTTGAAAACATTTCCCAATCACCCAGTGTACCATAGTCTGGGTTTCCCATGCGTGTTTTAGCTGAAGGAAGAATTTCTTAAACCTAGAGAGTTGGGACCCTTGGAATGGGTACCAAGCAGTATGACTTCAAAGGGTCTGCATTTGCTAACCGAACCTCACCAATGCTATCAGCCAGAAGTGTCGAAACTTATGTCTCACCGAGCTCTGGGTGTAGATGTGGTAAATCCAGGTTGCATCACAAGCTCTGAATGAATTATTTAAGAATTGCTCTCTATTTCACTGTCATTGTGTTTTGTTTTTGAAATTTTTTTTATAACGGGATTTATCGGATTTTCATTGCTGCGTTTAGGCCGCTGTACACACGCTTGATTCTCTTACGGAGACATATAAATCCATGGGTTTTAACATTCTTACTAATCACGTATATTCCTAAGGGTAGAATATGTGGTGTTGAGCCCATTTCGTTGAGCAAGAAGTAGGTCTTGTCTCTTACATATTTGGCTTATGGAACGGTATCTGTGCTAATTAAAATCTCTGGTTTTATGCAGCACCGCAACTCACCTTTCCACATAAGCAAGCACAAGTTGGTTTTCTAAATTTGAGACCCTGTTCTGTTTTGTAGTTCAGTTCATCTGTAGCCAAGTTTACATTCCGTGTATTAGTGATATCTTATGATGTTTCTTTTTCTGTGAGACTTATTTCACGTAGAATCATCGTACCTGAATCCACTCATTATGCCGCTACGGGCCTGATGACATAGATTTCATTGCTGGGTGATATTTCATTGTACGTACGTACCACAACTTCTTAATCCATTTTTCGCTTTCTGGGATATTTAACTTGTACCGTACATGAGGTTTTTGTAAACAGAGCCATCCCAAATTTTGGGGTGGATGTGTGTTTTTGATTTTAATGTCCCTAAGCTACAGGACCATAAGTGGAAGTGCCGTAGGCTGTGTTGCTTTGTTTCCTACGTGTTTCAGGAAACACCATACACTTCTCCAGAGTGGCTGTTGGCAATTTACATCCCGCCCGTCAGCATAACAAGGCTCCCTGTTCTCCATGGCCTGTCCTGTATTTCTGGATTTTACAGTTTTTTCAGATGGCCCTGTTGACCAGGGGGCAGTGAGACTTCCCTTGTAGTGCAGATTTTTTTTCACGCTTGCTTGGTTGGCCAAAAATGGTATATGCGTTTTCTCCTGAATATATTCAGGAAAAAACGCATATGCCCTTTTTGGCCAAGTGCATCATTGTCGACATTCTGCCTCTTTTCCTATGCTTTAAGTGCAATTCCAGTCTACCCCCTGAAATCGTTTTCCTGAAATTCTGCCCCTCTTTCAAGTCCGCTTCGCAGACTTACTTCAGTATATTTTTGGACGATAGCTGTCATTCATAACTCTGCACGTTTGTGAATTACAGTGCCCCTGAGCTCCTTTCTTCAACTCGTTTTCTTGTGAGCTGGCAGCAAAACCGCAGGATTGCTTTAGGCCCTAAGCTCTTTCCAGCAGGGGACGCTGAGCATTTGGTTAATTGCTCTTCATGGTGGGAAATGATCGTTACATTTGCCAGTGCAGACACCTACAGCTAGTCTCTCATTGATTCTCCCTATTCCTGTTCATCTTGCGCAGAAATTGCAAACTGTGCCAAACAGGAGGTTAAAGGCACTGTCTCTCCAAGTGGGGAGAGTGTTAGTAAAGGGTCTGGAATGGTGAACCCGAGTATCAGGGGACGAAAACTGAGATGCATTTGAAACCGTTTCCCAATCACACGGTGGACCATACTCTGGGTTTCCCATGCATGTTTTAGCTGAAGGAAGAATCCCTTAAACCTGGAGAGTTGGGACCCATGGAAAGGGTTCCATGCAGTATGACTTCAAAGGGTCTGCATTTGCTCACCGAACCTCACCAATGCTATCAGCCCGAAGTGTCCAGCCTTATGTCTCACCCAGCTCTGGGTGTAGATGTGGTAAATCCAGGTTGCATCACAAGCCCTGAATGAATTATTTAAGAATTGCTCTCTATTTCACTGTCATTGTGTTTTGTATTTGAAAATTATTTTGATAATGGGATTTATCGGGTTTTCACTGCTACCTTTATGCCGCTGTACACACGCATGTTTCTCTTACGGAGACGTATAAATCCGTGGGTTTTAAGATTCTTACTAGTCAGGTATATTCCTAGGCGTTGAATATGGGGTGTTGAGTCCATTTCGTTGAGCAAGGAGTAGGTCTTGTCTATTACATATTTGGCTTATGGAATGGTATCTGTGTTAATTTCAATCTCTGGTACTATGCAGCACGCCAACTCATCTTTCCCCATAAGCAAGCATAAGTTGTTTTTCTAAATTTAAGGCCCTGTTCTGTTTTGTAATTCAGTTCATGTGTAGCCAAGTTTACATTCCGTGTATTAGTGATATCTTATGATGTTTCTTTTTCTGTGTGACTTATTTCACTTAGAATCATCGTACCTGAATCCACTCATTATGCCGCTACGGGCCTGATGACATAGATTTGATTGCTGAGTGATATTACATTGTACGTACGTACCACAACTTCTTTATCCATTTTTCGCTTTCTGGGATATTTAACTTGTACCGTAGACGAGGTTCTTGTAAACAGAGCCGTCCCAAACATTGGGGTGGATGTGTGTTTTAGATTTTAATGTCCCTAAGCTACAGGACCATATGTGGAAGTGCCATAGGCTGTGTTGCTTTGTTTCCTACAAGTTTCAGTAAACACCATACACTTCTCCAGAGTGGCTGTTGGCAATTTACATCCCGCCCGTCAGCATAACAAGGCTCCCTGTTCTCCATGGCCTGTCCTGTATTTCTGGATTTTACACTTTTTTCAGATGGCCCTGTTGACCAGGGGGCAGTGAGACTTCCCTTGTAGTGCAGATTTTTTTTCACGCTTGCTTGGTTGGCCAAAAATGGTATATGCGTTTTCTCCTGAATATATTCAGGAAAAAACGCATATGCCCTTTTTGGCCAAGTGCATCATTGTCGACATTCTGCCTCTTTTCCTATGCTTTAAGTGCAATTCCAGTCTACCCCCTGAAATCGTTTTCCTGAAATTCTGCCCCTCTTTCAAGTCATCTTCGCAGACTTACTTCAGTATATTTTTGGACGATAGCTGTCATTCATAACTCTGCAGGTTTGTGAATTACAGTGCCCCTGAGCTCCTTTCTTCAACTCGTTTTCTTGTGAGCTGGCAGCAAAACCGCAGGATTGCTTTAGGCCCTAAGCTCTTTCCAGCAGGGGACGCTGAGCATTTGGTTAATTGCTCTTCATGGTGGGAAATGATCGTTACATTTGCCAGTGCAGACACCTACAGCTAGTCTCTCATTGATTCTCCCTATTACTGTTCATCTTGCGCAGAAATTGCAAACTGTGCCAAACAGGAGGTTAAAGGCACTGTCTCTCCAAGTGGGGAGAGTGTTAGTAAAGCGTCTGGAATGGTGAACCCGAGTACCAGGGGACGAAAACTGAGATGCATTTGAAACCGTTTCCCAATCACACGGTGGACCATACTCTGGGTTTCCCATGCATGTTTTAGCTGAAGGAAGAATCCCTTAAACCTGGAGAGTTGGGACCCATGGAATGGGTACCATGCAGTATGACTGCGAAGTGTATGCATTTGCTCACCGAACCTCACCAATGCTATCAGCCCGAAGTGTCCAGGCTTATGTCTCACGCAGCTCTGGGTGTAGATGTGGTAAATCCAGGTTGCATCACAAGCCCTGAATGAATTATTTAAGAATTGCTCTCTATTTCACTGTCATTGTGTTTTGTATTTGAAAATTATTTTTATAATGGTATTTATCGGATTTTCACTGCTGCGTTTATGCCGCTGTACACACGCTTGATTCTCTTAAGGAGAAATATTAATCCATGGGTTTTAAGTTTCTTACTAGTCAGGTATATTCCTAGGCGTTGAATATGGGGTGTTGAGTCCATTTCGTTGAGCAAGGCGTAGGTCTTGTCTGTTACATATTTGGCTTATGGAATGGTATCTGTGCTAATTTCTATCTCTGGTTTTATGCAGCACCCCAACTCACCTTTCCCCATAAGCAAGCATAAGTTGGTTTTCTACATTTAAGTACCTGTTCTGTTTTGTAATTCAGTTCATGTGTAGCCAAGTTTTCATTCCGTGTATTAGTGATATCTTATGATGTTTCTTTTTCTGTGTGACTTATTTCACGTAGAATCATCGTACCTGAATCCACTCATTATGCCGCAACGGGTCTGATGACATAGATTTCATTGCTGAGTGATATTCCATTGTACGTACGTACCACAACTTCTTTATCCATTTTTCGCTTTCTGGGATATTTACCTCGTACCTTAGATGAGGTTCTACTAAACAGAGCCGTCCCAAACTTTGGGGTGGCTGTGTGTTTTTGATTTTAATTTCCCTAAGCTATAGGACCATAAGTGGAAGTGCCATAGGCTGTGTTGCTTTGTTTCCTACGTGTTTCAGGAAACACCATACACTTCTCCAGAGTGGCTGTTGGCAATTTACATCCCGTAAATCAATATTATAAGGCTCCCTGTTCTCCATGGCCTGTCCTGTCTTTCTGGATTTTACACTTTTTTCAGATGGCCCTTTTGACTGGGGCGCAGTGAGACTTCATTGTAGTGCAGATTTCCTGTACACGCTTGCTTGGTTGGCCAAAAAGTGCGTATGCGTTTTTTCCTGAATATATTAAGGAAAAAACGCTTACGCCCATTTTGGCCAAGTGCATCATTGTCAACATTCTGTCTCTTTTCCTGTGCTTTAAGTGCAATTCCAGTCTACCCCCTGAAATCGTTTTCCTGGTATTCTGCCCCGCTTTCTAGTCCTCTTCGCAGACTTACTTCAATATATTTTTGGACGATAGCTGTCATTCATAACTCTGCAGGTTTGTGAATTACAGTGCCCCTGAGCTCCTTTCTTCAACTCGCATTCTTCTGAGCTGGCTGCAAAACCGCAGGATTGCTTCAGTCCCTAATCTGTTTCCGGCAGGGCACGCTGAGCCTTTGATTAATTCCTCTTCCTGGTGGGCAGTGAGCGATACATTTGCCCGTACAGACTCCTACAGCTAGTCTCTCATTGGTTCTCCCTATTCCTGTTCATCTTGCGCAGAAATTGCAAACTGTGCCAAACAGGAGGTTAAAGGCACTGACTCTCCGAGTGGGGAGAGTGTTAGTGAAGGGTCTGGAATGGTGAACCCGAGTACCAGGGGACAAAAACTGAGATGCATTTGAAAACATTTCCCAATCACCCAGTGTACCATAGTCTGGGTTTCCCATGCGTGTTTTAGCTGAAGGAAGAATTTCTTAAACCTAGAGAGTTGGGACCCTTGGAATGGGTACCAAGCAGTATGACTTCAAAGGGTCTGCATTTGCTAACCGAACCTCACCAATGCTATCAGCCAGAAGTGTCGAAACTTATGTCTCACCGAGCTCTGGGTGTAGATGTGGTAAATCCAGGTTGCATCACAAGCTCTGAATGAATTATTTAAGAATTGCTCTCTATTTCACTGTCATTGTGTTTTGTTTTTGAAATTTTTTTTATAACGGGATTTATCGGATTTTCATTGCTGCATTTAGGCCGCTGTACACACGCTTGATTCTCTTACGGAGACATATAAATCCATGGGTTTTAACATTCTTACTAATCACGTATATTCCTAAGGGTAGAATATGTGGTGTTGAGCCCATTTCATTGAGCAAGAAGTAGGTCTTGTCTCTTACATATTTGGCTTATGGAACGGTATCTGTGCTAATTAAAATCTCTGGTTTTATGCAGCACCGCAACTCACCTTTCCACATAAGCAAGCATAAGTTGGTTTTCTAAGTTTGAGACCCTGTTCTGTTTTGTAGTTCAGTTCATCTGTAGCCAAGTTTACATTCCGTGTATTAGTGATATCTTATGATGTTTCTTTTTCTGTGAGACTTATTTCACGTAGAATCATCGTACCTGAATCCACTCATTATGCCGCTACGGGCCTGATGACATAGATTTCATTGCTGAATGATATTTCTTTGTACGTACGTGCCACAACTTCTTAATCCATTTTTCGCTTTCTGGGATATTTAACTTGTACCGTAGATGAGGTTTTTGTAAACAGAGCCATCCCAAATTTTGGGGTGGATGTGTGTTTTTGATTTTAATTTCCCTAAGCTACTGGACCATAAGTGGAAGTGCCATAGGCTGTGTTGCTTTGTTTCCTACGTGTTTCAGGAAACACCATACACTTCTCCAGTGTGGCTGTTGGCAATTTACATCCTGCCCATCAGCATAACAAGGCTCCATGTTCTCCATGGCCTGTCCTGCCTTTCTGGATTTTACACTTTTTCCAGATGGCCCTGTTGACTGGGGGGCAGTGAGACTTCCCTTGTAGTGCAGATTTCCTTTACACGCTTGCTTAGTTGGCCAAAAAGGGCGTATGCGTTTTTTCCTGAATATATTCAGGAAAAAACGCATATGCACTTTTTGGCCAAGTGCATCATTGTCGACATTCTGCCTCTTTTCCTATGCTTTAAGTGTAATTCCAGTCTATCCCCTGAAACCGTTTTCCTGAAATTCTGCCCCTCTTTCAAGTCCGCTTCGCAGACTTACTTCAATATATTTTTGGACGATAGCTGTCATTCATAACTCTGCAGGTTTGTGAATTACAGTGCCCCTGAGCTCCTTTCTTCAACTCGTTTTCTTGTGAGCTGGCAGCAAAACCGCAGGATTGCTTTAGGCCCTAAGCTCTTTCCAGCAGGGGACGCTGAGCATTTGGTTAATTGCTCTTCATGGTGGGAAATGATCGTTACATTTGCCAGTGCAGACACCTACAGCTAGTCTCTCATTGATTCTCCCTATTCCTGTTCATCTTGCGCAGAAATTGCAAACTGTGCCAAACAGGAGGTTAAAGGCAATGTCTCTCCAAGTGGGGAGAGTGTTAGTAAAGGGTCTGGAATGGTGAACCCGAGTACCAGGGGACGAAAACTGAGATGCATTTGAAACCGTTTCCCAATCACACGGTGGACCATACTCTGGGTTTCCCATGCATGTTTTAGCTGAAGGAAGAATCCCTTAAACCTGGAGAGTTGGGACCCATGGAATGGGTACCATGCAGTATGACTGCGAAGTGTATGCATTTGCTCACCGAACCTCACCAATGCTATCAGCCCGAAGTGTCCAGGCTTATGTCTCACGCAGCTCTGGGTGTAGATGTGGTAAATCCAGGTTGCATCACAAGCCCTGAATGAATTATTTAAGAATTGCTCTCTATTTCACTGTCATTGTGTTTTGTATTTGAAAATTATTTTTATAATGGTATTTATCGGATTTTCACTGCTGCGTTTATGCCGCTGTACACACGCTTGATTCTCTTAAGGAGAAATATTAATCCATGGGTTTTAAGTTTCTTACTAGTCAGGTATATTCCTAGGCGTTGAATATGGGGTGTTGAGTCCATTTCGTTGAGCAAGGCGTAGGTCTTGTCTGTTACATATTTGTCTTATGGAATGGTATCTGTGCTAATTTCTATCTCTGGTTTTATGCAGCACCCCAACTCACCTTTCCCCATAAGCAAGCATAAGTTGGTTTTCTACATTTAAGTACCTGTTCTGTTTTGTAATTCAGTTCATGTGTAGCCAAGTTTTCATTCCGTGTATTAGTGATATCTTATGATGTTTCTTTTTCTGTGTGACTTATTTCACGTAGAATCATCGTACCTGAATCCACTCATTATGCCGCAACGGGTCTGATGACATAGATTTCATTGCTGAGTGATATTCCATTGTACGTACGTACCACAACTTCTTTATCCATTTTTCGCTTTCTGGGATATTTACCTCGTACCTTAGATGAGGTTCTACTAAACAGAGCCGTCCCAAACTTTGGGGTGGCTGTGTGTTTTTGATTTTAATTTCCCTAAGCTATAGGACCATAAGTGGAAGTGCCATAGGCTGTGTTGCTTTGTTTCCTACGTGTTTCAGGAAACACCATACACTTCTCCAGAGTGGCTGTTGGCAATTTACATCCCGTAAATCAATATTATAAGGCTCCCTGTTCTCCATGGCCTGTCCTGTCTTTCTGGATTTTACACTTTTTTCAGATGGCCCTTTTGACCTGTGGGCAGTGAGACTTCATTGTAGTGCAGATTTCTTTAACATGCTTGCTTGGTTGGCCAAAAAGGGCGTATGCGTTTTTTCCTGAATATATTCAGGAAAAAACGCATACGCCCTTTTTGGCCAAGTGCATCATTGTCGACGTTCTGCCTCTTTTCCTATGCTTTAAATGCAATTCCAGTCTACCCCCTGAAATCGTTCTCCTGCAATTCTTCCCCGCTTTCAAGTCCTCTTCGCAGCCTTCCTTCAATACATTTTTGGACGATAACTGTCATTTATAACTCTGCAGGTTTGTGAATTACAGTGCCCCTGAGCTCCTTTCTTCAAATCGCTTTCTTGTGAGCTGGCCGCAAACCCGCAGGATTGCTTCAGGCCCTAATCTGGTTCCGGCATGGCATGCTGAGCGTTTGGTTAATTCCACTTCCTGGTGGCAAATGAGCGTTAAATTTGCCTGTGCAGACACCTACAGCTAGTCTCTAATTGGTTCTCCCTATTCCTGTTCATCTTTTGTAGAAATTGCAAACTGTGCCAAACAGGAGGTTAAAGGCACTGACTCTCCAAGTTGGGAGAGTGTTAGCAAAGGGTCTGGAATTGTGAATCCGAATAAAAGAGGACTAAAACTGAGATGCATTTGAAAACGTTTCCAGGTCACACGGTGCACCATACTGTGGGTTTCCCATGCATGTTTTAGCTGAAGGAAGCATCCCTTAAACCTGGAGAGTTGGGATCCATGGAATGGGTCCCATGCAGTATGACTTCAAAGGGTCTGCATTTGCTCATCGAACCTCACCAATTTTATCAGCCCGAAGTGTCCAACCTTATGTTTCACTCAGCTCTGGGTGTAGATGAGGTAAATCCAGGTTGCATCACAAGCCCTGAATGAATTATTTAAGAATTGCTCTCTATTTCACTGTCATTGTGTTTAGTTTTTGTAATTCATTTTGATAATGGGATTTATCGGATTTTCTCTGCTGCCTTCATGCAGCTGTACACACGCTTGATTCTCTTATGGAGACATATAAATCCTTGGGTTTGAAGATTCTTACTAGTCAGGTGTATTCCTAGGTGTTGAATATAGGGTTGTTAGTCCATTTCGTTGAGCAAGGGGTAGTTCTTGACTATTACATATTTGACTTATGGAATGGTATCTGTGCTAACTTCTATATCTGGTTTTATGCAGCACCCCAACTCACCTTTCCCCTTAAGCCAATATAAGTTGGTTTTCTAAATTTGAGACCCTGTTCTATTTTGTATTTCAGTTCATGTGTAGCCAAGATTACATTCGGTGTATTAGTGATATCTTATGATGTTTCATTTTCTGTGTGACTTATTTCACTTAGAATCATCGTACCTGAAGCCACTCATTATGCCGTGACGGGCCTGATGACATAGATTTCATTGGAGAGTGATATTCCATTGTACATACGTACCACAACCTCTTTATCCATTTTTTGCTTTCTGCGATATTTAACTTGTGCCGTACACGAGGTTCTTGTAAACAGAGCCGTCCGACACTTTGGGGAGGCTGTGTGTCTGATTTTAATTTCCCTAAGCTATAGGACCATAAGTGGAAGTGCCGTAGGCTCCGTTGCTTTGTTTTTTAGGTGTTTGAGGAAACACCATACACTTCTCCAGAGTGGCTCTTGGCAATTTACATCCCGCCCATCAGCATAACAAGGCTCCCTGTTCTCCATGGCCTGTGCTGCCTTTGTGGATTTTACACTTTTTTCAGATGTCCCTTTTGACCGGGGGGCAGTGAGACTTCACTGTAGTGCAGATTTCTTTAACATGCTTGCTTGGTTGGCCAAAAAGGGCGTATGCGTTTTTTCTTGAATATATTCCGAAAAAGACGCATACGCCCTTTTTGGCCAAGTGCATCATTGTCGACGTTCTGACTCTTTTCCTATGCTTTAAATGCAATTCCAGTCTACCCCCTGAAATCGTTGTCCTGCAATTCTGCCCCACTTTCAAGTCCTCTTCGCAGCCGTCCTTCAATATATTTTTGGACGATAGCTGTCATTTATAACTCTGCAGGTTTGTGAATTACAGTGCCCCTGAGCGCCTTTCTTCAATTCGCTTTCTTGTGAGCTTTCCGCAAACCCGCAAGATTGCTTCAAGCCCTAATCTGGTTCCGGCACGTCATGCAGAGCGTTTGGTTAAATCCTCTTCCTGGCTGGAAATGAGCGTTAAATTTGCCCGTGCAGTCACCTACAGCTAGTCTCTCATTGGTTCTCCCTATTCCTGTTCATCTTGCGCAGAAATTGCAAACTGTGCCAAACAGGAGGTTAAAGACACTGACTCTCCATGTACGGACAGTGTTAGTAAGGTGTCTGGAATGGTGAACCCGAGTAAAAGGGGACGAACTCTGTGATACATTTGAAAACGTTTCCCGGTCACACGGTGCACCATACTGTGGGTTTCCCATGCATGTTTTAGCTGAAGGAAGAATCCCTTAAACCTGGAGAGTTGGGACCCATGGAATGGGTCCCATGCAGTATGACTTCAAAGGGTCTGCATTTGCTCATCGAACCTCACCAATGCTATCAGCCCGAAGTGTCCAACCTTATGTCTCACTCAGCTCTGGGTGTAGATGAGGTAAATCCAGGTTGCATCACAAGCCCTGCATGAATTATTTAAGAATTGCTCTCTATTTCACTGTCATTGTGTTTTGTTTTTGTAATTCATTTTGATAAGGGGATTTATCGGATTTTCTCTGCTGCCTTCATGCAGCTGTACACATGCTTGATTCTCTTATGGAGACATATAAATCCATGGGTTTGAATATTCTTACTAGTCAGGTGTATTCCTAGGCGTTGAATATAGGGTTGTTAGTCCATTTCGTTGAGCAAGGGGTAGGTCTTGAGTATTACATATTTGACGTATGGAATGGTATCTGTGCTAATTTCTATCTCTGCTTTCATGCAGCACCCCAACTCAACTTTCCCCTTAAGCAAACATAATTTGGTTTTCTAAATTTGAGACCCTGTTCTGTTTTGAAATTCAGTTCATGTGTAGCCAAGATTACATTCGGTGTATTAGTGATATCTTATGATGTTTCATTTTCTGTGAGACTTACTTCACTTAGAATCATCGTACCTGAATCCACTCATTATGCCACGACTGGCCTGATGACATAGATTTCATTGGAGAGTGATATTCCATTGTACATACGTACCACAACTTCTTTATCCATTTTTTGCTTTCTGCGATATTTAACTTGTGCCGTACACGAGGTTCTTATAAAGAGAGCCGTCCGACACTTTGGGCTGGCTGTGTGTTTCTGATTTTAATTTCCCTAAGCTATAGGACCATAAGTGGAAGTGCCGTAGCCTCCGTTGCTTTGTTTTTTAGGTGTTTGAGGATACACCATACACTTCTCCAGAGTGACTCTTGGCAATTTACATCCTGCCCATCAGCAAAACAAGGCTCCCTGTTCTCCATGGCCTGTGCTGCCTTTCTGGATTTTACACTTTTTTCAGATTGTCCTTTTGACCGGGGGGCAGTGAGACTTCACTGTAGTGCAGATTTCTTTAACATGCTTGCTTGGTTGGCCAAAAAGGGCGTATGCGTTTATTCCTGAATATATTCAGGAAAAAACGCATACGCCCTTTTTGCCAAGTGCATCATTGTCGACGTTCTGCCTCATTTCCTATGCTTTAAATGCAATTCTAGTCTACCCCCTGAAATCGTTTTCCTGCAATTCTGCCCCGCTTTCAAGTCCTCTTCGCAGCCTTCCTTCAATATATTTTTGGACGATAGCTGTCATTTATAACACTGCAGGTTTGTGAATTACAGTGCCCCTGAGCTCTTTTCTTCAAATCGCTTTCTTGTGAGCTGGCCGCAAAACCGCAGGATTGCTTCAGGCCCTAATCCGGTTCCGGCACGGCATGCTGAGCCTTTGGTTAATTCCTCTTCCTGGTGGGAAATGAGCGTTAAATTTGCCCGTGCAGACACCTACAGCTAGTCTCTCATTGGTTCTCCCTATTCCTGTTCATCTTGGGCAGAAATTGCAAACTGTGCCAAACAGCAGGTTAAAGGCACTGACTCTCCAAGTGGGGAGAGTGTTAGTAAAGGGTCTGGAATTGTGAACCCGAGTAAAAGGGGACGAACACTGAGATGCATTTGAAAAAGTTTCCCGGTCACACGGTGCACCATACTGTGGGTTTCCCATGCATGCTTTAGCTGAAGGAAGAATCGCTTAAACCTGGAGAGTTGGGAGCCATGGAATGGGTACCATGCAGTATGACTTCAAATGCTCTGCATTTGCTCATCGAACCTCACCAATGCTATCAGCCCGAAGTGTCCAACCTTATGTCTCACTCAGCTCTGGGTGTAGATGAGGTAAATCCAGGTTGCATCACAAGCCCTGAATGAATTATTTAAGAATTGCTCTCTATTTCACTGTCATTGGGTTTTTTTTTGTAATTCATTTTGATAATGGGATTTATCGGATTTTCTCTGCTGCCTTCATGCAGCTGTACACACGCTTGATTCTCTTAAGGAGACATATAAATCCATGGGTTTGAAAATTCTTTCTAGTTAGGTGTATTCCTAGGCGTTGAATATAGGGTTTTTAGACCATCTCGTTGAGCAAGGGGTAGATCTTGACTATTACATATTTGACTTATGGAAGGGTATCTGTGCTAATTTCTATCTCTGGTTTTATGCAGCACCCAAACTCACCTTTCCCCTTAAGCAAACATAAGTTGGTTTTCTTAATTTGAGACCCTGTTCTGTTTTGCAATTCAGTTCATGTGTAGCCAAGATTACATTCGGTGTATTAGTGATATCTTATGATGTTTCATTTTCTGTGTGACTTATTTCACTTAGAATCATCGACCTGAATCCACTCATTATGCCGCGACGGGCCTGATGACATAGATTTCATTGGAGAGTGATATTACAATGTACGTACGTACCACAATTTCTTTATCCATTTCTTGCTTTCTGTGATATTTTACTTGTACCGTAGACGAGGTCTTGTAAACAGAGCCGTCTGAAACTTTGGGGTGGCTGTGTGTTTTTGATTTTAATTTCCCTAAGCTATAGGACAATAAGTGGAAGTGCCGTAGGCTCTGTTGCTTTGTTTTTTAGGTGTTTCAGGAAACACCATACACTTCTCCAGAGTGGCTGTTGGCAATTGACATCCCGCCCATCAGCATAACAGAGCTCCCTGTTCTCCATGGCCTGTGTTGCCTGTCTGGATTTTACACATTTTTCAGATGGCCGTTTTGACCAGGGGGCAGTGAGACTTCACTGTAGTGCAGATTTCTTTAACATGCTTGCTTGGTTGGCCAAAAAGGGCGTATGCGTTTTTCCCTGAATATATTCTGGAAAAAACGCATACGCGGTTTTTGGCCAAGTGCATCATTGTCGACGTTCTGCCTCTTTTCCTATGCTTTAAATGTAATTCCAGTCTACCCCCTGAAATCGTTTTCCTGCAATTCTGCCCCGCTTTCAAGTCCTCTTCGCAGGCTTCCTTCAATATATTTTTGGATGATAGCTGTCATATATAACTCTGCAGGTTTGTGAATTACAGTGCCCATGATCTCCTTTCATCAAATCGCTTCCTTGTGAGCTGGCCACAAACCCGCAGGATTGCTTCAGGCCCTAAACTGGTTCCGGAATGGCATGCTGAGCCTTTGGTTAAATCCTCTTCCTGGTGGGAAATGAGCGTTAAATTTGCCCGTGCAGACACCTACAGCTAGTCTCTCATTGGTTCTCCCTATTCCTGTTCATCTTGCCAGAAATTGCAAACTGTGCCAAACAGGAGGTTAAAGGCACTGACTCTCCAAGTGGGGAGAGTGTTAGTAAAGGGTCTGGAATGGTGAACCCGAGTAAAAGGGGACAAAATCTGAGATGCATTTGAAAACGTTTCCCGGTCACACGGTGCACCATACTGTGGGTTTCCCATGCATGTTTTAGCTGAAGGAAGAATCCCTTAAACCTGGAGAGTTGGGACCCATGGAATGGGTACCATGCAGTATGACTTCAAAGGGTCTGCATTTGCTCATCGAACCTCACCAAAGCTATCAGCCCGAAGTGTCCAACCTTATGTCTCACTCAGCTCTGGGTGTAGATGAGGTAAATCCAGGTTGCATCACAAGCCCTGAATGAATTATTTAAGAATTGCTCTCTATTTCACTGTCATTGTGTTTCGTTTTTGTAATTCATTTTGATAATGGGATTTATCGGATTTTCTCTGCTGCCTTCATGCAGCTGTACACACGCTTGATTCTCTTATGGAGACATATAAATCCATGGGTTTGAAGATAATTACTAGTCAGGTGTATTCCTAGGCGTTGAATATAGGGTGTTTAGCCCATTTCGTTGAGCAAGGTGTAGGTCTTGACTATTACATATTTGACGTATGGAATGGTATCAGTGCTAATTTCTATCTCTGGTTTTATGCAGCACCCCAACTCACCTTTCCCCTTAAGCAAACATAAGTTGGTTTTCTAAATTTGAGAACCTGTTCTGTTTTGAAATTCAGTTCATGTGTAGCCAAGATTACATTCCGTGTATTAGTGATATCTTATGATGTTTCATTTTCTGTGTGACTTATTTCACTTAGAATCATTGTACCTGAATCCACTCATTATGCCACGACGGGCCTGATGACATAGATTTCATTGGTGAGTGATATTCCATTGTACGTACGTACCACAACTTCTTTATGCATTTTTCGCTTTCTGGGATATTTAACTTGTACCGTAGACGTGGTTCTTGTAAACAGAGCCGTCTGAAACTTTGGGGTGGCTGTGTGTTTTTGATTTTAATTTCCCTAAGCTATAGGACCATAAGTGGAAGTGCCGTAGTTTCCGTTGCTTTGTTTTTTAGGTGTTTCAGGAAACACCATACACTTCCCCAGAGTGGCTATTGGCAATTTACATCCCACCCATCAGCATAACAAGTCTCCCTCTTCTCCATGGCCTGTGCTGCCTTTCTGGATTTTACACTTTTTTCAGATGGCCCTTTTGGCCGGGGGGCAGTGAGACTTCATTGTAGTGCAGATTTCTATAACATGCTTGCTTGGTTGGCCAAAAAGGGCGTATGCTTTTTTTCCTGAATATATTCTGGAAAAATGCATACGCCCTTTTTGGCCAAGTGCATCAATGTCGACGTTCACCCTCTTTTCGTATGCTTTAAATGCAATTCCAGTCTACCCCCTGAAATCGTTTTCCTGCAAATCTGCCCCGCTTTCAAGTCCTCTTTGCAGCCTTCCTTCAATATATTTTTGGACGATAGCTGTCATTTATAACGCTGAAGGTTTGTGAATTACAGTGCCCGTGAGCTCCTTTCGTCAAATCACTTTCTTGTGAGCTGTCCGCAAAGCCGCAGGATTGCTTCAGGCCCTAATTTGGTTCCCTCACGGCATGCTGAGCCTTTTGTTATTTCCTCTTCCTGGTGGGAAATGAGCGTTAAATTTGCCCGTGCAGAAACCTACAGCTACTCTCTCATTGGTTCTCCCTATTCCTGTTCATCTTGCGCAGAAATTGCAAACTGTGCCAAACAGCAGGTTAAAGGCACTGACTCTCCAAGTGGGGAGAGTGTTAGTAAAGGGTTTGGAATGATGAACCCGAGTAAAAGGGCATGAAAACTGAGATGCATTTGAAAACGTTTCCCAGTCACACGGTGCACCATACTGTGGGTTTCCCATGCATGTTTTAGCTGAAGGAAGAATCCCTTAAACCTGGAGATTTGGGACCCATGGAATGGGTACCATGCAGTATGACTTCAAAGGGTCTGCATTTGCTCATCGAACCTCACCAATGCTATCAGCCTGAAGTGTCCCACCTTATGTCTCACTCAGCTCTGGGTGTAGATGAGGTAAATCCAGGTTGCATCACAAGCCCTGAATGAATTATTTAAGAATTGCTCTCTATTTCACTCTCATTGTGTTTTGTTTTTGTAATTCATTTTGATAAGGGGATTTATCGGGTTTACTCTGCTGCATACATGCAGCTGTACACACGCTTGATTCTCTTATGGAGACATATAAATCCATGGGTTTGAAGATTCTTACTAGTCAGGTGTATTGCTAGGCGTTGAATATAGGGTTTTTAGACCATCTCGTTGAGCAAGGGGTAGATCTTGACTATTACATATTTGACTTATGGAAGGGTATCCGTGCTAATTTCTATCTCTGGTTTTATGCAGCACCCAAACTCACCTTTCCCCTTAAGCAAACATAAGTTGGTTTTCTTAATTTGAGACCCTGTTCTGTTTTGCAATTCAGTTCATGTGTAGAAAAGATTACATTCGGTGTATTAGTGATATCTTATGATGTTTCATTTTCTGTGTGACTTATTTCACTTAGAATCATCGACCTGAATCCACTCATTATGGCGCGACGGGCCTGATGACATAGATTTCATTGGAGAGTGATATTACAATGTAGGTACGTACCACAATTTCATTATCCATTTTTTGCTTTCTGTGATATTTTACTTGTACCGTAGACGAGGTTCTTGTAAACAGAGCCGTCTGAAACTTTGGGGTAGGCTGTGTGTTTTTGATTTTACTTTCCCTAAGCTATAGGACCATAAGTGGAAGTGCTGTAGGCTCTGTTGCTTTGTTTTTTAGGTGTTTCAGGAAACACCATACACTTCTCCAGAGTGGCTCTTGGCAATTTACATCCCGCCCATCAGCATAACAGAGCTCCCTGTTCTCCATGGAGTGTGTTGCCTGTCTGGATTTTACACATTTTTCAGATGGCCGTTTTGACCAGGGGGCAGTGAGACTTCACTGTAGTGCAGATTTCTTTAACATGCTTGCTTGGTTGGCCAAAAAGGGCGTATGCGTTTTTCCCTGAATATATTCTGGAAAAAACGCATATGCCGTTTTTGGCAAAGTGCATCATTGTCGACGTTCTGCCTCTTTTCCTATGCTTTAAATGTAATTCCAGTCTACCCCCTGAAATCGTTTTCCTGCAATTCTGCCCCACTTTCAAGTCCTCTTCGCAGGCTTCCTTCAATATATTTTTGGATGTTAGCTGTCATATATAACTCTGCAGGTTTGTGAATTACAGTGCCCATGATCTCCTTTCATCAAATCGCTTCCTTGTGAGCTGGCCGCAAACCCACAGGATTGCTTCAGGCCCTAAACTGGTTCCGGAATGGCATGCTGAGCCTTTGGTTAAATCCTCTTCCTGGTGGGAAATGAGCGTTAAATTTGCCCGTGCAGACACCTACAGCTAGTCTCTCATTGGTTCTCCCTATTCCTGTTCATCTTGCCAGAAATTGCAAACTGTGCCAAACAGGAGGTTAAAGGCACTGACTCTCCAAGTGGGGAGAGTGTTAGTAAAGGGTCTGGAATGGTGAACCCGAGTAAAAGGGGACAAAATCTGAGATGCATTTGAAAACGTTTCCCGGTCACACGGTGCACCATACTGTGGGTTTCCCATGCATGTTTTAGCTGAAGGAAGAATCCCTTAAACCTGGAGAGTTGGGACCCATGGAATGGGTACCATGCAGTATGACTTCAAAGGGTCTGCATTTGCTCATCGAACCTCACCAATGCTATCAGCCCGAAGTGTCCAACCTTATGTCTCACTCAGCTCTGGGTGTAGATGAGGTAAATCCAGGTTGCATCACAAGCCCTGAATGAATTATTTAAGAATTGCTCTCTATTTCACTGTCATTGTGTTTCGTTTTTGTAATTCATTTTGATAATGGGATTTATCGGATTTTCTCTGCTGCCTTCATGCAGCTGTACACACGCTTGATTCTCTTATGGAGACATATAAATCCATGGGTTTGAAGATAATTACTAGTCAGGTGTATTCCTAGGCGTTGAATATAGGGTGTTTAGCCCATTTCGTTGAGCAAGGTGTAGGTCTTGACTATTACATATTTGACGTATGGAATGGTATCAGTGCTAATTTCTATCTCTGGTTTTATGCAGCACCCCAACTCACCTTTCCCCTTAAGCAAACATAAGTTGGTTTTCTAAATTTGAGAACCTGTTCTGTTTTGAAATTCAGTTCATGTGTAGCCAAGATTACATTCCGTGTGTTAGTGATATCTTATGATGTTTCATTTTCTGTGTGACTTATTTCACTTAGAATCATTGTACCTGAATCCACTCATTATGCCACGACGGGCCTGATGACATAGATTTCATTGGTGAGTGATATTCCATTGTACGTACGTACCACAACTTCTTTATGCATTTTTCGCTTTCTGGGATATTTAACTTGTACCGTAGACGTGGTTCTTGTAAACAGAGCCGTCTGAAACTTTGGGGTGGCTGTGTGTTTTTGATTTTAATTTCCCTAAGCTATAGGACCATAAGTGGAAGTGCCGTAGGTTCCGTTGCTTTGTTTTTTAGGTGTTTCAGGAAACACCATACACTTCCCCAGAGTGGCTCTTGGCAATTTACATCCCACCCATCAGCATAACAAGGCTCCCTCTTCTCCATGGCCTGTGCTGCCTTTCTGGATTTTACACTTTTTTCAGATGGCCCTTTTGGCCGGGGGGCAGTGAGACTTCATTGTAGTGCAGATTTCTATAACATGCTTGCTTGGTTGGCCAAAAAGGGCGTATGCTTTTTTTCCTGAATATATTCTGGAAAAATGCATACGCCCTTTTTGGCCAAGTGCATCAATGTCGACGTTCTCCCTCTTTTCGTATGCTTTAAATGCAATTCCAGTCTACCCCCTGAAATCGTTTTCCTGCAAATCTGCCCCGCTTTCAAGTCCTCTTTGCAGCCTTCCTTCAATATATTTTTGGACGATAGCTGTCATTTATGACGCTGAAGGTTTGTGAATTACAGTGCCCGTGAGCTCCTTTCGTCAAATCACTTTCTTGTGAGCTGTCCGCAAAGCCGCAGGATTGCTTCAGGCCCTAATTTGGTTCCCTCACGGCATGCTGAGCCTTTTGTTATTTCCTCTTCCTGGTGGGAAATGAGCGTTAAATTTGCCCGTGCAGAAACCTACAGCTACTCTCTCATTGGTTCTCCCTATTCCTGTTCATCTTGCGCAGAAATTGCAAAGTGTGCCAAACAGGAGGTTAAAGGCACTGACTCTCCAAGTGGGGAGAGTGTTAGTAAAGGGTCTGGAATGGTGAACCCGAGTAAAAGGGGACGAAAACTGAGATGCATTTGAAAACGTTTCCCAGTCACACGGTGCACCATACTGTGGGTTTCCCATGCATGTTTTAGCTGAAGGAAGAATCCCTTAAACCTGGAGAGTTGGGACCCATGGAATGGGTAACATGCAGTATGACTTCAAATGGTCTGCATTTGCTCATCGAACCTCACCAATGCTATCAGGCTGAAGTGTCCAACCTTATGTCTCACTCACCTCTGGGTGTAGATGAGGTAAATCCAGGTTGCATCACAAGCCCTGAATGAATTATTTAAGAATTGCTCTCTATTTCACTCTCATTGTGTTTTGTTTTTGTAATTCATTTTGATAAGGGGATTTATCGGATTTACTCTGCTGCATACATGTAGCTGTACACACGCTTGATTCTCTTATAGAGACATATAAATCCATGGGTTTGAAGATTCTTACTAGTCAGGTGTATTGCTAGGCGTTGAATATAGGGTTTTTAGGCCATCTCGTTGAGCAAGGGGTAGATCTTGACTATTACATATTTGACTTATGGAAGGGTATCTGTGCTAATTTCTATCTCTGGTTTTATGCAGCACCCAAACTCACCTTTCCCCTTAAGCAAACATAAGTTGGTTTTCTTAATTTGAGACCCTGTTCTGTTTTGCAATTCAGTTCATGTGTAGCCAAGATTACATTCGGTGTATTAGTGATTTCTTATGATGTTTCATTTTCTGTGTGACTTATTTCACTTAGAATCATCGACCTGAATCCACTCATTATGCCGCGACGGGCCTGATGACATAGATTTCATTGTAGAGTGATATAACAATGTACGTACGTACCACAAATTCTTTATGCATTTTTTGCTTTCTGTGATATTTTACTTGTACCGTCGACGAGGTTCTTGTAAACAGAGCCGTCTGAAACTTTGGGGTGGCTGTGTGTTTTTGATTTTAATTTCCCTAAGCTATAGGACCATAAGTGGAAATGCTGTAGGCTCTGTTGCTTTGTTTTTTAGGTGTTTGAGGAAACACCATACACTTCTCCAGAGTGGCTCTTGGCAATTTACATCCCACCCATCAGCATAACAGAGCTCCCTGTTCTCCATGGCCTGTGTTGCCTGTCTGGATTTTACACATTTTTCAGATGGCCGTTTTGACAGTGGGCAGTGAGACTTCACTCTAGTGCAGATTTCTTTAACATGCTTGCTTGGTTGGCCAAAAAGGGCGTATGCGTTTTTTCCTGAATATATTCTGGAAAAAACGCATACGCCGTTTTTGGCCAAGTGCATCATTGTCGACGTTCTGCCTCTTGTCCTATGCTTTAAATGTAATTCCAGTCTACCCCCTGAAATCGTTTTCCTGCAATTGTGCCCCGCTTTCAAGTCCTCTTCGCAGGCTTCCTTCAATATATTTTTGGATGATAGCTGTCATATATAACTCTGCAGGTTTGTGAATTACAGTGCCCATGATCTCCTTTCATCAAATCGCTTCCTTGTGAGCTGGCCGCAAACTCGCAGGATTGCTTCAGGCCCTAATCTGGTTCCGGAATGGCATGCTGAGCCTTTGGTTAAATCCTCTTCCTGGTTGGAAATGAGCGTTAAATTTGCCTGTGCAGACACCTACAGCTAGTCTCTCATTGGTTCTCCCCCCTTTCCTGTTCATCTTGCGCAGAAATTGCAAAATGTGCCAAACAGGAGCTTAAAGGCACTGACTCTCCAAGTGGGTAGTGTTAGTAAAGGGTCTGGAATTGTGAACCCGAGTAAAAGGGAACGAAATCTGAGATGCATTTTAAAACGTTTCCCTGTCACACGGTGCACCATACTGTGGGTTTCCCCTGCATGTTTTAGCTGAAGGAAGAATCGCTTAAACCTGGAGAGTTGGAACCCATGGAATGGGTCCCCTGCAGTATGACTTCAAAGGGTCTGCATTTGCTCATTGAACCTCACCAATGCTATCAGCCCGAAGTGTCCAACCTTATGTCTCACTCAGCTCTGGGTGTAGATGAGGTAAATCCAGGTTGCATCACAAGCCCTGAATGAATTATTTAAGAATTGCTCTCTATTTCACTGTCATTGTGTTTTGTTTTTGTAATTCATTTTGATAATGGGATTTATCGGATTTTCTCTGCTGCCTTCATGCTGCTGTACACACGCTTGATTCTCTTATGGAGACATATAAATCCATGGGTTTGAAGATTCTTACTAGCCAGGTGTATTCCTAGGCGTTGAATATAGGGTGTTTAATGCATTTTGTTGAGCAAGGAGTAGGTCTTGTCTATTACGTATTTGGCTTATGGAATGGTATCTGTGCTAATTTCAATCTCTGTTTTTATGCAGCACCCCAACTCACCTTTCCCCATAAGCAAGCATAAGTTGGTTTTCTAAATTTGAGACCCTGTTCTGTTTTGTATTTCAGTTCATGTGTAGCCAAGTGTACATTCCGTGTATTAGTGACATCTTATGAGGTTTCTTTATCTGTGTGATTTATTTCACTTAGAGACATCGTACCTGAATCCAGTCCTTATGCTGCTTTGGGCCTGATGACATAGATTTCCTTGCTGAGTGATATTCCATTTTACGTAAGTACTACAGCTTCTTTATCCCTTTTTTGCTCTCTGGGATATTTAACTTGTAGGGTAGACAAGGTTCTAAACAGAGCTGTCCCAAAGTTTGTGGTGGCTGCGTCTTTCTGATTTTAATTTCTCTCAGCTAAAAGACCATATGTGGAAGTGCACTGGGCTCAGTTCCTTTCTTTTTTAGGTGTTTCAGGAAACGCCATACACTTCTCCAGAGTGGCTGTTGGCAATTTACATCCCACCCATCAGCATAACAATGCTCCGTTTTCTCCATGGCCTGTCCTGTCTTTCTGGATTTTACAGTTTTTTCAGATGGCCCTTATGACCAGGGGGAAGTGAGACTTCATTGTAGTGCAGATTTCCTTTGCAAGCTTGCTTGGTTGGCCAAAAAGCGTGTATGCGTTTTTTCCTGACTATATTCAGGAAAAATCGAATATGCCCTTTTTAGCCAAGTGCATCATTGTCAACGTTCTGCCTCTTTTCCTATGCTTTAAATGCATTTTCAGTCTAACTCCTGATATCGGTTTCCTGCAATTCTGCCCCACTTTCAAGTCCTCTTCGCGTCCTTACTTCAATATATTTTTGGACAATAGCTGTCATTTATAACTCTGCATGTTTGTGAATTACAGTGCCCCTGAGCTCGTTTCTTCAACTCGTTTTCTTTTGAGCTGGCTGCAAAACCATAGGATTGCTTCTGGCCCTAATCTTGTTCCGGCATTGCACGCTGACCGTTTGTTTAATTCTCCTTCCTGGTGGGAAATGAGCATTACATTTGCCCATGCAGACACCTACAGCTAATCTCTCATTGGTTCTCCCTATTCCTGTACATCTTCTGCGTAAATTGCAAACTGAGCTAGACAGGAGGTTAAAGACACTGACTCTCCAAGTGGGGAGAGTGTTAGTAAAGCGTCTGGAATGGTGAACCCGAGTACCAGGGGACGAAAACTGAGATGCATTTAAAAACGTTTCCCAATCACACGGTGGACCATACACTGGGTTTCCCATGCACGTTTTAGCTGAAGGAAGAATCCCTTAAACCTGGAGAGTTGAAACCCATGGAATGGGTAAAATGCTGTATGACTTCAAATGGTCTGCATTTGCTCACAGAACCTCACCAATGCTATCAGCTCGAAGTGTCCAGCCTTATGTCTCATCCAGCTGTGGGTGTAGATGTGTTAAATCCAGGTTGCATCACAAGCCCTGAAAGAATTTTTTAATAATTGCTCTCTATTTCACTGCCATTTTGTTATGTTTTTGAAATTTATTTTGAAAATGTGATTTAGCTGATTTTCACTGCTACGTTTATGTCGCTCTACACACGCTTGATTCTCTTACGGAGACATATAAATCCATACGTTTTAAGACTCTTACTAGTCAGGTATATTCCTAGGTGGTGAATATGGGGTGTTGAGTCATTTCGTTGACCAAAAAGTAGGTCTTTTCTATTACATATTTGGCTTATGGAACAGTATCTGTGCTAATTTCAATCTCTGGTTTTATTCAGCACCCGAACTCACCTTTCCCCTTAAGCAAGCATATGTTGGTTTTCTAAATTTGAGGCCCCGTTCTGTTTTGTAGTTCCATTCATGTGTCCCCAAGTTTACATTCCGTGTATTAGTGATATCTTATGTTGCTTTAAATGATATCTTATGATATGTGTCTTTTTCTTTTGAATTATGTGACTTCGAATGATCATACGTAACTCCTCTGGAGTTTTTACAAATGGCCATATTTCAGTGATTTCCAGGCTGAGTAATATTCCACTCTACATAAGTACCACATCTCTATCCATTTTTTCCCTCCAGAGACATTTAAGTTATATCCTAGTCGAGGTTCTTTTAAACAGAGAGGCGGTAAACATTGGGGTGCCTGTGTCCTCTCGATTTTTGTTTTTCCCAAGATACACGTCCATGAGTGCAAGTGCCCTGTGCTCTGTAGCTCATTTTTTAGATGCTTTAGTAAACACAATACACTTCTCCAGAGTGACCGTTGGCAATATACATTTCCACTATAAGCCTCACAGGGCTCCCTTTTCTCCTTTCCTGTCCTGCATTTCTGGTGTTTACACTTTATGAGGACGGCTCTTCTGACTGATGTGAAGTGATATCTTTTGTAGTATTGATTTCCAGGGCCCACCTGTTTGGTTGGCTAAAAATGTGTGTGCCCTTTTCTTGAATATATACAGAAAGAGACGCATACACCCTTTTTGACCAAGTGCAAAGTTGCAAATGTTCAGCCCCTTTTCTGGTGCTTAATGGCGAGTCCTTTCTACCTCTTCCAATCCCTTTCCTGCCATTCTCCCTTGCTTACAAGTCCTTTTCTCTGACTATCCTCAAGACATTTTTTAGGGATAGATATTTTCAACTCTGCAGTTTCGTGAATTTTAGTGCCCCTGAGTTCCATTTTTTACTTGTGTTTATGGGAACTGGCCACAAAGCAGCGGGGTTTCCTCAAGGCCTATTCTGTTTCCATGGGCAACCCTAGCCTTTGGTCAATTCGTCTTTCTGATTGGAAATTAAAGTGACATGTGGCTGTCCGAGCACCTAGGACTTGTCTCTCATTGTTCCTCCTCCTTCCGCTTCATCCTCTGGACAAATTCCAAACTGTACACAACAGGATGTTGACAGTGCTGACATCTCCAAGTGGGGAGACTGTTAGTAAAGACGCCGGAGTGGTGAACCCGAGCACCAGGAGATGAGGAGATGAGATGCCTTTTCCAAACTCTTCCCGATCAGACGGTATACCATCCTCTGGGTGTGACAGGCATGTTTTAGCTGTAGGAAGGATCCCATTCATGTGAGGAGACCACCAGGGCTTTTTCAAAATCAGTGTCTCTCCGCAACCCAAACTGGGGAATTTTTTAAGCTACGGCTACACATATGTTCATTAAGGGCCTTGGGAAGTAGGCAGAGTCCAAACTTTAGATGATTGAAGTCTTCAGGGTCAGAAGCACTCACCAACGGCTTCCCTTAGGTTCCATTTTAACTGTCATTGATAGATGATGTCAATAAAAATATCTATTCTTTTTCAGATTATTTCCCCTTATAGGTTATTGCAAAATATTGAGTGTAGTTCCCTGTGCTATACAGTAGTTCCTTGTTGATGATTGATTATATACATAGCAGTGTGTATGTGTTAATCCCAAACTGTTAATTTATCCCTCCTCCCACCTTTCCTCTTTGGTAATCATAAATTATAAGATTTTATACTTCTCAGAAATGGGGGAGCTGAAAGAGAGGTATCATTTTCAATGGAAAAGCATTTAAAACAAGATTGAAGCTTTAACCAAGATTATTAGATGTACATCCTTGGAAAGAAATCATTTCGTTTCTCTAATATTGACCTGACAAATAAGACAAACCTTTTCAGTGAACTTGCTTATAATAAAGTGATGGAAATATCAAATGGAAGTGTTAGAAACATCTTATTTTACCCGAGCCTTATACACTGTTCTATGTTAATTACAGTTTGGCTCACACATCTGTTCATTGAAGTTACAAGGTTCTCAATTTCTGTTACTGATCCTCCAGAGTGGACCCCAACAAGTGTCCCCCTGCCCGGTGTCATTGGAGCCAACAGATCGAGACTGAGTTTGGTTCAGAAGCAAAGGAAACTTTATATTTTGATCAGAGAATGGAGAGGTGAGAGCAAGTGCTACCCTGTGGGCTGTGGGCTGGGCTGCTGTGTAGAGATCCTGTCAGAGTCAGTGGGAGGGAGGGGGCAGAGCTCTCTCGAGGGCCCGGTTGGCTGCAGCTCAGGCTCTATATCACGGAGTCTGCCCTGGGCCCCAGGATCTGATGTGTCGACCCAGCCATTCTGCACTAGAAAATCTGGTCTGAAGTGCCAGGTGTGGAACCTCTGTATGCGGGACCCTAGGAGCACGTGAAATTAGACAAAGCACAAAGGATAAAAAGGTTAGACTTTATTTTATTGCCCAGATTCTATTTTTATCTCCCAGGGATTTTTAAGGGGCTTTGCCTGGGACAAACCCCACTTCTGCCTTTTGTCCCCTTCCTCATTCTTGGAGTGCTGAGGGTGCAGACCCTTCTTCTGTAACTGCTGAGTGCTGAGTTAAGAGCACTCATACTCGTGGGCGAGGGTCAGAACTTCTCCCCAGCAGCCTCCAGGTGACGTTGATTGTCCCCAGGGCTGCTGCCTCCCTGCTCGTCCGCCTGAGCACCAGTATTGGAAGTGTTATAGATTCTAATGACCGTTAAGGGTCCAGGAAGGAGATGTGCAGTGATGCTGTGAGGTCCAGTTTCACCCCGCCCCACATTTATTTGGCCACCTTAGGCTGACCGTTTCTGCCAGCCTAGATGCTCTGACCAGTAGTCTGCGCTTTCTTCAATTAGGCCCCTGAATTAACGTAAAAACAGCACCAGGTGTCAGGACCCTGCCCGCTCAACTCCCAGACAGCCCAGGGTCAGTGGTGATGAAGGACCATGATGGCCACTGAGTCAACAGCCTTTTGAAGTAAACAGGAGTCCAGCCGGTCTTATTGGCCACCATCATCACGGTGTTTCTAGGCTTTTCTATGGTGACAGCGTGATATTCGGTTCCCCCGCCAAGATTATTAGCTCCCCTCTGGGTGCAGTAAGTCCTGCAAGCAGTAGTCTACTCTTTTGGGACACACTCTTGTTGTTTTATGAGAGAAACTCCAGGTCAAGTGATGGTCACATGAGTTGTCATGTTGCCCCGTTGCCCCTGGTTATCTCTCTGGAGGTTGGAGTTGGAGGGCCTCCTCACTCGAGGTCAGTGTGCCCACGGAGCAAACCCTGCAACTTCAGGGCATGGTTGGGGGTTAGGATCACCACGTGGGGTCCTTTTCCCTTAAGAGGGAGGTGGCCTTTTGGGCTGCTGATTTCCAGGTTTTTAGATACCGCCAGTATCTTGGGCAGATGTGGCGGTGGGCCAAGCTCCATGGTGACCGTAGTTTATCCTACCTATATGGCATTCTTGCATTGTTCCATTTCAAGTGGTCTCAGTTTTTGCACTAATACTCCAATGGCGATTCACCTTTCACCAGGAATGTAAAGGTCAAAGGGTTTAGCTAAATTAGGGAGTTCCAGGGCAAGGGTCTGAATTGACTGCTCTTTCCATTCTTGAAAGGCCACTTCTGGATTCTATTCAAAAGGATCATCATCTTTTCCTTTCAGTGTTTCATATAGAGGCCCAGCAAGTAGACTGTAGTTAGGGATCCAGAAGCAGCAAACCCTGGCCTCCCCAGGAACCCCTAAGCTGTCTTCTAGTTTTAGAAAGGGGTAATGCTATAAATTGTTTCTTCCCTTTCCTGGGATGTGCTTCTCCGACCTTCTGTGAGAATGAAGCCCAGGCAGGTCACCGTAGTCTGTGATATTTGAGCTTTTTCTTGGACAACTTCTATCCTCTATTGGCTTGGTAGTTCAGAGGTCTCCTTAGTAGGGCTGGCGATCAGAATGTCGTCTGCATATTGAAGGAGTGTTTCCTTTTCCAGAGGTAGAGCTTTTAGGTCTTTAGCTGAGCTTTCCCCAAAGGTGGTGTGGGAATTTTTGAACCCTTGGGGCAAGACGGCCCGGAAGTATTGTTTTAGTTGTATGTTGAGTCCTGCCACTCACAAGCCAAAATTTCTTGTGACTCTCGGACTAATGGAATACAAAAGAAGGCATCATTCAAGACTAATACAGAATACCAAGTCCTGGTGGTTGGTAGAATGACCAGCAGGGTGTAGGATTTAGGAACTACTGGAGGTATATCCTCGGTGGCTTCACTGACTGTCCTGACATCCTTTACCAGGACTCCAGCAGCCCATGGGGCTGTCGAGGTCAGGCCAATCCCAGGATATGAAGCTCACCTGGGCAGGTACCCCACCCCCACGCCAACCCACGGGGCTCTTGTGTTCAGGCCCCTCCCAGGATATGGGGTTCCCTGCTCAGGTCCCCTGCAGCCCATGGGGCTCTCGTGGTCAGGCCCCTCCCAGGATACAGAGCTACCCTTGCAGGTACCGTGGCAAGGCTGGGCACACAGGAACCGTGCACATAGCCCACATTGCAGAGCACTCCCAGCTCACCTGTCGCTCAGATCTGACACAGAGCACCTCAGAGCAGGACTTGAACTAACAAATAGCACCTCCGTCAGGTCTGTGACCCTGGGCATCACTCTGTGCGGCCTCCCTCCACCTGGTCTTCCAGAGACTTCCACTGCACCCGGGGCACCAGGCCTCTGTCTCCACCCACCACCCACCCCTCCTCTCCCTGACTCCTGGGGTCCTCTCATTAGGAGAGGGTTTTCTTGAAGTTGTCTCCCACTCATGGGCCAGTTAAAATGATTAGAAAACAAGCCGGAGCTACAACCCCTTGTCTATCCTGACTCTCAAGAGCCCACACCTGTTCCTTGGACCTGGCTGATTCAGCAATTTCCATTTTCTGCAATTGTGAGACCCTGAGGGGTGATGATTGGCTGACCTGGGCAGCCTGACCGTGCCGGCCAGCCCTCCCCAGGTGTGCCTGGGTTGAGATCGATATAAACACACATATAAAATGGCTGTGCCTGACGCCATTTTCTCTGCCCTGTCAACAGTCTCGGGGCTGGGCTGGTGGGACGGAGTGAGAGGCCACGGCTTTGTGGGTGGCCCAGTGTGAGTGGGGTTCTGCTGGACTTTCTGCAGCAGTTGCCAAGATGCCACCTGCTAAAGAAGAGGATGTGACACGCATACCTGCCGCTGGAATTTCTTCCTGGGCAGAGGTGAGGAAGGAAGAAAGCAGTGGGGGCGAGGACAGGAGGGGTATCTCAGGCAGGGAAATGGAAAGCTTCCAGAAGAGCACCCAGGGCCAGGGCCATCCTGGCTGGCCTGCAGGCACCAAGTCGGCCGGCATGCTGTCACTCGTGTGGCTCCATGGCCCTTCCTCTAGGCTTTCAAGTCCTTGTACATATTCAGGTGTTTTACCTGGGAAGGGTGGGAACATTTCAGCAGCAGCTGGCCTGGGGTTCGGCCCACGTTTACTCACAGATGCCTCGGCATGGTCCCCCAGCTTTGCAAAGAGGACGCTTGTTGCGTGGGGCCTGCTGGCTGAATGGGAGATGATTCCCCACCACTGACCAACTTCAGAATGGTTTACAACTGGAGCAAGTGCCCTGATACGGTTTTCCTCTGTGTAAATGGTGGGTTCTGATTTTTTTTCTTTTTTCCGTTTTTGGTTCAAGGTAGATTTTATTCCTCTTTTTTGTATTTACAGATATAAGCATGGAAATAATTTATTCATATTAATACATGTATGTGAAGGGAAGAATATTTTTTCTGTTTTACTTTTTTTAATTTTATTTTTTTAATTTTGAATTTTATTTTATTTTTTATACAGCAGGTTCTTATTGGTTATCTATTTTATACATATAAATGTATACATGCCAATCCCAATCTCTCAACTCCTCCCACCACCACCCCCCCAACCGCTCTCCCCCCTTGGTGTCCATACGTTTGTTGTCTACATCTGTTGCTCTATTTCTGTCTTGCAAAACGGTTCATCTGTACAATTTTTCTAGGTTCCACATATATGCATTAATATACAAGATTTGTTTTGTTTTTCTCTTTCTGACTTACTTCACTCTGTATGACAGTCTCTAGATCCATCAACGTCTCTACAAATGATCCAATTTCATTCCTTTTTATGGCTTAGTAATATTCCATTTTATATATGTACCACATCTTTATGCATTCGTCTGTCTGGGCATTTAGGTTGCTTCCATTACCTGGATATTGTAAATAGTGATGCAATGAACATTGCGGTGAATGTCTCTTTTTGATTTTTGGTTTTGTCTGGGTATATGCCCAGTAGTGGGATTGCTGTATCATATGGTAATTCTATTTTTAGTTTTATAAGAAACTCCATAATGTTCTCCACAGTGACTGTATCTATGTACATTCCCAACAATAGTGGAAGAGGGTTCCTTATCTCCACACCCTTTCCAGCATTTGTTGTTTGTAGATTTTCTGATGATGCCCATTCTAACAGGTGTGAGATGATACAGCATGGATGAGTCTATTTCGTTGAGCAAGGAGTAGGTCTTGTCTATTACATATTTGGCTTATGGAAAGGTATCTGTGCTAATTTCAATCTCTGGTTTTATACAGCACCCCAACTCAACTTTCCCCTTAAGCAAGCATAAGTTTTTTAGCTAAAATGTGAGACACTGTTCGGTTTTGTAATTCAGTTCATGTGGAGCCAAGTTTACACTCCCTCTATTAGTGATATCTTATGATTACTGTCTTTCTCTGTGTGACATATTTCTCTTAGAGTCATCGTGCTTAAGTCCACTCAATTTGCTGCTACAGGCCTGATGACATTGATTTCATTGCTGAGTGATATTCCATTGTACGTAAGTAGCACAACTTCTTTATCTATATTTTTCTTTCTGGGATATTTAATTTGTACTCGACTCAAGGTTCTTGTAAACACAGCAGCCCTAAATTTTGTGTTGGCTGTGTCTTGTTGATTTTAATTTTCCTAAGCTATAGGACCATAAGTGGAAGTGCCCTAGGCTCTGTAGCTTTGTTTTTTAGATGTTTCAGGATACACCATAAACATCTCCAGAGTGTCTGTTGGCAATTTACATCCCACCCATCAGCATAACAAGGCTCCCTCTTCTCCATGGCCTGTCCTGTGTTTCTCGTTTTTACACTTTTTTCAGATGGCCCTTTTGACGAATGGGAAAAGAGACTTCATTGTAGTGCGGATTTCCATTGCTCGAGTGCTTGGTTGACCAAAAAGGGCGTATGCGTTTTTTCCTGAATATATTCACGAAAAAATGCATACGCTCTTTTTGTCCAAGTGCATCACTGTCAAAGATCTGCTGCTTTTCATATGCTTTAAATGCAATTCAAATCTACCTCCTGAAATCTGATTCCTGGAATTCTGCCGTGTTTTCAAGTCTTCTTTGCAGCCTTACTTCAATATATTTTTGACAATAGTTGTCATTTATAACTCTGCAGGTTTGTGAATTACAGTGTCCCTGATTTCCTTTCTTAACTCGCTTCCTTGTAAGCTGGCCACAAAACCGCAGGTTTGCTTCAGGCCGTAATCTGGTTCCGGCACGGCACGCTGAGCGTTTGGTTAATTCCTCTTCCTGGTGGGAAATGAGAGTTAAATGTGCCCGTCCAGACACCTGCCTCACTCCCAGCCCATTGGTGATGTGTGTCCTCTGGTTTGAGGCCACATGTGCCAGTTTACTCACCTATTAAAGATGTGGACCCACTGGTGTGAGGACACTCCTGCCTGGTTCATATCCCCTTGGTGATGTGGGCTGTCTGGTGAGAGTCTGATCCTGGCTGGTTTCGTCACCTTTCTGTGAGGTGGTCCCTCTGCTCTGAGGTCACACCTGCCTGGCTTGTTCCCGTTGCCTTGGAGACGTCGGCCCTCTGGTGGCAGTTGGAGCTTGCTGGGAGTCTCCTCCCCTCGGTGATGAGGGCCCTGTGGCATCAGTCAATAACTGCTGGGCTCCCCATATTTTCTGATGTTTGCCCACTTGTGCGATGACACTCCTGCCGGGTTTCCAGCCCCATGTGGATATGCGCCTTCTGCTGTGAGGTCCCAACGGTTGGGTCGCTCACAGTTTAATGATGAGGGCCCTCTGGTGTGAGTTCATTCCAGAAAGGATCCCATTGCCTCGCTGCTCCTGGCCGCCTGCTGGGACGTTCCAACTGCTGGATTCCTCACATTTTTTGATCTATGGTGTCTGTGTTGTTAGGCTACTCCTGCCTGCCTCACTCTGAGCACCTTGGAGATGTGGTTCCTGTGGTTTAGGCCACATGTTCTGGGTTCCTCACCTTTCCATTATTTGGCCACACTGGTGTGAGGATACTTCTGCCTGGTTCCGGTCCCCTTGGTGATGTGGGCCCTCTGGTGAGAGTCTTATCCTGGCTGGGCTCCTCTCCCTTCTGTGACGTTTGCCCTCTGCTGTGAGTTCAATCCTGCCTGGCTGGCGCACGTCACCTTGGCGACGTGGGCCCTCAGTTGGGATTTGGTGCCTGCTGGGAGTTTCCTCCCTTCGGTAATGAGGGCCCTCTGGCGTCTGGCCCTAACTCCTGGGCTCCCAATTTTTTCTGATGTGTGCCCTGTGGTGCGAGTACACTCCTGCCAGGTTCCCAACCCCATGGAAATGGGGGCCTTCTGCTCTGTGGACACAATGGCTGGGTTCAGAGTTTCATGATGAGGGCCCTCTTTTGTGAGTTCACACCGACCTGGAACCCATAGCCTCGCTGCTCCTTGCCACCTGCTGGGACGTTCCAACTGCGGGATTCCTCACCTTTTTTATTCTATGGGCCCTCTGTTTTGAGGCTACTCCTGCCTGCCTCCCTCGCAGACCCTTGGTGATGTATGTCCTCTGGTTTGAGGCCACGTGTGTTGGGTCCCTCACCTTTCGATGATATGGCCCCAATGGTGTGAGGACACTCCTGCCTGGTTCACATCCCCTTGGTGTTGTGGGCCCTCTGGTGAAAGTCTGATCCTTGCTGGGTTCCTGACCCTTCTTTGAGGTGGGCCCTCTTCTGTGAGGTAACTCCTGCCTGGCTTGCTCACATTGCCTTGGTGACGTCAGCCATCTGGTTGCAGTTGGAGCCTGCTGGGAGCCTCCTCTCCTAGCTGATGAGGGCCCTCTGGTATCAGGCTCTAACTGCTGGGCACCCCACGTTTTCTGACTGAGCCCAGTGATGCCAGGACACTCCTGTAAGGTTCCCATCCCCATGAGGAAGTGGGCCTTCTGCTCAGTGGTCCCAACGCCTGGGTTGCTCACAGTTTCGTGATGTTGGTTCTCTGGTGTTAGTTCACTCAGGCCTAGATCCCATAGCCTCTGTGCCCTGGGCCGACTGCTGGGAGGTTCCAACTGCTGGATTCCGCCCCTTTTTTATACTTTGGGCCCTCTGTTGTGAGGCTCCTCCTGCCTGCCTCACTCCAAGCCCCTTGGTGATGTAGGTCCTCTGGTTTGAGGCAACATGTGCCGGTTGCCTCACCTTTTAGGTATGTGACCCCACTGGCGTGAGGACACTCGTGACTGGTTCCCATCCTCTTGTTGATGTGGGCCCTCTGGTGAGAGTTGGACCCTGGCTTGATTCCTCATACTTCTGGGAGGTGGGTCCTCTGCTGTGAGGTCACTCCTGCCTGGCTGGCACACGTCGCCTTGGCCACATGGGCCCTCTGGTTGCAGTTGGAGCGTGCTGGGAGCCTCCTCCCATCGGTGATGAGGGCCCTCTGGCGTCAGGCCCTAACTGCTGGGCTCCCCACATTTTCTGATATGTGCTCACTGGTGCGATGACACTCCTGCCAGGTTCCCATCCCCATGCGGATTTGGGCCTTCTGTTCTGAGGTGCCAACGTGTGGGTTGCTCACAGTGTCAGGATGTGGGCCCTCTGCTGTGAGTTCACTCCGGCATGCATCCCATATCCTCGGTGTTCTGGGCCACCTGCTTGGAGCTTCCAACTGCAGGATTCCTTACCTTTTTTCTTCTATGGGCCGTGTGTTGTGAGACACTTCCTGCCTGCCTCACTCTGAGCCCCTTGTTGTTGTGGGTCTTCTGGTTTGAGGCCACATGTGGTGGATTTCTCGCCTTTCAATGATGTGGCCCCACTGGGGTCAGAACACTCCTGCCTGGTTCCCATCCCCTTGGTGATGTGGGCCCTCTGGTGAGAGTCTCATCCTGGTTGGGTTCCTCACAGTTTCGTAAGGTTGGCCCTCTGCCCTGAGGTCACTCCTGCCTGGCTGGCACACACCGCCTTGGTGACGTCGGCCCTCTGACCGCAGATGGAGCGTGCTGGGAGCCTTCTCCTCTCGGTGATGAGGACACTCTGGTGTCAGGCCCTAACTGCTGGGTACCCATATTTTCTGATACGTGCTAAGTGGTGAGAGGACACTCCGGCCAGGTTCCCATCCCCATGCGGATTTGGGCCTTCTGTTCTGAGGTGCCAACGGCTGGGTTGCTCACAGTGTCAGGATGTGGGCCCTCTGCTGTGAGTTCAATCCGGCATGGATCCCATAGCCTCGGTGCTCTGGGACAACTGCTTGGAGCTTCCAACTGCGGGATTCCTCACCTTTTTTATTTTATGGGCCCTCTGTTTGAGACACCTCCTGCCTGCCTCACTCTGAGCCCCTTGTTGATATGGGTCCTCTGGTTTAGGCCATATGTTCTGGGTTCCTCACTTTTCTATGATTTGGCCATACTGGTGTGAGGCCACTCCTGCCTGGTTCTGATCCCCTTGGTGATGTGGGCCCTCTGGTGATTGTCTTATCCTGGCTGGGTTCCTCCCCCTTCTGTGACGTAGGCCCTCTGCTGTGAGGTCACTCCTGCCTGGCTGACGCACGTCACCTTGGCGACGTGGGCCCTCAGTTGGGAGTTGGTGCCTGCTAGGAGTCTGCTCCCCTCGGTAATTAGGGCTGTCTGGAGTCAGGCCCTAACTCCTGGGCTCCCAAACTTTTCTGATGTGTGCCCTGTGGTGCGAGTACACTCCTGCCATGTTACCAAACCCATGGGAATGTGGGCCTTCTGTTCTGTGGTCCCAACAGCTGTGTTGTTCACAGTTTCATGATGAGGGCCCTCTGTTGTGAGTTCACACTGGCTGGGATCAAAATAGCCTCGCTGCTCCTTGCCGCATGCTAGGAGTTTCCAACTGCGGGATTCCTCACCTTTTTTATTCTATGGGCCCTCTGTTTTGAGGCTACTCCTGCCTGCCTCCCTCGCAGACCCTTGGTGATGTATGTCCTCTGGTTTGAGGCCACGTGTGTTGGGTCCCTCACCTTTCGATGATATGGCCCCAATGGTGTGAGGACACTCCTGCCTGGTTCACATCCCCTTGGTGTTGTGGGCCCTCTGGTGAAAGTCTGATCCTTGCTGGGTTCCTGACCCTTCTTTGAGGTGGGCCCTCTTCTGTGAGGTAACTCCTGCCTGGCTTGCTCACATTGCCTTGGTGACGTCAGCCATCTGGTTGCAGTTGGAGCCTGCTGGGAGCCTCCTCTCCTAGCTGATGAGGGCCCTCTGGTATCAGGCTCTAACTGCTGGGCACCCCACGTTTTCTGACTGAGCCCAGTGATGCCAGGACACTCCTGTAAGGTTCCCATCCCCATGAGGAAGTGGGCCTTCTGCTCAGTGGTCCCAACGCCTGGGTTGCTCACAGTTTCGTGATGTTGGTTCTCTGGTGTTAGTTCACTCAGGCCTAGATCCCATAGCCTCTGTGCCCTGGGCCGACTGCTGGGAGGTTCCAACTGCTGGATTCCGCCCCTTTTTTATACTTTGGGCCCTCTGTTGTGAGGCTCCTCCTGCCTGCCTCACTCCAAGCCCCTTGGTGATGTAGGTCCTCTGGTTTGAGGCAACATGTGCCGGTTGCCTCACCTTTTAGGTATGTGACCCCACTGGCGTGAGGACACTCGTGACTGGTTCCCATCCTCTTGTTGATGTGGGCCCTCTGGTGAGAGTTGGACCCTGGCTTGATTCCTCATACTTCTGGGAGGTGGGTCCTCTGCTGTGAGGTCACTCCTGCCTGGCTGGCACACGTCGCCTTGGCCACATGGGCCCTCTGGTTGCAGTTGGAGCGTGCTGGGAGCCTCCTCCCATCGGTGATGAGGGCCCTCTGGCGTCAGGCCCTAACTGCTGGGCTCCCCACATTTTCTGATATGTGCTCACTGGTGCGATGACACTCCTGCCAGGTTCCCATCCCCATGCGGATTTGGGCCTTCTGTTCTGAGGTGCCAACGTGTGGGTTGCTCACAGTGTCAGGATGTGGGCCCTCTGCTGTGAGTTCACTCCGGCATGCATCCCATATCCTCGGTGTTCTGGGCCACCTGCTTGGAGCTTCCAACTGCAGGATTCCTTACCTTTTTTCTTCTATGGGCCGTGTGTTGTGAGACACTTCCTGCCTGCCTCACTCTGAGCCCCTTGTTGTTGTGGGTCTTCTGGTTTGAGGCCACATGTGGTGGATTTCTCGCCTTTCAATGATGTGGCCCCACTGGGGTCAGAACACTCCTGCCTGGTTCCCATCCCCTTGGTGATGTGGGCCCTCTGGTGAGAGTCTCATCCTGGTTGGGTTCCTCACAGTTTCGTAAGGTTGGCCCTCTGCCCTGAGGTCACTCCTGCCTGGCTGGCACACACCGCCTTGGTGACGTCGGCCCTCTGACCGCAGATGGAGCGTGCTGGGAGCCTTCTCCTCTCGGTGATGAGGACACTCTGGTGTCAGGCCCTAACTGCTGGGTACCCATATTTTCTGATACGTGCTAAGTGGTGAGAGGACACTCCGGCCAGGTTCCCATCCCCATGCGGATTTGGGCCTTCTGTTCTGAGGTGCCAACGGCTGGGTTGCTCACAGTGTCAGGATGTGGGCCCTCTGCTGTGAGTTCAATCCGGCATGGATCCCATAGCCTCGGTGCTCTGGGACAACTGCTTGGAGCTTCCAACTGCGGGATTCCTCACCTTTTTTATTTTATGGGCCCTCTGTTTGAGACACCTCCTGCCTGCCTCACTCTGAGCCCCTTGTTGATATGGGTCCTCTGGTTTAGGCCATATGTTCTGGGTTCCTCACTTTTCTATGATTTGGCCATACTGGTGTGAGGCCACTCCTGCCTGGTTCTGATCCCCTTGGTGATGTGGGCCCTCTGGTGATTGTCTTATCCTGGCTGGGTTCCTCCCCCTTCTGTGACGTAGGCCCTCTGCTGTGAGGTCACTCCTGCCTGGCTGACGCACGTCACCTTGGCGACGTGGGCCCTCAGTTGGGAGTTGGTGCCTGCTAGGAGTCTGCTCCCCTCGGTAATTAGGGCTGTCTGGAGTCAGGCCCTAACTCCTGGGCTCCCAAACTTTTCTGATGTGTGCCCTGTGGTGCGAGTACACTCCTGCCATGTTACCAAACCCATGGGAATGTGGGCCTTCTGTTCTGTGGTCCCAACAGCTGTGTTGTTCACAGTTTCATGATGAGGGCCCTCTGTTGTGAGTTCACACTGGCTGGGATCCCATAGCCTCGCTGCTCCTTGCCGCATGCTAGGAGTTTCCAACTGCGGGATTCCTCACATTTTTTATTCTATGGGTCCTCTGTTTTGAGGGTCCTCCTGCCTGCCTCACTCCCAGCCCCTTGGAGATGTGGGTCGGCTTGTTTGGGCCACATATTCTGGGTTCCTCACCTTTCTATGATTTGGCCACACTGGTGTGAGGCCACTCCTGCCTGGCTTGCTCCCATTGCCTTGGTGACGTCGGACCTCTGGTGGCAGTTGGAGCCTTCTTGTACGCTCCTCTCCAAGGTGATGAGGGCCCTCTTGCGTCAGGCCCTAACTGCTGGGCTCCGCACATTTTCTGATGTGAGCCCACTGGTGCAATGTCACTCCTTCCAGGTTCCCATCCCCATGCGGATTTGGGACTTCTGTTCTGAGGTGCCAACGGCTGGGTTGCTCCCAGTGTCAGGATGTGGGCCCTCTGCTGTGAGTTCACTCCGGCATGCATCCCAGAGCCTCGGTGCTCTGGGCCACCTGCTTGGATCTTCCAACTGCAGGATTCCTTACCTTTATTCTTCTATGGGCCGTGTGTTGTGAGACACTTCCTGCCTCCCTAACTCTGAGCCCCTTGTTGATGTGGGTGTTCTGGATTGAGGCCACATGTTGTGGGTTCCTCGCCTTTCAGTGATGTGGCACCACTGTGGTGAGAACACTCCTGCCTGGTTCCCATCCCCTTGGTGATGTGGGCCCTCTGGTGAGAGTCTCATCCTGGTTGGGTTCCTCACAGTTCCGTAAGGTTGACCCTCGGCCCTGAGGTCACTCCTGCCTGGCTGGCACACCCCGCCTTGGTGACGTCGGCCCTCTGGCGGCAGTTGGAGCATGCTGGGAGCATTCTCCTCTCGGTGATGAGGACACTCTGGCGTCAGGCCCTAACTCCTGGGCTCCCATACTTTTCTGATGTGTGCCCTCTGGTGGGAGTACACTCCTGTCAGGTTCCCAACCACATGGGAATGTGGGCCTTCTGCTCTGTTGTCCCAACTGCTGGGTTGTTCACAGTTTCGTGATGAGGGCCCTCTGTTGTGAGTTCACACCGGCCGGGATCCCATAGCCTCGCTGTACCTTGCCGCCTGCTGGGAGGTTCCAACTGCGGGATTCCCCACCTTTTTTATTTTATGGGCCCTCTGTTTGAGACACCTACTGCCTGTCTCACTCTGAGCCCCTTGTTGATGTGGGTCCTCTGGTTTAGGCCATATGTTCTGGTTTCTTCACTTTTCTATGATTTGGCCATACTGGTTTGAGGCCACTCCTGCCTGGTTCTGATCCCCTTGGTGATGTGGGCCCTCTGGTGGGAATCTTATCCTGGCTGGGTTCCTCCCCCTTCTGTGACGTAGGCCCTTGGCTGTGAGGTCATTCCTGCCTGGCTGTCACACGTCACATTGGCGACGTGTGCCCTCAGTTGAGAGTTGGTGCCTGCTAGGAGTCTGCTCCCCTCTGTAATTAGGGCCATTTGGCGTCTGGCCCTAACTCCTGGGCTCCCAAAATTTTCTGATGTGTGCCCTGTGGTGCGAGTACACTCCTGCCAGGATGCCAACCCCATGGGAATGTGGGCCTTCTGTTCTGTGGTCCCAACAGCTGTGTTGTTCACAGTTTAATGATGAGGGCCCTCTGTTGTGAGTTCACACTGGCTGGGAACCCATAGCCTCGCTGCTCCTTGCCGCATGCTAGGAGTTTCCAACTGCGGGATTCCTCACTTTTTTATTCTATGGGTCCTCTGTTTTGTGGCTCCTCCTTCCTGCCTCACTTCCAGCCCCTTGGAGATGTGGGTCCTCTTGTTTAGGCCACATGTTCTGGGTTCCTCACCTTTCTATTATTTGGCCACACTGGTGTGAGGCCACTCCTGCCTGGATCCGATCCCCTTGGTGATGTGGGCCCTCTGGTGAGAGTCTGATCCTGGCTGGGTACCTCACCCTTCTGTGAGGTGGGCCCTCTGACATGAGGTCACTCCTGCCTGGGTGGCACACGTCGCCTTGGTGACATGGGCCCTCTGTTGGCCATTGGAGTGTGCTGGGAGCCTCCTCCCCTCTTTAATGAGGGCCCTGGATAAAACGCATATGCCCTTCTTGGCCAAGTGCATCATTATCGACGTACTGCCTCTTTTCCTATGCTTTAAATGCAGTTACTGTCTACCTCCTGAAATCGGTTTCCTTCATTTCTGCCCCACTTTCAACTCTGCTTTGCAGCCTTACTTCAATATATTTTTGGAAGATAGCTGTCATTGATAACTGCAGGTTTGTGAATGACAGTGCCCCTGAGCTCTTTTTTTCAACTAGCTTTCTTTTGAGCTGGCCGCAAAACTGCAGGATTGCTTCAGGCCCTAATCTTGTTCCGGCATGGCACGCTGAGCCTTTAGTTCATTCCTCTTCCTGGTGGGAAATGAGAGTTAAATTTGCCCGTGCAGACAGCTACAGCTACTCTCTCATTAGTTCTCCCTATTCCTGTTCATCTTGCGCAGAAATTGCAAACTGTGCCAAACAGGAGATAAAGGCACTGACTGTCCAGGTGGGGAGACTGTTAGTAAAGGGTCTGGAATTGTGAACCCGAGAAAAAGCGGACGAAAACGAACATGCATTTGAAAACGTTTCCCGGTCACATGGTGCACCATACTGTGGGATTCCCATGCATGTTTTAGCTGAAGGAAGAATCCCTTAAACCTGGAGAGTTGGGACCCATGGAACGGGTACCATGCAGTATGACTTCAAAGGGTCTGCATTTGCTCATCGAACCTCACCAATACTATCAGCCCGAAGTGTCCAACCTTATGTCTCACTCAGCTCTGTGTGTCGATGAGGTAAATCCAGGTTGCATCACAAGCACTGAATGAAATATTTAAGAATTGCTCTCCATTTCACTGTCATTGTGTTTTGTTTTTGTAATTAATTTTGATAATGGGATTTATCGGATTTTCCCTGCTACATTCATGCAGCTGTACACACGCTTGATTCTCTTATGGAGACATATAAATCCATGGGTTTGAAGATTCTTACTAGTAAGGTGTATTGCTAGGCGTTGAATATGGGGTGTATAGTCCATCTCGTTGAGCAAGGGGTAGGTCTTGACTATTACATATAAGACTTATGGAATGGTATCTGTGCTAATTTCTATCTCTGGGTTTATGCAGCACCCCAACTCACCTTTCCCCTTAAGCAAACATAAGTTGGTTTTCTAAATTTGAGACCCTGTTCTGTTTTGTAATTCAGTTCATGTGTAGCCAAGATTACATTCCGTGTATTAGTGATATCTTACGATGTTTCATTTTCTGTGTGACTTATTTCACTTGAATCATCGTACCTGAATCCACTCATTATGCCACGACGGGCCTGATGACATAGATTTCATTGGTGAGTGATATTCCTTTGTACATACGTACCACAACTTCTTTATCCATTTTTCGCTTTCTGGGATATTTAACTTGTACCGTAGACGAGGTTCTTGTAAACAGAGCCGTCTGAAACTTTGGGGTGTCTGTGTGTTTCTGATTTTAATTTCCCTAAGCTATAGGACCATAAGTGGAAGTGCCGTAGGCTCCGTTGCTTTGTTTTTTAGGTGTTTCAGGAAACACCATACACTACTCCAGAGTGGCTGTTGGCAATTTACATCCCACCCATCAGCATAACAAGGCTCCCTGTTCTCCAAGGCCTGTGCTGCATTTCTGGATTTGACACTTTTTTCAGATGTCCCTTTTGACCGGTGGGCAGTGAGACGTCACTATAGTGCAGATTTCTTTAACATGCTTGCTTGGTTGGCCAAAAAGGGCGTATGCTTTTTTTCCTGAATATATTCAGGAAAAAACGCATACGCCCTTTTTGGCCAAGTGCATCACTGTCGACGTTCTGCCTCTTTTCCTATGCTTTAAATGCAATTCCAGTCTACCCCCTGAAATCTTTCTCCTGCAATTCTGCCCCGCTTTCAAGTCCTCTTCGCAGCCTTCCTTCAATACATTTTTGGACGATAGCTGTCATTTATAACTCTGCAGGTTTGTGAATTACAGTGCCCCTGAGCTCCTTTCTTCAAATCGCTTTCTTGTGAGCTGGCCGCAAACCCGCAGGATTGCTTCAGGCCCTAATCTGGTTCCGGCATGGCATGCTGAGCGTTTGGTTAATTCCACTTCCTGGTGGCAAATGAGCGTTAAATTTGCCTGTGCAGACACCTACAGCTAGTCTCTCATTGGTTCTCCCTATTCCTGTTCATCTTGCGCAGAAATTGCAAACTGTGCCAAACAGGAAGTTAAAGGCACTGACTCTCCAAGTGGGGAGAGTATTAGTAAACGGTCTGGAATTGTGAACCCGAGTAAAAGGGGACGGAAACTGAGATGCATTGAAAACGTTTCCCGGTCACACGGTGCACCATACTTTGGGTTTCCCATGCATGTTTTAGCTGAAGGAAGGATCGCTTAAACCTGGAGATTTGGGACCCATGGAATGGGTACCATGCAGTATGACTTCAAATGGTCTGCATTTGCTCATCGAACCTCACCAATGCTATCAGCCCGAAGTGTCCAACCTTATGTCTCACTCAGCTCTGGGTGTAGATGAGGTAAATCCAGGTTGCATCACAAGCACTGAATGAAATATTTAAGAATTGCTCTCCATTTCACTGTCATTGTGTTTTGTTTTTGTAATTAATTTTGATAATGGGATTTATCGGATTTTCCCTGCTGCATTCATGCAGCTGTACACACGCTTGATTCTCTTATGGAGACATATAAATCCATGGGTTTGAAGATTCTTACTAGTAAGGTGTATTGCTAGGCGTTGAATATGGGGTGTATAGTCCATCTCGTTGAGCAAGGGGTAGGTCTTGACTATTACATATAATACTTATGGAATGGTATCTGTGCTAATTTCTATCTCTGGGTTTATGCAGCACCCCAACTCACCTTTCCCCTTAAGCAAACATAAGTTGGTTTTCTAAATTTGAGACCCTGTTCTGTTTTGTAATTCAGTTCATGTGTAGCCAAGATTACATTCCGTGTATTAGTGATATCTTATGATGTTTCATTTTCTGTGTGACTTATTTCACTTGAATCATCGTACCTGAATCCACTCATTATGCCACGACGGGCCTGATGACATAGATTTCATTGGAGAGTGATATTCCATTGTACATACGTACCACAACTTCTTTATCCATTTTTTGCTTTCTGCGATATTTAACTTGTGCCGTACACGAGGTTCTTATATACAGAGCCGTCCGACACTTTGGGGTGGCTGTGTGTTTCTGATTTTAATTTCCCTAAGCTATAGGACCATAAGTGGAAGTGCCGTAGGCTCCATTGCTTTGTTTTTTAGGTGTTTGAGGATACACCATAGACTTCTCCAGAGTGACTCTTGGCAATTTACATCCCGCCCATCAGCATAACAAGGCTCCCTGTTCTCCATGGCCTGTGTTGCCTTTCTGGATTTTACAATTTTTTCAGATGGCCCTTTTGACTGGGGGGCAGTGAGACTTCACTGTAGTGCCGATTTCTTTAACATGCTTGCTTGGTTGGCCAAAAAGTGCGTATGCGTTTTTTCCTGAATATATTCAGGAAAACACACATACGCCCTTTTTGGCCAAGTGCATCATTGTCGACGTTCTGCTTCCTTTCCTATGCTTTAAATGCAATTCCAGTCTACCCCCTGAAATCGTTTTCCTGCAATTCTGCCCCGCTTTCGAGTCCTCTTCGCAGCCTTCCTTCAATATATTTTTGGACGATAGCTGTCATTTATAACTCTGCAGGTTTGCGAATTACAGTGCCCCTGAGCTCCTTTCTTCAAATCGCTTTGTTGTGAGCTGGCCGCAAAACCGCAGGATTGCTTCAGGCACTAATCTGTTTCCGGTACGGCATGCTGATCCTTTGGTTAATTCCCCTTCCTGGTGGGAAATGAGCGTTAAATTTGCCCGTGCAGACACCTACAGCTAGTCTCTCATTGGTTCTCCCTTTTCCTGTTCATCTTGCGCAGAAATTGCAAACTGTGCCAAAGACGAGGTTAAAGGCACTGACTCTCCAAGTGGGGAGAGTGTTAGTAAAGGGTCGGGAATGGTGAACCTGAGTAAAGGGGGACGAAAACTGAGATACATTTGAAAATGTTTCCCGGTCACACGGTGCACCATAATGTGGGTTTCCCATGCATGTTTTAGCTTAAGGAAGAATCCGTTAAACCTGGAGAGTTGGGACCCATGGAATGGGTACCATGCAGTATGACTTCAAAGGGTCTGCATTTGCTCATCGAACCTCACCAATGCTATCAGCCACAAGTGTCCAACCTTATGTCTCACTCAGCTCTGGGTGTAGATGAGGTAAATCCAGGTTGCATCACAAGCCCTGCATGAATTATTTAAGAATTGCTCTCTATTTCACTGTCTTTGTGTTTTGTTTTTGTAATTCATTTCGATAATGGGATTTATCGGATTTTCTCTGCTGCCTTCATGCAGCTGTACACACGCTTGTTTCTCTTATGGAGACATATAAATCCATGGGTTTGAAGATTCCTACTAGTCAGGTGTATTACTAGGCGTTGAATATAGGGTGTTTAGCCCATTTCGTTGAGCAAGGGGTAGGTCTTGACTATTACATATTTGACTTATGGAATGGTATTTGTGCTAATTTCTATCTCTCGTTTTATGCAGCACCCCAACTCAACTTTCCCCTTAAGCAAACATAAGTTGGTTTTCTAAATTTGAGACCCTGTCCTGTTTTGTAATTCAGTTCATGTGTAGCCAAGATTACATTCCGTGTATTAGTGATATCTTATGATGTTGCATTTTCTGTGTGACTTACTTCACTTAGAATCATCGTACCTGAATCAACTCATTATGCCACAACGGGCCTGATGACATAGATTTCATTGGTGAGTGATATTCCATTGTACATACGTACCACAACTTCTTTATGCATTTTTCGCTTTCTGGGATATTTAACTTGTACCGTAGACGAGGTTCTTGTAAACAGAGCCGTCTGAAACTTTGGGGTGGATATGTGTTTCCGATTTGAATTTCCCTAAGCTATAGTACCATAAGTGGAAGTGCCGTAGGCTCCGTTGCTTTGTTTTTTAGGTGTTTGAGGATACACCATACAGTTCTCCAGAGTGACTCTTGGCAATTTACATCCCGCCCATCAGCATAACAAGGCTCCCTGTTCTCCATGGCCTGTGTTGCCTTTCTGGATTTTACAATTTTTTCAGATGGCCCTTTTGACTGGGAGGCAGTGAGACTTCACTGTAGTGCCGATTTCTTTAACATGCTTGCTTGGTTGGCCAAAAAGTGCGTATGCGTTTTTTCCTGAATATATTCAGGAAAACACACATACGCCCTTTTTGGCCAAGTGCATCATTGTCGACGTTCTGCTTCCTTTCCTATGCTTTAAATGCAATTCCAGTCTACCCCCTGAAATCGTTTTCCTGCAATTCTGCCCCGCTTTCAAGTCCTCTTCGCAGCCTTCCTTCAATATATTTTTGGACGATAGCTGTCATTTATAACTCTGTAGGTTTGTGAATTACAGTGCCCCTGAGCTCTTTTCTTCAAATCGCTTTCTTGTGAGCTAGCCGCAAACCCGCAGGATTGCTTCAGGCCCTAATCTGGTTCCGGGACGGCATGCTGAGCGTTTCATTAAATCCTCTTCCTGGTGGGAAATGATCGTTAAATTTGCCCGTGCAGACACCTACAGCTACTCTCTCATTGGTTCTCCCTATTCCTGTTCATCGTGCGCAGAATTTGCAAACTGTGCCAAACAGGAGGTTAAAGGCACTGACTCTCCAAGTGGGGAGAGTGATAGTAATGGGTCTGGAATTGTGAACCCGAGAAAAAGGGGTCGAAAACTGAGATGCATTTGAAAACGTTTCCCGGTCACACGGTGCACCATACTGTGGGTTTCCCATGCATGTTTTAGCTGAAGGAAGAATCCCTTAAACCTGGAGAGTTGGGACCCATGGAATGGGTCCCATGCAGTATGACTTCAAAGGGTCTGCATTTGCTCATCGAACCTCACCAATGCTATCAGCCCGAAGTGTCCAACCTTATGTCTCACTCAGCTCTGGGTGTAGATGAGGTAAATCCAGGTTGCATCACAAGCCCTGAATGAATTATTTAAGCATTGCTCTCTATTTCACTGTCATTGTGTTTTGTTTTTGTAATTCATTTTGATAAGGGGATTTATCGGATTTTCTCTGTTGCCTTCATGCAGCTGTACACACGCTTGATTCTCTTATGGAGACATATAAATCCATGGGTTTGAATATTCTTACTAGTCAGGTGTATTCCTAGGCATTGAATATAGGGTTGTTAGTCCATTTCGTTGAGCAAGGGGTAGGTCTTGAGTATTACATATTTGACGTATGGAATGGTATCTGTGCTAATTTCCATCTCTGCTTTTATACAGCACCCCAACTGAACTTTCCCCTTAAGCAAACATAAGTTGGTTTTCTAAATTTGAGACCCTGTTCTGTTTTGTAATTCAGTTCATGTGTAGCCAAGATTACATTCGGTGTATTAGTGATATCTTATGATGTTTCATTTTCTGTGAGACTTACTTCACTTAGAATCATCGTACCTGAATCCACTCATTATGTCACGACGGGACTGATTACATTGATTTCATTGCAGAGTGATATTCCATTGTACATACGTACCACAACTTCTTTATCCATTTTTTGCTTTCTGCGATATTTAACTTGTGCTGTACACGAGGTTCTTATAAACAGAGCCGTCCGACACTTTGGGGTGGCTGTGTGTTTCTGATTTTAATTTCCCTAAGCTATAGTACCATAAGTGGAAGTGCCGTAGGCTCCGTTGCTTTGTTTTTTAGGTGTTTGAGGATACACCATACAGTTCTCCATGGTGACTCTTGGCAATTTACATCCCGCCCATCAGCATAACAAGGCTCCCTGTTCTCCATGGCCTGTGCTGCTTTTCTGGATTTTACCCCTTTTTCAGATGGCCCTTTTGACCGGGGGGCAGTGAGACTTCACTCTAGTGCAGATTTCTTTAACATGCTTGCTTGGTTGACCAAAAAGTGCGTATGCGTTTTTTCCTGAATATATTCAGGAAAAAACGCATACGCCCTTTTTGGCCAAGTGCATCATTTTCGACATTCTGCCTCCTTTCCTATGCTTTAAATGCAATTCCAGTCTACCCCCTGAAATCGTTTTCCTGCAATTCTGCCCTGCTTTCAAGTCCTCTTCGCACCCTTCCTTCAATATATTTTTGGACGATAGCTGTCATTTATAACTCGGCAGGTGTGTGAAAAACAGTGCCCCTGAGCTCCTTTCTTCAAATCGCTTTCTTGTGAGCTGGCCGCAAACCTGCAGGATTGCTTCAGGCCCTAAACTTGTTCCGGCACGGCATGCTGAGCCTTTGGTTAATTCGTCTTCCTGTTGGGAAATGAGTGTTAAAATTGCCCGTGCAGACACCTACAGCTAGTCTCTCATTGGTTCTCCCTATTCCTGTTCATCTTGTGTAGAAATTGCAAACTGTGCCAAACAGGAGGTTAAAGGCACTGACTCTCCAAGTTGGGAGAGTGTTAGCAAAGGATCTGGAATTGTGAACCCGAATAAAAGAGGACTAAACCTGAGATGCATTTGAAAACGTTTCCAGGTCACACGGTGCACCATACTGTGGGTTTCCCATGCATGTTTTAGCTGAAGGAAGCATCCCTTAAACCTGGAGAGTTGGGATCCATGGAATGGGTCCCATGCAGTATGACTTCAAAGGATCTGCATTTGCTCATCGAACCTCACCAATGTTATCAGCCCGAAGTGTCCAACCTTATGTTTCACTCAGCTCTGGGTGTAGATGAGGTAAATCCAGGTTGCATCACAAGCCCTGAATGAATTATTTAAGAATTGCTCTCTATTTCACTGTCATTGTGTTTAGTTTTTGTAATTCATTTTGATAATGGGATTTATCGGATTTTCTCTGCTGCCTTCATGCAGCTGTACACACGCTTGATTCTCTTATGGAGACATATAAATCCTTGGGTTTGAAGATTCTTACTAGTCAGGTGTATTCCTAGGTGTTGAATATAGGGTTGTTAGTCCATTTCGTTGAGCAAGGGGTAGGTCTTGACTATTACATATTTGACTTATGGAATGGTATCTGTGCTAACTTCTATATCTGGTTTTATGCAGCACCCCAACTCACCTTTCCCCTTAAGCCAATATAAGTTGGTTTTCTAAATTTGAGACCCTGTTCTATTTTGTATTTCAGTTCATGTGTAGCCAAGATTACATTCGGTGTATTAGTGATATCTTATGATGTTTCATTTTCTGTGTGACTTATTTCACTTAGAATCATCGTACCTGAAGCCACTCATTATGCCGTGACTGGCCTGATGACATAGATTTCATTGGAGAGTGATATTCCATTGTACATACGTACCACAACCTCTTTATCCATTTTTTGCTTTCTGCGATATTTAACTTGTGCCGTACACGAGGTTCTTGTAAACAGAGCCGTCCGACACTTTGGGGAGGCTGTGTGTCTGATTTTAATTTCCCTAAGCTATAGGACCATAAGTGGAAGTGCCGTAGGCTCCGTTGCTTTGTTTTTTAGGTGTTTGAGGAAACACCATACACTTCTCCAGAGTGGCTCTTGGCAATTTACATCCCGCCCATCAGCATAACAAGGCTCCCTGTTCTCCATGGCCTGTGCTGCCTTTGTGGATTTTACACTTTTTTCAGATGTCCCTTTTGACCGGGGGGCAGTGAGACTTCACTGTAGTGCAGATTTCTTTAACATGCTTGCTTGGTTGGCCAAAAAGGGCGTATGCGTTTTTTCCTGAATATATTCAGGAAAAGACGCATACGCCCTTTTAGGCCAAGTGCATCATTGTCGACGTTCTGACTCTTTTCCTATGCTTTAAATGCAATTCCAGTCTACCCCCTGAAATCGTTGTCCTGCAATTCTGCCCCGCTTTCAAGTCCTCTTCGCAGCCGTCCTTCAATATATTTTTGGACGATAGCTGTCATTTATAACTCTGCAGGTTTGTGAATTACAGTGCCCCTGAGCGCCTTTCTTCAATTCGCTTTCTTGTGAGCTTTCCGCAAACCCGCAAGATTGCTTCAAGCCCTAATCTGGTTTCGGCACGTCATGCAGAGCGTTTGGTTAAATCCACTTCCTGGTTGGAAGTGAGCGTTAAATTTGCCCGTGCAGTCACCTACAGCTAGTCTCTCATTGGTTCTCCCTATTCCTGTTCATCTTGCGCAGAAATTGCAAACTGTGCCAAACAGGAGGTTAAAGACACTGACTCTCCAAGTAGGGACAGTGTTAGTAAGGTGTCTGGAATGGTGAACCCGAGTAAAAGGGGACGAACTCTGTGATACATTTGAAAACGTTTCCCAGTCACACGGTGCACCATAATGTGGGTTTCCCATGCATGTTTTAGCTGAAGGAAGAATCCCTTAAACCTGGAGAGTTGGGACCCATGGAATGGGTCCCATGCAGTATGACTTCAAAGGGTCTGCATTTGCTCATCGAACCTCACCAATGCTATCAGCCCGAAGTGTCCAACCTTATGTCTCACTCAGCTCTGGGTGTAGATGAGGTAAATCCAGGTTGCATCACAAGCCCTGCATGAATTATTTAAGAATTGCTCTCTATTTCACTGTCATTGTGTTTTGTTTTTGTAATTCATTTTGATAAGGGGATTTATCGGATTTTCTCTGCTGCCTTCATGCAGCTGTACACATGCTTGATTCTCTTATGGAGACATATAAATCCATGGGTTTGAATATTCTTACTAGTCAGGTGTATTCCTAGGCGTTGAATATAGGGTTGTTAGTCCATTTCGTTGAGCAAGGGGTAGGTCTTGAGTATTACATATTTGACGTATGGAATGGTATCTGTGCTAATTTCTATCTCTGCTTTCATGCAGCACCCCAACTCAACTTTCCCCTTAAGCAAACATAATTTGGTTTTCTAAATTTGAGACCCTGTTCTGTTTTGAAATTCAGTTCATGTGTAGCCAAGATTACATTCGGTGTATTAGTGATATCTTATGATGTTTCATTTTCTGTGAGACTTACTTCACTTAGAATCATCGTACCTGAATCCACTCATTATGCCACGACGGGCCTGATGACATAGATTTCATTGGAGAGTGATATTCCATTGTACATACGTACCACAACTTCTTTATCCATTTTTTGCTTTCTGCGATATTTAACTTGTGCCGTACACGAGGTTCTTATAAAGAGAGCCGTCCGACACTTTGGGCTGGCTGTGTGTTTCTGATTTTAATTTCCCTAAGCTATAGGACCATAAGTGGAAGTGCCGTAGCCTCCGTTGCTTTGTTTTTTAGGTGTTTGAGGATACACCATACACTTCTCCAGAGTGACTCTTGGCAATTTACATCCTGCCCATCAGCAAAACAAGGCTCCCTGTTCTCCATGGCCTGTGCTGCCTTTCTGGATTTTACACTTTTTTCAGATGGTCCTTTTGACCGGGGGGCAGTGAGACTTCACTGTAGTGCAGATTTCTTTAACATGCTTGCTTGGTTGGCCAAAATGGGCGTATACGTTTATTCCAGAATATATTCAGGAAAAAACGCATACGCCCTTTTTGGCCAAGTGCATCATTGTCGACGTTCTGCCTCATTTCCTATGCTTTAAATGCAATTCTAGTCTACCCCCTGAAATCGTTTTCCTGCAATTCTGCCCCGCTTTCAAGTCCTCTTCGCAGCCTTCCTTCAATATATTTTTGGACGATAGCTGTCATTTATAACACTGCAGGTTTGTGAATTACAGTGCCCCTGAGCTCTTTTCTTCAAATCGCTTTCTTGTGAGCTGGCCGCAAAACCGCAGGATTGCTTCAGGCCCTAATCTGGTTCCGGCACGGCATTCTGAGCCTTTGGTTAATTCCTCTTCCTGGTGGGAAATGAGCGTTAAATTTGCCCGTGCAGACACCTACAGCTAGTCTCTCATTGGTTCTCCCTATTCCTGTTCATCTTGGGCAGAAATTGCAAACTGTGCCAAACAGCAGGTTAAAGGCACTGACTCTCCAAGTGGGGAGAGTTTTAGTAAAGGGTCTGGAATTGTGAACCCGAGTAAAAGGGGACGAACACTGAGATGCATTTGAAAAAGTTTCCCGGTCACACGGTGCACCATACTGTGGGTTTCCCATGCATGCTTTAGCTGAAGGAAGAATCGCTTAAACCTGGAGAGTTGGGACCCATGGAATGGGTACCGTGCAGTATGACTTCAAATGGTCTGCATTTGCTCATCGAACCTCACCAATGCTATCAGCCCGAAGTGTCCAACCTTATGTCTCACTCAGCTCTGGGTGTAGATGAGGTAAATCCAGGTTGCATCACAAGCCCTGAATGAATTATTTAAGAATTGCTCTCTATTTCACTGTCATTGGGTTTTTTTTTGTAATTCATTTTGATAATGGGATTTATCGGATTGTCTCTGCTGCCTTCATGCAGCTGTACACACGCTTGATTCTCTTAAGGAGACATATAAATCCATGGGTTTGAAAATTCTTTTTAGTCAGGTGTATTCCTAGGCGTTGAATATAGGGTTTTTAGACCATCTCGTTGAGCAAGGGGTAGATCTTGACTATTACATATTTGACTTATGGAAGAGTATCTGTGCTAATTTCTATCTCTGGTTTTATGCAGCACCCAAACTCACCTTTCCCCTTAAGCAAACATAAGTTGGTTTTCTTAATTTGAGACCCTATTCTGTTTTGCAATTCAGTTCATGTGTAGCCAAGATTACATTCGGTGTATTAGTGATATCTTATGATGTTTCATTTTCTGTGTGACTTATTTCACTTAGAATCATCGACCTGAATCCACTCATTATGCCGCGACGGGCCTGATGACATAGATTTCATTGGAGAGTGATATTACAATGTACGTACGTACCACAATTTCTTTATCCATTTTTTGCTTTCTGTGATATTTTACTTGTACCGTAGACGAGGTCTTGTAAACAGAGCCGTCTGAAACTTTGGGGTGGCTGTGTGTTTTTGATTTTAATTTCCCTAAGCTATAGGACAATAAGTGGAAGTGCCGTAGGCTCTGTTGCTTTGTTTTTTAGGTGTTTCAGGAAACACCATACACTTCTCCAGAGTGGCTCTTGGCAATTTACATCCCGCCCATCAGCATAACAGAGCTCCCTGTTCTCCATGGCCTGTGTTGCCTGTCTGGATTTTACACATTTTTCAGATGGCCGTTTTGACCAGGGGGCAGTGAGACTTCACTGTAGTGCAGATTTCTTTAACATGCTTGCTTGGTTGGCCAAAAAGAGCGTATGCGTTTTTTCCTGAATATATTCTGGAAAAAACGCATACGCAGTTTTTGGCCAAGTGCATCATTGTCGACGTTCTGCCTCTTTTCCTATGCTTTAAATGTAATTCCAGTCTACCCCCTGAAATCGTTGTCCTGCAATTCTGCCCCGCTTTCAAGTCCTCTTCGCAGGCTTCCTTCAATATATTTTTGGATGATAGCTGTCATATATAACTCTGCAGGTTTGTGAATTACAGTGCCCATGATCTCCTTTCATCAAATCGCTTCCTTGTGAGCTGGCCACAAACCCGCAGGATTGCTTCAGGCCCTAAACTGGTTCCGGAATGGCATGCTGAGCCTTTGGTTAAATCCTCTTCCTGGTGGGAAATGAGCGTTAAATTTGCCCGTGCAGACACCTACAGCTAGTCTCTCATTGGTTCTCCCTATTCCTGTTCATCTTGCCAGAAATTGCAAACTGTGCCAAACAGGAGGTTAAAGGCACTGACTCTCCAAGTGGGGAGAGTGTTAGTAAAGGGTCTGGAATGGTGAACCCGAGTAAAAGGGGACAAAATCTGAGATGCATTTGAAAACGTTTCCCGGTCACACGGTGCACCATACTGTGGGTTTCCCATGCATGTTTTAGCTGAAGGAAGAATCCCTTAAACCTGGAGAGTTGGGACCCATGGAATGGGTCCCATGCAGTATGACTTCAAAGGGTCTGCATTTGCTCATCGAACCTCACCAATGCTATCAGCCCGAAGTGTCCAACCTTATGTCTCACTCAGCTCTGGGTGTAGATGAGGTAAATCCAGGTTGCATCACAAGCCCTGAATGAATTATTTAAGAATTGCTCTCTATTTCACTGTCATTGTGTTTCGTTTTTGTAATTCATTTTGATAATGGGATTTATCGGATTTTCTCTGCTGCCTTCATGCAGCTGTACACACGCTTGATTCTCTTATGGAGACATATAAATCCATGGCTTTGAAGATAATTACTAGTCAGGTGTATTCCTAGGCGTTGAATATAGGGTGTTTAGCCCATTTCGTTGAGCAAGGTGTAGGTCTTGACTATTACATATTTGACGTATGGAATGGTGTCTGTGCTAATTTCTATCTCTGCTTTTATGCAGCACCCCAACTCACCTTTCCCCTTAAGCAAACATAAGTTGGTTTTCTAAATTTGAGAACCTGTTCTGTTTTGAAATTCAGTTCATGTGTAGCCAAGATTACATTCCGTGTATTAGTGATATCTTATGATGTTTCACTTTCTGTGTGACTTATTTCACTTAGAATCATTGTACCTGAATCCACTCATTATGCCACGACGGGCCTGATGACATAGATTTCATTGGTGAGTGATATTCCATTGTACGTACGTACCACAACTTCTTTATGCATTTTTCGCTTTCTGGGATATTTAACTTGTACCGTAGACGTGGTTCTTGTAAACAGAGCCGTCTGAAACTTTGGGGTGGCTGTGTGTTTTTGATTTTAATTTCCCTAAGCTATAGGACCATAAGTGGAAGTGCCGTAGGTTCCGTTGCTTTGTTTTTTAGGTGTTTCAGGAAACACCATACACTTCCCCAGAGTGGCTCTTGGCAATTTACATCCCACCCATCAGCATAACAAGGCTCCCTCTTCTCCATGGCCTGTGCTGCCTTTCTGGATTTTACACTTTTTTCAGATGGCCCTTTTGACCGGGGGTCAGTGAGACTTCATTGTAGTGCAGATTTCTATAACATGCTTGCTTGGTTGGCCAAAAAGGGCGTATGCTTTTTTTCCTGAATATATTCTGGAAAAATGCATACGCCCTTTTTGGCCAAGTGCATCAATGTCGACGTTCTCCCTCTTTTCGTATGCTTTAAATGCAATTCCAGTCTACCCCCTGAAATCGTTTTCCTGCAAATCTGCCCCGCTTTCAAGTCCTCTTTGCAGCCTTCCTTCAATATATTTTTGGACGATAGCTGTCATTTATAACGCTGAAGGTTTGTGAATTACAGTGCCCGTGAGCTCCTTTCGTCAAATCACTTTCTTGTGAGCTGTCCGCAAAGCCGCAGGATTGCTTCAGGCCCTAATTTGGTTCCCTCACGGCATGCTGAGCCTTTTGTTATTTCCTCTTCCTGGTGGGAAATGAGCGTTAAATTTGCCCGTGCAGAAACCTACAGCTACTCTCTCATTGGTTCTCACTATTCATGTTCATCTTGCGCAGAAATTGCAAACTGTGCCAAAGAGGAGGTTAAAGGCACTGACTCTCCAAGTGGGGAGAGTGTTAGTAAAGGGTTTGGAATGGTGAACCCGAGTAAAAGGGGACGAAAACTGAGATGCATTTGAAAACGTTTCCCAGTCACACGGTGCACCATACTGTGGGTTTCCTATGCATGTTTTAGCTGAAGGAAGAATCCCTTAAACCTGGAGATTTGGGACCCATGGAATGGGTACCATGCAGTATGACTTCAAAGGGTCTGCATTTGCTCATCGAACCTCACCAATGCTATCAGCCTGAAGTGTCCCACCTTATGTCTCACTCAGCTCTGGGTGTAGATGAGGTAAATCCAGGTTGCATCACAAGCCCTGAATGAATTATTTAAGAATTGCTCTCTATTTCACTCTCATTGTGTTTTGTTTTTGTAATTCATTTTGATAAGGGGATTTATCGTGTTTACACTGCTGCATACATGCAGCTGTACACACGCTTGATTCTCTTATGGAGACATATAAATCCATGGGTTTGAAGATTCTTACTAGTCAGGTGTATTGCTAGGCGTTGAATATAGGGTTTTTAGACCATCTCGTTGAGCAAGGGGTAGATCTTGACTATTACATATTTGACTTATGGAAGGGTATCCGTGCTAATTTCTATCTCTGGTTTTATGCAGCACCCAAACTCACCTTTCCCCTTAAGCAAACATAAGTTGGTTTTCTTAATTTGAGACCCTGTTCTGTTTTGCAATTCAGTTCATGTGTAGCCAAGATTACATTCGGTGTATTAGTGATATCTTATGATGTTTCATTTTCTGTGTGACTTATTTCACTTAGAATCATCGACCTGAATCCACTCATTATGCCGCGACGGGCCTGATGACATAGATTTCATTGGAGAGTGATATTACAATGTACGTACATACCACAATTTCTTTATCCATTTTTTGCTTTCTGTGATATTTTACTTGTACCGTAGACGAGGTCTTGTAAACAGAGCCGTCTGAAACTTTGGGGTGGCTGTGTGTTTTTGATTTTAATTTCCCTAAGCTATAGGAGAATAAGTGGAAGTGCCATAGGCTCTGTTGCTTTGTTTTTTAGGTGTTTCAGGAAACACCATACACTTCTCCAGAGTGGCTCTTGGCAATTTACATCCCGCCCATCAGCATAACAGAGCTCCCTGTTCTCCATGGCCTGTGTTGCCTGTCTGGATTTTACACATTTTTCAGATGGCCGTTTTGACCAGGGGGCAGTGAGACTTCACTGTAGTGCAGATTTCTTTAACATGCTTGCTTGGTTGGCCAAAAAGGGCGTATGCGTTTTTTCCTGAATATATTCTGGAAAAAACGCATACGCGGTTTTTGGCCAAGTGCATCATTGTCGACGTTCTGCCTCTTTTCCTATGCTTTAAATGTAATTCCAGTCTACCCCCTGAAATCGTTGTCCTGCAATTCTGCCCCGCTTTCAAGTCCTCTTCGCAGGCTTCCTTCCATATATTTTTGGATGATAGCTGTCATATATAACTCTGCAGGTTTGTGAATTACAGTGCCCATGATCTCCTTTCATCAAATCGCTTCCTTGTGAGCTGGCCGCAAACCCACCGGATTAATTCAGGCCCTAAACTGGTTCCGGAATGGCATGCTGAGCCTTTGGTTAAATCCTCTTCCTGGTGGGAAATGAGCGTTAAATTTGCCCGTGCAGACACCTACAGCTAGTCTCTCATTGGTTCTCCCTATTCCTGTTCATCTTGCCAGAAATTGCAAACTGTGCCAAACAGGAGGTTAAAGGCACTGACTCTCCAAGTGGGGAGAGTGTTAGTAAAGGGTCTGGAATGGTGAACCCGAGTAAAAGGGGACAAAATCTGAGATGCATTTGAAAACGTTTCCCGGTCACACGGTGCACCATACTGTGGGTTTCCCATGCATGTTTTAGCTGAAGGAAGAATCCCTTAAACCTGGAGAGTTGGGACCCATGGAATGGGTCCCATGCAGTATGACTTCAAAGGGTCTGCATTTGCTCATCGAACCTCACCAATGCTATCAGCCCGAAGTGTCCAACCTTATGTCTCACTCAGCTCTGGGTGTAGATGAGGTAAATCCAGGTTGCATCACAAGCCCTGAATGAATTATTTAAGCATTGCTCTCTATTTCACTGTCATTGTGTTTTGTTTTTGTAATTCATTTTAATAAGGGGATTTATCGGATTTTCTCTGTTGCCTTCATGCAGCTGTACACACGCTTGATTCTCTTATGGAGACATATAAATCCATGGGTTTGAATATTCTTACTAGTCAGGTGTATTCCTAGGCATTGAATATAGGGTTGTTAGTCCATTTCGTTGAGCAAGGGGTAGGTCTTGAGTATTACATATTTGACGTATGGAATGGTATCTGTGCTAATTTCCATCTCTGCTTTTATACAGCACCCCAACTGAACTTTCCCCTTAAGCAAACATAAGTTGGTTTTCTAAATTTGAGACCCTGTTCTGTTTTGTAATTCAGTTCATGTGTAGCCAAGATTACATTCGGTGTATTAGTGATATCTTATGATGTTTCATTTTCTGTGAGACTTACTTCACTTAGAATCATCGTACCTGAATCCACTCATTATGTCACGACGGGACTGATTACATTGATTTCATTGCAGAGTGATATTCCATTGTACATACGTACCACAACTTCTTTATCCATTTTTTGCTTTCTGCGATATTTAACTTGTGCTGTACACGAGGTTCTTATAAACAGAGCCGTCCGACACTTTGGGGTGGCTGTGTGTTTCTGATTTTAATTTCCCTAAGCTATAGGACCATAAGTGGAAGTGCCGTAGCCTCCGTTGCTTTGTTTTTTAGGTGTTTGAGGATACACCATACAGTTCTCCATGGTGACTCTTGGCAATTTACATCCCGCCCATCAGCATAACAAGGCTCCCTGTTCTCCATGGCCTGTGCTGCTTTTCTGGATTTTACCCCTTTTTCAGATGGCCCTTTTGACCGGGGGGCAGTGAGACTTCACTCTAGTGCAGATTTCTTTAACATGCTTGCTTGGTTGACCAAAAAGTGCGTATGCGTTTTTTCCTGAATATATTCAGGAAAAAACGCATACGCCCTTTTTGGCCAAGTGCATCATTTTCGACATTCTGCCTCCTTTCCTATGCTTTAAATGCAATTCCAGTCTACCCCCTGAAATCGTTTTCCTGCAATTCTGCCCTGCTTTCAAGTCCTCTTCGCACCCTTCCTTCAATATATTTTTGGACGATAGCTGTCATTTATAACTCGGCAGGTGTGTGAAAAACAGTGCCCCTGAGCTCCTTTCTTCAAATCGCTTTCTTGTGAGCTGGCCGCAAACCTGCAGGATTGCTTCAGGCCCTAAACTTGTTCCGGCACGGCATGCTGAGCCTTTGGTTAATTCGTCTTCCTGTTGGGAAATGAGTGTTAAAATTGCCCGTGCAGACACCTACAGCTAGTCTCTCATTGGTTCTCCCTATTCCTGTTCATCTTGTGTAGAAATTGCAAACTGTGCCAAACAGGAGGTTAAAGGCACTGACTCTCCAAGTTGGGAGAGTGTTAGCAAAGGGTCTGGAATTGTGAACCCGAATAAAAGAGGACTAAACCTGAGATGCATTTGAAAACGTTTCCAGGTCACACGGTGCACCATACTGTGGGTTTCCCATGCATGTTTTAGCTGAAGGAAGCATCCCTTAAACCTGGAGAGTTGGGATCCATGGAATGGGTCCCATGCAGTATGACTTCAAAGGATCTGCATTTGCTCAGCGAACCTCACCAATGTTATCAGCCCGAAGTGTCCAACCTTATGTTTCACTCAGCTCTGGGTGTAGATGAGGTAAATCCAGGTTGCATCACAAGCCCTGAATGAATTATTTAAGAATTGCTCTCTATTTCACTGTCATTGTGTTTAGTTTTTGTAATTCATTTTGATAATGGGATTTATCGGATTTTCTCTGCTGCCTTCATGCAGCTGTATACACGCTTGATTCTCTTATGGAGACATATAAATCCTTGGGTTTGAAGATTCTTACTAGTCAGGTGTATTCCTAGGTGTTGAATATAGGGTTGTTAGTCCATTTCGTTGAGCAAGGGGTAGGTCTTGACTATTACATATTTGACTTATGGAATGGTATCTGTGCTAACTTCTATATCTGGTTTTATACAGCACCCCAACTCACCTTTCCCCTTAAGCCAATATAAGTTGGTTTTCTAAATTTGAGACCCTGTTCTATTTTGTATTTCAGTTCATGTGTAGCCAAGGTTACATTCGGTGTATTAGTGATATCTTATGATGTTTCATTTTCTGTGTGACTTATTTCACTTAGAATCATCGTACCTGAAGCCACTCATTATGCCGTGACAGGCCTGATGACATAGATTTCATTGGAGAGTGATATTCCATTGTACATACGTACCACAACCTCTTTATCCATTTTTTGCTTTCTGCGATATTTAACTTGTGCCGTACACGAGGTTCTTGTAAACAGAGCCGTCCGACACTTTGGGGAGGCTGTGTGTCTGATTTTAATTTCCCTAAGCTATAGGACCATAAGTGGAAGTGCCGTAGGCTCCATTGCTTTGTTTTTTAGGTGTTTGAGGAAACACCATACACTTCTCCAGAGTGGCTCTTGGCAATTTACATCCCGCCCATCAGCATAACAAGGCTCCCTGTTCTCCATGGCCTGTGCTGCCTTTGTGGATTTTACACTTTTTTCAGATGTCCCTTTTGACCGGGGGGCAGTGAGACTTCACTGTAGTGCAGATTTCTTTAACATGCTTGCTTGGTTGGCCAAAAAGGGCGTATGCGTTTTTTCCTGAATATATTCAGGAAAAGACGCATACGCCCTTTTAGGCCAAGTGCATCATTGTCGACGTTCTGACTCTTTTCCTATGCTTTAAATGCAATTCCAGTCTACCCCCTGAAATCGTTGTCCTGCAATTCTGCCCCGCTTTCAAGTCCTCTTCGCAGCCGTCCTTCAATATATTTTTGGACGATAGCTGTCATTTATAACTCTGCAGGTTTGTGAATTACAGTGCCCCTGAGCGCCTTTCTTCAATTCGCTTTCTTGTGAGCTTTCCGCAAACCCGCAAGATTGCTTCAAGCCCTAATCTGGTTTCGGCAGGTCATGCAGAGCGTTTGGTTAAATCCACTTCCTGGTTGGAAATGAGCGTTAAATTTGCCCGTGCAGTCACCTACAGCTAGTCTCTCATTGGTTCTCCCTATTCCTGTTCATCTTGCGCAGAAATTGCAAACTGTGCCAAACAGGAGGTTAAAGACACTGACTCTCCAAGTAGGGACAGTGTTAGTAAGGTGTCTGGAATGGTGAACCCGAGTAAAAGGGGACGAACTCTGTGATACATTTGAAAACGTTTCCCGGTCACACGGTGCACCATACTGTGGGTTTCCCTTGCATGTTTTAGCTGAAGGAAGAATCCCTTAAACCTGGAGAGTTGGGACCCATGGAATGGGTCCCATGCAGTATGACTTCAAAGGGTCTGCATTTGCTCATCGAACCTCACCAATGCTATCAGCCCGAAGTGTCCAACCTTATGTCTCACTCAGCTCTGGGTGTAGATGAGGTAAATCCAGGTTGCATCACAAGCCCTGCATGAATTATTTAAGAATTGCTCTCTATTTCACTGTCATTGTGTTTTGTTTTTGTAATTCATTTTGATAAGGGGATTTATCGGATTTTCTCTGCTGCCTTCATGCAGCTGTACACATGCTTGATTCTCTTATGGAGACATATATATCCATGGGTTTGAATATTCTTACTAGTCAGGTGTATTCCTAGGTTTGAATATAGGGTTGTTAGTCCATTTCGTTGAGCAAGGGGTAGGTCTTGAGTATTACATATTTGATGTATGGAATGGTATCTGTGCTAATTTCTATCTCTGCTTTCATGCAGCACCCCAACTCAACTTTCCCCTTAAGCAAACATAATTTGGTTTTCTAAATTTGAGACCCTGTTCTGTTTTGAAATTCAGTTCATGTGTAGCCAAGATTACATTCGGTGTATTAGTGATATCTTATGATGTTTCATTTTCTGTGAGACTTACTTCACTTAGAATCATCGTACCTGAATCCACTCATTATGCCACGACTGGCCTGATGACATAGATTTCATTGGAGAGTGATATTCCATTGTACATACGTACCACAACTTCTTTATCCATTTTTTGCTTTCTGCGATATTTAACTTGTGCCGTACACGAGGTTCTTATAAAGAGAGCTGTCCGACACTTTGGGCTGGCTGTGTGTTTCTGATTTTAATTTCCCTAAGCTATAGGACCATAAGTGGAAGTGCCGTAGCCTCCGTTGCTTTGTTTTTTAGGTGTTTGAGGATACACCATACACTTCTCCAGAGTGACTCTTGGCAATTTACATCCTGCCCATCAGCAAAACAAGGCTCCCTGTTCTCCATGGCCTGTGCTGCCTTTCTGGATTTTACACTTTTTTCAGATTGTCCTTTTGACCGGGGGGCAGTGAGACTTCACTGTAGTGCAGATTTCTTTAACATGCTTGCTTGGTTGGCCAAAAAGGGCGTATGCGTTTATTCCTGAATATATTCAGGAAAAAACGCATACGCCCTTTTTGCCAAGTGCATCATTGTCGACGTTCTGCCTCATTTCCTATGCTTTAAATGCAATTCTAGTCTACCCCCTGAAATCGTTTTCCTGCAATTCTGCCCCGCTTTCAAGTCCTCTTCGCAGCCTTCCTTCAATATATTTTTGGACGATAGCTGTCATTTATAACACTGCAGGTTTGTGAATTACAGTGCCCCTGAGCTCTTTTCTTCAAATCGCTTTCTTGTGAGCTGGCCGCAAAACCGCAGGATTGCTTCAGGCCCTAATCTGGTTCCGGCACGGCATGCTGAGCCTTTGGTTAATTCCTCTTCCTGGTGGGAAATGAGCGTTAAATTTGCCCGTGCAGACACCTACAGCTAGTCTCTCATTGGTTCTCCCTATTCCTGTTCATCTTGGGCAGAAATTGCAAACTGTGCCAAACAGCAGGTTAAAGGCACTGACTCTCCAAGTGGGGAGAGTGTTAGAAAAGGGTCTGGAATTGTGAACCCGAGTAAAAGGGGACGAACACTGAGATGCATTTGAAAAAGTTTCCCGGTCACACGGTGCACCATACTGTGGGTTTCCCATGCATGCTTTAGCTGAAGGAAGAATCCCTTAAACCTGGAGAGTTGGGAGCCATGGAATGGGTACCATGCAGTATGACTTCAAATGCTCTGCATTTGCTCATCGAACCTCACCAATGCTATCAGCCCGAAGTGTCCAACCTTATGTCTCACTCAGCTCTGGGTGTAGATGAGGTAAATCCAGGTTGCATCACAAGCCCTGAATGAATTATTTAAGAATTGCTCTCTATTTCACTGTCATTGGGTTTTTTTTTGTAATTCATTTTGATAATGGGATTTATCGGATTTTCTCTGCTGCCTTCATGCAGCTGTACACACGCTTGATTCTCTTAAGGAGACATATAAATCCATGGGTTTGAAAATTCTTTCTAGTTAGGTGTATTCCTAGGCGTTGAATATAGGGTTTTTAGACCATCTCGTTGAGCAAGGGGTAGATCTTGACTATTACATATTTGACTTATGGAAGGGTATCTGTGCTAATTTCTATCTCTGGTTTTATGCAGCACCCAAACTCACCTTTCCCCTTAAGCAAACATAAGTTGGTTTTCTTAATTTGAGACCCTGTTCTGTTTTGCAATTCAGTTCATGTGTAGCCAAGATTACATTCGGTGTATTAGTGATATCTTATGATGTTTCATTTTCTGTGTGACTTATTTCACTTAGAATCATCGACCTGAATCCACTCATTATGCCGCGACGGGCCTGATGACATAGATTTCATTGGAGAGTGATATTACAATGTACGTACGTACCACAATTTCTTTATCCATTTCTTGCTTTCTGTGATATTTTACTTGTACCGTAGACGAGGTCTTGTAAACAGAGCCGTCTGAAACTTTGGGGTGGCTGTGTGTTTTTGATTTTAATTTCCCTAAGCTATAGGACAATAAGTGGAAGTGCCGTAGGCTCTGTTGCTTTGTTTTTTAGGTGTTTCAGGAAACACCATACACTTCTCCAGAGTGGCTCTTGGCAATTTACATCCCGCCCATCAGCATAACAGAGCTCCCTGTTCTCCATGGCCTGTGTTGCCTGTCTGGATTTTACACATTTTTCAGATGGCCGTTTTGACCAGGGGGCAGTGAGACTTCACTGTAGTGCAGATTTCTTTAACATGCTTGCTTGGTTGGCCAAAAAGGGCGTATGCGTTTTTTCCTGAATATATTCTGGAAAAAACGCATACGCGGTTTTTGGCCAAGTGCATCATTGTCGACGTTCTGCCTCTTTTCCTATGCTTTAAATGTAATTCCAGTCTACCCCCTGAAATCGTTTTCCTGCAATTCTGCCCCGCTTTCAAGTCCTCTTCGCAGGCTTCCTTCAATATATTTTTGGATGATAGCTGTCATATATAACTCTGCAGGTTTGTGAATTACAGTGCCCATGATCTCCTTTCATCAAATCGCTTCCTTGTGAGCTGGCCACAAACCCGCAGGATTGCTTCAGGCCCTAAACTGGTTCCGGAATGGCATGCTGAGCCTTTGGTTAAATCCTCTTCCTGGTGGGAAATGAGCGTTAAATTTGCCCGTGCAGACACCTACAGCTAGTCTCTCATTGGTTCTCCCTATTCCTGTTCATCTTGCCAGAAATTGCAAACTGTGCCAAACAGGAGGTTAAAGGCACTGACTCTCCAAGTGGGGAGAGTGTTAGTAAAGGGTCTGGAATGGTGAACCCGAGTAAAAGGGGACAAAATCTGAGATGCATTTGAAAACGTTTCCCGGTCACATGGTGCACCATACTGTGGGTTTCCCATGCATGTTTTAGCTGAAGGAAGTATCCCTTAAACCTGGAGAGTTGGGACCCATGGAATGGGTACCATGCAGTATGACTTCAAAGGGTCTGCATTTGCTCATCGAACCTCACCAATGCTATCAGCCAGAAGTGTCCAACCTTATGTCTCACTCAGCTCTGGGTGTAGATGAGGTAAATCCAGGTTGCATCACAAGCCCTGAATGAATTATTTAAGAATTGCTCTCTATTTCACTGTCATTGTGTTTCGTTTTTGTAATTCATTTTGATAATGGGATTTATCGGATTTTCTCTGCTGCCTTCATGCAGCTGTACACACGCTTGATTCTCTTATGGAGACATATAAATCCATGGCTTTGAAGATAATTACTAGTCAGGTGTATTCCTAGGCGTTGAATATAGGGTGTTTAGCCCATTTCGTTGAGCAAGGTGTAGGTCTTGACTATTACATATTTGACGTATGGAATGGTGTCTGTGCTAATTTCTATCTCTGCTTTTATGCAGCACCCCAACTCACCTTTCCCCTTAAGCAAACATAAGTTGGTTTTCTAAATTTGAGAACCTGTTCTGTTTTGAAATTCAGTTCATGTGTAGCCAAGATTACATTCCGTGTATTAGTGATATCTTATGATGTTTCATTTTCTGTGTGACTTATTTCACTTAGAATCATTGTACCTGAATCCACTCATTATGCCACGACGGGCCTGATGACATAGATTTCATTGGTGAGTGATATTCCATTGTACGTACGTACCACAACTTCTTTATGCATTTTTCGCTTTCTGGGATATTTAACTTGTACCGTAGACGTGGTTCTTGTAAACAGAGCCGTCTGAAACTTTGGGGTGGCTGTGTGTTTTTGATTTTAATTTCCCTAAGCTATAGGACCATAAGTGGAAGTGCCGTAGGTTCCGTTGCTTTGTTTTTTAGGTGTTTCAGGAAACACCATACACTTCCCCAGAGTGGCTCTTGGCAATTTACATCCCACCCATCAGCATAACAAGTCTCCCTCTTCTCCATGGCCTGTGCTGCCTTTCTGGATTTTACACTTTTTTCAGATGGCCCTTTTGGCCGGGGGGCAGTGAGACTTCATTGTAGTGCAGATTTCTATAACATGCTTGCTTGGTTGGCCAAAAAGGGCGTATGCTTTTTTTCCTGAATATATTCTGGAAAAATGCATACGCCCTTTTTGGCCAAGTGCATCAATGTCGACGTTCACCCTCTTTTCGTATGCTTTAAATGCAATTCCAGTCTACCCCCTGAAATCGTTTTCCTGCAAATCTGCCCCGCTTTCAAGTCCTCTTTGCAGCCTTCCTTCAATATATTTTTGGACGATAGCTGTCATTTATAACGCTGAAGGTTTGTGAATTACAGTGCCCGTGAGCTCCTTTCGTCAAATCACTTTCTTGTGAGCTGTCCGCAAAGCCGCAGGATTGCTTCAGGCCCTAATTTGGTTCCCTCACGGCATGCTGAGCCTTTTGTTATTTCCTCTTCCTGGTGGGAAATGAGCGTTAAATTTGCCCGTGCAGAAACCTACAGCTACTCTCTCATTGGTTCTCCCTATTCCTGTTCATCTTGCGCAGAAATTGCAAACTGTGCCAAACAGCAGGTTAAAGGCACTGACTCTCCAAGTGGGGAGAGTGTTAGTAAAGGGTTTGGAATGGTGAACCCGAGTAAAAGGGCATGAAAACTGAGATGCATTTGAAAACGTTTCCCAGTCACACGGTGCACCATACTGTGGGTTTCCCATGCATGTTTTAGCTGAAGGAAGAATCCCTTAAACCTGGAGATTTGGGACCCATGGAATGGGTACCATGCAGTATGACTTCAAAGGGTCTGCATTTGCTCATCGAACCTCACCAATGCTATCAGCCTGAAGTGTCCCACCTTATGTCTCACTCAGCTCTGGGTGTAGATGAGGTAAATCCAGGTTGCATCACAAGCCCTGAATGAATTATTTAAGAATTGCTCTCTATTTCACTGTCATTGTGTTTTGTTTTTGTAATTCATTTTGATAAGGGGATTTATCGTGTTTACTCTGCTGCATACATGCAGCTGTACACACGCTTGATTCTCTTATGGAGACATATAAATCCATGGGTTTGAAGATTCTTACTAGTCAGGTGTATTGCTAGACGTTGAATATAGGGTTTTTAGACCATCTCGTTGAGCAAGGGGTAGATCTTGACTATTACATATTTGACTTATGGAAGGGTATCCGTGCTAATTTCTATCTCTGGTTTTATGCAGCACCCAAACTCACCTTTCCCCTTAAGCAAACATAAGTTGGTTTTCTTAATTTGAGACCCTGTTCTGTTTTGCAATTCAGTTCATGTGTAGAAAAGATTACATTCGGTGTATTAGTGATATCTTATGATGTTTCATTTTCTGTGTGACTTATTTCACTTAGAATCATCGACCTGAATCCACTCATTATGGCGCGACGGGCCTGATGACATAGATTTCATTGGAGAGTGATATTACAATGTAGGTACGTACCACAATTTCATTATCCATTTTTTGCTTTCTGTGATATTTTACTTGTACCGTAGACGAGGTTCTTGTAAACAGAGCCGTCTGAAACTTTGGGGTAGGCTGTGTGTTTTTACTTTCCCTAAGCTATAGGACCATAAGTGGAAGTGCTGTAGGCTCTGTTGCTTTGTTTTTTAGGTGTTTCAGGAAACACCATACACTTCTCCAGAGTGGCTCTTGGCAATTTACATCCCGCCCATCAGCATAACAGAGCTCCCTGTTCTCCATGGAGTGTGTTGCCTGTCTGGATTTTACACATTTTTCAGATGGCCGTTTTGACCAGGGGGCAGTGAGACTTCACTGTAGTGCAGATTTCTTTAACATGCTTGCTTGGTTGGCCAAAAAGGGCGTATGCGTTTTTCCCTGAATATATTCTGGAAAAAACGCATATGCCGTTTTTGGCCAAGTGCATCATTGTCGACGTTCTGCCTCTTTTCCTATGCTTTAAATGTAATTCCAGTCTACCCCCTGAAATCGTTTTCCTGCAATTCTGCCCCGCTTTCAAGTCCTCTTCGCAGGCTTCCTTCAATATATTTTTGGATGTTAGCTGTCATATATAACTCTGCAGGTTTGTGAATTACAGTGCCCATGATCCCCTTTCATCAAATCGCTTCCTTGTGAGCTGGCCGCAAACCCACAGGATTGCTTCAGGCCCTAAACTGGTTCCGGAATGGCATGCTGAGCCTTTGGTTAAATCCTCTTCCTGGTTGGAAATGAGCGTTAAATTTGCCTGTGCAGACACCTACAGCTAGTCTCTCATTGGTTCTCCCTATTCCTGTTCATCTTGCGCAGAAATTGCAAAATGTGCCAAACAGGAGGTTAAAGGCACTGACTCTCCAAGTGGGTAGTGTTAGTAAAGGGTCTGGAATTGTGAACCCGAGTAAAAGGGAACGAAATCTGAGATGCATTTTAAAACGTTTCCCTGTCACACGGTGCACCATACTGTGGGTTTCCCCTGCATGTTTTAGCTGAAGGAAGAATCGCTTAAACCTGGAGAGTTGGATCCCATGGAATGGGTCCCCTGCAGTATGACTTCAAAGGGTCTGCATTTGCTCATTGAACCTCACCAATGCTATCAGCCCGAAGTGTCCAACCTTATGTCTCACTCAGCTCTGGGTGTAGATGAGGTAAATCCAGGTTGCATCACAAGCCCTGAATGAATTATTTAAGAATTGCTCTCTATTTCACTGTCATTGTGTTTTGTTTTTGTAATTCATTTTGATAATGGGATTTATCGGATTTTCTCTGCTGCCTTCATGCTGCTGTACACACGCTTGATTCTCTTATGGAGACATATAAATCCATGGGTTTGAAGATTCTTACTAGCCAGGTGTATTCCTAGGCGTTGAATATAGGGTGTTTAATGCATTTTGTTGAGCAAGGAGTAGGTCTTGTCTATTACGTATTTGGCTTATGGAATGGTATCTGTGCTAATTTCAATCTCTGTTTTTATGCAGCACCCCAACTCACCTTTCCCCATAAGCAAGCATAAGTTGGTTTTCTAAATTTGAGACCCTGTTCTGTTTTGTATTTCAGTTCATGTGTAGCCAAGTGTACATTCCGTGTATTAGTGACATCTTATGAGGTTTCTTTATCTGTGTGATTTATTTCACTTAGAGACATCGTACCTGAATCCAGTCCTTATGCTGCTTTGGGCCTGATGACATAGATTTCCTTGCTGAGTGATATTCCATTTTACGTAAGTACTACAGCTTCTTTATCCCTTTTTTGCTCTCTGGGATATTTAACTTGTAGGGTAGACAAGGTTCTAAACAGAGCTGTCCCAAAGTTTGTGGTGGCTGCGTCTTTCTGATTTTAATTTCTCTCAGCTAAAAGACCATATGTGGAAGTGCACTGGGCTCAGTTCCTTTCTTTTTTAGGTGTTTCAGGAAACGCCATACACTTCTCCAGAGTGGCTGTTGGCAATTTACATCCCACCCATCAGCATAACAATGCTCCGTTTTCTCCATGGCCTGTCCTGTCTTTCTGGATTTTACAGTTTTTTCAGATGGCCCTTATGACCAGGGGGAAGTGAGACTTCATTGTAGTGCAGATTTCCTTTGCAAGCTTGCTTGGTTGGCCAAAAAGCGTGTATGCGTTTTTTCCTGACTATATTCAGGAAAAATCGAATATGCCCTTTTTAGCCAAGTGCATCATTGTCAACGTTCTGCCTCTTTTCCTATGCTTTAAATGCATTTTCAGTCTAACTCCTGATATCGGTTTCCTGCAATTCTGCCCCACTTTCAAGTCCTCTTCGCGTCCTTACTTCAATATATTTTTGGACAATAGCTGTCATTTATAACTCTGCATGTTTGTGAATTACAGTGCCCCTGAGCTCGTTTCTTCAACTCGTTTTCTTTTGAGCTGGCTGCAAAACCATAGGATTGCTTCTGGCCCTAATCTTGTTCCGGCATTGCACGCTGACCGTTTGTTTAATTCTCCTTCCTGGTGGGAAATGAGCATTACATTTGCCCATGCAGACACCTACAGCTAATCTCTCATTGGTTCTCCCTATTCCTGTACATCTTCTGCGTAAATTGCAAACTGAGCCAGACAGGAGGTTAAAGACACTGACTCTCCAAGTGGGGAGAGTGTTAGTAAAGCGTCTGGAATGGTGAACCCGAGTACCAGGGGACGAAAACTGAGATGCATTTAAAAACGTTTCCCAATCACACGGTGGACCATACACTGGGTTTCCCATGCACGTTTTAGCTGAAGGAAGAATCCCTTAAACCTGGAGAGTTGAAACCCATGGAATGGGTAAAATGCTGTATGACTTCAAATGGTCTGCATTTGCTCACAGAACCTCACCAATGCTATCAGCTCGAAGTGTCCAGCCTTATGTCTCATCCAGCTGTGGGTGTAGATGTGTTAAATCCAGGTTGCATCACAAGCCCTGAAAGAATTTTTTAAGAATTGCTCTCTATTTCACTGCCATTTTGTTATGTTTTTGAAATTTATTTTGAAAATGTGATTTAGCTGATTTTCACTGCTACGTTTATGTCGCTCTACACACGCTTGATTCTCTTACGGAGACATATAAATCCATACGTTTTAAGACTCTTACTAGTCAGGTATATTCCTAGGTGGTGAATATGGGGTGTTGAGTCATTTCGTTGACCAAAAAGTAGGTCTTTTCTATTACATATTTGGCTTATGGAACAGTATCTGTGCTAATTTCAATCTCTGGTTTTATTCAGCACCCGAACTCACCTTTCCCCTTAAGCAAGCATATGTTGGTTTTCTAAATTTGAGGCCCCGTTCTGTTTTGTAGTTCCATTCATGTGTCCCCAAGTTTACATTCCGTGTATTAGTGATATCTTATGTTGCTTTAAATGATATCTTATGATATGTGTCTTTTTCTTTTGAATTATGTGACTTCGAATGATCATACGTAACTCCTCTGGAGTTGTTACAAATGGCCATATTTCATTGATTTCCAGGCTGAGTAATATTCCACTCTACATAAGTACCACATCTCTATCCATTTTTTCCCTCCAGAGACATTTAAGTTATATCCTAGTCGAGGTTCTTTTAAACAGAGAGGCGGTAAACATTGGGGTGCCTGTGTCCTCTCGATTTTTGTTTTTCCCAAGATACACGTCCATGAGTGCAAGTGCCCTGTGCTCTGTAGCTCATTTTTTAGATGCTTTAGTAAACACAATACACTTCTCCAGAGTGACCGTTGGCAATATACATTTCCACTATAAGCCTCACAGGGCTCCCTTTTCTCCTTTCCTGTCCTGCATTTCTGGTGTTTACACTTTATGAGGACGGCTCTTCTGACTGATGTGAAGTGATATCTTTTGTAGTATTGATTTCCAGGGCCCACCTGTTTGGTTGGCTAAAAATGTGTGTGCCCTTTTCTTGAATATATACAGAAAGAGACGCATACACCCTTTTTGACCAAGTGCAAAGTTGCAAATGTTCAGCCCCTTTTCTGGTGCTTAATGGCGAGTCCTTTCTACCTCTTCCAATCCCTTTCCTGCCATTCTCCCTTGCTTACAAGTCCTTTTCTCTGACTATCCTCAAGACATTTTTTAGGGATAGATATTTTCAACTCTGCAGTTTCGTGAATTTTAGTGCCCCTGAGTTCCATTTTTTACTTGTGTTTATGGGAACTGGCCACAAAGCAGCGGGATTTCCTCAAGGCCTATTCTGTTTCCATGGGCAACCCTAGCCTTTGGTCAATTCGTCTTTCTGATTGGAAATTAAAGTGACATGTGGCTGTCCGAGCACCTAGGACTTGTCTCTCATTGTTCCTCCTCCTTCCGCTTCATCCTCTGGACAAATTCCAAACTGTACACAACAGGATGTTGACAGTGCTGACATCTCCAAGTGGGGAGACTGTTAGTAAAGACGCCGGAGTGGTGAACCCGAGCACCAGGAGATGAGGAGATGAGATGCCTTTTCCAAACTCTTCCCGATCAGACGGTATACCATCCTCTGGGTGTGACAGGCATGTTTTAGCTGTAGGAAGGATCCCATTCATGTGAGGAGACCACCAGGGCTTTTTCAAAATCAGTGTCTCTCCGCAACCCAAACTGGGGAATTTTTTAAGCTACGGCTACACATATGTTCATTAAGGGCCTTGGGAAGTAGGCAGAGTCCAAACTTTAGATGATTGAAGTCTTCAGGGTCAGAAGCACTCACCAACGGCTTCCCTTAGGTTCCATTTTAACTGTCATTGATAGATGATGTCAATAAAAATATCTATTCTTTTTCAGATTATTTCCCCTTATAGGTTATTGCAAAATATTGAGTGTAGTTCCCTGTGCTATACAGTAGTTCCTTGTTGATGATTGATTATATACATAGCAGTGTGTATGTGTTAATCCCAAACTGTTAATTTATCCCTCCTCCCACCTTTCCTCTTTGGTAATCATAAATTATAAGATTTTATACTTCTCAGAAATGGGGGAGCTGAAAGAGAGGTATCATTTTCAATGGAAAAGCATTTAAAACAAGATTGAAGCTTTAACCAAGATTATTAGATGTACATCCTTGGAAAGAAATCATTTCGTTTCTCTAATATTGACCTGACAAATAAGACAAACCTTTTCAGTGAACTTGCTTATAATAAAGTGATGGAAATATCAAATGGAAGTGTTAGAAACATCTTATTTTACCCGAGCCTTATACACTGTTCTATGTTAATTACAGTTTGGCTCACACATCTGTTCATTGAAGTTACAAGGTTCTCAATTTCTGTTACTGATCCTCCAGAGTGGACCCCAACAAGTGTCCCCCTGCCCGGTGTCATTGGAGCCAACAGATCGAGACTGAGTTTGGTTCAGAAGCAAAGGAAACTTTATATTTTGATCAGAGAATGGAGAGGTGAGAGCAAGTGCTACCCTGTGGGCTGTGGGCTGGGCTGCTGTGTAGAGATCCTGTCAGAGTCAGTGGGAGGGAGGGGGCAGAGCTCTCTCGAGGGCCCGGTTGGCTGCAGCTCAGGCTCTATATCACGGAGTCTGCCCTGGGCCCCAGGATCTGATGTGTCGACCCAGCCATTCTGCACTAGAAAATCTGGTCTGAAGTGCCAGGTGTGGAACCTCTGTATGCGGGACCCTAGGAGCACGTGAAATTAGACAAAGCACAAAGGATAAAAAGGTTAGACTTTATTTTATTGCCCAGATTCTATTTTTATCTCCCAGGGATTTTTAAGGGGCTTTGCCTGGGACAAACCCCACTTCTGCCTTTTGTCCCCTTCCTCATTCTTGGAGTGCTGAGGGTGCAGACCCTTCTTCTGTAACTGCTGAGTGCTGAGTTAAGAGCACTCATACTCGTGGGCGAGGGTCAGAACTTCTCCCCAGCAGCCTCCAGGTGACGTTGATTGTCCCCAGGGCTGCTGCCTCCCTGCTCGTCCGCCTGAGCACCAGTATTGGAAGTGTTATAGATTCTAATGACCGTTAAGGGTCCAGGAAGGAGATGTGCAGTGATGCTGTGAGGTCCAGTTTCACCCCGCCCCACATTTATTTGGCCACCTTAGGCTGACCGTTTCTGCCAGCCTAGATGCTCTGACCAGTAGTCTGCGCTTTCTTCAATTAGGCCCCTGAATTAACGTAAAAACAGCACCAGGTGTCAGGACCCTGCCCGCTCAACTCCCAGACAGCCCAGGGTCAGTGGTGATGAAGGACCATGATGGCCACTGAGTCAACAGCCTTTTGAAGTAAACAGGAGTCCAGCCGGTCTTATTGGCCACCATCATCACGGTGTTTCTAGGCTTTTCTATGGTGACAGCGTGATATTCGGTTCCCCCGCCAAGATTATTAGCTCCCCTCTGGGTGCAGTAAGTCCTGCAAGCAGTAGTCTACTCTTTTGGGACACACTCTTGTTGTTTTATGAGAGAAACTCCAGGTCAAGTGATGGTCACATGAGTTGTCATGTTGCCCCGTTGCCCCTGGTTATCTCTCTGGAGGTTGGAGTTGGAGGGCCTCCTCACTCGAGGTCAGTGTGCCCACGGAGCAAACCCTGCAACTTCAGGGCATGGTTGGGGGTTAGGATCACCACGTGGGGTCCTTTTCCCTTAAGAGGGAGGTGGCCTTTTGGGCTGCTGATTTCCAGGTTTTTAGATACCGCCAGTATCTTGGGCAGATGTGGCGGTGGGCCAAGCTCCATGGTGACCGTAGTTTATCCTACCTATATGGCATTCTTGCATTGTTCCATTTCAAGTGGTCTCAGTTTTTGCACTAATACTCCAATGGCGATTCACCTTTCACCAGGAATGTAAAGGTCAAAGGGTTTAGCTAAATTAGGGAGTTCCAGGGCAAGGGTCTGAATTGACTGCTCTTTCCATTCTTGAAAGGCCACTTCTGGATTCTATTCAAAAGGATCATCATCTTTTCCTTTCAGTGTTTCATATAGAGGCCCAGCAAGTAGACTGTAGTTAGGGATCCAGAAGCAGCAAACCCTGGCCTCCCCAGGAACCCCTAAGCTGTCTTCTAGTTTTAGAAAGGGGTAATGCTATAAATTGTTTCTTCCCTTTCCTGGGATGTGCTTCTCCGACCTTCTGTGAGAATGAAGCCCAGGCAGGTCACCGTAGTCTGTGATATTTGAGCTTTTTCTTGGACAACTTCTATCCTCTATTGGCTTGGTAGTTCAGAGGTCTCCTTAGTAGGGCTGGCGATCAGAATGTCGTCTGCATATTGAAGGAGTGTTTCCTTTTCCAGAGGTAGAGCTTTTAGGTCTTTAGCTGAGCTTTCCCCAAAGGTGGTGTGGGAATTTTTGAACCCTTGGGGCAAGACGGCCCGGAAGTATTGTTTTAGTTGTATGTTGAGTCCTGCCACTCACAAGCCAAAATTTCTTGTGACTCTCGGACTAATGGAATACAAAAGAAGGCATCATTCAAGACTAATACAGAATACCAAGTCCTGGTGGTTGGTAGAATGACCAGCAGGGTGTAGGATTTAGGAACTACTGGAGGTATATCCTCGGTGGCTTCACTGACTGTCCTGACATCCTTTACCAGGACTCCAGCAGCCCATGGGGCTGTCGAGGTCAGGCCAATCCCAGGATATGAAGCTCACCTGGGCAGGTACCCCACCCCCACGCCAACCCACGGGGCTCTCGTGTTCAGGCCCCTCCCAGGATATGGGGTTCCCTGCTCAGGTCCCCTGCAGCCCATGGGGCTCTCGTGGTCAGGCCCCTCCCAGGATACAGAGCTACCCTTGCAGGTACCGTGGCAAGGCTGGGCACACAGGAACCGTGCACATAGCCCACATTGCAGAGCACTCCCAGCTCACCTGTCGCTCAGATCTGACACAGAGCACCTCAGAGCAGGACTTGAACTAACAAATAGCACCTCCGTCAGGTCTGTGACCCTGGGCATCACTCTGTGCGGCCTCCCTCCACCTGGTCTTCCAGAGACTTCCACTGCACCCGGGGCACCAGGCCTCTGTCTCCACCCACCACCCACCCCTCCTCTCCCTGACTCCTGGGGTCCTCTCATTAGGAGAGGGTTTTCTTGAAGTTGTCTCCCACTCATGGGCCAGTTAAAATGATTAGAAAACAAGCCGGAGCTACAACCCCTTGTCTATCCTGACTCTCAAGAGCCCACACCTGTTCCTTGGACCTGGCTGATTCAGCAATTTCCATTTTCTGCAATTGTGAGACCCTGAGGGGTGATGATTGGCTGACCTGGGCAGCCTGACCGTGCCGGCCAGCCCTCCCCAGGTGTGCCTGGGTTGAGATCGATATAAACACACATATAAAATGGCTGTGCCTGACGCCATTTTCTCTGCCCTGTCAACAGTCTCGGGGCTGGGCTGGTGGGACGGAGTGAGAGGCCACGGCTTTGTGGGTGGCCCAGTGTGAGTGGGGTTCTGCTGGACTTTCTGCAGCAGTTGCCAAGATGCCACCTGCTAAAGAAGAGGATGTGACACCCATACCTGCCGCTGGAATTTCTTCCTGGGCAGAGGTGAGGAAGGAAGAAAGCAGTGGGGGCGAGGACAGGAGGGGTATCTCAGGCAGGGAAATGGAAAGCTTCCAGAAGAGCACCCAGGGCCAGGGCCATCCTGGCTGGCCTGCAGGCACCAAGTCGGCCGGCATGCTGTCACTCGTGTGGCTCCATGGCCCTTCCTCTAGGCTTTCAAGTCCTTGTACATATTCAGGTGTTTTACCTGGGAAGGGTGGGAACATTTCAGCAGCAGCTGGCCTGGGGTTCGGCCCACGTTTACTCACAGATGCCTCGGCATGGTCCCCCAGCTTTGCAAAGAGGACGCTTGTTGCGTGGGGCCTGCTGGCTGAATGGGAGATGATTCCCCACCACTGACCAACTTCAGAATGGTTTACAACTGGAGCAAGTGCCCTGATACGGTTTTCCTCTGTGTAAATGGTGGGTTCTGATTTTTTTTCTTTTTTCCGTTTTTGGTTCAAGGTAGATTTTATTCCTCTTTTTTGTATTTACAGATATAAGCATGGAAATAATTTATTCATATTAATACATGTATGTGAAGGGAAGAATATTTTTTCTGTTTTACTTTTTTTAATTTTATTTTTTTAATTTTGAATTTTATTTTATTTTTTATACAGCAGGTTCTTATTGGTTATCTATTTTATACATATAAATGTATACATGCCAATCCCAATCTCTCAACTCCTCCCACCACCACCCCCCCAACCGCTCTCCCCCCTTGGTGTCCATACGTTTGTTGTCTACATCTGTTGCTCTATTTCTGTCTTGCAAAACGGTTCATCTGTACAATTTTTCTAGGTTCCACATATATGCATTAATATACAAGATTTGTTTTGTTTTTCTCTTTCTGACTTACTTCACTCTGTATGACAGTCTCTAGATCCATCAACGTCTCTACAAATGATCCAATTTCATTCCTTTTTATGGCTTAGTAATATTCCATTTTATATATGTACCACATCTTTATGCATTCGTCTGTCTGGGCATTTAGGTTGCTTCCATTACCTGGATATTGTAAATAGTGATGCAATGAACATTGCGGTGAATGTCTCTTTTTGATTTTTGGTTTTGTCTGGGTATATGCCCAGTAGTGGGATTGCTGTATCATATGGTAATTCTATTTTTAGTTTTATAAGAAACTCCATAATGTTCTCCACAGTGACTGTATCTATTTACATTCCCAACAATAGTGGAAGAGGGTTCCTTATCTCCACACCCTTTCCAGCATTTGTTGTTTGTAGATTTTCTGATGATGCCCATTCTAACAGGTGTGAGATGATACAGCATGGATGAGTCTATTTCGTTGAGCAAGGAGTAGGTCTTGTCTATTACATATTTGGCTTATGGAAAGGTATCTGTGCTAATTTCAATCTCTGGTTTTATACAGCACCCCAACTCAACTTTCCCCTTAAGCAAGCATAAGTTTTTTAGCTAAAATGTGAGACACTGTTCGGTTTTGTAATTCAGTTCATGTGGAGCCAAGTTTACACTCCCTCTATTAGTGATATCTTATGATTACTGTCTTTCTCTGTGTGACATATTTCTCTTAGAGTCATCGTGCTTAAGTCCACTCAATTTGCTGCTACAGGCCTGATGACATTGATTTCATTGCTGAGTGATATTCCATTGTACGTAAGTAGCACAACTTCTTTATCTATATTTTTCTTTCTGGGATATTTAATTTGTACTGGACTCAAGGTTCTTGTAAACACAGCAGCCCTAAATTTTGTGTTGGCTGTGTCTTGTTGATTTTAATTTTCCTAAGCTATAGGACCATAAGTGGAAGTGCCCTAGGCTCTGTAGCTTTGTTTTTTAGATGTTTCAGGATACACCATAAACATCTCCAGAGTGTCTGTTGGCAATTTACATCCCACCCATCAGCATAACAAGGCTCCCTGTTCTCCATGGCCTGTCCTGTGTTTCTCGTTTTTACACTTTTTTCAGATGGCCCTTTTGACGAATGGGAAAAGAGACTTCATTGTAGTGCGGATTTCCATTGCTCGAGTGCTTGGTTGACCAAAAAGGGCGTATGCGTTTTTTCCTGAATATATTCACGAAAAAATGCATACGCTCTTTTTGTCCAAGTGCATCACTGTCAAAGATCTGCTGCTTTTCATATGCTTTAAATGCAATTCAAATCTACCTCCTGAAATCTGATTCCTGGAATTCTGCCGTGTTTTCAAGTCTTCTTTGCAGCCTTACTTCAATATATTTTTGACAATAGTTGTCATTTATAACTCTGCAGGTTTGTGAATTACAGTGTCCCTGATTTCCTTTCTTAACTCGCTTCCTTGTAAGCTGGCCACAAAACCGCAGGTTTGCTTCAGGCCGTAATCTGGTTCCGGCACGGCACGCTGAGCGTTTGGTTAATTCCTCTTCCTGGTGGGAAATGAGAGTTAAATGTGCCCGTCCAGACACCTGCCTCACTCCCAGCCCATTGGTGATGTGTGTCCTCTGGTTTGAGGCCACATGTGCCAGTTTACTCACCTATTAAAGATGTGGACCCACTGGTGTGAGGACACTCCTGCCTGGTTCATATCCCCTTGGTGATGTGGGCTGTCTGGTGAGAGTCTGATCCTGGCTGGTTTCGTCACCTTTCTGTGAGGTGGTCCCTCTGCTCTGAGGTCACACCTGCCTGGCTTGTTCCCGTTGCCTTGGAGACGTCGGCCCTCTGGTGGCAGTTGGAGCTTGCTGGGAGTCTCCTCCCCTCGGTGATGAGGGCCCTGTGGCATCAGTCAATAACTGCTGGGCTCCCCATATTTTCTGATGTTTGCCCACTTGTGCGATGACACTCCTGCCGGGTTTCTATCCCCATGTGGTTATGCGCCTTCTGCTGTGAGGTCCCAACGGTTGGGTCGCTCACAGTTTAATGATGAGGGCCCTCTGGTGTGAGTTCATTCCAGAAAGGATCCCATTGCCTCGCTGCTCCTGGCCGCCTGCTGGGACGTTCCAACTGCTGGATTCCTCACATTTTTTGATCTATGGTGTCTGTGTTGTTAGGCTACTCCTGCCTGCCTCACTCTGAGCACCTTGGAGATGTGGTTCCTGTGGTTTAGGCCACATGTTCTGGGTTCCTCACCTTTCCATTATTTGGCCACACTGGTGTGAGGATACTTCTGCCTGGTTCCGGTCCCCTTGGTGATGTGGGCCCTCTGGTGAGAGTCTTATCCTGGCTGGGCTCCTCTCCCTTCTGTGACGTTTGCCCTCTGCTGTGAGTTCAATCCTGCCTGGCTGGCGCACGTCACCTTGGCGACGTGGGCCCTCAGTTGGGATTTGGTGCCTGCTGGGAGTTTCCTCCCTTCGGTAATGAGGGCCCTCTGGCGTCTGGCCCTAACTCCTGGGCTCCCAAATTTTTCTGATGTGTGCCCTGTGGTGCGAGTACACTCCTGCCAGGTTCCCAACCCCATGGAAATGGGGGCCTTCTGCTCTGTGGACACAATGGCTGGGTTCACAGTTTCATGATGAGGGCCCTCTTTTGTGAGTTCACACCGACCTGGAACCCATAGCCTCGCTGCTCCTTGCCACCTGCTGGGACGTTCCAACTGCGGGATTCCTCACCTTTTTTATTCTATGGGCCCTCTGTTTTGAGGCTACTCCTGCCTGCCTCCCTCGCAGACCCTTGGTGATGTATGTCCTCTGGTTTGAGGCCACGTGTGTTGGGTCCCTCACCTTTCGATGATATGGCCCCAATGGTGTGAGGACACTCCTGCCTGGTTCACATCCCCTTGGTGTTGTGGGCCCTCTGGTGAAAGTCTGATCCTTGCTGGGTTCCTGACCCTTCTTTGAGGTGGGCCCTCTTCTGTGAGGTAACTCCTGCCTGGCTTGCTCACATTGCCTTGGTGACGTCAGCCATCTGGTTGCAGTTGGAGCCTGCTGGGAGCCTCCTCTCCTAGCTGATGAGGGCCCTCTGGTATCAGGCTCTAACTGCTGGGCACCCCACGTTTTCTGACTGAGCCCAGTGATGCCAGGACACTCCTGTAAGGTTCCCATCCCCATGAGGAAGTGGGCCTTCTGCTCAGTGGTCCCAACGCCTGGGTTGCTCACAGTTTCGTGATGTTGGTTCTCTGGTGTTAGTTCACTCAGGCCTAGATCCCATAGCCTCTGTGCCCTGGGCCGACTGCTGGGAGGTTCCAACTGCTGGATTCCGCCCCTTTTTTATACTTTGGGCCCTCTGTTGTGAGGCTCCTCCTGCCTGCCTCACTCCAAGCCCCTTGGTGATGTAGGTCCTCTGGTTTGAGGCAACATGTGCCGGTTGCCTCACCTTTTAGGTATGTGACCCCACTGGCGTGAGGACACTCGTGACTGGTTCCCATCCTCTTGTTGATGTGGGCCCTCTGGTGAGAGTTGGACCCTGGCTTGATTCCTCATACTTCTGGGAGGTGGGTCCTCTGCTGTGAGGTCACTCCTGCCTGGCTGGCACACGTCGCCTTGGCCACATGGGCCCTCTGGTTGCAGTTGGAGCGTGCTGGGAGCCTCCTCCCATCGGTGATGAGGGCCCTCTGGCGTCAGGCCCTAACTGCTGGGCTCCCCACATTTTCTGATATGTGCTCACTGGTGCGATGACACTCCTGCCAGGTTCCCATCCCCATGCGGATTTGGGCCTTCTGTTCTGAGGTGCCAACGTGTGGGTTGCTCACAGTGTCAGGATGTGGGCCCTCTGCTGTGAGTTCACTCCGGCATGCATCCCATATCCTCGGTGTTCTGGGCCACCTGCTTGGAGCTTCCAACTGCAGGATTCCTTACCTTTTTTCTTCTATGGGCCGTGTGTTGTGAGACACTTCCTGCCTGCCTCACTCTGAGCCCCTTGTTGTTGTGGGTCTTCTGGTTTGAGGCCACATGTGGTGGATTTCTCGCCTTTCAATGATGTGGCCCCACTGGGGTCAGAACACTCCTGCCTGGTTCCCATCCCCTTGGTGATGTGGGCCCTCTGGTGAGAGTCTCATCCTGGTTGGGTTCCTCACAGTTTCGTAAGGTTGGCCCTCTGCCCTGAGGTCACTCCTGCCTGGCTGGCACACACCGCCTTGGTGACGTCGGCCCTCTGACCGCAGATGGAGCGTGCTGGGAGCCTTCTCCTCTCGGTGATGAGGACACTCTGGTGTCAGGCCCTAACTGCTGGGTACCCATATTTTCTGATACGTGCTAAGTGGTGAGAGGACACTCCGGCCAGGTTCCCATCCCCATGCGGATTTGGGCCTTCTGTTCTGAGGTGCCAACGGCTGGGTTGCTCACAGTGTCAGGATGTGGGCCCTCTGCTGTGAGTTCAATCCGGCATGGATCCCATAGCCTCGGTGCTCTGGGACAACTGCTTGGAGCTTCCAACTGCGGGATTCCTCACCTTTTTTATTTTATGGGCCCTCTGTTTGAGACACCTCCTGCCTGCCTCACTCTGAGCCCCTTGTTGATATGGGTCCTCTGGTTTAGGCCATATGTTCTGGGTTCCTCACTTTTCTATGATTTGGCCATACTGGTGTGAGGCCACTCCTGCCTGGTTCTGATCCCCTTGGTGATGTGGGCCCTCTGGTGATTGTCTTATCCTGGCTGGGTTCCTCCCCCTTCTGTGACGTAGGCCCTCTGCTGTGAGGTCACTCCTGCCTGGCTGACGCACGTCACCTTGGCGACGTGGGCCCTCAGTTGGGAGTTGGTGCCTGCTAGGAGTCTGCTCCCCTCGGTAATTAGGGCTGTCTGGAGTCAGGCCCTAACTCCTGGGCTCCCAAACTTTTCTGATGTGTGCCCTGTGGTGCGAGTACACTCCTGCCATGTTACCAAACCCATGGGAATGTGGGCCTTCTGTTCTGTGGTCCCAACAGCTGTGTTGTTCACAGTTTCATGATGAGGGCCCTCTGTTGTGAGTTCACACTGGCTGGGATCCCATAGCCTCGCTGCTCCTTGCCGCATGCTAGGAGTTTCCAACTGCGGGATTCCTCACATTTTTTATTCTATGGGTCCTCTGTTTTGAGGGTCCTCCTGCCTGCCTCACTCCCAGCCCCTTGGAGATGTGGGTCGGCTTGTTTGGGCCACATATTCTGGGTTCCTCACCTTTCTATGATTTGGCCACACTGGTGTGAGGCCACTCCTGCCTGGCTTGCTCCCATTGCCTTGGTGACGTCGGACCTCTGGTGGCAGTTGGAGCCTTCTTGTACGCTCCTCTCCAAGGTGATGAGGGCCCTCTTGCGTCAGGCCCTAACTGCTGGGCTCCGCACATTTTCTGATGTGAGCCCACTGGTGCAATGTCACTCCTTCCAGGTTCCCATCCCCATGCGGATTTGGGACTTCTGTTCTGAGGTGCCAACGGCTGGGTTGCTCCCAGTGTCAGGATGTGGGCCCTCTGCTGTGAGTTCACTCCGGCATGCATCCCAGAGCCTCGGTGCTCTGGGCCACCTGCTTGGATCTTCCAACTGCAGGATTCCTTACCTTTATTCTTCTATGGGCCGTGTGTTGTGAGACACTTCCTGCCTCCCTAACTCTGAGCCCCTTGTTGATGTGGGTGTTCTGGATTGAGGCCACATGTTGTGGGTTCCTCGCCTTTCAGTGATGTGGCACCACTGTGGTGAGAACACTCCTGCCTGGTTCCCATCCCCTTGGTGATGTGGGCCCTCTGGTGAGAGTCTCATCCTGGTTGGGTTCCTCACAGTTCCGTAAGGTTGACCCTCGTCCCTGAGGTCACTCCTGCCTGGCTGGCACACCCCGCCTTGGTGACGTCGGCCCTCTGGCGGCAGTTGGAGCATGCTGGGAGCATTCTCCTCTCGGTGATGAGGACACTCTGGCGTCAGGCCCTAACTCCTGGGCTCCCATACTTTTCTGATGTGTGCCCTCTGGTGGGAGTACACTCCTGTCAGGTTCCCAACCACATGGGAATGTGGGCCTTCTGCTCTGTTGTCCCAACTGCTGGGTTGTTCACAGTTTCGTGATGAGGGCCCTCTGTTGTGAGTTCACACCGGCCGGGATCCCATAGCCTCGCTGTACCTTGCCGCCTGCTGGGAGGTTCCAACTGCGGGATTCCCCACCTTTTTTATTTTATGGGCCCTCTGTTTGAGACACCTACTGCCTGTCTCACTCTGAGCCCCTTGTTGATGTGGGTCCTCTGGTTTAGGCCATATGTTCTGGTTTCTTCACTTTTCTATGATTTGGCCATACTGGTTTGAGGCCACTCCTGCCTGGTTCTGATCCCCTTGGTGATGTGGGCCCTCTGGTGGGAATCTTATCCTGGCTGGGTTCCTCCCCCTTCTGTGACGTAGGCCCTTGGCTGTGAGGTCATTCCTGCCTGGCTGTCACACGTCACATTGGCGACGTGTGCCCTCAGTTGAGAGTTGGTGCCTGCTAGGAGTCTGCTCCCCTCTGTAATTAGGGCCATTTGGCGTCTGGCCCTAACTCCTGGGCTCCCAAAATTTTCTGATGTGTGCCCTGTGGTGCGAGTACACTCCTGCCAGGATGCCAACCCCATGGGAATGTGGGCCTTCTGTTCTGTGGTCCCAACAGCTGTGTTGTTCACAGTTTAATGATGAGGGCCCTCTGTTGTGAGTTCACACTGGCTGGGAACCCATAGCCTCGCTGCTCCTTGCCGCATGCTAGGAGTTTCCAACTGCGGGATTCCTCACTTTTTTATTCTATGGGTCCTCTGTTTTGTGGCTCCTCCTTCCTGCCTCACTTCCAGCCCCTTGGAGATGTGGGTCCTCTTGTTTAGGCCACATGTTCTGGGTTCCTCACCTTTCTATTATTTGGCCACACTGGTGTGAGGCCACTCCTGCCTGGATCCGATCCCCTTGGTGATGTGGGCCCTCTGGTGAGAGTCTGATCCTGGCTGGGTACCTCACCCTTCTGTGAGGTGGGCCCTCTGACATGAGGTCACTCCTGCCTGGGTGGCACACGTCGCCTTGGTGACATGGGCCCTCTGTTGGCCATTGGAGTGTGCTGGGAGCCTCCTCCCCTCTTTAATGAGGGCCCTGGATAAAACGCATATGCCCTTCTTGGCCAAGTGCATCATTATCGACGTACTGCCTCTTTTCCTATGCTTTAAATGCAGTTACTGTCTACCTCCTGAAATCGGTTTCCTTCATTTCTGCCCCACTTTCAACTCTGCTTTGCAGCCTTACTTCAATATATTTTTGGAAGATAGCTGTCATTGATAACTGCAGGTTTGTGAATGACAGTGCCCCTGAGCTCTTTTTTTCAACTAGCTTTCTTTTGAGCTGGCCGCAAAACTGCAGGATTGCTTCAGGCCCTAATCTTGTTCCGGCATGGCACGCTGAGCCTTTAGTTCATTCCTCTTCCTGGTGGGAAATGAGAGTTAAATTTGCCCGTGCAGACAGCTACAGCTACTCTCTCATTAGTTCTCCCTATTCCTGTTCATCTTGCGCAGAAATTGCAAACTGTGCCAAACAGGAGATAAAGGCACTGACTGTCCAGGTGGGGAGACTGTTAGTAAAGGGTCTGGAATTGTGAACCCGAGAAAAAGCAGACGAAAACGAACATGCATTTGAAAACGTTTCCCGGTCACATGGTGCACCATACTGTGGGATTCCCATGCATGTTTTAGCTGAAGGAAGAATCCCTTAAACATGGAGAGTTGGGACCCATGGAACGGGTACCATGCAGTATGACTTCAAAGGGTCTGCATTTGCTCATCGAACCTCACCAATACTATCAGCCCGAAGTGTCCAACCTTATGTCTCACTCAGCTCTGTGTGTCGATGAGGTAAATCCAGGTTGCATCACAAGCACTGAATGAAATATTTAAGAATTGCTCTCCATTTCACTGTCATTGTGTTTTGTTTTTGTAATTAATTTTGATAATGGGATTTATCGGATTTTCCCTGCTACATTCATGCAGCTGTACACACGCTTGATTCTCTTATGGAGACATATAAATCCATGGGTTTGAAGATTCTTACTAGTAAGGTGTATTGCTAGGCGTTGAATATGGGGTGTATAGTCCATCTCGTTGAGCAAGGGGTAGGTCTTGACTATTACATATAAGACTTATGGAATGGTATCTGTGCTAATTTCTATCTCTGGGTTTATGCAGCACCCCAACTCACCTTTCCCCTTAAGCAAACATAAGTTGGTTTTCTAAATTTGAGACCCTGTTCTGTTTTGTAATTCAGTTCATGTGTAGCCAAGATTACATTCCGTGTATTAGTGATATCTTATGATGTTTCATTTTCTGTGTGACTTATTTCACTTGAATCATCGTACCTGAATCCACTCATTATGCCACGACGGGCCTGATGACATAGATTTCATTGGTGAGTGATATTCCTTTGTACGTACGTACCACAACTTCTTTATCCATTTTTCGCTTTCTGGGATATTTAACTTGTACCGTAGACGAGGTTCTTGTAAACAGAGCCGTCTGAAACTTTGGGGTGTCTGTGTGTTTCTGATTTTAATTTCCCTAAGCTATAGGACGATAAGTGGAAGTGCCGTAGGCTCCGTTGCTTTGTTTTTTAGGTGTTTCAGGAAACACCATACACTACTCCAGAGTGGCTGTTGGCAATTTACATCCCACCCATCAGCATAATAAGGCTCCCTGTTCTCCATGGCCTGTGCTGCATTTCTGGATTTGACACTTTTTTCAGATGTCCCTTTTGACCGGTGGGCAGTGAGACGTCACTATAGTGCAGATTTCTTTAACATGCTTGCTTGGTTGGCCAAAAAGTGCGTATGCTTTTTTTCCTGAATATATTCAGGAAAAAACGCATACGCCCTTTTTGGCCAAGTGCATCATTGTCGACGTTCTGCCTCTTTTCCTATGCTTTAAATGCAATTCCAGTCTACCCCCTGAAATCTTTCTCCTGCAATTCTGCCCCGCTTTCAAGTCCTCTTCGCAGCCTTCCTTCAATACATTTTTGGACGATAGCTGTCATTTATAACTCTGCAGGTTTGTGAATTACAGTGCCCCT